>NC_055992.1:52129798-52754798 GCF_018446385.1 Zingiber officinale | reverse complement strand
TGCGAATAAGGCAGCAGTCATCATATATATATAAACAGAAAACAGGTATGCTATAAGAAGCCAGCATGCTCAATAAGAAACATGAATAGATAGCAGTCAAAGCAAGTAAACATGGTATCTGGTATCTATCTATCCAGAATCTAATATCTAGTATCTAGTGTCCGGTATCTATATATCCAGTGTCTAGTACCTGATGTCTGGTATCTGCTAAATATCATCGATAACAATAAGAGACTGTATAGAAATAGACACGAGTAGCTCAAAGATTGAGTGGAAGTATCAAGCGCAGGAAAAATAAGAGTGGAGTCAAGATAAACATAGTAGTCATCTAAAACATATAGCTCATGCACTAAGATCAATGTGCTAAAGAGATAAAGTAAGAAGTACCCACCTTATGTGTCGATCGTGCCAAACGATCTCACGTCGAGACGCTCATCTCGGATCAAAATCCTGCAAATCACACGATGTACAATTTAGATAATCACATATGTAATATCTAGCTAAACCCCAAAACTCAAACTAACTAGTGGATACCCTAATAGAAATGATTAACCTCAATTATCTCCTTTATAGATCAAATAAGATCCAACCCAATGTCAACCATAGTTTAATCCATTCAATTGATTAAATCAATTTAGATCATCCATTAATTAAATTGAATCTCTATTATCAACAGATTATTAAAATCCCAAATCTGATACTCATCAAATAAATCCATATCTCCTTCACAAGATTAGATTTATACATAAATCATCCCTATTCCAAAACCGAGCCTCAACAGATTCCCAATCCATCACCGCCAAGAATCAAATCTCCCTTAATCATATAATATGTACAACCCATCCATACTATAATCAAATAATCAATTTATTACAAAAATGAAACAAACACTCAAAATAATCAACCTCTGATCAGATTTTTACCTCAATGTCATCCATCCACATACTTCTACGGGTTAGCAACAATTAAGCATCTAACTAACTAGATAAAGAAAACCATCCAAACAATCTACTAATTTCTCCATTCTAATCCTCTTACCTCTTCTTCAGCAGCCAAAAATTGACACGGATCAAACGGAGTCAGCCACAAACCATCGGCGATGTGAAGAGCGAAGCCACTACCTCCAAAACAATAACCCCAAATCAACACTACATCAAGATCAAATGCCCAAATCAAATGCTAAGGTTAACCAATTACCTTCAAGAATCAATCCAATTCCATAAACTCCTCTCAGATGAATGCAACTACTGTGATCCTGAGCACAGGCGGTAATGAAGAGCAGTGTGTTGCTGGCCCAGGCTAGGGTAGAGCTCCGAGAAGGGTAGAAACTACTCTGATGAAAGGAGACGGTGTTGGATCCAAAATTAGATCACAGCTGAAGGAACAATAAAGGCTCGTGGTCGGAAGGAGCCAACGACCACTACCTCAACTTGCGGAGGAAATCCGACTAGGGCAGGCAACGCGAAGCACCAGTGGTGAACGAATCGAACGATGATAGTAAGAAGAATAGAGGAGAAAGGGACTTAAGCCTGTGCACGACCTCGGCAACACCATATGTCCCATGGCCGGCGGTAAATCAATGGTACGACGAGCCGACGACCGAAATGGGCAGCTGCTTCGGGTATCCAGAGGCGCCGGCGACTGCTCCTCTGGTCGGCGACTTCGGCGGTGCTAGGTCACGCTAGGTCGTGCCATACGAGAAAGGACAGCACCTCCCTACTCTTGGCCGAAGGTAGCCCATGCCAGGAAAGGAAAATCAGGGAGCTCAACGGCAGCTCCAGCTCCGACGATCGGAGAAGAGGAAGAGGAGACCTTTGCGGCGGTTCGGGTGAGAGAGAGGAGGAAAGGGGAAAGGGGGTCGGCCACGTGAGGGCTCGGGAAGGAGGAGAGGCTCGGCACTGTCGCGAGGTGAGGGGAGATCGGGACGAAGCAGGCTTCGGCGTGGAGAATTTTTAGGGCACGGGTAAGGAATAGGTGAGGTTTTAAACTTAGGTTAAATCAATTAAACCCTAAGTTGGTTTCCTCAATCAACTCTCACTTTTGGATATTTTAAATGGGCTTCCACTTAACCTATAAATGATCCCCTTAAACTACGCCAAACGGACTCCGAAAAATTCCCAGAAAATTTTTTAAAATTCTTGAAAAATCCAATAAGATTATTTGTCCAATAACCTTATTATTTAAATATTATTTGGGTACCGTATTTTACAATGAGTATTTGGAAAACTTCGAAGGTATGGTTACTCTAATGATGTCCAAGTGACTCACTATAGCCCAGAAGTTTATCCAGAGAATACTATCTATTGAACCCAAAGCTAAACCTGAATCTAACACAAAGTTAAAACTAAACCTTAAAATTCAACCTAATTCATCTTACAAAATTGTAGGATTCCCTGATTGAAAACGTAGATCGGGTGACATGAGTAAGAACTCAATTTAAATTAAAATAATAAAATAAAACAAAATAAAATAATAAATTAAATTAAATTAAATTAAATTAAATTAACAAATTAAATTAAAATTAAAATAATAAATTAAATTAAATTAAATTAAAATTAAAATTAAATTAATTTAAAAAATAAAATTAAAAATTAAAATTAAAATTAATTTTTTTAACTTAAAAATTCATGTTAAAATTAAACTTAAATTTTTTTTAACTTAAAAATTCATTTTAAAATTAAACTTATTTTTTAACTTAAAAATTCATTTTAAAATTAAAAATAATTTTTTTTAACTTAAAAACTTACTTTAAAATTAAACTTAAATTTGTTTTACTTAAAAATTAATTTTAAAATTAAAATTTTTTTTAACTTAAAAATTTATTTTATTTTAAAATTAAACTTAAATTTGTTTTACTTAAAAATTTATTTTATAATTAAACTTATTTTTTTAACTTAAAAATTTATTTTAAAATTAAACTTAAATTTGTTTTACTTAAAAATTCATTTTAAAATTAAACTTATTTTTTTAACTTAAAAATTTATTTTAAAATTCAAACTTAATTTTTTTTAAACTTAAAAATTATTTTAAAATTTTAAACTTTTTTTTAACTTAAAAATTATTTTAAAATTTAAACTCAATTTTTTTTTGCAAACTTAAAAATCTATTTTAAAATTTAAACTTAATTTTTTTTTTTCAAATTTAAAAATTTTTCTTAAAATTAAACTTAAATTCTGTTTGCTTGAAAATTAACTTAAATTGTTACATAAAATAATCAACCTTGAAAATGATCTTAAAAGATCAAAATTAGACTAACTTTAATTCCTACCTATTGTAGGAAAGCAGGTGGATTTTGGACAGTGGTTGCCCCAAGCATATGACTGGAGATGACACCAAGTTCACCCAACTTACTTACTAAAGTCTAGGAATAGTTGACTTTGGAAACAATGGGAAACTCAAAGTAATTGGTATATGTAATATAGAATTAAAAATAGATTTTATTATTACAAATGTCTTACTTGTTGAAAATTTTAAATATAATCTCCTAAGTAAAAGTCAATTGTGTGACACTAGGTATAAGGTTAAATTTTCATCTACAGAATACTTAATCAAGCATCTAGATAATCCTACTATAAGTCTAAAAGGCTTTAGAAAAGACAACATCTATGCAATTAACTTAACCACTTCTTCAGTTAAGTGTTATTTAACACAAAAAGTAGAAACCTGGTTATGGCATAGAAGAATGTCACACGCAAATTTTAGAAATATAAGCAAATTAAATGGATTAGTTAGAGGCTTACCAAAGTTACCTAACTTAGACTCAACCATATGTAATGCTTGTCAACATGGTAAACAGACAAAATCTACTCACAAACCAACTCAATATTAGAACTTCTACACCTAGATCTATTTGACTCCCATGGAGTCAAATCAATAAATGGAAGTTTATATTGTCTAGTCATAATAGATGACTACTCTAGGTCCACTTGGGTCAAATTCTTAAAAAATAAAGATGAAACTTTTGAAATATTTAAAAACTTTTGTAAACAAGTTGAAAATGGAAAAGACCTTAAAATCAAAAGAATTAGAAGTGACAACGGGGGAGAATTTAAAAATCATAACTTTAATAAATTATGTCTCGAAAATGGCTATCATCACGAATTCTCGTGTCCCAAAACTCTCCAACAAAATGGAATTGTAGAAACAAAAAAATAGAACTCTACTTAAAGCATCTAGAACAATGTTGAATGAATACAACCTACCTAAGTAGTTATGGGCAGAAGTTGTTAGTATAGCTTGCTACGTATAAAATAGAACAACATTAAATAAAACACATAATAAAACCTGTTTTGAACTCTACTATAATAAACAATCCAATATAAAATACTTTAAAATATTTGGATGCCCAGCCTTCATTTTAAATACAAGAGAACACTTAGGAAAATTCACATCTAAAGTAGAGAATGGAATTTTTGTAGGATACTCCCTAAATAGTAGAGGTTACAGAGTTTACAATAAAGTTACCTTAAGAATTGAAGAAACTATAAATGTAAAATTTGAAGAATCCAAACAAAATCAAGAACAAACCCAACTTCAACCAACTGATTTTGTTCAAGAAAATACTAATCCTGAAGGAATCAATCAATTTCTAAATCACGAAGAGGAAGAAGAACCTTAAGAGAGTCAACCTCCTAGAACTATTAGAGTCAACCCAAATCATCCAACTAGTCAAATAATTGGTGATCCAGACCTAAGGGTTCAGACTAGGTCATCATTTAGAAACCTAAGTCAAATTTCATTAATTTCAAAAATTAAACCTAAAACAGTAGCTAAATCGTTACTTGACCCAGACTGGGTAATTGCAATGCTAGAAGAACTAGCTCAATTTGAACGTAATGAGGTTTGGGACCTAGTACCACCACCCAAAAATAAGAAAATAATAGAAACAAAATGGGTATTTAGAAACAAATTAAGTGAAACTGGGGAAATTACTAGAAATAAAGTCAGACTAGTTGCTAAGGGGTTTAGTCAAGTAGAAGGACTTGACTATAATGAAACTTATGCCCAGTAGCTAGATTAGAGTCCATTAGAATGTTACTTAGTTATGCAGCCCACAAAGGGTTCAGATTGTATCAGATGGACGTCAAATCTGCCTTCCTTAATGGACTAATAAAAGAAGAAGTCTACGTAGGACAACCGCCAAGGTTTGAAAGTCTAGAACACCCTGACTATGCCTTTAAATTAAAGAAAGCCTTATATGGACTTAAGCAAGCACCTAGGGCATGGTATGAAAGATTAACTTCTAACCTAATCTCTAATGGGTTCAACCAAGGTCAAATTGACCCAACCTTATTCATTAAGTTACTAAAAGAAGATATTTTTATTAGCCCAAATCTATGTAGATGATATAATCTTTGGTTCAACAAATTCAGAATTTTTAGATGAATTCACAAGCCTAATGGAACATGAGTTTGAAATGAGTCTAGTAGGTAAATTAACCTATTTTTTAGGATTACAAATCAAACAAACAAATGAAGGAAACTACATTTATCAACAAAAATACACTAAGGAGTTACTTAAAAAAATTTGGAATGGAAAATACTAAAGAGATAAAACACCCATGGCAGTGAACACAATCCTAGATGATGACCCCAATGGACAATCGGTTGATTTAAAATACTATAGAAGTGTTAGAGGTAGCATACTATACTTAACTGCAAGTCGACCAGATATTTTATTTACAGTTAGTATGTGTGTTAGATACCAAATCTGTGCTAAAGAATCTCATTTGACTCAAGTCAAAAGAATCTTTAGATACCTTAAAGGAACAACAAATGTAGGAATTTGGTATCCTAGAACCAACAACTTTGAATTAATAGGATATTCTGACTCAGATTATGTCGGGTGCAAGTTAGACCGCAAAAGCACAAGTGGTGGATGTCAACTACTAGGTCCATCACTTGTCAGCTGGTTTAGTAGAAAGCAACACTATGTTGTCTTATCTACAACTAAGTCAGAATATATAGCTATAGGAGAGTGCGTTGCACAACTACTATGGATGATGCACACCCTAAAAGATTTTAACTTGAACCTTACCAATATAAAATTTTTAATTGATAACATTAGCTCAATTAATTTAACAAAAAATCCTGTGCATCATTCAAGAACCAAACACATTGAAATTAGACACCACTTTATCAGGGATCATGTTACTAAAGGTGACATTGAACTCAAGTACATTGAGTCCAAGTCAAATTTAGTTGATATTTTCACCAAACCACTCCCTGAGAGTGAATTTAGCAATCTACGTAGAAAACTAGGAATGTGCTTAATAGACTAGGATTTTCAGAGTTTCAAAATTGTTTTCAAAAATCATTGTTTTAAATTCTAGGTTAAATTTTTTTTTTCAAAATTTCCTATTTTTTAGAATTTCAAAAAGGTTTTAGCCTTAGACTAGAATAATTCCTTAGAAATCATGTTCCCCTAGGGCTAGTATGTTGGGTTTTTCGGGCCGCGAAAACCGCTTTTCGCGTCGCGGAAATCCCGAATCACCCAAAGCCGTAGATCCGTGCAAGGAAAACCGAACGGAAATTACGAGTACGAGTTTCAAAACATTGATCTACAGTAGATCTACAAAGGAAAAACCTTATACCTTCGAAGAGTGCCCTTCGCTTATCCCGCTCGTTCAAGGTACGCCGGATCTCAAGAGTGTCAACGTAGACACTCCTCTAATGATATCCACACGAACAAGGAGTGTCTCCCACACTCAAAGGATGGAGAAGAGAGCCCCAAGTGTGCTAGCACTTTCTCTAGGGCTCTCGGATGGGAAATGGAAAGGAAGAAAAGAAGAAGGTACAAAAGAAATCTTATACACTCACTAGTAGTATCCTTCCTTTGTGACCTTCACCTTTCCTTTGCTCTTGGATTCACTCAACCACCTTCTCATCCATGGAAGTGCACGGCACCAGCAAGAGAAAAGAGGAAGAGATCTAGGAGGAAGAAGAAACAATTACACCACTTCAATAGCAATAAAACAATGAAACCTCCTTTCATTATGTGGCCGGCCACACATGGGTAACCCCCTCATTTAATGTGGCCGGCCACATTAAATGGAGGATTGTAACCTCCTTGACAACTAGGAGATGATGTGGCTGCCATGTAGGATGAGTCATCCTCCATGAAGTGGCAATTCATCAAGTCAAACTTGATGTTTCAACTTCCCATTTTGGTCAAGTCAAAATTGACCAAATCTCTTCCATGTTGAGTTGCATTCATTCTTTGATTCAAGTCAATTTCAATTTAATGAATCTCAATTCATTAATATAAATTGACTCAATGAATCAAATTTAAATTAGACTCATTCAACAATTGAAACTAATTGAGTCTAACTCAATAAGTCTAATTTGAATCCAATCTATGGTGCATCATATGAACCTAATCCAATTGGTTCATCATATGAACCTAATCTCCATCCACTTGTTCTTTGTGTGTGACCCAATAGGTTCTTGTAACGTTGGCAATGTTTCTAAACTCCTTTAGAAACATAAGCAATGAGCGACATCTAGCAATACATCATTGCTACCCAAGTTACAAGAAATGTCGAGATCCAACATCACCTTGTGACTACTAATTGTGACTCCTCACAATATATGACAAGTGTCCTTCTATCCTAGACATCTAGATTGATCAATATGAGGCATAGACCGTGTCATCCTCTGATCAATCTAAATCTTGAACTCCAAGTAGACTCACTCAATCAAATGAGCTCAACATCTAATGTTGACTCATTTGGGCATGGCCATGCACTTAGTGGTCTCACTCTATCAAGAATAGCGATGTCGCTCCCGTCATATGGGAGGGATAGATCCCATCTACATCACTCACATCCCTTTGCATAATTCGTTATATACCCAGTAATCGCCTTTATAGTCCACCCAGTTACGGGTGACGTTTGACGAAACCAAAGTACATAACTCCTTATGTAGGGATCCATGGTGACTTCAGGTCTAAGGACTAATAGTCATACTAATAGCCACATGAGAAAGTATATGACACTCATATAACGATCCATGATACTTTCTCATGACGGGTCATTCAGTATACATTCTCCAATGTATACCCATGTGTCAGCTTGATATCTCTATATCCATGACTTGTGAGATCAAGTCATCGAACTGACCTACATGCTAGTCTTATTGCATTAACATTGTCCCTGAATGTTAATACTCGACTAGGAATGATTTAGAGTAGTGTTCCCTATATCATCTCACTATCGATTCAACTAATCGATTGATATAGGTATGGACCTTCTACTCAAGGACGCTATTATACTTAGTCTATTTGACACTAATACAAATAAGTATAATAACCAAAAAAATGCCTTTATTAATATACAAGAATATGATATACATGAGTTCATACAATCATCAAATGATTGGCTCTAGGGCTCTAACTAACATAGTATTTGAGCATCTCACCAACACCCTAGGACTCCCTTGTTTGTGATTGTCAAACATAGAAAAGGGTGAGATGTATAGGCAAGCTACCTGGACTTAAGATGCTTATATCAGTGTATCGATATAAGTCTGGGCGTTAAATATCAAACAGATATTAATCCAATTAAGTCATTCAGTGTAGTCAAACACTAACTGATGCTTAGACTTAACTTGAGTAATCAAGTGAAAGTTGCTATCCTCTGAATAGTCAGTAAGTAACTAACTAGTTAGACAGATTTAACAATGTCAGGTTCAGGGGGAGCAATAATTATTTTCACATTTTATTAAAAATATTTTTGAAATTAGGTTTTGGGAAATATTCTTCTAAAAATGTTTTAAAACCCTAACCTTTGTAAAACCAAGTTTTATATTAATTTTTTTTGGTTTTGAGTTTGAAAACTGGTTTTGAAAATCGAATTTTACAAACTTAGTTTTGCAAATTAGATTTCACAAACTTAACTTTGAAGAATTAGATTTTGAACATTAAATCTCACCTTTTTTTTTAAACTTACTTTTGTAAAATTACTTTTATAAAATTTATGGTTGAAAAATGTTTCAAGTTCAAACTTATTTTGAAAATTAAATCAATTTTGAAATTTGGAACTTATACACTTATGTTTGAAAATTGACTTCTTTGAAGTTAGCTTCAACTTGAAAAATTAGCCTTTATAAATTTATGGTTGCAAAAATTATCTGTTGAAAATCTACAAACTTATTACTAAGCTATTTTTCTAAACTTATCTATTTTTCATAACTTAGCTATTTTGAAAAGGTTAAGAGATACTCTTTAAAGTAAAATCCTTAATTATTTTTAACACCCCGAGTCAATTTGACTTGTTTCTTACAAGTGTCCATATTCCTTATTGCACTTTTTCTGTATTTATAATATGTTTGTGTTTGATGAATGCCAAAGGGGGAGGGTTAGATTAGTTAAATTAGCTAAAACAAATTGAAAATATAAACTAACTTAAAAACTTGTAAATGCTTGTTTTACTTGCATTTTACACTAACTTAACCAAGTTGTCATTCCATCAAAAAGGGAGAGATTGTTGGTGTGGTTAGCACTAACGGTCTAACCCAGGTTTCGACGAATGACAAAATAGGTTAAGTTAGTTTTGTTGGTGATCTAACACTCTTATCGAGTGTGTAGGAAAAGCCCAAACAAGTCGACGGGATGACCAGATGTTTGGCACGAAGCCCAGCTAGGTCAACAGACCGACCAGATAGCTGACACAAAGTCTAGCTCGACGGGCTGATTGGATAGCTGGCGCAAAGTCCAAACTAGTTGAAGGGCCGACCAGACGTTTGGCAGGTAAGTGAAGGTAAGTCACTGGAGTTCAGTGACTGTGAGGACGCATTCCCAAGAAGGGAACTTAGGCACCGATCCGACTTAGAATCATCTCGGAATTCTAAGTCGAGATCTTGACTAGATTCCAATCTCGGAGAAATGGAATCTAATTACTATTTTTCTTATCTATAAAACTGTGCTAACAATCTGTGCAGGGTATAATTACCTCGGACTAAAGTTTTTCTTACAGGAAGGAGTCTGCTGGAAAACTTGGGTTTGAGCGCCTGGGAGGTGCCCAGGCGCCCGGAGGACCTCCCGGGCTCCCGGAGGTAAACTTTTATCATCTTCGCGTCGTCGCCACGTGGAGCCTCCTGGTTGGATCGGCTACGTCACACCAGGGCACCCTGAAGGTTCCAGATGCCCCGAGCCTCCTATATAAGGAGGGTCAAAGGTGGAGCTCAATAATCAACTCAGAATTTGCTCTCCTGTGCTCCTGCGACGCTGCGAGGCTCCGACAAACGCACTGCTCTTTTAGTTTCTTACTTTGTCGGTATTGCTTTAATTCTTCATTGGCATTCCTATACTTAGTTTGTAATAATTTCTGAATTGCTGGTGAATTACCCATCGAAAACACCCTTGTGTGCGAGCCTTGGAGTAGAAGTCGTCAAAGGCTCCGAACCATGTAAAAAGAACTTGTGTTAGCCTTGCTCTTCTTTTCCTTATTCCTTTTCCGTTGCTTAACTCTTTACGAAAGTTTTTGTTACGATATTCACCCCCCCCCCCTCTATCGATTCTTCACGATCCAACACATATGACTATAGAAAGGAGAAGTCAATAAATGGAAAGGGAAAGTCATTTAAAGGTAAGAAGAAATTAACCAAGGACAAGGTGTCCAAGGTTAAAAAGATTAGGTTTGTAGGCCAAGTGTCACCGGAGGTGCACCAATGTGGCCTAGCAAATGTGGATGAGTCACCTAGGGAGGTGGCTATGGTTAAGAGTGTTGGATCAAGAAGCGCTAGAGGGGGGGTGAACAGCACTCGTGGCTTTCACTTTCGTAATCGAAAATCGTCACGAGTAAAGCAGCGGAATAAGAAAACAATCACACAAAAGACACCAAGTATTTACTTGGTTCGGAGCCTAGGGCGACTCTTACTCCAAGGCCCGCGATTGCTAATTGCTTTCGGTGGGCAACAACTATTGTAGGATCGTTGGGCTGGCTAGAAAAGGGCGGGGGGTTGGATAGCCTTGTAAAACAAAAATAAAAATACCTTTCTCGAACTCTTAAACTAACATTTGTAAATTAAAGTAAACAGAAAGTAAATCAGAAAAAGATGAGGCACCGGATTTGACTTGGTTACAATCGGGGTGGTTGTTAATCCAAGGAAGATGATCGCACTACTATCTCCTTCAAGCGGAGAAGCCTCTTTTACAGCAGTGTAGGCACAAAAAGAAAGAAGCTAATCTAAATAGTGGAAGCGCACAAGTGTTGTTATAATTTTTGAATTGATTATTAAAGCTTCTGGACCAAGGCTATATTTATAGCCTTGGTCGGGGTGCCCTAAGGGTTCCGGGCGCCCTGGGGGGCGGATAAAATTTTATCCCCCAACGTTCAGATCATGTTTGACGCGATCTAGTCAATTTTTCAAGTCCAGGCGCCTGAAAGGGTTCCAGGCGCCCCGGTCCCCAAAGTTAACTCTAGTTGACTTTTTTTGTCCGGGTCCTCTACCCTTGTTTGGGTCACCTCGGTCTGGGTCTTCTACTCCGGATCCACTCGCTTGGGTGATCTCGTCCATCCGAAAAAGGGCTCACCCGAACTCAAGTTCCGGTCTTCTCGAGCGGGCTTCTACTCCGGCTTCTCGTCCCTCGGAATCGCTGCGTGCTTCCTTCTCGTCCGCCAGCGTACTCATCCGCAGTCTTTGTCCCTCGGTCGCACCCCGTGCCGACCTTTTCACTAGCTGCGTCTCTTTCTCCCCGAGCAATCTTCTGCTCCGGCTTTCGTCCCTCGGAACCACCGCACGCTTCCTTCTCGTTCGCCAGTGTACTCTTCCACAGCACCTCGTACATCGGACGCACCGCGTGCCGTCCTTCTTGGTAGCTACGTCTTCCACTCGATTACCTGTGATCCTAAGCTCCTGCACACTTAGACATAAGGTTAGAAACATACAGGACCTAACTTAACTTGTTGATTACATTAAAACAACCTTGGGGTTCCAATAATCTCCCCCTTTTTGGTGTGAGGAACCAAAGTTAAGCTAGGGTAAAAATAGACATTAAAATAAATTTGTAATTAAAAAATAAAACATGTTAAATCAAAAATAAAATTAAATTATGGTCTACCTCCTCCTAGACTTATACTTTCCCTTCTCCCCCTTTAATCACAGAAAAAATGGGGTTCTGAGAAAACATCTAAGGGTAAAAACTTAGAAAATTTTGAGATCCTTAAAAATATTTGCAATAATAAGCAGTCTCTGTAAAAAAAAAAAAATTAAGTAAAATTTTAAGAAAATTTTCTAAGTGAAATTATAAGAAAAAAATTCTAACTTAGATAACTTTGCAAAAAAAAACTTCAGCAGAAATTTTTAATTTCAGAACAACTTTTAACTTAGGCAAAAAAATATTTTCAGAAAATATTTCTAAGTATAAAAGAGAATTTTTCTAAGGAAAAAAATACTCAAAAAATTTTTATAAGTTAAAAAATATCTTTTTAAAAAAATTAAGTTTTTGCAAAATTTATTTTTGAAAGAAAATAAAAAAATCTTAACTTAAGATTTTTCTAAGTAAAATTTTCTAAGTAAAAATTTCACATAAAAGTATTTTTCTAAGTATAAGAATATTTTTTTAAAAAAAATGTTTAAAAAAACTTTAATAGTATTAATTAATTCTAATTTTAATACTTTGACCGAAAGTTAAATAAACATTTATTTCAATATTTTGGCTTTCAGGTCATGGCGAGGCACTAGGCCTTCTTGGTTATTGGAGCAACAACCACTTTCTTAAACAAAACCTCATAGAGAAATTCACTGTTTAATTTTCTTACTGAAAGCATTGATTTTGTTTAAAAATTTAGACTAAGCAAGATTTAGGAACCCAATATAGGTTCCAGCCTACTGAATTAATTAAATATTTTTTAGGTACATATTTTCTTGAAATATTCCTAATTTGACCCTAGTAATATCTATAATACCAATTTAAATTTTTAAATTTTCTAAAATTAGATGAGCATGCATGGTTTTTCAAATTATCTACTTGAATTTTCAGATCTTTATTTTCTGATTCCAATTTCTCATTTTCTAATTTTGATTTGTCTAATTCTTCTAAAGGACAAGATTTGGCCAAAATTATTTTTAAATTTTTAATCTCCTTTTTTAATTTGCAATAGTCTTTTGTTAATAGTTTAACAAACTTAAAGAGTTTATCGGGAGGAAGTGATCGTACCTCACTTACCTTGTCGATCTCGTTGTCCGTTTCTCCCCCTGAACTGTTACTTTCTTTCGACGTGGCTCCCCCTTCATCGATGCTCTCGATGCTCATTTCGGAAGAGCTTGACTCGCAGTCGTCGTCTTGATGACTTGCCATTAGAGCAAGTCCGGAGAATGCCTCGACTTCCGACTCCGACGACTTATCGTCCCACGTCGCCTTTAGGGCCTTTCATTTTTGGATAGGCTTCTTACCCTTCTCCTTGTCCTTGTTCTTCAGCTTGGGGCAGTTGTCCTTGACGTGCCCTTCTTCATCGCAGTGGTAGCAGTGGATTGTCCTTTTCTTTCTACCCTGTGGATGGTCAGTTTTTCTAGAATTGCATAACTTCTTAAATCGCCTTACCGTCATTACCATTTCCTCATCGTCGAGAGAAGACTCTGACTCAGGTTTGTCTCTCGATGCTTTGAGGGCGACATTGTTCTTGGGCTCCTTCATACCTGCACATCTTGATTCGTGTACTTCAAAAGTCGAGAATAATTCTTCTAACAAAATCTTTTCTAAATCTTTAGAAATGTAAAAGGCATCTACTAATGATGCCCATTTGGTATTTATAGGAAAGGAATTTAAAGCGTACCTTAGCAAATCTCGGTTACTTACCTTTTCTCCGAGATTCGAGAGTCTGGTGATGATCTCCTTGATTCTTGAGTGTAGGTGTGCAACTATCTCGTCTTCCCCAAGTCGCAGGCTGGTGAACTGATTGTGAAGTAGATCTCTTCTGGCGAGCTAGACTTCGGAAGTCCCTTCATGCAGCTCGAGGAACTTCTCCCAAAGTTCCTTTGCCGAGTCGTAGTGCCCGATCCTGTTGACTTCTTGAGGTGGAAGAACGCTTAGCATATGGTATTCTACTTTGTCGTTCGCCACGAAATCGGCATGCTCCTTTTTCATCCATTGATATTTTTCCTTACCCTCTGGAGCTACAAAGCCAAGTTCCATTGTTAAAATTAATTCAAAATCTATTGTGAAAAATACCTGCATCAGTTTTTTCCAGGTTGCGAAATCCCCTTCGTATTTCAGTGGGTGGATGCTTGGTCCGGCCATTATCTTAGCTTTGATTGGCGGTTAGTCCTCCTAAAACACCTCGGCTCTGATACCACTTGTAGGACCGTTGGGCCAGCTAGAAGGGGGGATGGATAGCCCTGTAAAAAAAAATAAAAATACCCTTCTCGAACTCTTAAACTAACACTTGTAAATTAAAGTAAGCAGAA
Organism: Zingiber officinale; assembly: GCF_018446385.1. Taxonomy (NCBI): domain Eukaryota; kingdom Viridiplantae; phylum Streptophyta; class Magnoliopsida; order Zingiberales; family Zingiberaceae; genus Zingiber; species Zingiber officinale. The sequence continues at coordinate 52,740,393 of NC_055992.1, read as the reverse complement.
AGTAAATCAGAAAAAGACGAGGCACCAGATTTGACTTGGTTACAATCGAGGTGGTTGTTAATCCAAGGAAGATGATCGCACTACTATCTCCTTCAGGCGGAGAAGCCTCTTTTACAGCAGTGTAGGCACAGAAAGAAAGAAGCTAATCTAAACAGTGGAAGCGCACAAGTGTTGTTACAATTTCTAAATTGATTATTAAAGCTTTTGGACCAAGGCTATATTTATAGCCTTGGTCGGAGCGCCGTAAGGGTTCCGGACGCCCTGGGGGTGATAAAACTTTATCCCCTAACGTTCAGATCGCGTTTGATACGATCTGGTCAATTTTTCAGGTCCGAGCGCCCGGAAGGGTTCCGGGCGACCCGGGCAGGTCCGGGCGCCCCGAACCTCAAAGTCAACTCCGATTGACTTTTTTTGTCCGGGTCCTCTGCCCCTGTTTGGGTCGCCTCGGTCCGGGTCTTCTACTCCGGATCCACTCGCTTGAGTGATCTCTGCCATCCGGAAAAAGGCTCACCCGAACCCAAGTTCTGGTCTTCTCGAGCGGGCTTCCGCTCCGACTTCTCGTCCCTCGGAATCGCTGCGTGCTTCCTTCTCGTCTGCCAGCGTACTCATCCGCAGTCTTTGTCCCTCGGTCGCACCTCATGCCGATCTTCTCGCTAGCTGCGTCTCTTGCTCCTCGAGCAATCTTCCGCTCCTACTTTCGTCCCTCGGAACCACCGCACGCTTCCTTCTCGTCCGCCGGTGTACTCTTCCGCAGCGCCTCATACCTCGGACGCACTACATGTCGTCCTTCTCGCTAGCTGCATCTTCCGCTCAACTACCTGTACTCCTAAGCTCCTGCACACTTAGACACAAGGTTAGAAACACACAGGACCTAACTTAACTTGTTGATCACACTAAAACAACCTTGGGGTTCCAACAACTATAATATCGTAAAATGATTACAATATTAAGTACACTAAAAAAGTAGTAATTATACCAACAACAGAGGAAACAATAATTTGAGAGCTCCGGGTCGTCGGCGTCGAGTTGTAGCTTTGTCGGAACTCGTTAGCAGCTTGTTGATGAAAGATAGCTTTTTTTTTGTTGATTCCTCAAGTGCTGGTCGAGACAACCTTTTATTGAATGTTAAGGGCACCTCCAATGCCTCATGGAGGCGCCTCAAAGGTGAAGTCCTATCCCTCTTCCTGTGCTGCGATAAGCCTCCTCTACCTGTTGCTTATCCTGCCTAGAGACGCCTTCATTGCTCCATGGAGGCGCCTCAAGCCTAGCATCCAAGGCGCCTTAGCCTCCCTCAAGGGTGCCTCCAAGCTTGCTGCGCAGACTTCTTGTGCCTTGCACCTGAGGCGTCTCAAGCTCCATGAGGGCGCCTCGAGTACTGTTCATCTGAGGCATGATGTGCATTTTAGTCCCTGTAAAATATATTAGTCCACAAAACACTTACATACCCTGCAAGACAAAGTTAGCACACATATAATTCAATAGAAGAAGTATTTGACAGTCTCCAGACTATCCGGTTCTGACTTTGGATTTCTGACCGAAAACCCTAGATCAAACCGACGCCTACTGTTCCCTCTTCCGAGGAACGCGTCCTCACCTACTCCACTCAGGAGAGCATACCTGATGTAGTTCGGTCCTCCAGATCGACTGGACTTTCTGTCTAGGGTTACCACCCCCTAGGACCTAAGGTTACCCCCCTTAGGATTTCCACCACCTGGGGTTACCACCCCCTAGGACCTAAGGTTGTCGCCCCTTAGGGTTTTCCTCCACCTAGGGTTACCACCTCCTAGGACCTAAGGATGTCGCCCCTTAGGATTTTTCGTCCACTTAGGGTTACCACCCCCTAGGACCTAAGGTTACCACCCCTTAGGATTTTCCACCTACCTAACCGCAGTTAGGACTTTCCTGCAAACTTGTTCACACATGTTAGATAACAAAACACCTTAACTTTGAACCCTTTAACATAATCAAAACATAGGTTCGATCATCGGATGCTTCCTACACCAACAAAGAGCTCTAGGGGGAGCTCTAAGAGTCAAATTGGGTCCATGGCCAAGGGATCTCATGTGGATTTTACTTGGGAGTCTAGATGAGCCATGGAATAAGTCAAGTGATTTGGAGATGGACTTGGTGTTGGGATGTATACTATAAGCCTAACTTTTGTATGAACATCTGTTTTGAGATATTTTGAAATGGAATAACTTTGGTCAAACGTTTTCATTTTATATTTATATATATGTCAATGCAGTTGTTCATTTAATTTATATTATAGAAGACATGGTGTGTGGTGCCACACAAAAGATCATGTTATCGGTTCCTTATAAATTATAAATAGTAGCTCACAACCAAGATGGATTGGGACAAACCATTGGAATGGTTATAGTATAATTTGGTATTAGTCTGTCTTGACTATAAAATTACATTAGTATACTATGTGTGTATTGAGCAGGATCTTTTGAGGTTGTTCGATTTATACTGACTGCATAAAAGAATAGAACCTCTATTATTATGGATGTGTGTACTCTTAATCCCAATATAATAGCAAACACATATACTTAGTATTTATTTCTTTAACTTATCAATGGGTGAGATTTATTCATTAAATCAATAGGCCCAATAAGTTGAGAGATAGTACCATTTATATAGTGTGTTGTTGATTATAAAAGGAAACTGTGTCCTATTTATTTAGGTTGATGATGCCCCCTTGAGGAGCTCATAAGGATTATCATGTAAACCTTACAGGTAGACTTAGTCCGACATGATAATAAAGTTGAGTGGTACTACTCTTGGAGTCAGATGTTAATTAAATGAGTTGTCAGTAACTCATTTAATTAACGGGCATACGATATCTTAAATATAGGAAGAATAATGCACTCATGATTAGTAGGAGCCCATATTGTAATATGGGATTGGTGCGGTAGTTCAATAATGACCCTTTAGTTATATGAGTTATTATTGATGAACTTGAGTTGGGTGTTCGGGTTGAACACAGGATGCTCAAGTCCATCAGGAGGTCAAAACCAATTTCTCCTCTTAGTCTTTGTTGTAGCCTCTATATATATAAAGCCTCACATCCACCCAAACCCTACTTCTTATCCAAGCAAGGGGTCGACCAAGCCTTGCTTGTTGCCCAAGCATAAGGCCGACCAAGCCTTGCTTGGTGCCCAAGATAAGGGTCGGCCAAGCCTTGCTTGGTGCCCAAGCAAGGGGCCGACCATAATAGGAATAAAAAGGAGATTTTATTTAAAATAGAATTTTATTAAAAATTTTCCTTTTATAGCTATTTATAATGGTTTAAAAAAGATATTTTAATTTTGTTAAAATCTTTCTTATTTTGTAACCATCCACAATAGGAATAAAAGAGAAATTTTATTTAAAACAGAATTTTGTTAAAATATTTCCTTTTTAGCCGCCAACAAAGATTATAAAAGAAGAGAGGGTGGTGCCCAAAAACTAACCTAAGAATCCTCTTCTATTATCTTGTGGTCGGCGCCCCTCCTCTCTTATTTTCCCCTTTCTTCTTTCCCTAGTATAACGACCGCACTTCTTAACCCTGACTCAAGCCACAGACGTTACTCCTTTTTCTGACTATTAAGGACATTATTGTATGTACACTGTTCGGTTCAGAGTTCTACTATGAACTTGTTCCGACTGTTAAGCCGTGTTTTGGGAGTGAAATAGTGCCAAGATGAAGTTTAGAACTGCTTGAGGATCTGGGTCGTGTGGTGATGACCGACCGTGTAGCCTTACTAAGCCCTAGTTTGGGCACAACCGTGTGCCCCACACGACCGTGTAAGGCTCTCCCTGCTGGAGCAGGGCTCCACCGTGTGCCTTCCACACGGTCGTGTCACCTTGGCTGAGTCAAAGGGGTGCACGGCCGTGTGAATCCACATGGCCGTGTCATTTTTCCCGAGGAGGAGAGGTGTATGGCTATGTGTGGCACATGGTCGTGCAACCTTTCCAGAGGCTAAGCCTTGCATGGTCGTGTGTGGCACACGGCCGTGCAACTTTTCCAGAGACTAAACCTTGCATGTGTAACGCCCACCCTTCCCTTACTGATAGCAAGAGCTGCGCTACGTGAACATACATACATGTGTGATCATTGCAGCGGGAGAATTTAAAATTTAAAACATACATAGAGAACTATATAATCATGTAAACATATTAAACATGTGAGCATGCTTAGCATTCATGTGCGTAACTTAATTTAATATTTAATCACTAAACCTAACATAGAATTCAAGCATAGTTTGGTTACCTTAACATTCAAGCATGATAAAAAAAAAGGTTCTTAGCAATTCTTTAACTAAACCAAGTGCCTATTAGTTCAAGATTCATGGAAATAATAAAAAGAGATAGTCAAGTAGCAAACATTAAAAGCATCAAGTAGAAAAACAAGTTAACATGCAAAACTTAGAACATGCATTAGTCTTGAAACACAAAACAGATCTCTTCCACCATGTCACTGCCACACACATCCTTTGCCCCTCCTGCTGCTCCCTTTAGTTTAGCCATTCTTTACCCTTTTCTGCAGTACAAGGAAAAGTAAAACTATAAGCACATAGGCTTAGTAAGATCCTTTCCTACTCACAAAAACATACATCATGAAATTGATATAGAGTAATGACATGTTCATCTAATCAACACATAGATTTAACATTTTACATGATAGCATAAAGTAGTGTCATACTCATTTGGCAAATCATAAACATAGCATACGAGAGAATAAGCATAAGGTAGTAGCATGTTCATTTAGGCATCATAGACATATCACAAGAGAGCATTTTCATGAAGCATAATAATCAAATAGTATGAAATAAGTATATGCAAAAATGTTCTTTTGAAAACATATATCATATAGGTACTTAAATATAAATATCAACATGAGGGCCCGACATTGTACCACATACATGAATTGCGTGTATCCCTAAATAAATCCGAGGTAGCTAATCCCGAACCTACTAGGGAACTAGGCCCGTGCTTCGACCTATGGGCAACATAGGAGCCCATCCCCTGGACCTTGCTAGGGTCCGGTGCAAGCCATACAAAGGTAAAATAGCATATCATGTTACTTGTCATATCATAAAAAGTGCTCTTAATCTCAACTTATAGGGAAGCAACTCTTAGGAATTTCATCATACATAAGCCTTGCATAAGCATAACATGGTGACATTAGGTTCACATATCACATAGCATATCATAGAGAGTCATTATCATGCATAGTTGGGGTTTTGAACTTTCTACAAACCCTAATTCCATGTCTTGGCCGAAACTTACAAGGCATGAATCTAGGTTTCTTTTAAGCAACTTTGAGCATGAAACTTTAAACTAATATCACATAATACATGGCATAGCAAGTGAGACTTTTAGCAAGCATAAATGAGTTTCTAACCCTAATTTCAAGTCTTGGCCGAAACCTATAAAGCATGAATCTAGGTTTCTTTTAAGCAACTTTAAGCATGAAACTTTAAACTAATATAACATAATACATGGCATAGCAAGTGAGACTTTTAGCAAGCATAAATGAGTTTCTAACCCTAATTTCAAGTCTTGGCCAAAACCTATAAAGCATGAATCTAGGTTTCTTTTAAGCAACTTTAAGCATTAAACTTTAAACTAACATCACATAATACATGGCATAGCAAGTGAGACTTTTAGCAAGCATAAATGAGTTTCTAACCCAAAATTCAAGTCCTGGCCGAAACTTATAAAAACCTAATCCTCGGTTTTGAGCAACATTAACCATTAATAGCATCATAATAATATCACATAACATATTAGGTATCATGAGAGAAAATATAAGCAAGTCTAATTGGAGTTTGAACTTCCCTAAGCCTTTTATTTCTTCTTGGCCGAAACTTCATGAGCATGATCCTATGTTTTTAAGCAACATCAACCATGAATAGCATCTTAATAAACTCACATAACATATTAGGTATCATGAGAGAAAGCATAAGCAAGTCTAATTGGAGTTTAAACTTCCCTAAGCCTTTTATTTCTTCTTGACCGAAACTTCATGAGCATGATCCTAGGTTTTTAAGCAACATCAACCATGAATAGCATCTTAATAAACTCACATAACATATTAGGTATCATGAGAGAAAACATAAGCAAGTCTAATTGGAGTTTAAACTTCCTTAAGCCTTTTATTTCTTCTTGGCCGAAACTTCATGGGCATGATCCTAGGTTTTTAAGCAACATCAACCATGAATAGCATCTTAATAACATCACATAACATATTAGGTATCATGAGAGAAAACATAAGCAAGTCTAATTGGAGTTAAAACTTCTCTAAGCCTTTTATTTCTTCTTGGCCGAAACTTCATGGGCATGATCCTAGGTTTTTTAAGCAACATCAACCATGAATAGCATCTTAATAACATCACATAACATATTAGGTATCATGAGATAAAACATAAGCAAGTCTAATTGGAGTTTAAACTTCCTTAAGCCTTTTATTTCTTCTTGGGTGAAACTTCATGGGCATGATCCTAGGTTTTTAAGCAACATCAACCATAACATATTAGGTATCAAGAGAAAATATAAGCAAGTCTAATTAGAGTTTAAACTTCCTTAAGCCTTTTATTTCTTCTTGGCCGAAACTTCAAGAGTATGTTCCTAGGTTTTTAAGCAACATAAAAATAAAACAACAACAAAGAAAACTACTTGTACTGCAGGTGAGGGGAATACTTACATCCTCTTGCTTGGTTTACTAAGAAAATACCTTTTGGTGGAGAAGAAGAAGAAGACTTTTTGCTTCTAGAACTCTCTTTTCCTTATTTTACTTGTAAGAAGAAGTCTGTTTTAAGGACTTCTCTTTGTGAAGTTTTCCTAGGAAGAAACCTTTAGCTTGAATTCGGTAATGGGAGAGAAGAGGCTTAGGGTTTCGGTGGAGGGAGGAAGAAGGAGGAAGAAGAAAAAGAATAACTTTTCTTTCTCTTACTTCTATTTATTCTAAATGAAGGGAGAAAGGGAAAACCACCTTTTCATTCCCTTACTTTATTTTCCCTAAATGAAGGGAGAAAGGAAAATGAACTTTTCATTCTAAGTGAAAGGAGAAAGGAAAGATAAACTTTTCCTTCTAAGTGAAGGGATAAAGGTGTCCCTTCACTCTCCCTACCCTTAACTACAATTTCCCTTTCCTTCCTAACAACATTCCCTCATGAGCTAATGGTTCTCCCATACCACATAAAGCTTTGTCACTTACTAAAAGGTTCAAGGTTTGAACCTTGGCCATGCTTCTTTTTGGTTCTATTTTCTCTTATTAATTTTTTTTTTTTGAAAGAGTCCACATAAAGCTCATTCTAATCATGTAAAAAATTATATAAAATTACTTGAGACTTTATGGGTGTTACAGCATGGCCATGTGTGACACACGGCCGTGCAACCCTGGCTGAGAGGGAGAGGGTTGGGGCCATGTGACTCCGCACAGCCGTGTCACGGCTGTGTGGGGGTCACGCCCTACACCCAAAAAGGAGTGGTTCTCCCCCTTTGTACTCCTTCTTGACTTATCATTTTATCCCACAACCTTAGGGAGAATATTTGACACTTCAACTACTACCAAACTGTAAATTTATTGTACACCATTCTTAATAGTACTTTTATACTAAGCGGAGATAAGAACATATGTCCATTAGCACCAAAATCTAACATAGTCAGACACTATCAACTTCCAGGATCGCTTCCCATTGTTACGTCACCCATACCATCAAACATTGCTCCTGCTGCCCTTTCCTACTCGAGCTTTCCTTTACCTTTATCTACAGTATAAGGAAATGCAAACTATAAGCAAAGGCTTAGTAAGCACCATCTACTCACAAAACTACGCATTAAAGAGAACATGCCTTTTTATTATAAAACTGCTTGGGAAGAGAACAACAAACATGCACTTGAGTATAGTTCACGCTAAAACATATGCTTTATAAATATGCACATGATATGTATTTTTAAACAGTCTTTAAAATGTTAAACACCAACTTATACCTTGTTAGTAATGTAATGAAAATAGAAATCCTTGCATATCATAGAGTTCACCAACACTACACTTTATAACTCAAGTTCTCCACTTAATGATGGTTTCACTTCAACAAACTAATGCACTTTAAAAACTTTATCATACATATTAGTGAATATAATAATCATCTTTCTTGGGCCCGGTAATGTACCAATTGCGCGCATCCTTAATAAAATCCGAGGTAGCTAATCCCGAACCTATTAAAGTACTACTAGGCGAACTTATGCCTAGGGGCAATCTAGGAGCCCATCCCATGGACCTGGTGTCCAGTACATGCCATTTTAAAGTAAAATACTTTCTTCTACTCAATACTTTCTTCTAATTGCACTTGTTGTCATTTCGACAAACACCTTATGTGCACTTAATCCCCCACACATATGGGGAAGCATCTTAGGGCACTTGATTATGCTTCTTAGTCCCAGAAACTTAATGGGAAGGAAATCAAAGTACTCACATGTTCTTAATCCCAAAACTTAGAGGGACATCTTTATATATCATGCATTATATCTTAACATGCACTTTAACATGAAATTTCTTAATCATGCATACAACCATACAAACCTACCACAAATAGGTTCCTTCATACATAATCAAAATAACTTATACTGCAAGTGAGGAGTACTTACATCCTTTCGCTCGATCTTACTCTTATAGGGTGTAAGAAAAGCAACACTCTCTTTTGTATGCCTTGATCTTCAAACCACCCACCTCGTACGTACAAATCCTAATGAAAACTCCCCTCTAGATTCTCTTCTTGAAGAACCTAAAACCTTGGAACCCTAGAGTTCTTGGCCAAAACTACAAGAGAAGAAGAGGGAAGGAGTTTCGGTTAGTTATGGGAGAAGGGAAAATGAAGAGATTTAGGTTTTGATCTCCTCCCTCAACTTTTATATTAAATGGAAGTTGAAGCATCTCTTATCCCAAAATCTGCTTATAAGGAATTGTTTCCTATTACTAGTGTGATGCTTTACCACCACCCTAATGGAAACTCTAACCAATCATATATAAGAGGTCTTGGGTTCAATCCTGCCTAAGGCCATTTTAAAATCTATTTTTTATTTCTTTTTCTCTTCTTCTAGTTCTTTTTGCCTTTTTGAATAGAGAAAATTTATGGGTGTTACAATCCCCCATACCTTATAAAAAGTTCATCCTCGAACTAGAACAGTTGTGGATACTTCTGTCTCATCTCGTCCTCACGCTCCCAGGTTGCCTCTTCATTCTGTTGACTTTGCCACAGTACTTTTACTAATAGTATCTCTTTGTTCCTCAGTTTTTTAACTTCTCGATCTATTATCTGAATAGGTCGACTTTCATAACTGAGATCCTCTTGAACTTATACCGTCTGTGGCTCAATCACATGATTTGCATCGGGAACATGCTTCTTCAGCATTGAAACATGAAATACATTATGGATAGCTGACATTTCTTGAGGTAGTTCCAGCTCATAAGCTACCCTGCCAATGTTGGTTAGTCCTAGGAAAACGTACCGGTTCCACTGTACAAAAATTTTTTGTACAACTGTCGAACCTTTCCTTAAATAACCTATTGTGTTCTTTAGAAGTTAAATTAGGAATCGCAGACGGAACTTAACATCATTGATTCCAAATTTAACTTATCTGTTCTTAATAGTTTAGATTTGAATCGCAAGCGGAACTTAACACTATTGATTCAAATCCACCTATGTTATTAATTCCATTAAATATTAATTTCCAAAATTGGCTTCCAGGACTGCATGGCGAGGCACATGGTCTTCTTGGATATGGGAGCAACCACCACCGCCTAGACAAAGCCTTTTAAGGAAAGCTAATATTTAATTTCCTTAAATAACTCTAGGTTAACCAAAAAGAACAATCGAATCATAAATTCGAAAAACAAAACAAAAAGAAACACATCTTCGAAACAAATCCGAAAATCTAGAATCTAATGCCTCTTGTGTTTGGAATTCATACAAAAGAAATACAACTAGTATGATGCGAAAATTAATTACTAATTAATTATACCTTCCTTTGTATGCAACGACCTCTTGATCTTCTACCGTATTCCTCTTCTTATCCCGGACGTTGTATGGGCAATGATCTACCGGGATGAGAATCCACCTAAGCCACCTTCTTCTCCAAGCATGATTCGGCCACCACAAATATTCCATGAATAGATGTGGTTCGGTCACCACCACCAAGCTCCAAGGGATACTTCCTTTCTCTCCTTCTTCTCCATGCTAAAATCCGGCCATCTTCAAGCTCCATGAGATTACAAGGTCCGGCCAATGAAGAAGAAAGAAAAGGAAGAAGGAAAAATAATAGGGTCGGCCACCACCAAGGAAGAAAAGAGAGGAAGAAAAATAATTGAGTCGTGTATCATGAAGGCACCTCTACCTTCTCTTTTATATTCCTTGGTCTTGGCAAATAAGGAAATTTAATTAAAAATTTCCTTAATTCTTTTGCCATGAAAAGGAAAAATTTATTTAATTAAAAACAATTTTTCTTTTCATTATTACATGACCGACCACTTATTTCCCCAAAACAAGGAGCGTTTTAATTAAAACAAAAATTAAAACTTCCTAATTTGTTTCCGGAAATTTATAAAAAAATTCTCCAATAATTTTTTCCTTCATGGTGGGTTATAAAAAGAAAATTTTATAAATTAAAATCTTTCTTTTAAACAAGTGGATAATTTCCAAAAAGGAAAGTTATCTCTAAAAATTAAAATCTCTTTTCAATCTACAAATAAGGAAAGATATCAAATCTTTTCTTAATCTTTTGTAGAAACTAATAAAAGAGAATATTTAATTTTTAAAACTCTCTTTTAAATTATGATCATGGTTAAAAAGGAAAGTTTTCTCAAAATTAAAATATCCTTTCAATCTACAAATAAGGAAAGATTTCAAATCTTTTCTTAATCTTTTGTAGAAAGCTATAAAAGGAAAGATTTAAATTTTAAACTCTTTTTTAAAACCATGATATCCACATAAGAAATAATTTTAATAAAAATCCTTTTTAATATTCTAGTGGCTGGCCACCTAAGCATGGGACCCAAGCTTTGGTCGGCCACCAACTTGGCTCATCCACTTTGTCATGGCCAGCCCCATTAGGATGGGTAAGAAGGTGGGTATATGGTGAGTATAAATCTCTATATACAAGAGGCTACGATAGGGACTGAGAGGAGGAATTGGTTTTGGTCTCCTGATGAAATTAAGCATCCCGTGTTCGCCCCGAACACATAACTTAATTTCATCAATAATAATTCATTCCACTAAAGAACTATTATTGAACTACCGCACCAATCCCAAATTACATTTTGGGCTCCTTCTTATTTTGAGTGTGTTAGTCTCCCTGTGTTTAAGATAATGAATGTCCACTAATTAAATGAGTTACTGACAACTCACTTAATTAATATCTTAGTCCAAGAGTAGTACCACTCAACCTTATCGTCATGTCGGACTAAGTCTACCTGCAAGGTTTAACATGACAATCCTTATGAGCTCCTCTTGGGGTTATTCTCAACCTAGATCACTAGGACACAGTTTCCTTCTATAATCAACAACACACACTATAAGTGATATCATTTCCCAACTTATCGGGCTTATTGATTTATCGAACTAAATCTCACCCATTGATAAATTAAAGAAATAAATATCAAATATATGTGCTTGTTATTATATTAGGATTAAGAGCACACACTTCCATAATAACTAAGGTCTAGTTCTTTTATCAAGTCAGTATAAAAAGAATTTACCTAAAATGGTCCAACTCAATACACTTAGAGTGTACTAGTGTAATTTATTAGTCAAGATAAACTAATACCTAATTATACTACGACTATTCCAATGGTTTGTTCCTTTCCATCTTAGTCGTGAGCAACTGTTTATAATTTATAAGGTGCTGATAACATGATCCTCTGTGTGTGACACCACACACCATGTTATCTACAATATAAATTAATTGAACAACTACATTTATCATAAATGTAGACATTTGACCAATGTGATTCTTATTTCTAGATAAATGTTTATACCAAAAGCTAGGCTTTTAGTATACATCCTAACAGCCAACTCTTTTGGTGATCAAGTATGGCCCCACATATCGCGGACTCAACTTTCCTTTCTTCCCAAACCGCATCACTCCTTTCATAGGAGCTACTTTGATGAACACTAAGTCCCCAACCTCAAATTCTAGCGGTCTACGGTAGACATCCGCATAGCTTTTCTGCCGGCTCTGAGCAGTTTCTATTTTCTGGCGAATGTTCTGAATAGCTTGGGTGGTGTCTTCGATGAGATATGTCTGGAGTCCCATTTCTTTCTTTTCACCACCTTCATACCAACAAATAGGATATCTACATCTCCTCCCATACAGAGCCTCATAGGGCGTCATTCTGATAGTAGCATGATAGCTATTATTGTATGCAAACTCTGCTAAGGACAAGTATCGACACCAACTGCCCTTGAAATCTAAGGCACAAGCCCGTAGCATATCCTCCAAAACTTGGTTCACCCATTCTATTTGTGTAACACCCATAGAGTACTTAGCAAGATTTTAGATATTTTTATCATGAATAAAAAAAAAATAGGCCGTATGTAGAAAATTGCAAAAATAATAAAAATAAAATAGAACCAAAAAGAGAGATGACCAAGGCTTGAACCTTGGATCTCTTACTAGATATATGCATGTGTTAACCAATAGACCAAGAGAAGTTATTATTTAAGAGAGAAGTAACAATATAGTTAAGAGTAAGAGAAGAGTTTTTTCATTGAGAAAGAGAAGTTAGAGTTGCCTTCTACCTCTCAAAAGAAAAGAGGATTCTTGCTTCCTCTTTTCATTAAGGAGAAATAAAAGAAAGGAGAAGGAAAAATACATTTTCCCTTCCTTCCCTCATGATGAATAAAAGGGAAATTTAAGAGGAAAACTCATTTTCTCCTCTTCCTCACCCCTCCTTCTCCTCACCGTGACCAAGAACCCTCCCCCACCTCTCCTTGCCGAAATCCAAAAACAAAGAAGACTCCTCTCTAGGAAGGCTCCACAAGCAAGATCCCTTTTCCTTAAGCAAATAAAGAAGTAAGTATTCCCTCACCTGTGGTACAAGTTGCTTACGGTGTTTTCGAAAGATTAGAACTCTTGGAAATAAAAATAAAAAGAAGAGAAGAAACCATGCTCATGAATCTTAGTAGGAATTTAGTTAGAAAAGAAATTATGTGTGTGATGTTAAGCTTGATCTTCTTATTAAGATGTTTATTGACCTTCTTTTCCTTTTTATAAGTTTCGGCCATGATGAAGATTTAGAGTTCATGAGGCTTAAAACTTAATCTAACATGCTCATGGATTTATTTATGATGTGTTATGAAATTGGCTAGAGATTCATGTTCATATGTTGTTTAGAAGTTATGTTCTTGCTTGAGAAAGTTTCGGCCATGATGAAGATTTAGAGTTCATTAGGCTTAAAACCTAATCTAACATGCTCATGGATTTATTTATGATGTGTTATGAAATTAGCTAGAGATTCATGTTCATATGTTGTTTAGAAGTTATGTTCTTGCTTGAGAAAGTTTCGGCCATGATGGAAATATTAGGGTTCATGAAACTCAAAACCTAAATTAGTATGCTCATAGACCTCCATGTGATATGTTATGAAATTAACTAAGAGATTTATGTTTACATATTGCTCATAAGTTTACTTATTAGTTTATGAAGTTTCGGCCATGATAGAGATTTAGGGTTTCATAAAGCTCCAAACTTAATTTAGTATGTTCATAGGCTTCCTTGTGATATGTTAACAAATTGGCTAGGTATTCATGTTAAAAGGTTGCTTAGAAGTCTACTTCTTGTTGCATGATGTTTCGGCCATGATAACTTTTTAGGGTTCATGAAGCTCAAAACCTAAGTTAGTATGCTCATAGGCTTCTTTATGATATGTTATAAAATGTGATAGAAACTTATACTTATATGTTGCTTAGAAGTTCATATCCTACTTGATGAAGTTTCGGCCATGATGAGTCCTTAGGGTTTATGAAGCTCCAAACCTAATCAAGTATGCTCATAGACTTCTTTATGATATATGATGGAATTAGCTAGGTGTTCATGTTACATGTTGTTTAGAAGTTTATATTCTTGACTTATGAAGTTTCGGCCATGATAAGATTTTAGGGTTTCATAAAGCTCAAAACCTAATCTAGCATGCTCATGGACTTCCTTATGATATGTTATCAATTTGGCTAAGTATTTGTGTTCATATGTTTCTTAGAAGTTTACTCCTTGTTATATGATGTTTCGGCTATGATAAGGTGTTAGGGTTCATGAAACTCAAAACCTAATTTAGTATGTTCATAGACTTCTTATGATATGTTATGAAATTTGCTAAGTAGTCATGTTGTATGTTGCTTAGGAGTATTCTTTTGTTATGAACTCTCGGCCATGAATATAACCTAGGATTCAAGAAAGTTTAAACTTAAACTTAGCAAGCCATGAATTTTCCTTGTGATATGATATGAAGGTAGTTGCTATTTTATACTTATGTAGAACTTAATACTCTTAGGGGTTCGGCCACAACTAAGTTAAAAGGGGTTAAGAAGCTTAGAACCTACTACCTATGCTCATGACATTCTTATTATCTTATGACATGAATTTGATTTAAAGTTCACATGCTTATATGTAGTTGTAACTTAAACTTAGCATGGTGACTCTCGCCCACCATATATAACTAGGGTTAGAGACCCAATCATGACCTTACTAGGTGTCTCACATACTAGAATATGAACTAAGAGATGCTAGTATATGTTTTTCCATGTATGATTATGGTTGCCTACGATAATTCATGTACTTAATTAAGGATACTCATGAATTATGTATGATGATGACCCTTATGATATGTTTTATGTTTAAGTATGCATGTTTTATGATAAGATCAGTAACATGTTGATTATGTATGTTATGAATTATGCATGATATGATTCTTATGATGACTATGTACTCAAGCATGTATGTTGCCAATATGTTGCATGCTCATCTATGTAAGCTTATGAACCAAGCATGATAATGGTTTTATATGATGGCCATGTGCCAAGAATGTATGCCTTATGATATGATAAGAAAATGGCAAAGAGTTGCTTCCCTTAAGTTGGGATTAAGAGCACTCTTCATGTTAAGACAAGAGCATGACATTTATGATGATATGATATGACAATTATATGATATGCATGACATGTACTTTACTTTGTATGACTTGTACCAAGGGTGGGCTCCATAAGCACCCCTTGACCAACGGACTATGAACGGGTCTAGTAAAAAGGGATGGGATCCTTAGTACGCCCCTAGACCGACGGACTGTGAACGGGTCTAGATCCCTAGTAGGTTCGGGGCTAGCTACCCTGTCCTAGGGATTGCGCGCATTTATGTATGTATGTGGTACAAGTCGGGCCCTCATGATGATGATATTATGTTCAAGTATTAAAAGATATGTATAAAGACATCTTGCACTCGACATGGCATATGTTTTAAAAGGACATTTTGCATCATGCACCCATTTATATATGATACGTTTCTTCCTATGTTCTATGAAATCTGATGATATGTTATGCTTCTCATGATTCACCTCATATGATTCCTTTGTTTATGATATGTTAGAAACATGATTCATAAGGATATGTTATAATAAGAAACTATGCTCACATATTGATGATTATGTTTTCATTGATGATATGCTTGTATGATTATGCTTGAGATACGGATTTTGTGAGTAGGAAAGAATCTTACTGAGCTCGTGTGCTCATAGCTTACTTCCTTGTACCACAGATAAAGGCAAGGGATGGATGACCTAAGGGAGCTGTAGGAGAGGCAAGGAAGTGTGTGTGGCAGTGGCTCGGCTGAGACAAATAAGACCTGCTATAATGTTTTGTTATGTTTGACAAGAACCATTGTATTTATGTTACATTCCAGTATAACTCTATGACAATTTCGCTGCTTTATGTTATACAAAATAAATTTTGAATATGTATGTATCCTGGAATAGTTAAGTAAGTAAGTAGCCCCGTCCCTTTGAGTAGCAGGGAGGGCGGGCGTTACAATTTGCCCGTCAGTTTGAGGATGAAATGTAGTGCTAAATCATAACTGTAATGCCCGAAAATTCTCAAAAGACTTTTAGAAATATTCTATTATTTTTTTGGAATTATAGGATATTTTTATGGAATTTTTAGAGTAGCGGAAGTAGCAAAAATAAATAGAAACGTAAAATAGCCTAAGCGGGAATTAAACCCGAGACCTATGGGACTCTACGTCTTGTAGATAACTCTAGTAACCAGGAGGCCCCAGCAATGGTGTGCTGAAAGAAGAGAGAAACCATTATATTTATATTTAAGTCGGCCGAATAAACCACTTAATATAAATAGGAAAATTATTAAGTGGGGAATTGTTCTTAACGCAACTTCCTCTCCTCAAACCCTTACACGCCACCCCCTCTCCCTTCTCTTCTTCTCTCGGCGCACCAAGCCAAAGGGGCTAGGGTTCTGTCCCAAGGGCTATAGGAGCACTTTCCGGCGACAACTCCGGTACGAGGACGCTTTCCTCCGTGAGAAGAACACGTAGACGTAGGAGGATCTTCGAGAAGATCGTCTTTCCGGAAAATCTAGCGATCAAATCGTAAGGAAATCTAGCGCAGGATGTAAGAAACCCCTCACCTGCAGTATAAGTAGCTATTCGTATGTTTTTATGCATTAGTTTAGTCGTATACAGATTTTCAGTACATAGGGTGTGTTCTAGTGCACACCAAGTGTTTGATAAAATGTTTAGCTCAGTAAAATGCCACAGTAGGCATTTTAATAGCTCAGTAAATACAGTAGAAGCATTTAAAATAGCATATTTAGTCTTGCTCCAGCTTATATGGGACTACGGTCCAATGGGTGGGCTCCCATAATCGCCTCTAGGTTCAGATAACCTAGTAAAAGCAAGATAAATTAATTAGCTCATGATCCAGTATTATACTTTTATCAGTGGCACTGTACTGGACTAGATGTCCTTGGGTTGGACTCCCACAGTCGTCCCTAGGTTTAGATAACCTAGTAACCCTACTAGAATTGGGATTTGCAACCCCGAGTCTAGTTAGGAAATGCCGTATAGCAAGTACAGTTGTCGGGTCCATCAGCAACATGTTTAGTATTTTCATCTATTTATGATAAATAGTTTTTCAAAGCTTCACAATTTAGTTATGTGATTACAATTCAGAATTTATATCAGCTTAGCATTAGTTTAGTTAGAGATTGTATCAGTTTAGTTCTATCTTGATGATACTAGAAGATGTTGCCATGATCAGCTTTTGATTCTATGTTTTGTATGATAACATGTCATGCCATGATCTAACATGTTCAGTATATATTTCAAATAGCATGTTTTAAAAGCATAAATTGCATCGTATGCATGTTTTGTGAGGTAGATAGTTTCTTACTAAGCTCCCAAGCTTACAGATACTTCTTTTCCTTATACTGCAGATAAAGGTAAAGGAAAGATGGATTAGCGGAGGCTGGAGGACAATGCAATGAAGATGTGTATGGATAGGAACTTGGAATAAAGATCTTTGGAGAAACTAGCAACTTAAGAACTTAGTATTTCTTGTAGTGTTACTTTTCTGCACTTTTAGTTAATTAAGTGTCTTGAATTGCGATAGTTATGCTTAGATTACTGAATGTCATGATCTTAGTTAGCTAGCCATGAGTAATGATAGGTCTAGTAGCTTTGTTTTGTTTATAGAGTTGATATATGTGATTTGAGCACGAAACAGTGCTGAAATCAGACTTCTGATACGAAATCAGAAACCCCAATCGATCAACCGATCGATTGGAGGCTCCTCAATCGATCAGTTGATCGATTGGGCAGTTTGTTCCGCGAACAGTAAGCTCCTGGATCGATCAGCCGATCAATCCGGTAGCATTCCGTCGCAAACAAAGAGTTAATGGATCGATCAACCGATCGATCGGGGAATTAGCTCTCGCGAACAGAGAGCTTTGGAATCGATCACTGGATCGATTGGCAAGTTTGGATCGATCAGCCAATCGATCCAGAATTTACCCCGTGCACGGTAGCAAGCTGAATCGATCAGTGGATCGATCAGACCACTCCAATCGATCCAACGATCGATTGGGAGGCCTGATAACAGCTGGAGATCCCTTATTTCAGCCTTGATCATATGTGAAGACTAGATTACCTCCTTTAGCATAGGAACATCATTCAAGATGTAGTTTAAACATGAATTTCAGACCTAACAACAATTAGCAGAAGAAATTGTATTAGTTAGCAAAATTTTAAATTAGATCAGCTTTCCGCACATTAAGAATAGTTTAGCAACAGCATAATGTAACCCCCGGCCTTACAGCTTAGTTAGTAGGAGGCGGGGCGTTACAGAGTGGTATCAGAGCAAGTTCCATACTTCCTCACACACACATCAGCATTTAACTTGCAGCTTCCAAGTAAGAACGTCTCTCACTTTATTTATGTTTTGTTTGTTTTCATGTTCCTAGATAACTAAAGCATGCTTATATATGTATGATAGTACCAAACATGATAACAATAGTTATGCAATATGATCCTATTAGTTATGTATGTCCTCTATTTCTTTAGAAAATGGTACGAGGATGCCCAGCTAGAAAGACGTCAACTACTGAGCCCCCAGCATAAGGCAGGCAGCTCAGTGCCTCCTCCAGACCTTACAGCAGTAGTTACAGAAGCAGTTAGCCGAACAGCAACAGGAGATAGCCACCTTAAGGGCTAGTCAGCAGAACACTCCCACTGTCACTCCGGAACCTAACATGACAACCCCAGCAGTTATAGCGGTTCCACCAGTCCAACCTACAGCACCAGTAGCCCCAGCAGTAGGGGCAAGGAGGGAAGCTTATCTGATCCAGTGGCAGAAAATTAAGCCAGAGAACTTCTCAGGCACCAGTGAACCATGGGATGCTCAAGCCTGGTTTAAAACACTGGAGAGTACGATGGAGCTTCTGGACTGGCCAGAACACGAGAAGGTGAAATGTGCCTCCTTCTTCCTGGCAGGAGACGCACGCATGTGGTGGGAGAGAATTAAAGCGAAGCGCCCAGTGAACCAGATGATGTGGGCCGACTTCGAGAAAGAATTCTTTGAAGAGTTCTTTCACATGCGGGTCACAAACCGCCACTATGATGAGTTCACTGAATTTCGTCAGGGCAACCTTTCAGTTGAGGAGGCCGTGAAGAAATTCAACAGATTGGCTCATCTATGCCCCTAATTAGTCAGCACTGAAAGAGAACAGGTCCGGTTGATGCTTAAAATGTTAAGGCCGGAAATAGCAATGAATGTGGCCAGCGGCGTTCATAGGCCGCAAACTACTGAAGAACTAGTAAGTAGTGCTCTGACCATCGAGCATTATCAAAACAGCATCAAGCAGCAGAAGCAAGCCTTCTCAGAGTCCAAAGGCTAAGGAGGCTCAGGTGCTCAGAAACACCAGGGCCACAGCTCCCACGGCTCTAACTGGAAAGGGAACTCCAGCAACAAACGCAAACTAGGGAGTTACCCAAAAGGAGGACCAGCTAGTAAACAGCCCAGCTATGCCAAGTGTTCCACTTGTGGAAAATTTCACCCAGGAGTTTGTCGCAAGGGCACGCGAGGATGCTTTGAATGTGGTCAAGAAGGGCATATGGCTAAGCAATGCCCGAACAAGACCAGTCTTCCTCCACCACAGCTAATTCATTAAGGAGACAAACCAGCCCAGTTACATCAGATGCAGGCTGCTATAGATGGTCCACACATCAGTCAAGGCAGACTAGAAGCCCCCTCAGCCATGACGAATGCGAGGATCTACTCACTCACCAGAGAGGACGTAGCGAATGCCTCGACAGTTGTTACAGGTCAGATTAGTATTTTACAGCAAAGTGCAACTGTCTTATTCGATACTGGGGCAACCCATTCTTATATATCCAAGGCATTCACCGAAAAGTTAGCAGTACCCCCAGAGGTATTTAGTGGTTAGTTTTTAACGACACTACCTTCAGGAGAAATCATGGCATCTACGCACTGGCTTAGAGTAGTGCCAGTTATTATAGCAGACAGAGAGCTTTTTAGTGATCTGATAGTGCTAGATATGGCTGACTACGATGTCATCATGGGAATGGACTTTCTGATCAAGTACGGTGCCTCCATAGAGTGTCGTAAACAGAAAGTTATATTCCAAAGCAAGAGTGCAGTTTGAGTACAGCAGAGAGCCAAAGAGAAGAGCCAAGAAGTTTCTCTCGGCTCTGAAAGCACAGAAACTACTGGATTCAGGATGTACGGGATTCCTAGCACATGTAGTCAGTACCAGACCGAACAAGGACCAGAAGCTAGAGGAGGTCCGAGTCATACGTGATTACCCAGCAGTTTTCCCTGAAGAGTTACCAGGCCTAGCACCAGACAGGGAGATTGAATTCAAGATAGAACTCATTCCCGGTACAAATCCCATCTCCAAAGCATCCTACCGCATGGCTCCAGTAGAACTAAAGAAACTTCAGGAACAACTACAGGAGCTGCTCGATAAGGGCTTCATACGGTCTAGTCACTCACCATGGGGAGCACCTGTATTGTTCGTGAAGAAGAAGGATGGGAGCATGCGTCTGTGCATAGATTACAGAGCACTGTGTTGGTTGCTACTCGGAAAACCTAGAGGTTCCACTGTACAAAAATTTTGTACAAAGGTCTGAACCTTTTCCTAGCTACCATGTGTTCTTTTAAATTAAATTTTGGATCGCCTGCGGAACTTAACACGTTTGATCCAAAACTTAATCTATTTGTTCTTTAAGGTTTAGACTTGGATCTCCTGCGGAACTTAACACGTTTGATCCAAATCACCTAAGTTATTAATTCCATTAAATATTAATTTCCATAATTGGTTCCCAGTACTGACGTGGCGAGGCACATGGCCTTCTTGGATATGGAAACAACCACCACCGACTAGACAAAACTTTTTATGGAAAGCTAATATTTAATTTCCTAAAATAACTTTAGGTCAACCAAAAAGAACAATCAAATCACAAGGAAAAGAAAAATAAAAGAACACAACTTCGAAAAATATATTCGAAATACTAGAATCGTAAGCCTCTTGTATTTGGTATTATTTCCATAAATAACTAGCATGATGCGGAAAGGAAAAATTACTAGTTATACCTTCTAAAAAGACCTCTTGATCTTCTACCGTATTCCTCTTCTAACCTCGGACGTTGTGTGGGCAACGATCTTCCGAGATGAGAACCACCAAGCACCTTCTTCTTCCTTGCAAATTTCGGCCACCACAATTCTCCAAGAGAAGTAGAGGTCCGGCCACCACCACCAAGCTCCAAGGGATGCAAGAAACAAAACCACCTTTCTCTCCTTCTTCTCCTAGCTAGAACCAGCCACCATCAAGAGCTCCAAGAGAGGTTGCCGCCGGCCATAAGAAGAAGAGAAGAGGAAGAAGCTAGGGCCGGCCACCAAGGAGGAAAAGAGAGGAGAAGAATAATAGAGTTGATCACCCGTGAAGGCACTTCTACCCCCTCTTTTATAATCCTTGGTCTTGACAAATAAGGAAATTTTAATAAAAAATTCCTTAATTCTTTTGTCATAAAAAAGAAAAATTATTTTAATTAAAAAACAATTTTCTTCTTTTAATAATAATGGCCGGCCACTTCTAATTCCCCAAAACAAGGAAAATTTAATTCACACAAGAATTAAAACTTCCTAATTTGTTTCTAGAAATTTATAAAAATTTCTCCAATAATTTTTATCCCTTCATGATTGGTTAATAAAAAGGAAATTTTATAAATTAAAATTCTTCTTTTAAACATGTGGATAATTTCCAAAAGGAAAGTTATCTCTAAACATTAAAATCTCTTTTCAATCTACAAATAAGGAAAGATATCAAATCTTTTCTTAATCTTTTGTAGAAACTAATAAAAGAGAATATTTAATTTTTAAACTTCTCTTTTAAATTATTATCATGGTTAAAAAGGAAAGTTTTTCTTTAAAAATAAAATCTCCTTTCAATCTACAAATAAGGAAAGATTTCAAATCTTTTCTTAATCTTTTGTAGAAAGCTTTAAAAGGAAAGATTTAATTTTTAAACTCTCTTTTAAAACTATGATATCCACATAAGAAATAATTTTAATAAAAAATCCTTTTTAATATGATGTGGCTGGCCACCTAAGCTTGGGCTCCAAGCTATTGGCCGGCCACCTTAAGGCCAACCTTTAGGCTTGGCCGGCCCTAAGCTTGAGCTTCAAGCTTAGCTTGGCCGGCCCCTATTGGTTGGGTAAGAAGGTAGGTATGTGGTGAGTATAAATCTCTATATACAAGAGGCTACAATAGGGACCGAGAGGAGGATTTGGTTTTAGTCTCCCGATGAAATTAAGCTTCCCGTGTTCGCCCCGAACACACAACTTAATTCCATCAATAATAATTCATTCCACTAAAGAACTATTATTGAACTACCGCACCAATCCCAAATTATATTTTGGGCTCCTTCTTATTATGAGTGTGTTAGTCTCCCTGTGTTTAAGATGTCAAATGTCCACTAATTAAGCGAGTTACTGACAACTCATTTAATTAATATCTTAGTCCAAGAGTAGTACCACTCAACCTTATCGTCATGTCGGACTAAGTCCACCTGCAGGATTTAACATGACAATCCTTATGAGCTCCTCTTGAGGACATTCTCAACCTAGTATCTCTAGGACACAGTTTCCTTCTATAATCAACAACACACACTATAAGTGATATCATTTCCCAACTTATCGGGCTTATTGATTCATCGAACTAAATCTCACCCATTGATAAATTAAAAAAATAAATATCAAATATATGTGCTTGTTATTATATTAGGATTAAAAACACACACTTCCATAATAACTGAGGTCTTTGATTCTTTATAAAGTCAGTATAAAAGAAACGACCTCTAATGGTCCTACTCAATACACTCTAAGTGTACTAGTGTAATTATATAGTTAAGATAAACTAATAACTAATTACACTACGACCTTCCAATGGTTTGTTCCTTTCCATTATGGTCGTGAGTTACTGTTTATAATTTATAAGGTACTGATAACATGATCCTCTGTGTGTGACACCACACACCATGTTATCTACAATATAAATTAATTGAACAACTACATTTATCATAAATGTAGACATTTGACCAATGTGATTCTTATTTCTAGATAAATGTTTATACCAAAAGCTAAGCTTTTAGTATACACTCTAACACACTGAACCAAGTCACGATTAAGAACAGGTATCATCTTCCCAGAATAGATGACCTGTTTGATCAACTAAGGGGAGCAGTGGTGTTCTCTAAAATAGACCTCCGGTCAGGATATCACCAGGTTAGAGTTAAAGAAGGTGATATACCCAAGACGACTTTCAGGACCAGATACGGACATTATGAGTTTGTAGTCATGCACTTTGGCATGACAAATGCTCCAGCTACCTTTATGGACCTTATGAACAGAGTATTCAGAGAATACTTAGACAAATTTGTTATTGTATTCATCGATGACATTCTTATCTATTCAGGAACTCAGGAAGAACATGCAGAGCACCTGAAAATAGTACTGCAGATCCTTCAGCAAAATCAGCTATACGCCAAGTTTACGAAATGTGAATTTTGGCTCGATCAGGTAGCCTTCCTGGGTCACATCATCTCCAAGGATGGTATTATGGTAGACCCTAGTAAAATAGAGGCTGTGAGCAACTGGAAAAGGCCTAAGAACGCCAGTGAAATCAGAAGCTTTTTGGGACTAGCAGGTTATTAGAGAAAATTCGTAGAGGATTTCTCCAGGATAGCCTCCCCACTGACAGCTCTTACCAGGAAGAATAGAAAATTTCAGTAGACAGAGGACTGCGAGGATAGTTTCATGGAGCTTAAGAGAAGATTGACCAGTGCACCCATTCTGGCTCTACCCGAAAACACAGACAGCTTTGATATTTACAGTGATGCCTCTAAATTGGGACACGGAGCAGTACTGATGCAAGAAGGTAAGGTGATCACCTATGCCTTCAAACAACTCAAGGACTATGAGAGGAACTACCCTACTCACGACCTTGAGCTTACAGCAATTGTGTTCACCCTCAAAATTTAGAGACATTATTTGTATGGAGCTCAGTGCAGAGTGTATACAGATCATCAGAGTCTGAAGTACTTCTTCACTCAGAAGGATCTGAATATGCGACAGCGTAGATGGCTCGAGCTGGTCAAAGACTATGACATAGACATACTCTACCATCCAGGAAAAGCTAATAAGGTGGCAGACGCGTTTAGCAGGAAGTCCAGTGCTACCTTATTATCCCTATCAGCTATGTCACCGCCCCTACAAAAGGAGATTGCATATTTCGGTCTCGAATTAATAGTTGGGCAACTCTCTACTATGACATTAGCATCTACCCTGCTTAGTGACATCCAGACAGCTCAGGGACATGACCCTGAAATTCAGAAAATCAAGCAAGGGTTAGCAGAATCAGAAAGTGGAGAGTTCAGAGTATCTGATAGTGGGGTGTTATATTTTGGTGACAGATTATGTGTTCCAGATCAGGAGGAACTACGGAGGAAGATTCTAGATGAGGCTCATAGGACTCCTTATGCGATGCACCCTGGCTCCACCAAGATGTACCAAGACCTAAAAAACCTTTTTGGTGGTCAAGGATGAAAAGAGACATTGCTAGATATGTTAGTACCTGTCTAACCTGTCAGAGGGTCAAGGCAGAACACCAGAGACCAGGAGGAGTTTTACAGCCTATTCAGATCCCAGAATGGAAATGGGAGAATATTTCCATGGATTTTATAGTGGGACTACCCAGGACCACCAATGGTTTTGATGCAATCTGGGTAATAGTCGACAGATTGACTAAGTCAGCCCACTTCTTAGCTATCAGGATATCCTACTCCATGGAGCAGCTAGCTCAGTTGTATCTCAAGGAGATCATCAGACTACATGGAGTTCCACGGACTATCATCTCAGACAGAGACAATAGGTTCACGTCACACTTCTGGGAGTGTGTACAGTCAGCATTGGGCACCAAGTTAAAATTTAGCACAGCTTTCCATCCTCAGACAGATGGTCAGACGGAGCGAGTAAATCAGGTACTCAAAGATATGCTCCGAGCATGTACCCTAGACTTCAAGGGAAGTTGGTGCAAATATCTGAGTTTAGCAAAATTTGCATACAACAACAGCAATCAGGCCACTATCGGCATGGCACCCTACGAGGCTCTCTACGGGCGGAGGTGTAGATCGCCAATTTGCTGGTATGAAAGTGGTGAACAGAAGGAACTAGAACTTCAGACAGATCTAGTAGCAGATACCACAGCAGATATACAGCAGATCCGCCAGAGGATAGAGATAGCTCAGAGCTGCCAGAAAAGCTATGCTGATACACAGCACAGACCCATAGAGTTTTCAGTTGGGGATACGGTATTTCTCATAGTGGCTCCCATGAAGGGAGTAATGCGTTTTGGGAAGAAGGGCAAATTAAGTCCCAGATATGTGGGACCATACCTTATCACTAGAAGAGTTGGCAAAGTAACATATGAGCTAGAGCTACCCCAGGAGATGTCAGCTATCCATAATGTATTTCATGTCTCTATGCTGAAGAAGCATATCCCAGATGTCAACCAGGTGATTAAGCCCCAGTCAGTACAAGTCCGCGAAGACCTCAACTATGACAGTCGGCCTATTCAGATAATAGACCGAGCAGTTAAGAAATTACGGAACAAGGAGGTACCCCTAGTAAAAGTCATTTGGCAAAATCACACAACAGAAGAGGCAACTTGGGAGATAGAAGCTAGTATGAGACAGAAGCACCCAGAGTTATTCTAAGTTGGAGGACGAACTTTTTATAAAGTAGGGGGGATTGTAACACCCGAAAATTCTCAAAAGACTTTTAGAAATATTCTATTATTTTTCTGGAATTTTAGGATATTTTTATGGAATTTTTAGAGTAGCGGAAGTAGCAAAAATAAATAGAAACGTAAAATAGCCTAAGCGGGAATTGAACTCGAGACCTATGGGACTCTAGGTCTTGTAGATAACTCTAGTAACTAGGAGGCCCCAGCAGGGGTGTGCTGAAAGAAGAGAGAAACCATTATATTTATATTTAAGTCGGCCGAATAAACCACTTAATATAAATAGGAAAATTATTAAGTGGGGAATTGTTCTTAACACAACTTCCTCTCCTCAAACCCTTACACGCCGCCCCCTCTCCCTTCTCTTCTTCTCTCGGCGCACCAAGCTAAAGGGGCTAGGGTTCCGTCCCAAGGGCTATAGGAGCACTTTCCGGTGACAACTCCGGTACGAGGACGCTTTCCTCCGTGAGAAGAACACGTAGACGTAGGAGGATCGTCGAGAAGATCGTCTTTTCGGAAAATCTAGCGATCAGATCATAAGGAAATCTAGCGCAGGATGTAAGAAACCCCTCACCTGCAGTATAAGTAGCTATTCGTATGTTTTTATGCATTATTTTAGTCGTATACAGATTTTCAGTACATAGGGTGTGTTCTAGTGCACACCAAGTGTTTGATAAAATGTTTAGCTCAGTAAAATGCCACAGTAGGCATTTTAATAGCTCAGTAAATGTAGTAGAAGCATTTAAAATAGCATATTTAGTCTTGCTCCAGCTTATATGGGACTACGGTCTAATGGGTGGGCTCCCATAGTCGTTTTTAGGTTCAGATAACCTAGCTCTAGGTTCAGATAACCTAGTAAAAGCAAGATAAATTAATTAGCTTATGATCCAATATTTTACTTTTATCAGTGGCACTGTACTAGACTAGATGTCCTTGGGTTGGGCTCCCATAGTCGTCCCTAGGTTTAGATAACCTAGTAACCCTACTAGAATTGGGATTTGCAACCCCGAGTCTAGTTAGGGAATGTGCGCATAGCAAGTACAGTTGTCGGGCCCATCAGCAGCATGTTTAATATTTTCATCTATTTATGATAAATAGTTTTTCAAAGCTTCACAATTTAGTTATGTGATTACAATTCAGAATTTATATCAGCTTAGCATTAGTTTAGTTAGCGATTGTATCAGTTTAGTTTTATCTTGTTGATACTAGAAGATGTTGCCATGATCAGCTTTTGATTCTATGTTTTGCATGATAACATGCCATGCCATGCTCTAACATGTTTAGTATATATTTCAAATAGCATGTTTTAAAAGCATAAATTGCATCGTATGCATGTTTTGTGAGGTAGATGGTTTCTTACTAAGCTCCCAAGCTTATAGATACTTCTTTTCCTTATACTGCAGATAAAGATAAAGGAAAGATGGATTAGCAAAGGCTGGAGGACAATGCAATGAAGATGTGTGTGGATAGGAACTTGGAATAAAGATCTTTGGAGAAACTAGCAACTTAAGAACTTAGTATTTCTTATAGTGTTACTTTTCTGCACTTTTAGTTAATTAAGTGTCTTGAATTGCGATAGTTATGCTTAGATTACTGAATGTCATGATCTTAGTTAGCTAGCCATGAGTAATGATAGGTCTAGTAGCTTTGTTTTGTTTATAGAGTTGATATATGTGATTTGAGCACGAAACAGTGCTGAAATCAGACTTCTGATACGAAATCAGAAACCCCAATCGATCAGCCGATCGATTGGAGGCTCCTCAATTGATCAGTTGATCGATTGGGCAGTTTGTTCTGCGAACAGTAAGCTCCTGGATCGATCAGCCGATCGATCCGGTAGCGTTCCGTCGTGAACAGAGAGTTAATGGATCGATCAACCGATCGATCGGGGAATTAGCTCTCGCGAACAGAGAGCTTTAGAATCGATCACTGGATCGATTGGCAAGTTTGGATCGATCAGCCGATCGATCTAGAATTTACCCCGTTCACAGTAGCAAGCTGAATCGATTAGTGGATCGATCAGACCACTCCAATCGATCCAACGATCGATTAGGAGGCCTGATAACAGCTGGAGACCCCTTATTTCGGCCTTGATCATATGTGAAGCCTAGATTACCTCCTTTAGCATAGGAACAACATTCAAGATGTAGTTTAAACATGAATTTCAGACCTAACAGCAATTAGCAGAAGAAATTATATTAGTTAGCAAAATTTTAAATTAGTTCAGCTTTTCGCACATTAAGAATAGTTTAGCAACAGCATAATGTAACCCCTGGCCTTACAGCTTAGTTAGTAGGAGGCGGGGCATTACAGTAACCTAGTGCCAAGAGATCTCTGAACACACTCCCAGAAGTGTGAAGTAAAACGACCATCTCTATCAGAAATTATGGTTTTGGGCACTCCATGTAATCTGACGACCTCCTTAACATATATTTGTGCTAACTGCTCAATAGAGTAGGATGTTCTAATTGCTAGGAAATGAGCAGACTTGATCAATCTGTCTACTATTACCCAGATAGCATCATAACCGTTCGTAGTTCTGGGTAATCCTACTATGAAATCCATAGCTATATCCTCCCACTTTCACTCTGGGATCTGGATAGGCTGCAAAACTCTGCCTGGTCTCTGATGTTCTGCTTTAACCCGTTGACATGTCAAACAGGTACTGATGTATCTAGCAACATCCCTCTTCATTCCAGACCACCAGAAGCGTTCCTTTAAATCTTGGTACATCTTAATGGAACCAGGATGCATTGCATAGGGTGTTCTATGGGCTTCTTCTAAAATTTTCCTTCGCAGTTCTTCTTGATTAGAGACACAGAGATGATTACCATAATATAGTATCTCACCGTCTGATACTTGAAACTCTCCATTTTCTCCTTCCTGTATTCCTTGCTTGATCTTCTGAATAATAGGATCTTCCTCCTGCCCTTTCTGTACATCATCAAGCAAGGTTGACACTAGTGTCACAATAGAGAGTTGCCCGGTAATAATTTCAAGCCCAAATTTTACTATTTCTTTTTTTGTAGGGGATAGGCCATAGCAGATATAGACAGTAAGGCAGCACAAGATTTCCTACTTAGTGCATCTTTCACTTTGTTTGATTTCCCTGGATGGTAGAGGATTTCACAGTCATAGTCCTTGACCAGCTCAAGCCATCTCCGTTGTCTCATATTAAGGTCTTTCTGAGTTAAGAAATACTTCAGACTCTGGTGATCTGTGTAAATCTTGCACTGAGCTCTGTATAAGTAATGCTTCCAGACTTTGAGAGCGAAGACTACTGCTGCTAACTCAAGGTCATGAGTGGGATAGTTCTTCTCATAATATTTGAGTTGTCTCGAGGCATAGGCAATAAATTTGCCGTTCTGCATTAGTACAGTTCGAGTCCTAGTTTAGAAGCATCGTTGTATATATCAAAGCTCTCGCCATTTTCTGGTAGAGTCAGGATTGAAGCATTGGTTAGTCTCCTTTTTAGTTCAAGGAAACTCTTCTAACAATCCTCTATCCACGCAAATTTTCTATTCTTTCGGGTAAGCACTGTCAATGGAGAGGCGATCCTTGAGAAGTTCTCTACAAATTTCCTATAGTAGCCTGCTAACCCAAGGAAACTTCTGATTTCACTAACATTCTTGGGTCTATTCCAGTTACTCACAGCTTCTATTTTTGTCGGATCTACCATAACCCCATCTTTAGAAATAATGTGACCCAGAAAGGACACTTGATCAAGCCAGAACTCACATTTAGAGAACTTTGCGTACAACTGTCTCTGTTGGAGAATCTGTAATACTATCTTCAGGTGTTCAACATGTTCTTCTAGAGTTCTGGAGTATATAAGAATTTCATCTATGAAGTGTTAGGATCTCTTCGTACGGCTAGAGAGGGGGGTGTGAATAGCCGACCCCAATCTTTCCCGTTTCTTCCTACGATTAGGTTAGTGCAGCGGAAATACAACGTAGAAAGAAAACAGGAGAAGAAGGACAAACCATATAACGAGGTTCGGAGATGAACTCCTACTCCTCGGCGTGTCCGTAAGGTGGACGAAGCCTACCAATCCGTCGGTGGATGAGCCCCCGGAAAACCGGCTAATACAATATACTCCTTGTGGGTGGAGAAACCTCGCCACAAACGTTTGCAACAGCAAACAAAGAGTACAAGAACAGTAAGAAAAGCAATACAATATTAATACAATAGCACTCTACCAATTGCTTGCTTTCTTGTCGACTGGAGGTGAAGCAGCAACTTCACAACCCAAACGCAGCAGCTGGTCGACGACTGGAAACTCACGCGAAGCTTCGGAGGCGAGCTCAATCAAAGCTCAGTTGAAGCAGAAGCTTCAGCAGCAGAAGAACAGAAGTTCTAGAAGAAAAGAAGAACTTCTCACCCCTTTATACCGAAGAAGACAATGAAGAAACTAGCCGCTGCATCGCAACGTTAGAACTCGATCGGCCCGCACCGATCGTGGAAGAGGTGGATCGTCACCGATCGGCCCGTGGACCGATCAGATCGATCGGTCCCGCACCGATCCCGCCTCCCAGCCTCTCACGAGAATCGATTCTCTCCCGACGGTCATGGAGACCGATCGCATACACCTGATTGGTCCCTGACCGATCAGAGCTTTTTCTTCACTGATCGTCGCCGATCGGCCGTGGACCGATCAAGAACTCCACAGTATGCTACTGAGTGGAATCGATCGGTCACCACCGATCAGAAACATCGAGACACCGATCGGCTGCAGACCGATCCAACTCCTAGGTTTAGAGTGCCCTCTCTAACCTAGTTCGGAGAACGAGCCACCGAGCCCTCTCCGACTCCATATGCCAAGCTTCACTCACTTGGACTTCTCAACACGGATGTCCGATCACCCTTGATCTATCTGGATTTTCCCTTGCCCGCTTCACTCACCAGGATTTACCTTGCCTAACATCCCGTTAGGACTTTCTCCCTGGCTCACTTACCAGGACTTTCCAACCGCCTAACATCCCAGTTAGGACTTTCCCACTACCGGCTTCACTCACTGGACTTTCCAACCGCCTAACATCCAGTTAGGACTTTTCCACCGGCTTCACTCACCAGACTTTCCAACCGCCTAACATCCCGCTAGGACTTTCCCGCCAAGCTCCCGCTTGACTTCTCCAAGCCAAGTCTCCATACTTGGACTTTTCGCGTGCCAAGCTCCCTGCTTGGACTTTTCCAGTGTCAAGTCTCCATACTTGGACTTTTCAGGTCAACCAGGTCAACTTTGACCTAGGGTTGCACCAATAATCTCCCAACCATCTATTCTTGTCTCACATCAAGAATAGAACTCTCTCACGAGTGTCAAACATCAACATGCAACTCAACTAGGTCAACCTTGACCTAAGGTTGCACCGACAATCTTCCCAAGTCAAACATCAAAATACAACTCGAGTCAAGTCACCTCGAGTCAGGTCAACCAGGTCAACCTTGACCTAAGGTTGCACCAACAATCTCCCCCTTTTTGATGTTTGACAAAACCCATAATCAAGTTAGGTTAACCCGATAACCTAACTTAGGTTTTCCAACCATCTTCCAATGTCCAATGTTCTTTCCTTAAACATTCTCTGGACATTCTCCCCTTAGGTTAACCCGATAACCTAACTTGGGTTCTCCAATAATTCTCCCCCTTTTTGACACACATCAAAAAGAATTCCAATGTTCTTCCTTGAACATTCCTTGACATTCTTCCCCTAGCTTAGGTTAACCCGATAACCTAACTTGGGTTCTCCAATAATTCTCCCCCTTTTTGACACACATCAAAAAGAATTCCAATGTTCTTCCTCGAACATTCCTTGACATTCTTCCCCTAGCTTAGGTTAACCCAATAACCTAACTTGGGTTCTCCAATAATTCTCCAATGAACACTCTCCCCTTTTTGACACACATCAAAAAGAAAAAAGAGGGTATCAAGGTCAAGAGTTTCTTCCTAATGAAAGTCCCATACCTTTCATTGAAACTCTTAATTTCCCCCTTGATACTAAACTCAACAATCAACTTAGTGATAATCCCATATCACTAATCCTCAAAAGTCTTAAGGAGTAAAAACTCCCCCTAAAAGTCAACTCCCCCTTGACAATTAGGTAAAACTCCCCCTTGACCATTGCACCAACAATGTCTTTGTGAGTTCCAAACCTTTAGAAATCCACAAAACCCAACTTCTAGCTGAACTTTCAGACAACAGACTGAAATCAGGCAAGTTGGCACGCCCTGATCGGTCCCCAGACCGATCAGAGTCCATCTGGACCGGTCCAGTGACCGATCCACACCTCACTGATCGCACTGGATCGGTCTGCCGACCGATCCACGCTTCCCTGGATCGGTCCGCAGACCGATCAAGGCTCTAAACACAGATTTCTGATTTTCCTCTTCCGAAATTCAGAAACCCTTTAAAAATTCCAGAAAATTTCAAAAATTATAAAACCTTGAGGATACATTCCTCATATCATACACTATCAAGGAAAAATAGTTTTCTATGAAAATAGTTTCCATTTTTCAATCTTGATACAAAGTTCAAAAACTTTGAAATAGTTCAAGTTTAACTCAACTTTGTATCACAATGTTCAATGATGAATGCTATCACTAGGAAAGCTTCATCAAGGTTTTTCAAATCAATTTTAAAATGCTTCTAAAACCATTTGAATTTAGGACCATAATCTTAGGGCTAGATGTACATGACTTGTACACAAGCTTTCCCTATGATCCTTAATTTCTTGAATTAGGGTCATCTAGGTACAAGGACTATGCACCTTGATCCTAACTCATGATCCTAATATCTCACACACATCTAAGGTGTATCAAACCACATTCAAGTCAATTTGATGTGAGATATGGATTAAGGTCAACTTAGGCTAAGTTCTCATGCATTTTCTAAACACCAATTTGATCTCAATATCAAATTATATGTTTGTCCTTAAATCAATTTCATTGATTATAATGCAAGAGATGATGACATGGCATATAATGATATCATAAGTAAAAACATGTGCCAATGTCATGATGTCATGGCATAAAGTTTGAAAACTTAAATAAAGCATGACATGTAAACTAGCCTAAACATTATCATGACATTTCAAATGATAATAAAACTAAACATGATGTCATGACATGTGAGGGCAAACAATCATGGCAAGATTTAGCATAAATAAATATACCTAGATTACCTATCTAAGTATCCTTAACCACTTTGCTAACCTAAAATTGAACCCTTGATTGCCCTAAAATGCCAAAATCCTAATTTTGACACTTCTTGAACTCTAGATTAATTCATGCCACTTAAAGATCAAATTTATCCTCAAAACTTGGCATGTTTCATTTTTCCTCGAGAGTTCTCTAGATTTTCCCAAATTGTGCCAATTAAAATCATTCTTTTCCATAATGGCACATTTTACTCTTCCAAGGAGTAAATGATAATTCCATTTCATTTTCAAAGGTTCACAAAACCTTGAAAATGCTCCTTGAGTGTCAATTTCCTCAAAGTTGGGTTAACTACCCTTCTTATTGGAGTTGACACTCTCTAACCCATTTATGGGGTAGAGAAGATGCTCCTAGGAACCCAATACCTATTTGAGCTCATTGGGTTCACTAAATATTCACTAGGGATGACTTCCCTAGCAACCCTCCTAATGACCCTCTTAGGCTTTGAAGCCTTGGTCATTTGGGTCTCATCAAGGTCAACTATAGGGGTGACTCCCCTTGTAACCTTGGTAATGGTCTTCCTAGCCCTAGGTTTTGTTCCATAATCGAAT
Organism: Zingiber officinale; assembly: GCF_018446385.1. Classification (NCBI taxonomy): domain Eukaryota; kingdom Viridiplantae; phylum Streptophyta; class Magnoliopsida; order Zingiberales; family Zingiberaceae; genus Zingiber; species Zingiber officinale. Next base: position 52,706,775 of record NC_055992.1, on the reverse strand, counting down.
GGAACATTGTGGTAAGTGGGCTTGACCACTTGGGACTTAGATTTGTCACCCAAACCTTTCTTGTCCTGGGACTTTTGACCCTTAGGCCCTAGAGTTGACTTCTCTAAATTTTTAAGGGCATTTTCTAGGGTATCAAGCCTTGACCTCAAGACTTGATTCTCCTCTTCTAATACCTCAAGTTTTGATTTGTCATTCTTTCTTGAGGTGTTCCTAGGCATGTGTCTAGTTGATTTAGGGTTTCTACCTAGGTTTTCCTTAACCTTAGAAGTGTTAATCCTAGGGTTAGCATTCCTAGTAGTATCCCTATCTAGGTTGACATGTTTAGCACCTAAGCACATGTATTGATTTCTAGTGTTAACATGCTTATCATTATTGACTAATGCAATAAAATTACTAGCATGTATCCTACTAGAAATGCACGAATGAGCCTTAAAAGATACCTTAGGGTTTGCCTTAGCTCCCCCTATCGATGTGCATCCCTTGTCCTTGTGAGGTTTCCTCCCCTTCGGACATTGGCTCCTATAGTGTCCCCGTTGCTTGCATTGAAAGCACACCACGTGCTTCTTGCCTTTGCGTGTTGGGACTCCGGCTTCCTTGACCTTTGGTGCCGGTGGAGTCTTCCTAACCTTCTTTGGACATTTGCTCTTGTAATGTCCATGTTTCCTACACTCAAAACACATTATGTGTAATTTGCTTGAAATCACAGTGTTTGAGTTACCTAGGGTTGTGGATGGAGATGAGCTTTCTTCTTCAACCCTTCCGGAGGTGGAAACTTCTTCTTCTTGCTCCGAACTTGAACAAGAGGAACTCTCCTCCTCTTCTTCCTTGGATGTTGAGTAGCCCTCAACTCCCAATTCGCTCCCTCCATGATGTGAGCTACTTGGCTCACTAGGCTCCTCTTCATGATTTGAAGTGGAGCTCTCCTCATGGTACTTGGCCAAGTTATCCCATAATTCCTTGGCATTGTTGTAACCTATCTTACACAAGATGTTAGTAGGCAATGAAAATTCAATTATTCCCATTACCTCTTCGTTGATTTCGGATTTGTGAATTTGTTCTCTGGTCCACTCCTTCTTCTCAAGAGGTTTTCCTTCCCTATCCACCGGAGGAGAAAAACCTTCTTGTACACAAAACCAATTCATTATGTTAGTCATAAGAAAGTACTTCATCCTTACCTTCCAATACGCGAAGTCACCGCATTCGTAGAAGGGTGGAATGGTGACATCTTCTCCGAGTAGATACATCCTCTAGCTCGTGCTCCCCGGGTGTTAATCCGATGAAGAGCAAACCTTCTCTCTGATACCACTTGTTAGGATCTCTTCGTACGGCTAGAGAGCGGGGTGTGAATAGCCGACCCCAATCTCTCCCGTTTCTTCGTATGATTAGGTTAGTGCAGCGGAAATACAACGTAGAAAGAAAACAGGAGAAGAAGGACAAACCATATAACGAGGTTCGGAGATGAACTCCTACTCCTCGGCGTGTCCGTAAGGTGGACGAAGCCTACCAATCCGTCGGTGGATGAGCCCCCGGAAAACCGGCTAATACAATATACTCCTTGTGGGTGGAGAAACCTCGCCACAAACGTTTGCAACAGCAAACAAAGAGTACAAGAACAGTAAGAAAAGCAATACAATATTAATACAATAGCACTCTACCAATTGCTTGCTTTCTTGTCGACTGGAGGTGAAGCAGCAACTTCACAACCCAAACGCAGCAGCTGGTCGACGACTGGAAACTCACGCGAAGCTTCGGAGGCGAGCTCAATCAAAGCTCAGTTGAAGCAGAAGCTTGAGAAGAACAAGTTCTAGAAGAAAGAAGAACTCTGCAAAGCGACCCCTTTATACCGCGAAGAAGACGAAGAAACTAGCCGCGCAACTAGAACTCGATCGGTCTCGGGACCGATCGGGAAGAGGTAGATCGTCATCGATCGGTCGTGGACCGATCGGGCTCTCGATCGGTCCCGGACCGATCCGGCCTCCCAGCTCTCTCACGAGAATCGACTCTCCGATCGGTCGTGGAGACCGATCAGATACACCGATCGGTCCTCGACCGATCAGAGCTTTCTTCACTGATCATCGCCGATCGATCCGTGGACCGATCAGAACTCCACAAGTATGCTACTGAGTGGAATCTGATCGGTCACCGCCAATCGGAAACATCGAGATCCGGATCGGTCTCAGACCGATCCAACTCCTAGGTTTAGAGTGCCCTCTCTAACCTAGTTCGGAGAACGAGCTACCGAGCCCTCTCCGACTCCATATGCCAAGCTTCACTCACTTGGACTTCTCAACACCAGATGTCCGATCACCCTTGATCTATCTGGATTTTCCCTTGCCCGCTTCACTCACCAGATTTCCACACCGCCAACATCCCGCTAGGACTTTCTCCCACTTCACTTACAGGACTTTCCAATGCCTAACATCCGGTTAGGACTTTCCCCGCCTGGCTTCACTCACCAGGACTTTCCAACTGCCTAACATCCCAGTTAGGACTTTCCCCGTGCCAAGCTCCCTGCTTGGACTTCTCCAGTGCCAAGTCTCCATACTTAGACTTTTCGCGTGCCAAGCTCCCTGCTTGGACTTTTCCAGTGCCAAGTCTCCATACTTGGACTTTTCAGGTCAACCAGGTCAACTTTGACCTAGGGTTGCACCAATAATCTCCCAACCATCTATTCTTGTCTCACATCAAGAATAGAACTCTCTCACGAGTGTCAAACATCAACATGCAACTCAACTAGGTCAACCTTGACCTAAGGTTGCACCGACAATCTTCCCAAGTCAAACATCAAAATACAACTCGAGTCAAGTCACCTCGAGTCGGGTCAACCAGGTCAACCTTGACCTAAGGTTGCACCAACATGAAGACGATCACAAACTTATCCAAATACTCTTTGAACACTCTATTCATCAGGTCCATAAATGTAGCAGGAGCATTCGTCACTCCAAAAGGCATAACTACGAACTCATAGTGCTCATACCTCGTTCGAAATGTTGTCTTCAGTACATCATCAGCCTTCACTTTTACTTGATGATATCCTGACCGTAAGTCTATCTTGGAAAAGACTGTAGCCCCCTTTAACTGATCAAATAGGTCATCAATTCTCGGCAAGGGATACTGATTCTTGATTGTCACCTTATTCAGCGCTCGGTTGTCCATGCACATTCTCATGGACCTGTCCTTCTTCTTTACGAACAACACCGGAGCTCCCCAGGGTGAGTGACTAGGGAAAATGAAGCCCTTGTCAAGTAGCTCCTGTAATTGTCCCTGAAGCTCTTTCAATTCTGCCGGAGTCATTCGGTAGGGTGCCTTTGAGATTGGATGGGTACTAGGAATGAGTTCAATCTCAAATTCAATTTCCCTATCCGGAGCTAACCCTGGCAACCCTTTCGGAAATACTTCTGGGTAGTCACATACAACTCTAACTTCCTCTAGCTCGTGATCTCTTTCTTGCTGGGTATTAACCACATGAGCTAGAAATCCGATACATCCATCGGTTAACATGTTTTTAGCCTTCATGGCTGATAAAAATTTCTAGGTTTTCTTCTTCGAATCTCCGATGAACTCAAACTTAGACTTTGCCTCAGGTTGGAATAGAACCCTTTGCTTATGGCACTCGATGGAAGCACCATACTTGCTCAGGAAGTCCATCCTAAAAATAACATCGTAATCAGACATGTTCCGCAAGATCAGATCACTGTACAGTTCTCTGTCTGAAATTTTGATTGGCACAGCTCGCAGCCAGTGTGTAGATGTCATTATCTCTCCTGAGGGTAGTGTCATCAAGAATTGTTCGCTTAGGACTTCCGGGGGTATACCTATTCTTTCAGCAAATACTATGGAGACAAATGAATGGGTTGTCCCAGTATCAAATAGCACAGTTGCATATTGATTAAAAATGCATATCTGACCTGTGACAACGGTGGAGGCGTTTGCTACCTCCTCTCTGGTAGGGGAGAAAACTCGAGCATTTGTAGAACTTGGTGGAGCTTCCAGTCTACCTTGACTAATGTGAGGACCCTCCAACGCGTCCTGCATCTGGTGTAGCTATGCCTGCTTGCTTTCATATTGCACAGGTTGTACAGGAGGAAGATTGATCTTGGTCGGGCAATTCTTGGCCATATGCCCCTCTTGACCACATGTATAACAGCCACTCGTGCCCTTGCGACAGATTCCAGAGTGCATCCTTCCGCAGATGGAACATGTGGCATACTTAGTTTGCTTGTTTACGGATCCTCCCTTCTTATTACCCCACTGCTTCCTCTTAGAGTTCCCTTTCCAGGTTGACCCATGACTATGGGATTTCTGAGTGTCAGAACTCCCTTGACCTTTGTTCTCCATTAGTATTGGCTTATGTTGCTTGATACTATTCTGACAATGCTCTGTGATCAGGGCACTACTAATCAGCTCTTCTGCAGTATGCGGTCTATTAATTCTGCCAGCTACATTTAGAGCTATCTCTGGCCTCAGCATCTTGAGCATTAGCCTCACCCTTTCTCGTTCAGTGCTGACCAGCTCAGGGCATAGGCGAGACAACCTATTAAATTTCTTCACAGCTTCGTCCATTGATAAATCTCCTTGTCAAAATTTCATAAACTCGTCATAATGTTTATTTATGACTCACATATAGAGGAATTCTTCGAAGAACTCAGTCTCGAAGTCAGACCAGGTCATTTGATCTACTTTTCATTTTGCCTTGACCCGTTCCCACCACATTCTTGCATCACCAGTGAGGCAGAAGGAGGCACACTTAATCTTTTCTACCTCCGACCAGTTCAGTAGCTCCATTATACTCTCCAAAGTTTTAAACTATGCCTGAGCATCCCATGGTTCATTGGTACTAGAGAAACTCTCTGGCTTCAGTTTCTACCACTAGATCAGGTATGCTTCTTGCCTCACCACCTTTGCTGGGGCTACGGGGGTAGCTGATGGTGCTTCAGCTATAGTAGGTGTTACCATATTGACTTTCGGTGGGACTACAGGGGAAGCTTGCTGGTTAGTAGTTAGAGAGGCAATAACCTGCTGTTGCTCAGCCACTTGTCTCTGAAGTTGAGCTACTACTTCTAAAAGGTTGGACTGTGGTGCAGACTCATTTTCCCCTGGTTGAGGTTCATTAACCCTCATTTGTCTAGCTGGTCTTCCTCTAGCCATTCTACATATCATAAGTCAAAACTAGTGAAAACATACGCCAGCCACTCATCATCCCTACCTGCTATCATTACTACTTTCACATATGAGCATGATAAAACTTAACAAGAATTTCTTACTAAACATAACAGTAACTAAGTACATGAAGAAAAGGTACTTTCTTACTTGGAACCTGCAGGATCAATGCATGATGTGTGGGTGGTGGAAGGATGGAACTGTTGGTGCAGGAAGCATACAATGATCAAACCGCTGTTTTGATAATGGCAAAGGTATTCAAAGTTAAGGTTATGTTGTTATCTAACAAGGTTAATGGAGCTTGCAGGAAAGTCCTAAGTGGTACTTAGGCAAAAAGTCCTAGCTACAGTTAGGCAGGTGAAAAACCCTAGGGGGTGGTAACCCTAGGTCATAGGGGGCGGTAACCCTATGCGGAAAGTCTTGGCGGGTCAAGGGCTTCAGGAAAAAGTCCTAGGGGGTGGTAGCCCTAGGTGGAAAGTCCTGGTGTCGTGAACCAAGTGGAAGACTGGACGAGCCGGGAAGCAAGATTCCAGCAGAAAGTCCGGAAGCATCGAGTGCCGAGCAAAAGTCCAGTCGATCTGGAGGATCGAGCAGGCATCAGGTAACTCTCCTGAGAGGAGTAGGTGATGACACGTTCCCCGTATAGGTAACAGTAGGCGTCGAGTCAACCTAGGGTTTTTCCGGTCGGAAATCCGAAGTCAGACCCGGACAGTCTGGAGACTGTCAAATTTATTTCTATATACTATCGTTGGTGTACTAACTCTGTTTTGCAGGAAACTAATATTTTTATGTAGGGTTAGGTCTGACTGGGATCGGTCGACCAAACATTGGGATCGGTCGACCGAACCCCCAAGCCAGCAGACCAAACTTCCAGAGATTAGACAAGGCTCGACCAGAGGATCGGTCGACCAAACCTTGGGATCGGTCGACCGAACCAAGGATCAGCGGCGACTGGATCAGGCCAAGTTGATCAGGTCAGAGGAGCTGATCAGTCGACCGAACGAGGGGATCAGTCGACCGAACCGAGGATGAGACTTGACCAGATCGAAGCGGAGCGAGCGGATCGGATGGGAGAAGACTGTCTGATCGGTCGACCGAACACAAGGATCGGTCGACTGATCTGCCTCGGGTCAAGCCTGATCCCGAAACTTGGGGATCTGGATCATCTTCACAGAGCCTATAAAAAGGAGCCTCGAAAGCAGCCGAAGATCAAATAATCTCGAGCAAAACAACACTGTGCTCTTCCGTGCGCTGCTACAAACACTCCAACAACGCTCTGCTACTCCAATGAAGTAAAGCTCCAAAGTTCTTTGTTCTCATTTCATTGGTATAGTTTTTCTTTTACTTGCACTTAACTGTAATTCAAATTGTAATCATCTTTTCGATACTATAGTTGTTGCCCACCGAAAGCGATCAACGATCGCGGGCCTTGGAGTAGGAGTCGCCCTAGGCTCCGAACCAAGTAAATTCTTGGTGTCCTCTGTCTTCTGTGTGTTTGTGCTTGTTCCGTTTATCTTTCCACTGCTTTAACTCGATACACTTTTCTTACGATTCCGAAACGTGTGAAATAGCCACGAGCGCTATTCACCCCCCTCTAGCGCTTTCGATCCTATAATTTGTATCAGAGCGGGGTAGCTTTGATTTGGTGCAACCACCAATCAAGCAATTTTTTGTGGTATTTTCAGTTTTTTGGAGTCGATCAGAATTAGTATAATTACTATATTCCGATCTATTTCTCATTCGAATCGATTTTTTCTCGAAGTTGGTGCAACACCACTCGAGTTCATTTTTTTCTTGATACATCTCGTACTACTAATCCAAGACCCAGTCTTGGAACAGATTCCCTGTCTTTATGCGCAGGTTTTAAAATGGCACTTCAAGAAGGTTATAGCACCACTCGACCACCGCTCTTCACCAGAGATGACTTCAGGTACTGGAAGGTCCGGATGGAGGTATATCTCCAGACTCATTTTGAAGTCTGGATGATTGCCAAAACCGGGCTCCAACTACCAACTAACAGTTCCGGCAAACAACTACCATATGAGGACTGGGACGCAACACTGATAAAGAAAGTAGAAGCAAACGCAAAGGCTACCTGCATACTCCAGTGTGGTCTGACAAAGGAGGAACTCAACAGAGTAAGTCCGTTCTCAAGTGCAAAGGAGCTATGGGAAAAGCTAATCGAGCTACACGAGGGTACATCAGAAACCAAGGTAAGTAAGCGAGATCTGCTTTTCAATAAATTATATAATATTAAAATGCAGGAAAATGAGATGGCTAGTCAACTCCACTCCCGGATTCAAGATCTACTCAACGGGCTTCACGCGATCGAACAGAAAGTGGAGAACCACGACATATTGAGGTATGCTTTAAACGCCTTCCCGAGAAATGCCTTGTGGGCATCCATGGTAGATGCCTACAAGGTTTCTAAAGATTTATCCTCCATTAAATTAGATGAACTTTTTTCTAAATTTGAATTGCATGAGCAGACTAATGCACGCCCGGTCAAGAAGGGTATAGCTCTCGTTGCAGGTACTAGCAGAATGCGTGAACGGAGATCGAGGTGCAGAACCGAACAAGAGTCTGAAAAAGAACCTGACTCTGACGATGAAGACGACGAACTTACGACTGAGCTCATCAACCTAGTAAGGAAACTCTACAATAAAAAGAAAGGCTTCACCAAGAAGGATCTCAAGAAAACAATTAAATCCAAGGAAGCTCAACCAAAGTCAAAAGTAAAATTCGAAGTGACATGCTACGGCTATAATCAGAAGGAGCACATAAAAGCCAACTGCCCAAATCAAAAGGACGCAAAAAAGCAGCAATGGAAAAAGACACTCAAATAAAAAGAATTAGAAGTGACCATGGGGTGAATTTGAAAATCACAACTTTACTGAATTTTGTGAAATAAATGGGTATAAATATGAATATTCTTTCCCTAGGACCCCTCAACAAAATGGTCTAGTAGAACGTAAAAATAGAATCCTACAAGAAGCTGCTAGGATCATGTTAAATGAATATAAACTATCTAATCAATTCTGGGCTGAAGCAGTTAATACAGCCTGTTACATTCAAAATAGGATTTTAATTAACAAATTTTAAAATAAAACACCCTATGAAATTTATTATAACAAAATTCCAAACTTAAACTATTTAAAGATATTTGGGTGTAAAGTCTTCATTTTGAACACTAAAGACTACTTAGGGAAATTTACATCAAAAATAACCCCAGAAATATTTCTAGGGTATTCAACAACCAGTAGGGCATATAGAGTGTATAACAAAAACACCCTAAGAGTAGAAGAAACAAAAAACATAGTATTTGATGAAGAAAATAATTTACCCAACACAATAAATGAAAATGAAAATACAGAAAATGCTAACTCAATAAATAGAGAAGATGACGAAATTCAACCTGAACCTATTGAATCTGAAGAACAAATCACTAACCCAAATGGTATAAGACCAACAAGAACAAGCACAAGTCACCCATCTGACCAAATTTTGGGTGATTCAACCTTAGGAGTCAAAACTAGGTCATCTTATAGGAACCAGAGCCAAATAGCCCTGATTTCAAATATTGAACCCAAAACTATAGAAGAATCCCTACCAGACCCAGATTGGACCCTAGCAATGCAAGATGAATTGGCCCAATTTGGAAGAAATCAGGTCTGGGAATTAGTGCACAAACCCGTTAATAAGACCATAATTGACACTAAATGGGTTTTTAGAAACAAATTAAATGATCAAGGTGAAATAGTTAGAAACAAAACTAGGTTAGTAGCTAAAGGGTTCAATCAAGTAGAAGGGTTAGACTATGATGAGACCTATGCCCCTGTAGCAAGACTTGAATCCATTAGGATGTTGCTGGCCTATGCAGCACACAAGGGATTCAAGCTATTTCAAATGGACGTAAAATCTGTATTTTTAAATGGATTTATTAAAGAAGACGTATATGTAGGTCAACCCCCAGGATTTGAGGACTTAGACCAACCAAATTATGTCTTTAGACTAAAAAAGGCCCTATACGGACTAAAACAAGCACCTAGGGCTTGGTATGAATGTCTGTCCAATTATCTAATATCAAAAGGATTCAACCAAGGTCAAATAGATCCAACCCTTTTCATAAAAACCTTAGAAAATGACATTTTTATAAGCCAAATTTACGTCGACGATATTATCTTTAGATCAACCAACTCTAAATTTCTAAAAGAATTCACCAAACTAATGGAAAATGAATTTGAAATGAGTATGGTAGGTGAACTTAATTTCTTCTTAGGTTTACAAGTTAAGCAAACCAAAGATGGAATTTATATTTATCAAACTAAATATGCTAAAGAATTAATTAGAAAATTTGGAATGGAGAACTCAAAAATCATTAATGCACCAATGGCTACTAATGCTAAAATTGACTCTGACTTAGAAGGTAAACCAGTAGACTTGAAATACTATCTAAGTGCAATAGGAAGTCTACTGTACCTAACTGTGAGCCGACTAGCCATTATTTTTGTAGTAAGTATGTGTGCACGATACCAATCTTGTGCAAAAGAGTCTCACTTAACCCTTGTTAAAAGAGTCCTTAGGTATGTTAAGGGAACCCTAAATGTAGGACTATGGTACCCCAGATCTGGCACCCTTGACCTAACCGGCTACTCTGACTCAGACTATGCCGGGTGCAAGCTAGATAGAAAAAGCACAAGTTGTAGCTATCAATTTCTAGGACAATGCCTAGTAAGTTGGTCAAGTAGAAAGCAGCACTGTATTGCTTTATCTACTACTGAAGTTGAATATATAGCCTTAGGTGAATGCGCATCTCAGTTGCTATGGATGATGCATACCCTTAAAGACTATCAACTGGAATATCAGAAAACAAAAATCTCAATTGATAATATAAGTTCAATAAATCTAACAAAAAACCCAATTCATCACTCAAGGACTAAACATATAGAAGTGAAGCACCATTTTGTAAGAGATCACGTAGCTAAGGGTGATATTGTACTCAACTATGTTGAGTCAAAATCAAACCTAGCTGACATCTTCACAAAGCCCTTACCTGAACTTGAGTTCAGCTCACTTAGAAGGCAAATAAGGATGTGCTCAGTAGAATAGGACTTATCTTTTCTTGAAAATTTTGTCTTTAAATCAGTTTGCATTTAAAATCTTAGGAAAAATGATATTCAAAATTCCAAAGTTTGTTAGTTTTTTCAAAATCTGGTGATCCGGTAGTAAGAACAGGGGACCCCGCCCTGTAGAGTCAACGCCACGTGGAAGCCACGGTGGCAGTTGTCCGTTCGGGGAGGGCCGAGTCCGACCGGATAACCGGCCGGCTGATGGATTCGAACGCCCGGAGAGGGGTGGGGTCCGATCGGCTTGCCGACCGGACGATATTCGGTTGATGGTTAAAGGCGCCCTGTCGAAATCAGGGTTCGGGTGCTCAGTGGAAAAGGTCGTGGGCCGAGCGGCCCTCACGCTCGGCCAAAGCCATAAGGTAACACTGCTAATAGTCCCCATAAAGCACGTGAGGGAGGACCTCCCCAAGTAAACCACCGCATATGTCCGGCCGGATGTTGAGGGAGCTGTCCGCCCGGAAGCCGGATTTGGAGCAAAGGGGAAAAGGACAAGGAACGTCTTTTCCTGATAGCAGGTATGTTTCATGTGTGGGCCATGCTCCAAATCTTGTGACAGGGGATTCCGCTGTCCCATCGAGGACATGCTAGGACTGTAGCAGTATGGGTCAGGTAAGCTCACTGACAAGTCCTTACTGGAGTATGGGCCCTGGACACGTGTACACCTCGGTAAGTGTACACTCACTTCTTCGCTGCCCTATATAAAGGCCCTCATTCTTCGCCGGAGGTACGCATTCTACCAGCTTTGGAGCCACCTTCTTCACTACTTGCTTGCCTGACTTGAGCGTCGGAGGGTCGCCGCCGGGAACCCCTGCCCGGCCCGACTTCTGTCCAGGATCGCCGGAGCTTCGGAGGCCTACATCATCGGCTAGGAGAGCGCCACGTGCCCAGCGTCCTTTGGTTCGGCGATTCGGACAGGATCAATTTGGCGCCGTCTGTATGAACGCTCCTGCATCCGAACGGAAACAATGGACAATGCTGGACGACAACACGTGGTGACACTTTCGACTGAGGAACTCGACGCTCTGATCGAGATAAGGGCCGCCAAGCTGGTGGAGCAAAAACATAAGGTAGCAGCCGAGCGGCCCGAGCAGCAAGCAACTTCAGCCGAGCGGAAGCACCACCTGCCACCGTCGCCTTTCATCGGGCTCTATTCCGCACCCCTGAAGCCGTGGCAGCCCACCGAGATAGGGGATCTTCTTCGGATGAAATGCCTAGACGAGATGACAGGAAGGGGAAAGCCCCCCGAGCGGATGCATCGCCCGAGCGGATCAATCGCCAATTTTCAGAGGCTATTTTACGAGACCCTCTGCCCAAGCATTACGTGCCTCCGACGATCGGCGAGTATAATGGGACAACCGACCCAGATGATCATCTGGGTAAGTTTGATAACACGGCAACCCTCCATCAATACACAGATGGAGTAAAGTGCCGAGTTTTTCTTACCACTCTCTCGGGATCGGCTCAACGGTGGTTCCGGAGGTTGCCGGACGGATCCATCACAAGCTTCAAGGACTTCCGAACGGCTTTCCTCCATCATTTTGCAAGTAGTCGGCGCTATCAAAAAACGAGCGTGAGCCTGTTCGCCATCAAGCAAGAAGCCCGGGAATCGCTTCGAGCTTACATCCAGCGGTTCAACCAAGTGGCGATGGACATTCCAACGGCCATCTCGGAAACCATGATGAATGCCTTCACGCAAGGCCTGGCGGATGGGGATTTCTTCCGATCGCTCATCCGAAAGCCGCCCCGAGACTATGATCACATGCTACACCGGGCGAACGAATGCATCAACGTGGAAGAGGCACAAGCGGCTAGGAAAAAAGAAACTTCAACCGAGAGAGCTCCTCTGGCCGAGCGGAAACCACACGCCACACATCAGCCGCCCAGAGGACCAAGGGCCGAAGCAATCCGATCCCCCCATGCCAGGTCCAACGTGCAAGAGGTAGCCGCCGCCCGGCCCAAGCCAAAGACGAAATGGACCCCGATGTTCTGCTCCTTCCACCGGACGGATACGCACAACACAAGGGATTGTCGAAGTCTTCACTTCGTAGCTCATCCTGTGCCCCGGAATGCCGGACGACGGTCTCCCTCAGTCGATAGGCGACAGGGAATTCAAGAGGCCGATCAGACGCGAGCCGATAGGCGACAGCAACAAACTCCCGATCGGCACCGCTCCCCAAGGCAGGAGAATCGCCGAGCGTCCAGAGAACGGTCTCGACCGTCCGCTCGGGAAGAGGAAAATAAAAGCAATACCTCCCGAGGCGAAATCAACGTTATTGCTGGCGGGCCGACCGGAGGAGACTCCAACAGAGCTAGAAAGGCGAGCGTCCGGCAGCTCCAAATCCATGCCGTTGGATGCAGCCAAGAACGGGCGAACGGACCGGAAATCAGCTTCGAGCCAGGGGACTTGGAAGGAGTTGAAGTGCCCCACGACGACGCTCTGCTCATCAAAGCGGTAATAGCGAATTATACTATCCACCGTGTTTTTGTAGATACAGGAAGCTCGGTCAACATCATCTTCAAGAAAGCATTCGATCAGTTGCAAATTGATCGAGCTGAGCTGTTACCCATGACAACTCCGCTCTATGGGTTCACTGGTAACGGTTCACCGGCCTGGACAGATCCGCTAGCTACCTCACTGGAGAAGAGCCAGAGGACCAGACAACAAACTGTGGTGGTCGATTCTCCCTCGTCCCACAACGTTATTTTGGGACGACCGGCCTCAATTCCCGAGCGGTCGTCTCAACCTTTCACCAGAGGATCAAGTTCCCCGTAGAGGACAAAGTAGGAGAAGTACGGGGAGACCAGCTAGCAGCTCGGCGATGCTACATCGAGATGGTCCGAGCAGAGGCCTGTTCTGCTCGGAAGGCGCCCCGGATCGAGGTAAACGCCATCACCGAAAAGCCACCCTCTTTAATTTATGAAGAAAAAGAGGAAGTGCAGATTCACCCAACCCGATCGGAAGCCACAACCTTTATAGCGTCCGATCTGGAAGAGAAGCAGAAAGAAGAATTGATCCAATGCCTCCGAAGAAATCATGATGCCTTCGTCTGGTCGACACATGAGCTGCCCGGAATTTCACCAAGTATAGCGCAGCATGAACTACACGTCCGACCGGACGCACGGCCCGTGAAGCAAAGAAAAAGAGATTTCAGCGCCGAGCATAATGCTATCATCCGAGCGGAGGTGGAGAAACTCTTGGAGGTCGGCCATATCCGCGAGGTACAGTTCCCGAGCTGGTTGGCTAACGTAGTATTAGCCTCCAAGCCGGGCGACAAGTGGAGAGTATGCATAGATTTTCGGGATCTCAACAAAGCTTGCCCGAAAGACTTTTATCCTCTGCCTCGGATAGATCAGCTGGTGGACTCTACGGCCGGCTGTGAATTAATCTGTATGCTCGACGCTTACCAGGGCTATCACCAAGTGCCGCTCGCCCGTGAAGATCAAGAAAAGGTCAGCTTCGTGACGGCCGACGGCACTTATTGCTATAATGTAATGCCGTTCGGATTGAAGAATGCGGGGGCCACATATTAGCGCTTGATGAATAAAGTGTTCAGAGAGCAGATCGGACGGAATCTGGAAGTTTATGTAGACGACATTCTCATTAAGTCCGTCCGATCGGCAGATCTCTTCAAGGACATGGAGGAAACCTTCCGAACGCTGCGCAAATATGGAGTCAAGTTAAATCCCCAGAAGTGCCTGTTCGGAGCAAAAGGAGGGTGCTTTCTGGGGTACATAGTGACAGAGCGGGGCATCGAAGCAAATCCTAGCAAGGTGAAAGCTCTACAAGATATGCCACCTCCAAGGAATACAAGAGAAGTGCAGCGTTTGACCGGTCGGATAACCGCTCTGTCCCGGTTCATCTCCGAAACCGCCGACCGAAGCCTTCCGTTTTTCAAGATCTTACGCAAGGCTACAAAATTTCACTGGGACGAAGAATGCGACCGGGCGTTCGAAGATTTAAAGGCATATCTGAATTCGCTCCCGATATTAACCAAGCCGACTATTGGCGAGCCGCTCTGTATTTATCTATCCTCGACCGAGCAGGCAATTGGCTCGGCACTGGTGATGGCGAGCGGAGAAGAGCCTGTGTATTTCCTTAGCCATATTTTAAAAGATGTTGAATCTCGCTACACTAGGCTCGAGAAGCTGGCTTTTGCTCTGGTCCTCGCCGCTCGGTGCCTTCGCCCATACTTCCTGGCGCATACCATCATTGTCAAAACCAATAGCCCGCTCGGGCGTGTATTATTGAATCCAGAAGTGTCCGGGCCGCTCATCAAATGAACGACGGAGTTAAGTGAATTTGACATCCAATACCAGCCCCGCTCGGCAATCAAAGCGCAGTCCTTGGCGGATTTCGTTACCGAAGTACAAAGGTCGGAGCCCGAAGCCATGTGGAAGATATTTGTGGATGGATCATCCACTCGGCTCGGGAGCGATATTGGTGTATTATTGTTGTCTCCCCAAGAAGAGAAGATGTACTTATCCGTCCGGCTGGATTATAAAGCTACCAACAATGAAGCAGAGTATGAGGCCCTCAGAGCTGGCTTGCAGGCAGCTTGGCATGTGAGAGCCGGTCGGGTAACTCTTCACTTGGATTCGCAGTTGGCCGCTCAGCAGCTCTCTGGTACCTTCGAAATCAATAGCGCTCGGCTCAAGCTCTACGCTGAAGCCTTCGAGAAGCTCAAAGCTGATTTTAGAGAAGTTATTGTCCAAAAGATACCCCAGAGCAGAAAATCAAGCAACCGATGAGTTAGCCAAGCTCGCGAGTTCAATAACGCCGGTCGCCATTCAGCAGCCGATTGAAAAAGTACTGTTGGTGGCGCACGTCGATCGGATGGAAGGCCTCACATTTCCAAGCGACTGGCGGACACCCATCATAGAGTTCCTCCGCTCGGGAGCCACACCGTCCGACCGGAACGAAACCCAACTATTAAGAAGGAGGGCCAGTCGGTTCACACTCATCGGCGATCAGCTTTATAAGAAGGCAAGACTCGGCTTACATCCTCCAAGAGGTACATCAAGGATCGCGCGGAGGACATCCGGGCGGACGATCGTTGACCAAGAAGATCCTCTTGGCTGGGTACTTTTGGCCAAGTTTACAAGCAGACGCCGCTCAGGAAGTATCTACGTGCCTTTCGTGCCAGAAGTATCACAACTTCTTCCACCGACCGGCAGAGGAAATGAAGGCATCCACCGTTTCATGTCTGTTCGATCAATGGGGAATGGATATTGTCGGTCCATTTCCGATGGCGACCGGGCAACGAAAATTTTTGCTAGTGGAGGTGGATTATTTTTCCAAGTGGGTGGAGGCCGAGCCGCTAGCCAAGATCACCGAACAGATGGTCAAAAAATTTATCTGGCAACACATCATCTGTCGGTTCGGCATCCCTCGCCGATTGGTCTCAGATAATGGGCGGCAATTCACAGGGAAGATGCTAGAGGATTGGTGCAAAAGTTACGGCATCGAGCAACACTTCACATCCGTGGCTTATCCCCAAAGCAACAGTCAAGCCGAAGTGGCCAATCGGGAAATTCTTCGTATCCTGTGCGCTCGGCTCGACCATTTGGGAGGAAGTTGGCCGGATGAAGTGCCGGGCGTCTTATGGGCCATCCGAACTACGCCGAAGGAAGGGACGGGTGTCACGCCATTCCATTTGGTGTACGGTGGCGAGGCGGTCATCCCGGTCGAAGTCGGCGTTGAATCCGCTAGGATCCAACATTACGATGAGGACAATGCCGAGCGGAGGAACATGGAGCTGGATCTGGTCGAAGAAGAAAGAGCCAAGGCGTCCGTCCGGCTGATGGCGTACCGGCAACGGATGAAACAAAGTTACAACCGCCGTGTAATCCCCCGATCATTCCAAGTTGGCGATCTTGTCTAGAAGAAAGTCAAGCCGGTCGGCGACGTCGGCAAACTGGAGGCACCGTGTGGCCCTTCAAAGTTATTGAAAGCTCACGGGCGCATATTATTTGAGGATGAAGCCAAGCACCGGATCGACCGTGGAGTGCAAATCATCTCCACCTTATCGAGATGGATGAAAGGTGCACGAATGTAATTCCTTTTTGTATATGTGCCATGTACTTGTAATGCAGAAGCAAAATTAATTCAAAGGATGGCTAAGGGTTATGCCGATGTAGAAGTTAGCCAGACAGATCGCCGAGTCCGATATTAAATATCGAGACGAGCCGCGCCTATAAATAATCTGAGCGGAAGACCGCCGAGCTCCGACGTTAAATATCGAGAGAGACGGCGTCTATAAATAATCCGAAGGAAGACCGCCGAGCTTCGACGTTAAATATCGAGAGGCGAGCGCGCCTATAAATAATCCGAGCGGAAAGACCATCGAGCCCGACGTTAAATATCGAGAGACGAGCCGCGTCTATAAATAATCCGAGCGGAAGACCGCCGAGCCCGACGTTAAATATCGAGAGACGAGCCGCCGTCTATAAATAATCCGAGCGGAAGACCGCGAGCCCGACGTTAAATATCGAGACGAGCCGACGCCTATAAATAATCCGAGCGGAAGACCGCCGAGCCCGACGTTAAATATCGAGAGACGAGCCGCGTCTATAAATCCGAAGCGGAAGACCGAGCTCCGACGTTAAATATCGAGAGACGAGCCGCCGTCTATAAATAATCCGAGTGGAAGACCGCCGAGCTCCGACGTTAAATATCGAGACGAGCCGGCGTCTATAAATAATCCGAGCGGAAGACCGCCGAGCTCCGACGTTAAATATCGAGAGACGAGCCGCCGTCTATAAATCAGCCGAGCGGAAGAGCTCCGACGTTAAATATCGAGACGAGCCGGCGTCTATAAATAATCCGAGCGGAAGACCGCCGAGCTCCGACGTTAAATATCGAGACGAGCCGCGCCTATAAATAATCCGAGCGGAAGACCGCCGAGCTCCGACGTTAATATCGAGAATATCGAAATAAGGGGTCCAGTGGAAAATAATTTTATTAAGTTGATAAGCCGATTTGTGACATTTAATATCGATTTTAGGCTACATCAACGAGCCGGCGTTTATAAACCCTCCGAGCGGAAGACCGTCGAGCTCCGACGTTAAATATCGAGAGACGAGCCGGCGTCTATAAACCCTCCGAGCGGAAGACCGTCGAGCTCCGACGTTAAATATCGAGAGACGAGCCGGCGTCTATAAACCCTCCGAGCGGAAGACCGTCGAGCTCTGACGTTAAATATCGAGAGACGAGCCGGCATCTATAAATATTCCGAGCGGGAAAAAAAAAAGAAAAAAGGGGAGACTGCAAGTGTCCGAGAAGTTCGCCGCAAATATCGTTCGACCGACTCTACGTTCCGTTCGGCCTAGGGCCCCAAAGGTTCTTATCGGCTTATAGCGAGCGATCCTTGCTAGCAAAGCGGAATGTTACGCGTCCGGAATGTTTGCCCGAGCGGAAGGGCATCGCCCAGTACTTCGCAAAAATGCCTTTCGAATGCCAGAGGTGTGATAATAGGCGAGCGGGCAACACACATATTAATTAGCAAAAGGACAATGCAAAAAGATGGAGTGCGCGAAAGGAAAGCATTGCATTAAAAATAAAATCTCAGGCCGGGCGGCCTAAGTACAAAAGGGATCATATTTAGCCGAGCGGCCAAATTACAAAAATTACTCGATATAATCGTAGAGGGTCTTGGGGATGGTATCTAGGAGCGCCACCTGGTCGCCGGCCGGAATATTGGTGGACTCCGGAAGAAGGCCCTTCGACTTCAGATAGGTCATAGTGGCAGTCATGGCTGTGTACATCCGCTCGCAGATCTTCTCCGAGAATTCGGCGATCGGATGTAGCTCGTCAGAGCGGCGACTCGGCCCGCCCGCATCCCGATATTCTTTGAAAGCCGCCGGAGCCGTGAGGGCCTGCTCATTCTTAAGATTTTCAGCCACGAGCAGCCCGCCTTCTCCCTACGAGCCGCTCACACCTTTATCTTTAGCTCTAGGCCCCAAGCCTCAACGCTTTCTCCGGATCGGAGATAGTCAGATTCTTCCGAGTGGTGGCTGGGCTATTTTCGTGTCAAGCGACTTGACTTTGCCGACTCGCCAAGGCATGGGCCCGGTCACCGCTTCTTCGCTCGCCATCAGCAGTTTGAGCTTTCTTCACCTTTGTGCCGCCGAATAAGAAGGGCCCAAGGCCGGACGGACCAACTGCGGCCTTCAGTTGTCGCAGCTCTTCATCCACCAAGGCCAAGCGGTTGGAAACCGCAATTTCCTCCACCCATCTCTGGCAAAAGAAAATTATAGTTATTAAAGGCCGATCGGAAATAATGAACACCAAAGTTGGTAGATTACAAACTTACCCCAGTGGCCTGCTGCATATGGCTGTTAGCCAAATTTCCGATGGGTATCATCGCAGTGCGGGCCCGAGCATCGGCCCACATCTCAGCTAAGGGCTCTTCAGTCGGGAGATGAAGAGTGACCCGAATCGTGCGGCCATGACCAGGGGTCGTCCGACCGGCGGTCGGAAGAGGATCAGAAGCCGGCGTAGAAAACTGGGAATGAATGGTCGAGCGCTAGACAGAATGGCGAGCGGGCGGAAGGGTGCTGATTGGGATAGCCTCCATTGGCGCGGCCGGCTCGTCCCATTCAGAAGGTGTCCGGTCGGACGAGATGGTTTCGGTCACTGGCGCCTTGCCTCGTGCGGTTGTAGTGACCCGCTCGAATGGTTGGACCGCGGAGGTCGCCGACCGCAGGGGAGTCTCCACTCGGCACCTCTTCTGTAGAGGTTGCTCCTCCTCCTGAGCGGAACCTTCCTCGGGAGCAGTTGGTTCTCCAGGAGTGGCTCCGCTGGCCACGTTTTGTTGAGAAGCGGGAGCGGTCGACTCAGCCTGAGTCCCGCTCTCTCCTTCGTGGGATCCGACCGGCTGGATACCCAAAGCTTCCATTTCTCTGGCCGCCGCCTTTCTCTTCAAGACACTGGCCATGACCGAATCCATAACGATGTCTGCTGCAAAGAAAGGAAAAGAAATCAGTTAGCAATCAAAGTAAATGCCCAACCAAAGTTCTTACCGAAGCCAGCCGGAAGAGGAGTCCGTATAGGACTCAGCCCGAAGATGTACATCACTCCCTCGTGGAGAAGTTTGTTGATGTCGAGTCGCAGACCGGCCAGTATATTTGCAGCATGGAGGTAGTCCGGTCGGGTCTTGAACTTCTTCAACTCGGGAGTGGGAGGCAGACTGACCTACCACTGGGTCGGGAAGTTTGCCTGATTGGGCATACGGATGTAGAAAAAATAATCCTTCCAATGTTTATTGGAAGTAGGAAGTTTGTTGAAAAAGACCAAACCGGGCCGAGCTTGGAACATGAAGGTGCCCGGCTCGGCTTGCTTGGGGTAGTAAAAATAAAAGAAGACCTCCGGTCGGAGGGGGATGTTGTGAATCTTAAACAAAACGACAACACCGCAGAGGAGACGGAAGGTATTGGGTACTAAACTGCCGAGTAGCACACCGAAAAAGTTACAGACATCTATGATGAAAGGGTGTACAGGAAAACGAAGACCGGCGGTAAACTGGTCTCGGTAGACACAGAAAGCTCCGCGCGGCGGCCTGTGAGGCCGAGCGGAGGGACCAACTAAGCGAATTTCAAAATCCTCTGGGATTTCAAAATTGTTGGCTAAAATATCGAAGTCCCGCTGTTCGAATCGGGACTGCACGGTGGTGTACCATGGGCCGAGCGACTGATCTTCGGGATTGGAAGAGCTAGCCATGGGCCGATCGGGAGGAGTCAAAAGGCAAAAAAGGCAGGAGAAAAACAACAGCGAACGAAGGGAAGTTTCAAGGACCGAAACTGAGAAAGAAATGCGGAGGAAACACCGGAAAGGAGGAAGGAAAGATATAAAACCTTGCTGCGGGGAAAGGGATCGAGGAAAAGGAGCTGGAGAGCGTCGGAGAGCAGAAACAGGATCGCCGGAGCTCCAAAGCGCAGGGGGCAGTAGTCGAAATCGCAGAGGCAAGTGATAGAGACAAGGAAACGAAGAATTTATAGGGTGAGGGCCGGGCGGCCTCCATCGTTGGATCCAGGTCACGGGAATCAAAGCATGCATCGAGCCGTCCATTTCGAATCGCTTCGATCACATCAAAACATCATGCCACCGCCGCCGTACGCCGATGGCAGTGCTCCACGTGGCATTCAATCATTCAGAGCATTTAATGAAAGCATGCTCAACCTTAATGTCGAAGATTGGCGCGGAGCACGAGGAGATCCAGTCAATGCCATTGTTGATCCACTTGAAGGATACCTCTATGGTTGGCCGAGCGGAGGATACCAACACGAAGGAGCCGCTCGTCCAGATGCTTAGTCCAGTCAGTCGGACTATTCGCCTCCTTCGACTAGACTTGAAGGGGAGGCAAGTGATCCGGTAGTAAGAACAGGGAGAGTCAACGCCACGTGGAAGCCACAGTGGCGGTTGTCCGTCCGGAGAGGGCCGAGTTCGACCGGACGCCCGGAGAAGGCGGGGTCCGATCGGCTTGCCGACCGGACGATATTCGGTTGATGGTTAAAGGCGCCCTGTCGAAATCAGGGGAAAAGGTCGTGGGCCGAGCGGCCCTCACGCTCGGCCAAAGCCATAAGGTAACACTGCTAATAGTCCCCATAAAGCACGTGAGGGAGGACCTCCCCAAGTAAACCACCGCATATGTCCGGCCAGATGTTGAGGGAGCTGTCCGCCCGGAAGCCAGATTTGGAGCAAAGGGGAAAAGGACAAGGAACGTCTTTTCCTGACAGCAGGTATGTTTCACGTGTGGGCCATGCTCCAAATCTTGTGGCAGGGGATTCCGCTGTCCCATCGAGGACATGCTGGGACTGTAGCAGTATGGGTCAGGTAAGCTCACTGACAAGTCCTTACTGGAGTATGGGCCATGGACACGTGTACACCTCGGTAAGTGTACACTCACTTCTTCGCTGCCCTATATAAAGGCCCTCATTCTTCGCCGGAGGTACGCATTCTACCAGCTTTGGAGCCACCTTCTTCACTACTTGCTTGCCTGACTTGATCGTCGGAGGGCCGCCGCCGGGAACCCCTGCCCGGCCCGACTTCTGTGCAGGATCACCGGAGCTTCGGAGGCCTGCGTCATCGGCTAGGAGAGCGCCACGTGCCCAGCGTCCTTTGGTTCGGCGATTCGGGTAGGATCATCTGGTTTAGCATAGGATTTCCCCCCTAGAAATCTTGTACCCCTTGTTTCAGCCAGAGCACCTCACAAGCACACTAGGACTACCTTGCTTGTGTTTGAAAATACTTAGAACGATGTGAGATGCATAGGGTACTGCCTGGACTTAAGAATGCTTATGTCAGTACATCGACATAAGTCTGGGCGTTAAATACCAAAAATACATCAATCAAGTTAAGTAATCCCATCTTAGACAAATCTAACTGGATCCATTAACTTAACTTGACTAACCAAGTGAAAGTTATTGTCCTTTAGGCAATCAGCTAATAGCTAGATGGTTAGACATGTGGCCACGAACGTAAGTGCTTGAGTTCAAATTTTTCTTATGCTTAGACATTAGGGCTCTGATACCATACTAAAAGAAATTAATTTGCAAACTCTTTAACTTAGCCTATACTTGGACATTAAGGTTTATTCAAAATCTGTTTAACTCTAGGCAAAATTTGTTTGAAAAGTTGGAATTATTCAAAACTTACTCATTTTTGATAAATGGAAAAGGGGGAGAATAGGGAAATTCAAAGTAGGAAAAGCCTTTATTAAGGGGGAGCTAAGTTAGTCTATTAAGGGGGAGCTAAGTTAGTTGATTAAGGGGGAGCCTTCTCTAAGTTAGTTGATTAAGGGGGAGCCTTATCCTTCCAAAGTTTAAGTTAGTGTTAGCTTAACTATGCTGGCATAACTTTTAACTTACTTAAACTTTAAATTTTTATCTATTTTACTTAACTCTAAATTTTAGTTGTCATAATCAAAAAGGGAGAGATTGTTGGTGCGGGAAGCATCCGATGATCGAACCGCTGTTTTGATAATAGCAAAGGTATTCAAAGTTAAGGTTATGTTGTTATCTAACAAGGTTAATGGAGCTTGCAGGAAAGTCCTAAGTGGTACTTAGGCAAAAAGTCCTAGTTACGGTTAGGCAGGTGGAAAACCCTAGGGGGTGGTAACCCTAGGGGGTGGTAACCCTAGGTCATAAGGGGTGGTAACCCTATGCAGAAAGTCTTGGCGGGTCGAGGGCTTCAGCCAAAAGTCCTAGGGGGTGGTAACCCTATGTGGAAAGTCCTGGTGTCGCGAACTAGGTGGAAGACTGGACGAGCCGGGAAGCGGGAGTCCAGTAGAAAGTCCGGAAGCATCAAGTGTTGAGCAAAAGTCCAGTCGATCTGGAGGATCGAGCTAGCATCAGGTAACTCTCCTGAGAGGAGTAGGTGAGGGCGCGTTCCCTACAGAGGGAACAGTAGGCGTCGGGTCGACCTAGGGTTTTTCAGATCGGAAATCCGAAGTCAGACCCGAACAGTCTGGAGATTGTCAAATTTATTTCTATATACTATCGTTGGTGTTCTAACTCTATTTTGCAGGAAACTAATATTTTTATGCAGGGTTAGGTCTGACTGGGATCGGTCGACCGAACATTAGGATCGATCGACCAAACCCCCAAGCCAACAGACCAAACTTCCAGAGATTAGACCAGGCTCGACCAGAGGATCGGTCGACCAAACCTTGGGATCGGTCGACCGAACCAAGGATCAGCGTCGACTGGATCAGGCCAAGTTGATCGGGTCAGAGGAGTTGATCGGTCGACTGAACCGAGGATGAGACTTGACCAGATCGAAGCAGAGCGAGCGGATCGGATGGGAGAAGACCGTCTGATCGGTCGACTGAACGCAGGGATCGGTCGACCGATCCGCCTCGGGTCAAGCCTAATCTTGAAACTTGGGGATTTGGATCAGCTTCACAGAGCCTATAAAAAGGAGCCTTGAAAGCAGTCGAAGATCAAACAATCTCGAACAGAACAACACTGTGCTCTTCCATGCGCTGCTACAAACACTCCAACAACGCTCTGCTACTCCAACGAATTAAAGCTCCAAAGTTATTTGTTCTCGTTTCATTGGTATAGTTTTTCTTTTACTTGCACTTAACTGTAATTCAAATTGTAATCATCTTTTCGATACTATAGTTGTTGCCCACTGAAAGCGATCAACGATCGCGGGCCTTGGAGTAAGAGTCGCCCTAGGCTCTGAACCAAGTAAATTCTTGGTGTCCTCTGTCTTTTGTGTGTTTGTGCTTGTTCTATTTATCTTTCCGCTGCTTTAACTCGATACGCTTTTCTTACGATTCCGGAATATGTGAAATAGCCACGAGCGCTATTCCCCCCCCCCCCCCCTCTAGCGCATTCGATCCTACAGGAACTGCTCTGATACCATAATTGTAACGACCACACTTCTTAACCCCGACTCAAGCCACGAACGTTACTCCTTTTTCTAACTACTAAGGACATTATTGTATGTACACTGTTCGATTCAGAGTTCTACTCTAAACTTGTTCTGACTGTTAAGCCGTGTTTTAGGAGCGAAATAGTGCCAAGATGAAGTTTAGAACTGTTTGAGGATTTGGGTCGTGTGGTGATGACCGGCCGTGTAGCCTTACTAAGCCCTAGTTTGGGCATGACCGTGTGCCCCACACGGCCATGTAAGGCTCTCCCTGCTGGAGCAGGGCACGGTCGTGTGCCTTCCACACGGCCGTGTCACCTCGACTGAGTGAAAGGGGTGCACGGCCGTGTGAATCCACACGACTGTGTCATTTTGCCCGAGGAGGAGAGGTGCATGGTTATGTGTGGCACATGGTCGTGCAACCTTTCCAGAGGCAAAGCCTTGCATGGTTGTGTGTGGCACACGGCCGTGCAACTTTTCCAGAGACTAAACCTTGCATGGTCGTGTGTGGCACACGATCGTACAACCCTGGCCGAGAGGGAGAGGGTTGAGGTCGTGTGACTCCACACGGTCGTGTCATGGCCGTGTGGGGGTCACGCCCTGCACCCAAAAAGGAGTGGTTCTCCCCCCTTTGTACTCCTTCTTGACTTATCATTTTATCCCACAACCTTAGGGAGAATATTTGACACTTCAACTACTACCAAACCACAAATTCATTGTACACCATTCTTAATAGTACTTTTATACTAAGCGGAGATAAGAACATATGTCCATCAGCACCAAAATCTAACATAGTCAGACACTAGCAACTTCCAGGATCGCTTCCCATTGTTACGTCATCCATACCATCAAACATTGCTACTGCTGCCCCTTCCTACTCGAGCTTTCCTTTACCCTTATCTGCAGTATAAGGAAATACAAACTATAAGTAAAGGCTTAGTAAGCACCATCTACTCACAAAACTACGCATTAAAGAGAACATGCCTTTTTATTGTAAAACTGCTTGGGAAGAGAACAACAAACATGCACTTGAGTATAGTTCACGCTAAAACATATGTTTTGTAAATATGCACATGATATATATTTTTAAACAGTCTTTAAAATGCTAAACACCAACTTAAACCTTGATAGTAATGTAATGAAAACAGAAATCCTGGCATATCATAGAGTTCACCAACACTACACTTTATAACTCAAGTTCTCCACTTAATGATGGTTTCACTTCAACAAACTAATGCACTTTGAAAACTTTATCATACATATTAGTGAATATAATAATCATCTTTCTTGGGCCCGGCAATGTACCAATTGCGCGCATCCTTAATAAATCCGAGGTAGGTAATCCCGAACATATTAAAGTACTACTAGGCGAACTTATGCCTAGGGGCAATCTAGGAGCCCATCCCATGGACCTGGTGTCCAGTACATGCCATTTTAAAGTAAAATACTTTCTTCTACTCAATACTTTCTTCTAATTGCACTTGTTGTCATTTCGACAAACACCTTATGTGCACTTAATCCCCCACACATATGGGGAAGCATCTTAGGGCACTTGATTATGCTTCTTAGTCCCAGAAACTTAATGGGAAGGAAATCAAAGTACTCACATGCTCTTAATCCCAAAACTTAGAGGGACATCTTTACATATCATGCATTATATCTTAACTTGCACTTTAACATGAAATTTCTTAATCATGCATACAACCATACAAACCTACCACAAATAGGTTCCTTCATACATAATTGAAACAATGTATACTGCAGGTGAGGAGTACTTACATTCTTTCGCTAGATCTTACTCTTATAGGGTGTAAGAAAAGTAACACTCTCTTTTGTACGCCTTGATCTCCAAACCACCCACCTCGTACGTACAAATCCTGATGAAAACTCCCCTCTAGATTCTCTTCTTAAAGAACCTAAAACCTTGGAACCCTAGAGTTCATGGCCAAAACTACAAGAGAAGAAGAGGGAAGGAGTTTCGGCTAGGTATGGGAGAAGGGAAAATGAAGAAATTAAGGTTTTGATCTCCTCCCTCAACTTTTATATTAAATGGAAGTTGAAGCATCTCTTCTCCCAAAATCTACTTATAAGGAATTGTTTCCTATTACTAGTGTGATGCTTTACCACCACCCTAATGGAAACTCTAACCAATCATATATAAGAGGTCTTGGGTTCAATCCTGCCCAAGGTCATTTTAAAATCTATTTTTTATTTCTTTTTCTCTTCTTCTAGTTATTTTTGCCTTTTTGAATAGAGAAAATTTACGGGTGTTACACCTAGGACCGGCAACATCTTTCCCTTCCTCTTCTATTCTTTAGTGTGGTCGGCGCCCCTCCTTTCTTATTTTCCCTGTGCTTCTTTCCCTAGGGTCGGCGGCATATTTCCCTTCCTCTTCATTAGGGTCGGTGCCCCTTTGGAGAAGAGTTTACTTTGTGACCAGTTACTTGGAGGAGAAGAAGAAGAGAAGGAGGCATCCTTTTCTAGCATCTCTTGGTGGCCGAAAGATTGGAAACAAGGAGTCGGGTGGTTTTGTCTTGGTAGATCGTCGCCCACACGATATCCAAGAGAATGAGAGGAATACATCAGAAGATCAAGAGGTCTTAGCATATAAGGAAAGGTACAACTAATTCTTATTTTGTAGTGAAATTAGTTTGTTTTTCTTCGTATGGATCCTGAACTCCAACACAAGAGGCCAGTGATCTTGTGCTTCGATCAAAGTGCGCTTTGATCACTCAAGAACTTGTTTGATTGATCAAACACATGTCTGATCGAGTATGTGGGTTGCTAGGAAAGGTTATGTGCTCGTACAAAATTTTGTATAGGGGATTTACACAGAATGAAATTTCAGCACCTAATAATTAGTATCAGAGCAAGGTTTCTGGCTCTGAGTGTTTAGTTTTTGGTTAAATTATGTACTATTCATATATAATTTAGGCAGGATAATAGTAGGATATGCAAAAGAGATTAACTCTGTGGTTATAGGCATCCTAGTTCCAACTATTATGACCTATTATATTTGTATGTGATTTGAACCCTTGAGCATGTCGAGTGTATTTTGTGTGTGCATGATTGTAATTATTAAATACAGCCAGAGCTGTATTAGTTTATTTTACATTTTGTTCGATCTAGATTACATGTACGTTCCTTCGTGGAATATAGGATTGATAAATGTAATATTTTTATTTCTTATTGTTGCGGCTTGCTATGTGTGGTGCTACCTTGAGGACCGGAGGTGCGACGAAGAAGGAAGCAAGATAGACGTGATGATATAAACCCTAGGGATGACGGCTAGGTTTTCTCCTCCTCACTTTGCTAGGGTTGTCGGTGGCTAGGGTTGATGGCATACGAAGGACAGCGATGGATGAGGCCATAATAGTTGGAATTTTATTTTCATATTCATTGCCTTTATATGATGTGTTTGTGTGCTTATGTGCATGTGTTATGTGTGTGCATATTAAAATTCCTCGATTTTAAATAACTAAGTGGGAGAGGAATTATTTAAATAAATTCCATGGTCTCCATTACTGGTTTATAAGTGATGCATTCAAACTTGCGCATTGGCTTTAAGTGCCTTCCTCCACATCGGATGAGCTTGTTTGTGGATCACTAGATCAAACTTTCTCTATGGATGATTATAGGAAATTATTTAGGTTTGTGTGATCTTCTCCATCTGAAGGGGCACAATTCTAATTAATGGACTAAGTATCAAGTAATGGTATACACTTAGGCACATTTAATAGTATCCTCCCCATCGGAGTCACTGCTATTATTTGTGTGACCAAAGATAAATCAACTATTAATTTTATTCGTCATAAATTTAGGTTGACAAGATAATAAAATTAATGGATAAAACTTCCTCTTACAAATGTTTGAATTAGTATACGTCCACACTATCATGACATACGAAATTCACGGTGTTTTGAGGTGTTGGTAAATTTAAATTGTATTGTTTGAGGAATCAATATTATTTTAAATTCTGAAGTTTTGATCAAATATCTTATTTTGTGATTCTCAGGATTTCAAAATGGATTTCAATCATCTTGCTATTATTTTAAAAGAAAACAAACTTACTGGTCCCAATTATATTGATTAGAAACAAAACTTGGACATTGTCTTAACTGCTGAAGGATACAAGTTCATACTTTTTGAGGTCTGTTCTAATGTGCCTGATAGCAATTCTAGTGAAGAGGAGATTGACAGATATAGGAAATGGGTCATGGCAGATGAGATGGCGCGGTGTTACATTTTGGCTTCTATGTCAAATGTGTTGCAACATCAGCATCAGGCCATGTCTACTACCCATAACATAATGTATAATCTCAAAGAACTCTTTGGACACCAGAATCGGGCTGCCAGGCAGGAGGCTATGAGAAATCTGATGACGACCATCATGACTGAGGGGACACCCGTGAGGTATCATATCCTCAAAATGATGGCTCACTTGAATGCGATACAAATCCTTAGAGCTGAAATCAATGGGGAAACTCAGGTCGATATCATTCTCCAAATGCTACCCAAGAGTTTTGAGCAGTTCCGCCTGAACTATAACATGAACAAAAGGACTAATTTGTTGGCGGAACTTCTGACAGAACTCTAAGCAACAGAATGGCTATTTCGTCAAAGTTCTCAAAATCACATTACTGAAAATGTTTCTGCTTCTAAGTCGAAAGGTAGGAAGAAGAAAAATAAACAAGTTAGTTCAGCAAAGAAAGTGATTCGATCTCAAGGGATTGGACCGCAAGCTGGTGTGAAGAAGTCGAAAGGCAAGTGCTTCACATGCAAGCAGTCTGGACCTTGGAAGGTGGACTGTCCTCGCAGAAAGGAGAACAATAAATGTATATCCATTTATTAGTTATTGAAACATGTTTAGCGGTGTTATCTACCAGTACCTAGTGTGTAGATATGGGAGCCACTGATCATGTCTGCAATTCATTGTAGAGGTTCCAGGAAACTCGATGACTACATGAAGGAGAGATCACCGTCTACATGGGCAATGTTACGAAAGTGACAGTTGTTGCAGTGGGAGATGTTTATTTATCTTTTGATAGGAATAAAACATTGATTTTGAGAAATTGTCTTTACGTACCATGTTTTAGAAAGAACTTAATTTCAGTTTCTAAATTATTTATGGATGGATATTCTATTTCTTTTAATGACAAAGTAGTTGTCAAGAAAAATAGGGTGGTTATCTGTTCTGGTACGTTGGTTGACAATTTGTACACTCTTAATCTAATAACTCCCACGATGTAATAAATGGAAATTAATAACACATCTTCTAATTATAATAAGAGAAAGCAGCCTTCGAAAATGAACCAAACATATTTTTGGCATCTAAGGCTAGGTCATATTAACATGAGTAGGATTCAAAGGTTAATAGTCGATGGACCTTTGGGTTCATTGGTGGTGGAAAACTTTCCGACCTGCGAGTCTTGCTTGGAAGAAAAAATGACCAAGAGACCTTTTAAGGCAAAGGGGTATAGAGCCAAAAAAGTGTTGAAATTGGTTCATTCTGATTTGTGTGGGCCTATGACTATCCAGGCGAGAGGTGGTTTCAAATATTTTATCTTTTTTATAGATAACTATTCGAGATATAAGTATATTTACTTGATGCGTTATAAGTCTTAGTGATTTGATAAGTTCAAATAGTACAAGGCTGATGTGGAGAAATGTCATGGTAAAAGTATCAAGATACTACGGTCTGATCATGGTGGAGAGTACCTCTTAGGAGAGTTTAGGAGTTACTTATCAGAGGTAGGGATTCAATCCCAATTGCCATCACCTGGTACATCCCAACAGAATGGTATGGCAGAACAAAGGAATAGGACTCTTATGGAAATGGTTAGATCAATGATGAGTTATTTAGAATTACCAAATTCATTTTGGGGATATACTCTGAAAATGGCGACGTATATTCTAAACTTGGTACCTTCTAAGTCAGTACCCTCCACTCCCACAGAATTATGGAATGGGCATAAGCCTAGTTTGAAACACATTTGAATTTGGGGCAGTCTAGTACATGTGCTGAAGGGAGATGCTAATAAGTTGGAATCACGTACAGAAGTTCGCTTGTTCATGGGATATCCTAGAGGAACGAAAGGTGGTTTGTTTTATAGTCCTAAAGATAAGAAGGTCATTGTTAGCACCAATGCTTAATTTTTAGAAGAGAACTATATAATGAATCACAAGCCCATGAGTAAAATTGTTCTTGAGGAAATAAGAGAGGATACTTCTGCTTTAGAACCAATGGTACAAGATGAAATACCACAAGTAACTGCAACATGTGTCACAAATGATGCACAATTACAAGTAGTGCCTCGTCGTAGTGGGAGGGTTGTTAAACAACCTGATAGATTCATGCTTTTGGGAGAGTCTTCGGACTTCATCCCTGGTGAACATGAGCCTGATCCCTAGACATATGATGAAGCACTCCAAGATAAAGATGCAGCATCTTGGCAAAGTGCAATGAACTCTGAAATAGAATCTATGTATTCTAATCAGGTTTGGGAGCTTGTAGAACCACCAAATAATGTAAAAGTCATTGGATGTAAATGAGTCTATAAAAGGAAAAGAGGAATAGACAGGAAGGTGGAAACCTTTAAAGCGAGGCTTGTTGCGAAGGGGTATACTCAGAAAGAGGGAATCGATTATGAGGAAACTTTTTTGCCGGTAGCCATGCTTAAGTCTATCTAGATTCTTTTATCTATTATTTCTCATATGGATTATTAGGTTTGGCAAATGGATGTCAAGACAGCTTTCCTTAATGGAAGTCTTGAAGAAAACATCTATATGAAGCAACCAGAGGGATTTATTGCGAAGGGCAAAGAGCATCTTGTATGTAAGATCAATCAATCCATTTATGGACTGAAGAAAGCTTCGAGATCTTGGAACATCTGATTTGATGAAGTGATCTAGTTTTATGGATTCATTCAGTGTCCGGATGAGTCTCGTGTATACAAGAAAAGTGACAGAAATGTGGTGGTATTTCTTGTACTATACATAGATGACATTTTGCTCATTGGCAACAATGTCAAAGTGTTGTCAGACGTAAGGGTATGGATGTCCAAGAAGTTTGATATGAAGAATATGGGAGAATATGGACATATTCTTAGGATTAAAGTAACAAGGAATCACAAGAAAAACATGTTGTTCTTATCTCAAGCTTCGTACATCGATACTATCCTAGCTCATTTTAGCATGCAAAACTCCAAGAAAGGCTTTCTACCTTTTCAGCATGGAGTACCTTTATCTAAAGAGATGTGTCCTAAGACATCAAAGGAGATAGAGGAGATGAAGGCAGTTCCTTATGCTTCGGTGTAGGAAGCCTAATGTATGCGATGTTATGTACGAGACCGGATATCTATTTTGCCGTGGGCATGGTTAGCATATATCAAAGTAACCCAGGACCGGGATATTGGACTATCGTAAAGCATATATTAAAGTACCTAAAAAGGACTAGAAATTATATGCTGATTTACCAGACAGATGATTTGCTCCCTGTGGTTTACATGGATTCGGACTTCTAATCAGATAGGGACAGTAGTAAGTCAACCTCGAGGTATGTGTTTACTTTGGGAGGTGGAGCTATAGCATGGAGGAGTGTTAAGCAGAAATACGTTTCAGACTCCACCATGAAAGCTGAGTACGTGGCAGCCTTTGAGGCAGCCAAAGAAGTTGTATAGCTCAGAAACTTCTTGATGGACTTAGATGTGATTCCTGATTTGCCCAAAATTATCACAATTTATTATGATACTAGTGGTGCATGGTAAACTCGAAAAAACCACAAGCCCATAAGGCAAGTAAACACATTGTGTGCAAGTACCACCTGATACGAGACATCGTAAAGCGAGGAGAAATTGTTGTCGCCAATATTACATCAGCAGATAACCTAGCAGATCCTTTCACTAAGTCCCTTCCGGTGAGAGCTTTTGATGGGCATGTTGAAGGGATGGGAATCAGATGTATGGCAGCATATATGGCAGCATAATCTTTTAGTATAAGTAGGATATTGTTGAGATGTATACTATAAGCCTAACTTTTGTATGAACATCAATTTTGAGATATTTTGAAATGAGAATCACTTTAGTCAAATGTTTGTATTTTATATTTATATATATGTCAATGCAGTTGTCTATTTAATTTTTATTTTAGATGACATGGTGTGTGGTGTCACACAGAAGATCATGTTATCGGTTCCTTATAAATTATAAATAGTAGCTCACAACCAAAATGTATTGGGGCAAACCATTGGAACGATTATAGTGTAATTTGATATTAGTCTGTCTTGACTATAAAATTACACTAGTACACTATGTGTGTATTGAGCATGATCTTTTGAGGTACTGACTGCATAAAAGAACAGAACCTTTATTATTATAGATGTGCGTACTCTTAATTCCGATATAATAACAAACATATATACTTAGTATTTATTTCTTTAACTTATCAATGGGTGAGATTTATTCGTTAAATCAATAGGCCTAATAAGTTAGGAGATAGTACCATTTATATGGTGTGTTGTTGATTATAAAAGGAAGTTGTGTCCTATTTATTTAGATTGATGATGTCCCCTTGAGAAGCTCATAAGGATTATCATGTAAACCTTGCAGGTGGACTTAGTCCGACATAATAATAAAGTTGAGTGATACTACTCTTTGAGTCAGATGTTAATTAAATGAGTTGTCAGAAACTCATTTAATTAACGGGCATACGATATCTTAAACACAGGAAGATTGACGCACTCATGATAAGTATGAGCTCATATTGTAATATGGGATTGGTGTGGTAGTTCAATAATAACTCTTTAGTGGTATGGGTTATTATTGATGAATTTGAGTTGGGTGTTCAGGTCGAACACAGGAAGCTCAAGTCCATTAGGAGGCCAAAACCAATTTCTCCTCTCGGTCCTATTGTAACCTCTATATATATAAAGCTTCACATCCACCCAAGCCCTACTTCTTACTCAAGCAAGGGGTCGACCAAGCCTTGCTTGTTGCCCAAGCATAGGGTCGGGCAAGCCTTGTGTTACGATCCGCAAGTGTACGGAAATGTCGCAAGTAATATAAAAGATTATCATATCCACAGGGACTGGAATAAGCACTAGAAATGTCTCAATGCGAATTAGCTAAACAACTATCCAATTGTTTCAAAAGCAAAGTAAAGGTAAACAAATCTAATCTTAAAGATCAACAAACAAGAGTCTAGTGTTTTGGGTTATGATAAAGGGAGATTCTAGGAGTTTCGGTTTCTTTGTAAGATTTCTTGAATGTAAATGGTTCACCAATTCTTATCCCTCAATTGCCAAACATGTAGAAAGTTGTCGGTTCCCTCTTGCAATAGATAACCGGCTAAGGACTGAGAAATGTATCTAAATAGGATTAATTAGACATGTACCTATGTTGTCCTTACACAGAAGTGCACCTATCACTATGCCTTCCTCGGATATCAACGTAGAAGCCCACGACTCATTAATCTATCAAGATACAAGCAGCTAGTCATAAAATTCATCCTACTCTCTTGAATATCCCTATTTCCTCTTCAAGATTATCTCTCAAACGTCCTTACACGGGCTTGCACCTGTCACGTGGATCCCTCGGATGATCGAGTGAGAGTTTATCTTTACAAAGTCCACAAGAAATCCAAACAATCAATCAAGAATGAGAATTAAGCACAAATCACCAGTAATCATTCAAGATCTAATTGATACAAGCAAGTCAATGTCATTGAAACAAGAAAATGGCAAATCCATTAGAGATTACATCAATCCATCATACAAATACTCCCTTAATCCTAGAATACAAGATCTACTCCATGAATCTAGGAAGAAAACCCGAAGAAATAGAGATTACAAGCATTCCTTGAATCCCCCAATCCAAGAAAACAAGAAGAGGGAGAAAAAGAAAACTTATCTACAAAGAAGCTTCGTCTTCGGATCCAATCCACGCTCGAAATCGTCGAGATCTCCCTTAGAATCGCCTGAAATCCTCCCAAGAATGGGAGGAAACCACCAAATCTTGCTTTCTCCCAAAGGGAGAGAGATCCCTTTCAATTCATGAAGAAGGGTTTAAATAGAGGAGGGAATCGGGCCACACATGACACGGCCGTGTGAGATTCACACGCCATGTCCCCTCTCGCCAGCTGCACTGCAGTGACTCCACACGCCGTAACCTTCGCCTCGAATGCCACACAGTGGTGCACACGCCACACCGCTTAGTCTCGAATGCTACACGTGTGGTGCACACGTCACCGCTTGGTCTCGAATCTCACACGCCGTAGATCCACACGGCCCTGTAAGGCTTCTGCCTGGTTGGCTTCAAATCTTGACACGGCCGGGCGAGGTTCACACGGCCATGTCATCTTCCTCTTCTGTTGGTGCCAAACTCCACACGGCCCGAGCTCCATACCAGTGCAGGGCCGTGTGAGGTACACGGCCCGGTGCTTTCTCCCTTCGTTTCCTCCAATGCATGCCCAAAGATGTAGATTCTTCACCAAATCGACTCCTGTGTACAGAAAATGCATAAAAAGCAGATCTCCGAACCAAAAGAGTAAATATGTTAAAAGGAAAGCTGGAAGTATAAAAATGCATAAATCAAGCATGCTCAAAGTATGCATAAAAGAGTATATAATCTACGCACATCACACCCCCAGACTTAAACCTTTGCTTGTCCTCAAGCAAAATGCTGCAGTCTAAATTCATATGTTCTACAACACATTCATAAAACCCAGTGCACTTTCCTAACTCTGTCAAAAAGTTTCATTAACAAGCTTGATCATGGAAACAAGTAAAGTATGGTTCAAGCATAAGAATCTTGTGCGCAGTGTAAAAGTAACTCAACACCCTTCAAGTTTCAATCCATGTCCTAGTCAAGTCGTCATCAAATTTGAATTCCTAATGTTTCCACTGAAAGACAAGTAACCAGTGATAGGCACTTACTCACCATTCACTTGGTTCATATTTCTCAACTAACCCAAGGTCTCAAAGGTGTGCTCAATCTCAAGGGAAGCTAAGCAGTCATTTCCCCAGTAACCTAACTCGGTCTCAAAGGGGTGACTTGCTAAATTCCACTCATGACAACTGTTTTTTATATCCCTTATTATTCATTTTTTTTTTAAGTGTTTGCATTGTGCAAAACTTATTCACAAATGTACTTTTAGCACACATGTTGGGATATTTTGATTTTTCCAAATGAGCTTTAATGATTTGAGCCTCATCCAGTAACCAAAATGAAAATTGAGAAATCACCATGGAAACCAAGTACTAAGCAAACAAGATGAATCATGACTATTTCAATAACATCAACTATTCAAGCATCAAGCACAAGTGTAGTGAAGATAAAATCCTTAAGGTTGAACCAAAACTAAAACTCATTACAATAAGATTCTTAGCTTATTAATGCTTCCCAAGATAGAAAAAAGAACTACACAAAGTTTACTACTAGCATCATTCGAACATCATGAATCAAGACAATAATCGTGCTAACATTTCACTTGAATCCAAGAAAGCATATAAGTGAAGATTTGATGTTCTCAAATTTTTTTTTTTTGCCATGATTATTTCAAAAACAAGCAAAATAAAGCAACAAGCAAAGAAAATAAGAACCAACATGAAAAACTAATCAAAAACTAAAAACTGAAAACCAAACTAAACAATACATGACACCCCCCCAGACTTAAACTTTTCATCGTCCCGATGAAATCAGTATGGTGGAGGAGGTGGAAGATCAGGAAAATCAGGGAAGGAGGATGCAAAATCCTTAACAAACCATTTAACTTCGTTTCTGAAAAAATTATGATATTCAAACAATTTATCAATATCATCCTGCACAAACCTCATACAACCTCTAAGATCTTCATGAAATTCCATTTTAGCCCTATAAGCATTCATCATTTTAGAAATCTTATCACACAATTCTCTTTCGCTCTTGAAACAATCTTGTAGCTTTTTAAATAGTTCCTCCTCCATAAGCTTCTTATCTTCAAGAAATTCATTAGTTGAATCTAAATCACTATGAATATTCTTTAAAGCAGAATTAAGTTCTTGAAACATAAAACTATGAATCTCTTGGTTACCCTTAGAAACATTTTTTTGAGTAAAAGTTGACAAGGCTCTAGATTGTTGCCTAGCTAACTTTAAACACCAATTCTCTTTATTATGAATTGTAGTAAAATCATGATTGGGCAATTTTAAAGGGAAACCATTCTTAATGACTAAACTAAATCCATGCTCTTCATGCTTAATCATTTTCATTGCTAAACATGAATTGAAATCCAACGTACAAAAACTCTCCACCACCTCTAACTCACTCAAATCACATCCTAATACCAAGGCCAATTGAGTAAGTAATCCCCCCAAAATAATAGGTGTGGTGGAATTTGATTTCCCTAGTTTTGCCAAATGTCTAAGAAAGAAATAACCAGAATTAATTGGAACATTTTTGACCATTGCCCACAAACAATACAAGTCTACAAGTCTTACCGATCCCTCTTTGTCTTCCCTTCCAAATATAGTGTTTTTCATGACCAAATAAGCATATTTAAAAATAGGATTGATAATTTGGCAAACTCTGGAATTATGAGGATCAAATAACGGTTGTTCAGAAATTTGTTGCCAGAAATGTGAATTCTCAAATTGGGGCAAAATCACACACACATCATTCTTTGGCAACTCATAACAATTATTAAAATCTCCCAACGTCCATTCATAATTTTCATTAAACAACCGGAATTTACACTTCCCCCCTCCTTGAACATTATCAACTTCTATTGAGCTTAAAAATTCAAGAACAATTCTAGGATAAGTAGGATATCTCATGTTCACTAAACCACTCCATCCTATCCTTTCAAATAGCCAAACTAAATCATCCTTAAACCCCAAAGTTTCTAAAGTTTCAACATCAAGAAACCTAGTGCCTAAAAGAGGTCGTTTACATAAGGACGAATATCTATACCGTTGCTCATCACTAGAGAAAACAATACCAAAGTCATTAGAAATACCTTTAAAGCAAACATTACTCTCCTTTCTTGCAACCACCTTCTCCTTCCCTTTTCTTGTGGCCGAAGTCTCCTCAATCACGTTTTCCATGGAAGAAAATCTAATCTCCTAAAGAAGAATGAGAAGGAAAAATTGGAAGAAGTAATTTAATCCTTTAGAAATGGGGAGATAGGGAAAAAGGAGCAAATGGCGGTACACGGCCGTGTGCCGCCCCCACCCCGCGCCCTAATTCCTTAAGAAGATGTGGATCAGGCCGTGTAATATCACACGGCCATGATCATTTCTCATCGCACGGCCGTGTCTGTGACACGGCCCCCTTCCCTTTCTTCTCTGGATTCCAGACACGGGCCGTGTCTACGACACGGCCTAAACATCTTCTTTCACGGGTTTCTTCGCACGGCCGTGTCTAGGACACGGCCTATTCGTCTTTCTCCTCGGGAGATCCCACACGGCCGTGTCTGGATGACACGGCCCAAACACTCCCCTTCTCTGCAACCTTTGCCTGGCCGTGTATAGCACACGGCCTGACTCTGTTTTGCACCTAACCTGAAAACAAAAATCAAAAACAAGTAAAAACCAACAAAATGAATTTATACTAGCTAAAAGAATTCAATCTGGAGGGCGAGGTTCAGAAAAATACAACCTTTGTACCTCTTCTATTTTCATGCCATGAATATATTTTTTCAGTCGTTGACCATTTACCTTAATTATCCCAAAATCTTTGCTCCAAATATCTACAGCTCCAAAAGGATAAACCTTCTTTACCTCATATGGACCCGTCCACCTTGACTTAAGCTTCCCAGGAAAAAGTTTTAATTTTGAATTGAACAACAAAACCAAATCTCCCACATTAAAGTCTTTACGAAGGATGTGTTGATCGTGTCATTTCTTTGTCCTTTCTTTGTAAGATTTAGCATGCTCATATGCATCCATCCTTAATTCATCAAGTTCGTTCAACTGAAGCTTCCTTTTCTCCCCTGCTTCTTTTAAATCCATATTCAAATTTGCAATTGCCCAATAAGCCTTATGTTCTAGTTCAACTGGAAGATGGCAAGGCTTACCATAAACTAATCGAAATGGGGTCATCCCTATAGGAGTTTTATAAGCAGTTCGATATGCCCATAAAGCATCATCTAGTTTCAACGCCCAATCCTTCCTTGAAGTAGATACATTCTTTTCCAATATGGACTTAATTTCTCGGTTAGATATCTCAGCTTGCCCATTAGTCTGAGGATGATAAGGTGTTGCTACTTTATGCTTCACTCCATATCTTCTAAGTAAATTTTCAAACTGTTTCTCTATAAAATGTGATCCTCCATCACTAATGACTGCCTTTGGCACCCCAAATCTTGGAAAGATAATACTCCTAAATAATTTGATAACTGTTCTCGCATCGCACGTAGGAGATGCCACAGCTTCTACCCATTTGGACACATAATCTACTGCCACAAGAATATACCTATTCCCATATGAAAGAGGGAAAGGTCCCATGAAATCAATTCCCCAAACATCAAATAACTCAACCTCAAGAATGTAATTTTAACATTGTTTCATTTCTTCTAGTTATATTCCCAGTTCTCTGACATTGGTCACAGGATTGAACAAACAACTTAGCATCCTTGAATAAGGTTGGCCAATAAAATCCTGCTTGAAGAATTTTCGTAATCGTTTTTGAACTACCCATATGTCCTCCATAGGACGAAGAATGGCAATGAAACAAAATATCTCTAACCTCTTCTTCAGGTATACATCTTCGATAAATCACATCATTGCATTTCTTGTATAGGAGAGGTTCATCCCAAACATAATTCTTAACTTCTGAAAAAAACTTTTTCCTTTGTTGATGAGAAAAATCCGGAGGTAACACTCCACTAGCAAGGAAATTCACAAAATCTGCATACCAAGGAGTTTTCACACTTGATAAGGCTAGTAAGTGTTCATCCGGGAATATGTCATCAATAGGCAAATCAACATCCACCTCATTTTCTGACTTTTGAGATATTCTAGACAAATGATCCGCTACTACATTTTCAGCTCCTTTCTTATCCCTAATCTCAAGGTTGAACTCTTGCAAAAGTAAAATCCACCTGATTAACCTAGGTTTAGCGTCCTTCTTTCCAAGTAGATACCGGATAGCTGCATGATCAGTATATACTATTACTCTTGATCCCACTAGATAAGATCTAAATTTATCAATAGCAAATACCACTGCCAATAATTCCTTTTCCGTAGTAGAATAGTTTACTTGGGCTGCATCAAGTGTTTTACTTGCATAATGGATCGCATGCAAAATCTTATTTCTTCGCTGTCCCAAAACTGCTCCTACAGCAAAATCACTAGCATCACACATTATTTCAAAAGGAAGATCCCAATCAGGTGCTTGAATGACTGGAGCTGTTGTAAGAGCACTCTTAATTTTATTGAAGGCTTCAATACATTCGCTATCAAAACAAAACTCAACATCTTTAATCAACAGATTAGTTAATGGCTTGGAAATCTTTGAAAAGTCCTTAATAAAGCGTCTATAGAAGCCAGCATGTCCTAAAAAACTCCTAACTCCTTTTATATTAATGGGTGGGAGTAATTTGTCTATTACTTCCACTTTTGCTGGATCCACCTCAATACCACGCTCTGAAATTTTATGCCCCAAAACTATCCCTTCCTTAACCATAAAATGACATTTTTCCCAGTTCAACACTAGGTTTGTATCTTCACACCTTTTTAGAATAGTAGAAAGATTTGACAAACAAGAATCAAAGTCATTCCCATAAACTGAGAAGTCATCCATGAAAACCTCCATAATTTTCTCTATTAAATCTGAAAAAACTGCCATCATGCACCTCTGAAAAGTGGCTGGAGCATTACAAAGCTCAAATGGCATCCGACGATAGGCAAAGGTACCATAAGGACAAGTAAAAGTAGTCTTCTCCTGGTCTTGAGGATGAATCGGAATCTGAAAAAAACCAGAATATCCGTCCAAGTAACAAAAATAAGAATGTTTAGCCAATCTTTCAAGCATTTCATCAATAAATGGTAAAGGGAAATGATCCTTCCTTGTTTCTTTATTCAACTTCCGATAATCAATGCACATTCGCCACCCCGTCACTGTTCGTGTTGAAATTAGCTTATCTTCTTCATTCTTGATAACAGTCATTCCTCCTTTTTTTGGAACCACGTGGACTGGACTCACCCATGCACTATCCGAAATTGGGTAAATAATCCCCGCATCAAGTAGTTTAATCACTTCCTTCTTTACTACCTCTTTTAAATTTGGATTTAGCCTCCTTTGATGCTCAATTGAGTTCTTGTACCCCTCTTCAAGTAAAATTCTATGCATACAGAGAGATGGACTAATCCCTTTTATATCATCTATTGTATATCCAATGGCCTTTCTATGCAACCTTAACTCATCCAACAGTCTTTTTGTTTCAAACTCATTTAACTTAGCACTAATTATAACTGGATAAGTAGAATTTGGCCCAAGAAATTCATACTTAAGATTTGGGGGTAATGGTTTAAGTTCAAGTTGAAGTGGTACTATTTCTGGAAGAACTGGCTCTTGTTCTATCAACATGGTCTCCTCTTCAGCCAAGCTTTCTTCTACCGTATTCCTCTTCTAACCTCGGACGTTGTGTGGGCAACGATCTTCCGAGATGAGAAACCACCAATCACCTTCTTCTCCTCCTAGCTAGGTTCGGCCAACAAAGAGGAAGCTTCACCAAGGAAGAAAAACAAAATACTAACCAAGCTCCAAGAGATGCTAGCTTTCTCTCCTTCTTCTTCTTCTTCTCCGAGTAGTATCCGGCCACCACAAGAGCTCCAATAGAAGGGTAGGGTTCGGCCACCACAAGAGGAAGAGAGGGAGAGGTTGGCCGGCCACACCAAGGAACAAAAGAGGGAGAGGAATAATAGATATTGTGTCTTGTGAAGGCACCCTCACCCCTTCTTTTATATTCCTTGGCCTAGGCAAATTAGGAAATTTAATTACAATAAATTTTCCTTAATTTCCTTGACATGATTTAATTGAGAGAAATAAAATAAAATTTCCTCAATTAATTTCAAGTGGCCGGCCATCATTGGATAACAAAAGAGGACAAGTTTTAATCAACAATTAAAACTTCCTAATTTGTTTCCGGAAATTTTAAAAAAAAAAATTCTCTTTAAAATCTCTTCATGGTTGATAAAAGGAAATTTCTATAATTTTAATTTTATCAACATGTGAATAATTTTTAAAGAAAAAATAAAACATCTCTCCAATCTACAAATAAGGAAAGAGATCTAATCTCTTTCTTTAATCTTTTGTAGATCTTTTACAAGAGTGATATTTTAATTTTAATTCTCTTTAAAATATATCTTCCACATAATAATAAAAATTAAAATTAAATTTCTTTTTTAATTTATTTGGCCGGCCCTACTAGCTTGGGTTCAAGTTAGGGCCGGCCACCCAATTTTATACCTAGGCCGGCCCTAGCTTGATCCCAAGCTAGCTTGGCCGGCCCCTATTGGGTGGGTATAGAAGGTGGGTATAGGTGGGTATAGAACTCTATAATAAGAGGCTACGATAGGGACCGAGAGGAGGAATTGGTTTTGGTCTCCCGATAAAATTAAGCATCCCGTGTTCGCCCCGAACACACAACTTAATTTTATCAATGATAATTCATTCCACTAGAGAACTATCATTGAACTACCGCACCAATCCCAAATTACATTTTTGGGCTCCTTCTTATTATGAGTGTGTTAGTCTCCCTGTGTTTAAGATATCGAATGTCCACTAATTAAGTGAGTTACTGACAACTCATTTAATTAATGTCTAAGTCCAAGAGTAGTACCACTCAACCTTATCGTCATGTCGGACTAAGTCCACCTGCAGAGTTTAACATGACAATCCTTATGAGCTCCTCTTGGGGACATTATCAACCTAGTATCTCTAGGACACAGTTTCCTTCTATAATCAACAACACACACTATAAGTGATATCATTTCCCAACTTATCGAGCTTATTGATTCATCGAACTAAATCTCACCCATTGATAAATTAAAGAAATAAATATCAAATATATGTGCTTGTTATTATATTAGGATTAAGAGCACACACTTCCATAATAACCGAGGTCTTTGTTCCTCTATAAAGTCAGTATAAAAGAAACGACCTCAAATGGTCCTACTCAATACACTCTGAGTGTACTAGTGTAATTATATAGTCAAGATAAACTAATACCTAATTACACTACGACCTTCTAATGGTTTGTTCCTTTCCATTCTGGTCGTGAGTTACTGTTTATAATTTATAAGGTACTGATAACATCATCTTCTGTATGTGACACCACATACTATGTTATCTACAATATAAATTAAATGAACAACTACAAACAAATGTAGATAATTAGACCAAATGTGATTCTTTATTCATAATGAATGTTTACAAAGCTTAGGCTTTCAGTATACACTCCAACACGAAGAGGTAGGTCTACTTGAACTGGCTGTTGTTCCTCAACTCCTTGTGGAACAATCTCATCATCCACAACACTTTGTGGTTCTAGTTCAACTTCCATCAAGGCTTCAGTGTTATGGTCCATATCTTGAACTTCTTCAAGATTGAACGTACTCCCACTAGTTTTTCTAGAAACAAAGTCCTTTTCTAGAAATACCCCAGTCTTAGCCACAAACACTTTGTGTTGACTGGGAATGTAGAAGTAATATCCCTTCGTTTCCTTAGGATATCCAATAAAATAGTACTTGTCGGATTTGGGTCCCAGTTTGTCTGAGACTTAACGTCGAACGTAAGCCTCACAACCCCAAATCCTCATAAAAGACACCTGAGCATCTCTCCCAGCCCATATCCTATATGGTGTCTTTATCACAGCCTTGGATGGAACACAGTTAAGTGTGAAGGCTACTGTGTCTAGAGCATATCCCCAAAAAGATATAGGAAGATCTGTGTGACTCATCATAGATCATACCATATCTAATAGGGTACAATTCCTTTTTTTGGATACACCATTCCACTGTGGTGTTCCAGGAGGAGTGAGTTGGAATAGAATCTCACACTCAGCTAGATAGTCACGAAACTCATGGCTAAGGTATTCACCATCTCGATCTGATCGAAGTATCTTAATACTCTTGCCTAGCTAGTTTTGTACTT
Source organism: Zingiber officinale (assembly GCF_018446385.1). Lineage (NCBI taxonomy): Eukaryota > Viridiplantae > Streptophyta > Magnoliopsida > Zingiberales > Zingiberaceae > Zingiber > Zingiber officinale. Next base: position 52,663,981 of record NC_055992.1, on the reverse strand, counting down.
CATTCTTGAAATCTTTGAACTTTTCAAAGGATTCTGACTTATATGTCATGAGATACACATAACCATATCTACTGAAGTCATCAGTAAATGTTATGAAGTACCTATAACCACCTCTGGCAGCGACATTGAAAGGGCCACATACATCACTATGTATAAGTCCTAACAAGTCAGCCGCTCTTTCGCTATGTCCACTAAAGGGGTCTTGGTCATCTTGCCCAGTAGACATGACTAGCATGTCTCATATGATTTGAAATCAAATAAGTCCAGCAAACCATCTTTATAGAGCTAGGATAAGCGATTCTCATTTATATGACCTAAGCGACAATGCCAGAGATAGGTTTGGTTCATCTCATTTGACTTGAACCTTTTGGTACTTATGTTATAGATGGGGCTTTCTAAGTCTAGAATATAGAGTCCATTCATCAGAGGTGCGCTATAATAGAACATATCGTTTAAATAAATGGAACAACATTTGTTCTTTATTATAAATGAAAAGCCTTTCTTGTCTAAACAAGATACTAAAATGATGTTCTTTGTGAGAGCAGGTATATAACAACATTCATCTAATTCTAATACAAGCCCAGATGACAGAGATTAGATAGTAAGTTCCTACAACAACAACAGCAACCCGTGCTCCATTGCCTACTCGTAGGTCCACCTCGCCCTTCGTCAATGCCCTGCTATTTCTCAACGCCTGCACATTAGTACAAATGTGAGAAGCACATCCGGTATCCAATACCCACGATGCAGAAATAGATAGATTGACTTCTATAACATATATACGTGAAGTAGAAGTCTCACTTCTCTTCTTCGTAAGATCTTCCAGATATACTTTGCAGTTCCTCTTCCAATGCCCGGTTTGACCGCAGTGGAAGCAGGTAGCATCCTTGGCAACCCCTCCTTTAGGTTTCATTACCTTGCCTTTGCCCTTGGCTTGGGACTTTCCCTTACCTTTAGGCTTGCCCTTGCCTTTATGCTTTTGGACCATCAAAATGGAGTTGGGCTTTACCTTCTTAAGGTTGAGCTCAACAGATCTCAACATGCTTAGTAGCTCAGGCAGTGGCTTGTCAATTTCATTCATATTTTAATTCATGATAAATTGACTGTAGCTCTCTAGCAAGGATTGCAAGATCAATTCTGTGGTCAGTTCTTAGCCAAGTGGGAATCCCAACCTCTATAGGTTTTCTATGTACCCAATCATCTTTAGCACATATGGACCTACGGGAGCCCCATCTTGCATCTTGCACTGAAACAGTGCCTTAGAGATCTCGAATCTCTCGTGTCTCGCTTGTCCTTAATATAGTTGACGAAGATGTTCAACCATATCATAAGCAGACATCAACTCGTGTTACTTCTGAAGCTTAGATCGTTTATGGTCGCGAGCATGAGGCATGACACATCTAATGCATCATCTTGATGCTTCTTATAAGCATCTCGGTCAGCTCACGTGGCAGTGGCAGGAGGTGCCTCCGAAATGGGCTGCTCCAGGACATATAGTTTTCTTTCTTGAGTGAGAACAATTCTCAGATTCCTGTACCAGTCCAGGAAATTAGCTCCATTGAGCTTGTCCTTGTCAAGGACAGAATGCAGAGAGAAAGTGTTCGTGTTTGTCGACATGGCAATCTACAACAATAAAAATGCAGAAAGTAAATATCATATTCCATTTATCATTTAATTAGGTCTTTAACTAAATGATGCTCCCACTGAATTATAGAGCTTTTGTAGAATCAAGTCATAGATGTGGTCAAACCACATTACTAGATTCTTACCAATTAGCTATAATTCTCGTGGGACAAGATCCACATCATACTATGTCTTGACTTAGCTTTGGCTAAATCGCCCAAGACTTAGTGTGATCGGTAGATAACGAATTATCAATTACATCTCTATGCAACTCTTGTTTATAGGATCAAAAATCTCATTTATATTAAAACTTGAGTTAGCTTTGGCTAAATCGCCCAAGATTTAGTATAAATGTGATTTTTATCCTATCATCCAACCGTTGGAAAAATGTCTATAGTTATACCCGATCCAATTGAGTTAACTAGTTATACTCAATCCAATTGAGTTTGCACTCACCCAAGCTTTGATAGGCGGGAGCAAGATTGTCCCTCCGCACCCTACCAAGATAATATGCGTTGCTCTGCTTTGGCAGATTCAACAACAACAAATGATTGAGGTAGCGATGGGTATCAAAACATGGTAGGCATTTCAAGTTGACTTGATTAAGATCTAATCTAATCGTTAATTCGTATCATATATGCATTAGGCACTAATTACCCTACACTAGCATGCATCACATACACACAAGCAAACGATAGATAATTAATTATTTTTTGATGAGATCATGGCTCTACTATGATCTTTTCAAGCCAATGAAAAGATCGGATGGTCAACCTAGGGGCAACGACTTCTTCAAGCGCCTCCCTTTGACCGCCATGTGTTGAAATCACCCTCCTCGTAACTCCTTCTTGAGTGTACCTTCCACCGCTTTATTTTGTATATTACAAATGTGAAACTCGAGTTATATTCGAGTCTAAAATCTATTTACAATAAGAATATAAAAGAGAGGCACACCGCGCAAGTCGCATATAACATGTACAACACACAAAAATGGCGCGTAGGTCATATTATGAATTACAACACAATGTTGTCCAATCAAATTGGGTCTTTGGGTCATGACCATCATAAAATAATATATAATTATAAATTATGTATTTTACATAAATTTCTATAATTTTACTACTGATTTTATAGATTTTATGAGCCATAACTTCCCGGCGGTCCCATTTAGCGATTTTCGGGCGCGATCGTGGGGAAATGCCCCTTGCGGGGTTAGGGGCAGCACCCCTTTTCATGAAATGAATATCACGAGTGTTCCATCTTGATCTAACAGTGCCTTAAGCCGCTGTCCCAAAATAATTTGGGTGAGACCTTGCCGTTTCGGAAGGTTTTTCTCGGTAGTCGAAGCCTACAAATGTCCAAGCACTTGTTGCTTCGCTTCTACGAGAAAAATACTCACAAAATCTATAAAAATAGCAAACTTATAGAAACTTATAGATCTGAAATATTTTCATAAAAATAAAATACAAACTTGTACATGCTTCGCACGTGGCTCTGATACCACTTTTGGGACTTTCGAGCCGCAAAAACCGCTTTTTGCGTTGCGAAAACCTCGAAGTCTTGCCACGGATCCGTGCGAAGATATATAAAATAAATCATGTACATGTTTCTAACCTAGATCTACCTTAGATCTACATGGACAAGAAGCGTTACCCTTGTTGTGAAGCCCTTTGCTTATCCCGCTCATCCAAAAGGTTGTCGGATCTCAAGAGTGTCAAGCGTACACTCCTCTATACGTATCCACATGGACAAGAAAATGGAGAAGACACCTTAGAGTGTGCTAGCACCCCAAAGGAGTCACGGCAATGGAGGATGAGAGGGAGAGAAGAACAAGAGAGGAAGAAGAAGACTTGAATTCCAATCAATGTGTGGCCGACCACTCTTGAGAGGTTTTAAACCTCCATGGAATACCAAGAGTTATGGCTCTTAGTCTCCCTCATGAGGTGGCACACACTTAATGTAGCCTTGATGATGTGGACCATCATCATTGGCCAACCCCATGCCAAGTCACAATGAGGTGGCAATTGGTCAAGTCAAACTTGACCCTTCATCTTCCATCTCAAGTCAAGTCAAACTTGACCTATTAATCTCCCATGGTTGATCAAATCCAACCTTTGATTCAAGTCTATTTAATTTAATGAATCTCTATTCATTGAATTAAATTGACTCAATGAATCATAATCTAAATTATACTCATTGGACACATGAATCAAATTGAGTCTAACTCAATTAGTCTAATTTGGATTATTCTTAATCCAATTTGGTTCATCACATGAACATAATCCTCTTGGTCCATCATATGAACCTAATCTCCATCTAACTGCCCTTTGTGTATGACCCTATAGGTTTTTGTAACATTGGCAATGCTCCTAAACTCATTTAGAAATATAAGTAATGAGTGGTATCTAGCAACACATCATTACTACCCAAGTTACAAGAATGTTGAGATCCAACATCACCTTTGTGACTACTAATTGTGACTCTCACAATATGTGGCAATGTCCTTCTATCCTTGACATCTAGATTGATCAAATTGAGGCATAGACCGTGTCATCCTCTAATCAATCTATATCTTGAACTCCAAGTAGACTCACTCTAATCAAATGAGCTCAATATCTCATATTGACTCACTTGGGCATGGACATGCACTTAGTGGTATCACTCTATCAAGAATCATGATGTCACTCTCGTCATATGAGAGGGATAGATCCCATCTACATCACTCACATCCCTCTGCATAATTTGTTACATATCCAGTAATCGCCTTTATAGTCCACCCAGTTACGGGTGACGTTTGACGAAGCCAAAGTATGCAACTCCTTATATAGGGAACCATGGTGACTTTAGGTCCAAGGACTGATAGTTATACTAATAGTCACATGAGAAAGTATATGACACTCATATTTCTCATGGCGAGTCATTCAGTATACATTCTCCAATGCATACCCATGTGTCAACTTGATATCTCTATATTCATGACTTGTGAGATCAAGTCATCGAGTTGACCTACATGCTAGTCTCATCTTATTAACATTGTCCCTGAATGTTAATACTTGACTAGGAATGATTAAGAGTAGTGTTCTCTATATCATCTCACTATCAATTCAACCAATCGATTGATATAGATGAGAACCTTCTACTCAAGGACGCTATTATACTTAGTTATTTGGTACTAATACAAGTAAGTATAATAACCATAAAGAAATGCCTTTATAAGTTAGGAATATGATACATCGAATCCATATAACAATCATCATATGATTGGCTCTAGGGCTCTAACTAACAGTTAGAAGCCTATGAGACCAACTTCCAGGAGCTGAAGCGGAGATTAGTGTCGGCACCAGTTTTGGTTTTGCCCTCTAGAGAGGGCAGATTCGTACTCTACACTGACGCTTCTCTATAGGGTTTAGGCGTTGTTTTGATGTAGCACGATAGGGTAGTCTCCTATGCTTCTCGTCAGTTGAAGGAGCATGAGAAGAATTACCCAGTACATAATCTCGAGCTAGCCGCCATTATCTTTTCTTTGAATATTTAGCGGCATCATCTTTATGATATTACATTTGAGATTCTCACTGATCATAAGAGTCTTAAATATCTTTTTATTCAGAAGGAACTCAATCTCCGACAGAGGAGATGAATGGAGTTCCTGAAGGATTATGACTGTACCATTAGCTACCACCCAGGGAAAGCTAATGTGGTTGTCGATGCACTTAGCCGGAAGTCCAGAGGGACTTTAGCATGCCACCGAGTTTTAGTCACGGACTTGATTTAAGGTTTCTCCGAGTTGGGCCTTGAGGAGTAGGGATAGATAGAGCAGGGTATCCTTGTTACCATGGTTGCTCAGTCATCGATCAAAACGAGGATCCGAGATGCCTAGGCCGGTGATCAGCACCTACAATCCATTGGCAGCCAGATAGCTTCCAGGCAGCAAACAGAGTTCACCCGAGATGACGAGGATATTATTTATTTCCGAGGCAGATTATACATACCTCAATTTCACCCGGTTATGGAGGAGTTACTTCAGGAGGCTCATCGCTCTCGATTTATTATCCACCCAAGCAAAACCCGCATGTATCGAGATTTGCAGCATTCCTATTGGTGGAATGGCATGAAAAAAGACATCATGGAGTTTGTAGCTAGATGCCTAGTCTGTCAGTAGGTGAAGGTTGAGCACTAGAGACCTGGTGGTTTGCTTCAAAGGATTCCTATTCCGGAGTGGAAATGGGAGCACATCACCATGGATTTTGTTGTGCGATTGCCTAAGACACGATAAGGCCATGACGCGATTTGGGTAATCGTTGATTGATTAACCAAATCTGTACACTTCTTAGCAATTCGGAAGATCGATTCTCTGGATCAATTGGCAGAGTTGTATTGTCGGGAGATCATCAGATTGCATGGTGTTCCTTTGAGCATTATATCGGATAGAGGCCCACGGTTCTCGTCCCAGTTCTGGCAGTCTGCTGTAGGCCTTGGGCACACAGCTCCGTTTTAGTACAACATTCCATCTGCAGATAGATGAACAGTCAGAGTGGACCATCCAGATGTTAGAGGACTTGCTGAGGTCTTACGTTATGGATTTCAGAGGTAGTTGAGAGGACCACCTGCCATTGGTAGAGTTCGCCTACAACAATAGCTATCATTCGGCTATTCAAATGGCACTGTTTGAAGCGTTGTATGGAAGGCATTGTGGGGCACCCACCCTCTAGGAGGAGGTTGGGGAGGCCCAACTGCTAGGACCTCATAGAGTTCAGTAGGAGGTAGAGTTGGTCCGCACTATCCGACGGAGGATGTCCAAGGTGCAGGACCATCAGAAGAGTTATGTTGATCGAAGATGGAGACCCCTGGAATTCTCTACAGGCAACCATGTATTTTTTAGAGTCTCGCCCACGAAAGAGGTGAAGAGATTTGGTCTCAGAGATAAACTAGCTCCACGATACATTAGGCCTTTCCAAATCTTGGAGAGGTAGCTTACCGTCTAGCGCTACCACCGGTTCTGGCAGGTATTCACGATGTATTCCATGTGTCTATGCTGAGGAGATACGTACTTAGGGGTGTCAATTCGGGTGGGTCGGGTCGGGTTGGGTCGGGTTGAGTTTTTTTTTTAACCCAACCTGAACCCGACCCGAACCCGAGTTCAACCTGAACCCGAACCCGACCAACCCGATCAACCCGAACCCGACCTATATAACCCGAAAATCCGATTAAAAATAACTTTTTTGGGTTATTTTCCCTATAATTCTTCACTTTTATCTCAATACTCCATCATTATCATACAAATATGATATTAATATACATAAAAACATCTAAATTTTTAAAATAAAATTTGATTTAACCCTAAAAAACCCACAAAACCCTATATTTAAGTCAACCCGGGTCAACCCAGGTCAACCCGAACCCGACCCGATCCAACCTGAAATTTTTTTACTCTCCAACCCGAACCCCACCTGAGCCCGAAAATGTCCAACCCGAACTTGATTTTTTTCGGGTCGACTTGGGTTGGGTCGTCGGGTCGGGTTCATTTTTGACACCCCTATACGTACTCAACCCAGCACATGTTCTATTAGATATATCAGTTCTCATTCAGCTTGAAGTTACCTACAAGGAGGTTCCGATATGGATTGTAGATCACAAGGAGCGTCAACTGCGGAACAAGACTATCTGGTTGGTTAAAGTTGGATGATAGTATCATTCTAACGAGGAGGCTACCTGGGAGCTCGAGGATAAGATCCAAGCTCGATACCTCCATATTTTTACTTGAGGTATGTGGAATAGAGTTTCATTCAGCATATATCTATTTATCTATTGCTAGTACTTACCGATGGCAAATAATAAAATTTGAGGATCAAATTTTTATTAGTGGGGGAGAATGTAAAATACCAAAAAGGATGAATAACCATAAGGGAATCGATTAAAAATTTTTAGGAATTTTCTGAAAATTTTTCGGAGCTCGTATGACAAGTTAAGGGGATGAATTTATAGGCTCGGGAAAAGCATGCTTAGAATACCCAAAAATAGGAGTTGATTGAGAAAATAACCTATGCTTTAATTAAAGGGACCTAAGTACAATTCCCTTTCCTATTCATTTCACGTCGTGCACGTGCCCTAGCCATCCTTCTTCGTCCGACGCTACCTCCCCTCTCTCGACGCTGACCCCCTTCCTCTTCCCCGATCTCTTCATCTCCCCTAACCTGACACGCCGCCTCGCGATGCTTCTTCTCCAATGCATACAAAATCGAGCACCCAAGTCTGAGCCCTCTCCCTTGCGACCTCTCCTTTCTCTTCTCCAAATAGCACAGACAGCCTTCCCACTGCCCTAGTTTGGATTCGCCGATCCTCCTTTCTCTCTGGGCTGTCGCCGACCACCATGGTCGACGCTTGATCACCGCCCTAATGCCAGTACATGAGAGCCCTCCGAGTGTCACTTGGGGCTTGCAATTTGGAGTAACGTCGTCATCTCCTCTGTGAACATTCTCCACCAAATCTACAATCGTCGGTGTCGAGAAGTTTGAGTCATTAACCTTCCCTTCGATCCTCCAAGTTGATGATGCTGCAACCCCTTCTTGCTTCCAATTGTCAGCCACTGACATCTCATCTTCCATTCGACGCCTCTAGATCTGGTTTGAGGGGTATTTGATTTGGGAAATTAGCAGATCCATCAAGCTCCGACCACAATTTGGAGTAGCAAGTAGAGCATGTATAGACCACCTAATCTGCTACCATCTTGCGCATTTATTATTGCTATTAGTCAACAGAGGAGGAGTCATGTGCTGCCAATTAGGTAATGAGTTGATTAATTTGAATTATACACTAATAAATCTATGATAGCTAGATTAAATTGGGCAATCTAGTAATTCTTGGATTAATGGCTCGATGACAAAGATCCGATCTCATTTTCTATTTGGGGACATTGTGACTAGCTATTTATCTAATTCTTGTGGCTCTGGTACACAAATTCCAACAGTGGAGGGCAATGGAATTAGGTAAGTTTTAGTGTTGATTTTTTATGGTTATTAGGTAATTGATCAATGGATTAGATTAGTGGGGCTAATCAACAGTTAGGGTTAATGATCCTATCGATTAGGGTTTTCTCTAACTAGTGTTGGGGATTTTATTTAGCTATTTATTTCAAAGGAACTTAGCTAAGTAAAATACTTTGATATAGGATCTGCTTGAGACGACATCACGACGTGTACTTTATCTGATACGATCTTCATTTTGAGGCGAGTACCTTTGACTTATCTATTTTGATATTGTCATTCTGATATGCATAATAGGTTATAGCTAGTAGTAATGGTTATGTTTATATTTGCTTGGTATGTTACTACTTGATACCTGTAGTATGCTCATATTGTTATCTGTTATGTATTTATATTTATGCCTCTTGATTCTTCCCATATGTACTTATGTTCATAGAAGTAGTGATATACAATACATTACAGGGTATATGCCTAGCTACTAGATATACGTGGCATGTGTACCTAGATTTATTATCTGGTATGTGTACCTAGTTTTATTATCTGGCATGTGTACCTAGATTTATTACCTGGCATGTATACATAGATCCTTATTATGGACTCAATTTTCCTTTTGGTACATATTATATGGAGGTTGATATTTTCAGGAGTTACATGCTTTTGTGTCATGCACCATTTTACATGATTACATCCTGAGTGATTGTCGGCTCCTTTATAGTTGAGCACATCGCCAGTTACATGATCTGCACACATAATCACTCATGGGTTAGTGGTACATCAGGGAGGGTGTGTGTGTAGTTTGCTCTGACAGGGCTCCGCTGATCCGCTCATGGGTAGTGTGACTGCAGCATAGTAGCGGGTAGGGATCCCTCCTCTTGCCTATGACACAGGGAGATGAGAGTTTAGGCTCGCCCACTATGTTTGGAGTAGGAGGATAGGTGTACTCCGACAGTATCCTATCCACTTGGTCACCCAGGAGTAGTGATGGCAGAGTGCACAGTTGTCATAATCCTACCCACTCAACCTTACCATCACGTGTGAGGTGGCTGACTGGTGTCAGGGTGACTATGTCATTTGCATCATATGCATGGATTACATATACTGCTTATGACTGCTACATTTTGGTGGTTGCATATGATTGACATGCATATAGGAGACATTATGTATTTGGTCTGACGACTCTTATATTCAGATAGGAGGTCCTGGTAAGTACAACTTTTTCTGTTGTTCAGTTTTGTATTTTTTTGTTATTATTCAGAAGACTGTACTGCATGATTATTGTTGATAGCTATATCTTACTATGTATGTCTGCTCGATACCCGCTGAGTTCTTGAACTCATTCCGTTGACTATTTCCTATTTCAAGTTGAAGCCATCGGGAGGTTCCAGTTGCTAGTCCCCACTCTGTGTCATGACGGTTTTCTATTTTTGGTCTTTTGTTTCTTGTTATGTGATATACATACTTGTGATGTGTGTTTCTGACACTCGTGAATCTTATATTGAGATTTTGGTATGCTGCCCATGTTTTCTGCTGCGATGATTTTCCATTGTGGGTGGTGTTTTCATCATTGTAGTGGAGTAGGTTTTATATTAAACTACGTGGTTGAAATTTGTTGTATAGTCAGCCTAAGGTTGTTCCATTATAACTGCGTGGAATGTTTAATTAAATTATTGCATATGTTCCAGCCAAGTTGGTCGAGGATTGAGAGGCCTTGAGGGTTGTGTATTTCGGGATTCAGACTGCCACCGGTATAAGGGAGATGCTGCCGAATTTTCCTCTAACAGAGACTCCTCTAGGACGTGACATGTGATGATCTGGAGAGTGAGGCATGGTCATGCCTATAGGGTACAGTATGCCCATGGGAACTACTAGAACTAGGATCTAGGAACTCCTAGGAGATATGGTTGTGCCTTATAAGGCATGACCATGTCAATGTGAAACACAGCTGTGCCAAGGGGCACGACCATGTTTTACTGATTTTCTTCTAAAGCTGCTCCAATGTGTGTTTTTACTCTGTTTTCACTCTAAATCATGTTCTGTTAATAAAAACATGCAAAAGATAAATCTCCAACAAAGAGAGTAATTATGCTACTATAATTATAAAATAGGATGTGATAATATAAATCATGCTCAAAAAATATAAGTAGATGTGCATCAAACAATGTATAAAAATATATATAATCTATACATATCACATTTATTTCTAAAATTCAAGAAGATTAGTTTGAAGGGTCAAATTTTGAAAATATTTTTTTCCCTAACAAGATTCAGTTGGATTTAAATATAGGAGGTTCTATGATGAATAAGAGTTAAAATGAAGCATATAACTTGATTGAACGGGTGGTATCAAACCTCAATGAATGGTCAGGAGAAAACTTAATAACTCTCTCACTAAAAATCCCTGAGGTTCAAGGGATTAAAGCAAGGGTAGATATAAAGAAGAGCAAATTTTAGTGAATAGTGATGTTGAAAACGGTAAAGATAGTGCTATCTAGGCTCAACATGAAATATGTGAGCAATTAGATGAAGCTGAATGGAAAAATGGTGATGATCTTGATGTATTTTTTCAAATGTTAGAGGATCCTTTGGTGGCAAGCTTAATGTATGGAAAGTCATAAACTCAAGATGATGAGTTTAGATAATTTGAGCAAGATGTGGAAGAAGTTTCTTGTCAGTCACAAGAGTATGAGCAAGATAAGACACTTGTACAAGGGCCACTCAAACATGAAATCATGCCACCTCAAGTTAAGCTTAAGACTCTTCAAATCTTATATATGAATTTCTTGAACCCAATTCTACATTTCCAGTGATTGTTAACACAAGTTTGAATGAATTTGAGATTGAAAAAAAAAAAGTTGCTCAAAGAGCTAAGTTTGTATAGAAAGGTAATTGGATATACCATTAGTGGCATCAAAGGAATTAATCCTTCTCTGCGCATGCATAGATTCTTGCTTGAAGGGACGAGTTGGCGGGGGTGCTGGGGGCAAGTGTATTCATCTTTTTGCCACCTTGAAGAAGATCATAAATGTTTAGTAAAACATCAAAGAAGGCTAAATCCCAATATAAAAGAAGTTGTTAAAAAATAAGTGTTGAAGTTATTAGATGCAGGTATTATCCACTCCATCTCTGATAGTAAATGGGTGAACCTAATGCATATGGTTCCAAAAAAAAGAAGGGATGATGGTGGTGGAAAATGAGAATAATGAATTGATTCCTAATCGGACAGTTGCTGGATGACATGTGCATTGATTATAAAAAGTTAAACAAAGAGACTATGATGGCTGACGTGGCACAAGATAAAGATGATCTTGCTAACATGGTAAGGGGATAGACTTTGACCAACTGACGTGGCAGAGGACATGGTCAAGGATAAGAATTGCAGTGCTGATGTGGTAGAAGATCATCATCTAGCAATTGGCATGGTGGAAGAGGATTAGAGGAAAGCCAAATTCGTAGATCGATCCAAGTGATCAGAAGGATCTGGATTCGATTTTCATGGTGATTAGTATACTTATCAAGTGAATCAGCAGGCCGATTCGAGTCTATAAAAGAAGGTCTCGAGCTGAGACTTCTTCATCAATTGCCAAGTGCTTGTACTCTCGCCTCACAAAAAAGCTAATGCTACGTCGTACCACTGTTCATAGAACCATGCTTAAACTCCAAATCTTCTTCATGATGGTATAATTATTTTTCATATTCGTCTTTCGTGCTTTAAACTTTAAGGAATGATAAACTTGCTACCATTCCTCATTTTTGTAAAGACGAGAGTCTCTATCTCTTTTAAAGAAAGAGATAAATAGTGAATTATCCATCAAAAATGACTAACAATCGTGGACCTTGGAGTAATAGCCAAATGTTATGAATCAAGTAAAAACAAACTTATTTTTGTGTGCGTTTATTTTCACTGCATATTTCTTAAAATTATAAACAAGTTTTACAACGAGAAAAAGCGATGAGCATTGTTCACCTACCTCTAGCATTTTTCGATCCTACACTCTCTACACCATCAAAAAATTTTAAATTTTGGATATATTAGAGTCATTAGTGAGTTTTGATCAAAATTTACTAATGAGCTTACGAACTCCAGAATCACTTCAAACTAGGACCATTACACTTTTAGAAGCCTTTTAAGTATAACCATATTCGCAAACTTGAATTTCACAATCTAATTTAAGTCCTGTGGATTTTTAAAATTTTTATAATTTTAAGACAATTGGACACAAGGTCATTAAAGGGTCTAGACTTGCCATATTTATTCATCTACATCACCAAAGGATTCCTATGGCTTGTCTAGTTCAGATAATGTCAAGATCTTGAAATTCTAGATATTGTTAGACTATCAATGAGTTTTGGTAAAAACTTGTTAATTTAAGAACTTTAAAATCAAACTAAACTATGATCATTACACTTTTAGAAGTCGCTTGAGTGTAATTATACCCTCAAGTCTAGATTTTATAACCTAAATTTAGAGGTGTAAGTTTTTTGAAACCTTTATAACTTTGAGATAATTTGAAATAATATCATTATGGATTTAGACTTGTTATACTTACCAATACTACTAAAGGGTTTTTAAAACTCTTTATATTTTTAAAATTTTGAACATTATATGAATTTTGATAACACTTGGCTAATGATTTTAGATATCTCAAAAATACATTAAATCAAATTCATTACACTTTCTGCCTATTCTGAATATAACCATACCCTCTATATTCCATAGTTTATATTGAGAGATTGATTAAAGGACTTAAACCTATCATATTTATTCAATATCATTTAAAAGTTTCTGCGACATTTTAGGTTGAGACCATATAAAGATTTTGAAATCGAGATAACGAGCCTCATTGGAAATTTTAATACATGATGGACAAAAACTTTAGTAGTATAAATTATGTACCATGCTAATAAAAATGAGATCTAATAATAAATAATTATCTATTTTGATTAATATAAAAATTGTTTTAAATATTATAAAAAATCTGAAATCAGTGCAGTAAATTATCGGATTCTTTTACACGGACTGTCTCATTTAGGAGATGGGATCCTTTAGACCCAAATTCTCTAGTCGATCTCTGGATCACAAATTTCATATAAAAGTTCGTTCATGTGTAAAATGCATGCACGTAGAAACGCACAAGAACATGCAAAGGAACGAACGCATAGTCCTAACCCCTCACGACCTCCCTTTAGCGTCGCGTCCGCGACAGCCTCCATCATCCCCGATGACCTCCAGTGTCTACGACCTCCCACAAGTTCCGACCTCCAAAGACCTTCGGCGACCTCCCATGGGCATTGGACCTTCCTCATTTGATTTGACGTGTGCTGCACGTTTTGGCCAGCTCAGAGCTTTACCCCTCCGCGACCTCCCGCATGCTGGCCACCGCATTCCTCCTCTACCGGTGACAAAAAATCAAGACTCCCTGACCTCTCATGCTCCTCCTGCGACCTCCCTGAGCAAAATCCACCGTCGCTATCCACTAGCGACGACCCAATTCTCTGACTCCTGCGAGACCCCATCCTACCCTCGACCCCTCAAGTTCTGTCGTCGTTAGGACTATTTTTCAAGTATTATTTCTCACTATTATTCATCTGTTGATGTGAATAATTTTGAACTTTTTTTTTTCATCTAATGATTTTTATCTATATGTGTTGTGAAAAATTTTATATACCACCATCATCCTTTCGTTCTTTGATATTTATTACAGAAATTGACTTCTTTGGTTGATCTATAAAATTTTTTTATCTACTTGATGCTGCAAAAAAATTGGCTAGCGGTTGATTTGAAATAATATCATGTGATGATTTTTAATAAATAAAATAAATATGATTAGGTGAAAATACACTCCAAATGCTACAAAAAAGCTCTTGAGCACATGACCATCCACAATCACCTGTTATATGTCAATGAAATTTATCTCTTATGTTAATTTGATTTTCGGACAATTAGTTGACTTATTTATCTTTGGTGTTATTGAACTATTCAAATCAGTCTCATCTCTATTAAATCTTGTCCTGTTATCTCAATCCCTGTAATGAAATTTGTGATTTTTTATCCAGGTTAGTCTATTCATATTACATGCATTCAATTTTTAAACAAGTTTAAAGTATCTTTGGGAATTCCGGTGAGGAATTTGTATCACCCAATATGCAGTCCTTTTTTCTACCCTAAAATCCTTGTCTTTCTGATCTCCCAATATGTTTCCTTGCTAGTTGATATATTCCCAATATCTTCTGAAAATTATATTTATTTTTGTTGAATTTGTTTCATGTGTAAGTTGCTACTGAGTTAAAGAATTTGTATAATTTAGATTTACTATCAAATGTGACATTGAAACATCTAGGGTAATTGTTGATGAGTGACTCATATTTAGATAAGGTTAATATGAGGGATGTTATGGAAAAAAATCAGTTAAGATTTTTCATAATAAAATTCTGTTAAGATTTTATATAATAGAATTTTGTTGTGATTTTTATAACAAAATTCTATTACAATTTTACTAGGTCTAGAGTTTAGCATTATTTATAAAGATTATTGTAAGCCTATTGTACAACAACAAACACAAGAATCATTAGATGTGATTCTCTTGTGTAGAGAAAATTCTAATAAAACTTCAGTCATTTTTGTGGAGTAGACACGTCGTCGAACCACGGTAACTCTTCTTCTTCTCCTTCCTCGTGTTTGCTCTCTTTATGTGCATTTTGTCTTGTTGCTCCGCGCGATCTCTTTTCTCTCTTCCTCTTCTTCCGCATTTTAGAGGTTGAGAGGTGTTGCCCTCTCTTTGCGCAACAATTGGTTTCAGAGTCATGGTCCGGACTGGATGCCATGTGGGGTGGCCTTGAACGAAGTTGAGAGTGGGCATGGAGCAGGTCAGGATGACTGAATGCTTGTGGGGAGGCTTGGAGTAGGTCAGGGTGATCAGATGCTCGCAGGGAGGTTCGAAGCAGGTCAAGGTTTGACCAGATGTTCACTGATAGGCCCGAAGCAAGTCAAGATTGACTGGATCAAGCTGCTCGCGTGAAAGCCCGGAACAGGTCAGGACGACCGGATGCTTGTGAGAAAGGCCCGATCAGGATGACTAGATGCTCGAGGGGAGGCTCGAAGTAAGTCAAGGTGATCGGGTGCGGATGCTTGTGGGGAGGTCCAGATGTAACAACCCAAATTTTCTCATTCCGAGTCCTAATAGTAATTAAAAATATTTAGAAATGCTTTAGAAATATTCTAAAGATTTTTAGAGTATTTTTATGTAATTTTTGGACTTCGTTTGGTATTTTTACCAAAAGAAACAAGTTGCAAAAATAAAGAAGTTGAGCCGAGGTTCGAACCAGAGACCTCTGGTTAAGCAAAACCTTAAATTGTCTCGGATGACCAGGAACCCAGCAGGGTCGTGCTGATTAAATATATAGCGATATAAACTTAAGTAGTAATAGAAAACAGAAAATATTAAGTATAAAAGAGTTTCGGCCGAGATTCGAACCCGCGACCTCCGACCCGGTCCAAGACTTAAGCGAAGCGCGATGGCCAAGCGTCCAAGCGGGCCGTGCTGAGCAAATATCGGGCGAAATTAATTTAAGCAGTGGTACGTAACAGAAAACCCTAGGTATTAAAAAGGGATAACTTAAGAGGAGAAGGAGATTATTTGCCCGTGACCTAAATTCTTTTCCCTTCTTCCTCTCGTGTGCGCGGCGGCTCCTCTCGGGCGAAAACGAAGCCGAAGTTAGAGTCTTGTCTCCGGCGGTCAGCTTAGGGTGTTCTCCGAGGGGTTTTCTCTACCATTACGATCTCCTTGTTGAGGGGAGTTCGTGGGCACGAGGAAGAGTCGACATCTTGAGCTATCCGAAACCCTAGAAGCCTTGTTTCTTCTCGGTTGTGAGTCCAAGAATGCAAAGGTAAGTGCTTTCTCACCTGCGGTAGGAGTAGTTTCGAATTCATGTTAGTTTCTTGTGTTTCCAAAGCTTGTTGTAAGGAGCAGTGGTTTAATTGAAGTTTCTGCCGTGAGTTTTGAAAGAAAGAACATGAAAAGTTAAGTATGTGGAGTATTTCGTTTCTTTTGGTTTCTTGCCGTGCCACTGAACAGGAGGAATAGTTTCTTTTGGCTTTCGGATTTTGGTTGTAGAGAATTGTGATTTTTAGGGATTATTAGAATAGATCCAAGATTTTACTTTCTTCCTTGCAATTCTGTTGAAGCATGTTTAAAGATTTCAGATTTCAGTTCTGAGCCATTGGTTGGGTAGCCTTGCAAATCTCGGTTTGTGGTTTGAAATAACATGGATATCTGGAAGTGTTCGGATTGTAGTTTTGATCCGTTGGTTGTGTAGTGTAGTTTCAATTTCAGAATTTCTTTTGTTAAATCTGAGCATGAGGTTTAGATGTGCTTTCTTGCTACCATTCATTCTAAGATACAGATTTGAGTTTCCTTATTCTAGCATGAGGTTTAGATATGCTTCCTTGTTACATTCATTCTAGGATACAGATTTGAGTTTCTTTATTCTAGCATGAGGTTTAGATATGCTTCCTTGCTACTATCCAAATAAGCATACAGAATTAAGTTCCTTGTTATCTCAATATGCATGAACGATTTTATTTATAAGCATGTAGTGTTTGATATCTCAGTTGTAGGCTTCAGTTTTATATCTCTTGTATTTAGAGTCAATTGTTATAAGAATAGTTTCTTATCTTGCTCCGGATTTTGTACATAAACATTTATGAGTAATTGTAAGCAAAGAAATGCCAAGGTCTTAATTTCTGGTCCCAAATTCCAGCAATTGAGGATCAGTAGCACACCTAGTGCTTGAAGAGATGCCAAGACATTATTTATATTAGAAGTAAGAAAAGATAAAAGGTATTTTATTTGAAAAGGCTAGTACCCGACTTCTGAGGTTGTCGTTAAACAAATTCAGATGACCATTTCCGAGGTCTCAGCCTTGGTAAGACCAAGGTCTTAGCCTTGGTAAGACCAAGGTCTTTACCTTTGTAAAACTGGTGCTCGCTACCTCAGTTTTACTAGGGAGCGCGCAATGACTGAAACATCCCGTAACCAACCCTCAGTTTTTTTTTTTATTGCATCAACCCACCAAACACAAACTACGCATATACTTATAACATGATACCAAATCAAACATTTATTATATTGGAAGTAAAAGCCAACATCCCACACAAGAGTTTAACAAAGAGAAAACCCAACCATGAACCCTCGACAACACCAAATAAAAAAATCCCTTCCCATGGAGAACATAAGCTCGGCACTCCTAATACCCGGACAATGCCATGCGTCCATCCCGCCTCCTCGCCTACTCCGTCCATAGGTCCTCCGTCGTGTCCAGAGACACATCCTCACCTGTAATGTAGTCATCATGAGCCTACAACCCAGCAAGTATAATCTCATGTGATGAAACATGACATCCATAAAGTAATAGAGATAGGAGCTAGATGATAGACACATATCCGAAATGCTGTATAACAGAGAAAGAAAATGTGGTAAATAAAGTTCCTACACAGCTAATAAAGGTGAATATGTTACATATCCGGTAACCACAATTAGAGCCAGTCAACAGTCCCATGAACCTAGAGGTACCTCCGAGAGAACATGCATTCAGTCATATAGCCGAAGCTAACCATAATTCCAGTATCAGTCAAGTTTGGATGGGCCCTCCCCGGAGCTCATGCCGGGTCACCCATCCCGTACTGCTACCACATATGCACATATTCAACCAATTAGCCACATAAAACTTATTCTACCCATAATATAAATATAACAATAACTCAATTTATCCAATTACTGTCAACATATCATTTTACCTTATTCTGTATCCAATATCATGCATAGTGAGAACAAGGGAAAAATCACAAAAGATGAAACAGACAGGACAATTTTATGAAAGCATTTAAGTCCATTCTAGCGTGTGAACCAAGTCTTGTAATACTATCCACATATGAGAACATAAGCTGCACATAACATTCTGCACAATTAAATAAATAGAACCATTCTTCCCAAAGCAATAAACCGTTTTAGCCATTAGCTATAGTCAATTAACTGATCATGACAATTCAAACAACACACATCAATTTAATCTCGTATCAATTTCAAAACTAATTCAAGAATAAGAGCACATTCCGGCGAAGCATGACAAAGCCACGAAAAAAACAATCCAAAACCTCAACTAGTGGGTAGATCAACACCACCAGAACTGCAGGAAAATTAAACCATAAGTGTAAACCATCAAAGTGTAAATCATCCACAGTCTATCCGAATCTATCATGAACTATAGCATAAACGATCGTTCATAAAACCCATTGAAAGACTTCACAGAAAACAATATTTCACAGGAACCATAAACCAAAACTAAGACTCCACAGACCTCTCAAAACACA
Organism: Zingiber officinale; assembly: GCF_018446385.1. Lineage (NCBI taxonomy): Eukaryota > Viridiplantae > Streptophyta > Magnoliopsida > Zingiberales > Zingiberaceae > Zingiber > Zingiber officinale. Next base: position 52,645,012 of record NC_055992.1, on the reverse strand, counting down.
GCTCGATCCACCAAATTCCTCTCGGCTAGGCATATTAACAAACAGGTAGTGTTCATAAACTCACAACATCTAGGACATGGTGGATCTCAACATCCTAAATCCGATTGTAGGCAAACAAACACCGCGAGAATCCGCAATCAAATAATTCCACTAGGAGAGCATACTGAGGAAATTCAGATTTCCATAAAACAAATCAAAACCACTGCTCATAAGTTTCTGAAAACATTCGCTAACCAAGCCATATCTTCAACCGTGACCTCACACCAAAACACAACTCATAATAGGAGGAGTAAATCGACAACAGCTACAACGGAAGCCAATCGAAAACCTCAACAAGAAGAAAACCATTCGGAAATCTTTACAAGAAGAAACCAATCGAAGCATCTTCCAAAAAAGAAACCAAACAGAATCACCTACAAGAAGAAACCAGTCGGAGATCCATACCAATACACCTCACCTTCCTCTAGGTTTCCACGCCTCTATACCTTATAGATCTCAAATTATCACAGGTAGATACACTTGCCTCTTCCTTCCTTCATGTCGCATTCAACGCCCGTGCGATGTGCCGCCACGCCGATAACAGATCTCGCCCAACTGTGGTGTCCTCTGTGAAGCTCGGCTCGCCGAGAGATGCTCGGTCGGAGCTCCAGCGACGGCAACCAACTCCATCATCTCGCGATAAGGGAGAGAGTAGGGTTCGACGGGTTTAGGGCAGAGTGCGGCATGGAATCGGCGTTTTAGGGCTACAATGGATGGGCAAAGGTGTTTTGCTTGTATATGTAGGTTATCTAGCCTAACTTAGGGTAATTAAGGCCAACTAATTCCCAGCTTAATGAGGTATCGTATGTTTCCATTAGTTTTTAATGATTCTTTCCTCTTGAAATATGTCATTTAAATTCATTTGTACCCTAAAAAAATTCCTAAAATTCTTAGAATATTTTATAAGTTAATCATTTAATTAACACTTGTGTGACTTTAAATATTTTCATAAATAAATTTTCCTTAATTTCGCTCGTGGGTCCTTACAGTACTATGCCTGGGCCCAAGAAAGAATTGATTATTATTTTGAAGTATAAAAGTATAAATTTTAAACAAGTGAAATAAGCTTCACATAAGTTTAAAATTCAGCAAGTTTAGTTTTCTTTTATGCTAGCATGTTGTTAGATGAGCATGAGCAGCTTTACATGTTTAGCATTTTAGTATGTTTGATTCCTCTATTATTAGATGAGCATGTTTAGTATTTCCTTTAAAGCTTTCAGTTTTAGATTTATTCTTATTCACATGCATATTCGAGTTTTGTGAGTTAGATAGCGTTTACTAAGCAATTTTGCTTATAGTTGCATTTTCCTCTTACTGCAGATAAAGGAAAGGAAACGTTATAGCAAAGGAAGGCGACAAGGAGGTGCGGATGGATGTGTGATGTTTGGACTATAGAAGCCTTGGGACTTAGTTTTAAAATTCATTAAGATTTTATATTCAGTATGTTAGAACTATTTTCTTTCATGTTGTTGGATTTGTCTATTGAATACTTATTGTTTTAGAACTCTTCCTATTAATTGTTATGTACAATAGTTTCATGATTTGAGTTGTAATACTATTGCATGCATGTTCAGATTAATAGATATGTGTTTAGCATGTTCAGATTGATATGTAGTTTTAGATGTGAACATATGCTTGAGTAGTATGAGAGGATGAGTTATTTATGTTTTCCGCTGCCATTAAATGCATGATTAGAGAGTTTTGTTTATTGATATTTACATGTGAGCAACATTGTTAAGATAAGTTAGTAGTCCAGTAGCGCTCCACCCTCACAGACTAGTAGGGAGGAGGGTGGGGTGTTACACCAGAGCAGGTCAAAATGACCAGATGCTCACGGGGAGGCCCGGACCATGACAGTAATTGTGGTCCTTCGTTTGAGGGAAGGATTGTTGGGATTTAATCAAAGTCCCACATTGGAAAGATTTGGTAAAGATCATGGGGTTAAAAGGATGCATGATATCTCCATTGGCATGAGGTCTTTTGGGGAGAGCCCAAGAGCAAAGCCATGAGGGTCTAGGCCCAAAGTGGATAATATCATGCCATTGTAGAGATATGTGGGCATCCTTCGGTCCCAACAATTGATTTCCTACCACGCTCTTGGTTGCTATTTACCACAAGTCCTTCTCCCTGAGAAACTTCATCACTTATTTTCTTTTTTTGATGAAAATCTAGCAATGCACTTGTGATCTCCTCCAATTTGAGAGTTTCCTTGCTCCACATCAATGTAGTAACCAAATTCTCATACGTAGGAGATGAAGGTAGAGAATTCAACAACATCATCGTCTTGTCTTTGTCTTCGATCTTCACATCAACCCGCTTCAGATCACGTGCTACAAATGTGGAGGCAAAGGTCATATCAAGAGAGATTATCCATAGATAAAGAAATATGTTGCAGAGAACAAAGGTAGTTTGACAAAGTCTATAAACATAGTTGAAGAAGAAAATTCAGAGAGGCTAAGAAGATTCTTGGGATAGAGATTCACAAGGATAGAGCTGTAGGGAGATTATGGTTGTTTCAATGTAGCTATGTGGAGAAGGTGCTGGATAGGTTCAACATGAAGAATGCAAAGTCAGTAAGCACACCCCTGGCGCATCACTTCAAGTTATCCAGTACACAGTGCCTAATGATGGATGACGAGATCCAAGAGATGTCAAAGGTTCTTTATGCCAGTGCAGTTGGTTGTCTGATGTATGCCTTGGTTTACACGAGACCAGATTTGGCGCAAGCAGTTAGTATGGTAAGTAAGTTTCTCTCAAATCCTGGTCGATCACATTGGGATGCAGTGAAATGGATTTTCATATACTTGAGAAATACAACTGATTACGACATCATGTTTAGTAGACAACAGGAAGATCCTTTAGTTACTGGGTACGTAGATGCGGCCTATGCAGGAGATTTAGATAACAAGAGGTCTACTAAAGGATACATGCTCACTGTGGCAGGTAGACCTGACCACGGTTCGGAACCGACGGTTCGACGGTTCGGAACTGCCGGTTCGACGGTTCCAGGCAGGTCGACCCTTAACCTTAACCGCCCAAGACGGTTACGGTTCACGGTTCGTCACGGTTCGCCACGGTTCAAAATTAATATGTTAAAAAAAATTAAAAATTAAACATTAAACATTAAAAATTAAAACTTAAAATTTATTGAAAAAAGGGCTTGCACTTATTTAAGTTGCCTATGTATCCCTTTAGGGGAATCAAAGCCCACGTAGTTCTTTTACATTTTTATCCTTTTACATTTTCATTCACTTCCATTTCATGTTCCTGTCGTATTTGTTCCTTCAGTATCAAAATCTTCAACTTCGTCATCTGAAAGTTGCATTCCTTGGATTCTTTTCTCCGCTCTGGTCCAATCGTCCAGTAATGCTTGGGCTTCCAATGAGTCGAGAGACAAAGTTGATCGTCGTTCATCTAATATGTTGCCGCCGGCACTGAACGTCTGTTCCACAGCAACAGTTGACACTGGACAAGCTAAAATTTCTTTTGCGATCACGGAGAGAACGGGAAAGCTTTGAGCCTTCTGTGACCACCACTTTAAGATATCGAAGTTTTCGCTATCTGCTTCATTAAAATCAAAAGAAGTCGTAAAATAATTCTCAAGTTCCTGTGTGGAACTTGAGGATCCTCGTGAACGTTTTGTCCGTTCTTTTAATAAGAGTTGTGCTTTTGTAAGTTTTAAATTACTACTAGTAGTTTGTTGAATTTCAGAAATATTAATTTGTGTTCCATATTTTGCATAATATTGATTATAAATATCATATAAATAAATTCTAACATTATATATAATATTAATTGGATTAGGGGAAGAAGAATCTTTAATTGGAATTAAAGCGTCATAATATAAAGTTAACATTTCTTGTAAAACTTCTAATTTAAATCTAGGATCTAAAGCAAATGCAATTAAATAAATTTCAGGAATTAAATAAAAATATTTTTCCCATTTAGTTTTCATAGCTAAGATGCAAGGAGATAAAGATTCATTATTAATATGTTCATTTAAAACTAATACTATATTAGAAAAATTTTCTAAAACTAATTGAGCAGTGGGATAATAAACACCGGAAAGTTGTTCGGTTTCATCATTAAATACTTTTAAAATTTCACAAATACTACTACAAATAATCCATTGTTGTGAAAATAAATATATATTAGTATTAGTATTTTGTGCAAAAAATGAACATAATAATTCTTTATATTGAAATGAATCTTGTAATAATTGGTATGTTGAATTCCAACGTGTTGGTACATCACGTGAAAATTTTTTAGATCTCATTCCATTAATTTTACAAAACCTACCCCATTGTTGCATTATAGATGGATGAAACCATAAATAAGAAATTACAATTCTAATTGGTTTAATATAACTTTCTAAAATTTTTAAACCATCTTGAACACATAAATTTAAAACATGGCATACACAACGAATATGAAAAAATAAACCTCCAATAATATGTTGACAAACAAATTTTAGATCATCTATATAAGCGGTATTAGAACTAGCATTATCTAATGATATTGAAAATATTTTATGAGTTAAACCATATTCTTCTAAAATTAAACATAATAATTGTGCGATATTATGTGCATTATGTGATTCATCAAAAACTCTATAAGCTAATAATCTTTTTTTGGAGGTTCCAAGAGTTATCGATCCAATGGCAAGTCACACCCATATACAAATATGTTTGCCAATGATCACTCCAAATATCGGAACATAAAGAAACTTTATTATCTAATTTACTAAATTCATCAATTAAATTCTTTTTTCCTTGTTTTACTAATTTTTTAATTGTACGAGTAAGTGTAGTCCTAGGAACACGTTTAGCACATTGATTAAGAGATTCTTTACAAAAATCTTCAAATGTGCATTTAGATCCAAAACTAAAAGAAAGATGTTCTACGGAAACAAATTTAGTTAATGATTCTCTTAATTTATTATCCGAATATAAAAATAAACCGGAATCGGTACTACCGCTAGTTGAAGAAAATCTTGATAATTGTGTTTGAGAACGGTCGAGTCCATATTCTGTCGGGTGCTTCGTTTCTACATGTCGTTTCAACGACCCATAGCCGCCGCCGGCTTGGAATTTGTAGGAAGCATTGCAGTGCTTACATTTTGCACGCATTTCTCCCGACGGAAGAGTGACCTTCTCAAAATGTTTAGTAAAAATAGAAGACTTTAGAAGAGGAAGTTCCCGAACCTTAGAAGTAATTGCATCGGTACTTCCTTGTGTTTCAGGTGTCGGATTCGGAAGATGCTCGATCTCATCATCGGTGGATTGAATGTTGGGGTCCTCCTCCCGCGGATTCATTATTTGCTTTCCCTTTCGAGCTCGAGATGATGCACCTCTACGGCCTCCTTCCATTGTAATTGAAAATTGAAAATGAAAGCGTGTAGAGATTAGAGAATACGAAAATGAGATTAAGAGTAGAGAAGATGTGTGTGAAAAATGATGAAATGAACTCTCTATTTATAGAGTTTTGATAGTAACGGACACTAAATCATAGCCATTGATCAAAAAATGGTCAAATGATCCTAACCGTTGAAAAAAAATATCCAAAAAACCCTCCCAACGGCTACGAACCGCCGGTTAACTGGCGGTTCCAACGGCTATGAACCGCCGGTTAACCGGCGGTTCAAGCCGTTTAAAAAAAAAAAAAAATTTGCGGCTGAACCGTCGGTTAACCGGCGGTTCGTCGATTTTACAGTCAATACATCCAATGAACCGGGTCAACCGGCCCGTTGACCCGGTTACGGGCCCGGGCCGGGTCCGGGCCAGACCCGGGCCGGGTCCGGGCCAGACCCGGGCCGGGTCCGGGCCAGACCCGGGCCGGGTCCGGGCCAGACCCGGGCCTGGTCCGGGCCAGACCCGGCCGGGGGTCGGGTCTAGTGGCAGGAGGACCTATTTATTGAAAATTTATGATTCAATCTATTGTTGCATTGTCTACTACGGAGTCCGAATACATGGTAGCAGCTGAAGTAGCAAAGGAAGCTTTATGGCTTACAGGGTTGGTCAGAGAACTCGGTGTTCAGCAAGGTGGAGTCAAGTTGTTATGCGATAGTCAGAGTGCTATCTATTTAGTGAAGAATCAAGTATATCATGCGAGAACCAAGCACATTGATGTGATGTTTCACAAGATCGAAGAGTTTATTGCTTTCGGAGAAATTCAACTTGAGAAGGTTCCCACTGCAGACAATGCTGCAAACATGTTGATAAAGCCAGTGACTACAGAAAAGTTCAAGCATTGTTTGAACTTAATCCAGATCTTTAAATGCTAAAGGAGGGAAGTCCAGACCCAGAGATTCAGGTGGAGATTTATTCAAATACTCATGTTCTTCGAAGGGGTGAATATTCGCCAAGGTGGAGATTGTTGACAGGTGGCTCATATTTGGATAAGTTTAATATGAGGGATATTATAGAAGAAAAATTTGTTAAGATTTTTCATAATAAATTTCTGTTAAGATTTTATATAACAGAATTTTGTTGTGATTTTTCATAATAAAATTCTGTTACGATTTTACCGGGTCTGGAGTTTAGCATTATTTATAGTGATTATTGTAAGCCTATTGTACAACAAAAAACACAAGAATCATTAGATGTAATTATCTTGTGTAGAGATAATTCTAATAAAGCTTCAGCCGTTTTTGTGGAGTAGGCACATCGCCGAACCAAGGTAACTCTTCTTCTTTCTCTTCTTCTTCTCCTTCCTCGTGTTTGCTCTCCTTTTGTGTGTCTTTGTCTTGTTGCTCCACGCGATCTCTTTTATCTCTTCCTCTTCTTCCGCGTTTTAGAGGTTGAGAGGTGTTGTCCTCTCTTTGCGCAACATTTGGTATCAGAGCCATGATCCAAACTAGATGTCATGTGGGGTGGCCTTGAATGAAGTTGAGAGTGGGCCTGGAGCAGGTCAGGATGACAGAATACTTGCGGAGAGTCTTGGAGTAGGTTAGGGTGATCAGATGCTCGCAGGGAGGCCTGAAGCAGGTTAAGGTTTGATCGGATGTTCATGGATAGGCTCGAAGCAGGTCAAGATTGACCGGATCAAGCTACTCGTGGGGAAGCTCGGAATATGTCAAGATGACCGGATGTGTTGGAACCCCAAGGTTGTTTTGATGTGATCAACTGTTGGTTAGTCCTAGAAAAATGTACCGGTTCCACTGTACAAAAATTTTTTGTACAAGTGTCAAATCTTTCCTTAAATAACCTATTGTGTTCTTTAGAAGTTAAATTAGGAATCGCAGACGGAACTTAACATCATTGATTCCAAATTTAACTTATCTGTTCTTAATAGTTTAGATTTGAATCGCAAGTGGAACTTAACACTATTGATTCAAATTCACCTATGTTATTAATTCCATTAAATATTAATTTCCAAAATTGGCTTCCAGGACTGCATGGCGAGGCACATGGCCTTCTTGGATATGGGAGCAACCACCACCGCCTAGACAAAATCTTTTAAGGAAAGCTAATATTTAATTTCCTTAAATAACTCTAGGTTAACAAAAAAAACAATCGAATCACAAATTCGAAAAAGAAGAAAACACAAACTCGAAAAACTAATTCGAAAAACTAGATCTAATGTCTCTTGTGTTTGGAATTCATACAAAGAAAAATAACTAGCATGATGCAGAAAATAATTACTAATTATACATTCTCTTTGTAAACTAACGACCTCGAGATCTTCTGTCGTATTCCTCGCCTCGCCTTGGACGTCGTGTGGGCGACGATCCTCCAAGATGAACACCACCCAAAAGCTTTCTTCCTCTTCCTCTAAAATCCGGCCACCACCACCACTAAGGAGAAGAGAGCAAGGGAAAAGAGAAGGAGAAGGGGCCGGCCACACCAAGATCTCCAAGCAAGAGAATAAGAATTGTTGTGTCTCATGAAGCCTCCTCACCCCTTCTTTTATAATACTTGCCCAAGGCAAATAAGGGAAGAATTTTTACAAAAATTAAAATCTTCCTTTAGCTTTTCCTTTTCCCTTTTAATTTTCCTTTTCTTTCCTCTTAATTGAATCAATCACCAAAAATAAATTTGATGATTTTATTTTTAATATGGTCGGCCACCTTGCTTGGGCACCAAGCAAGGGTGGCCGGCCCCCATAAGAGGAAAGGAATATTAATTTTTTTATAAAATTTTACAAGAAGAAAAACTCTTATAAAATTTTACAAGCTCTCTTTCCTAAAGTAGGAGTTAAAAAAGGAAAGTTCTAAAAATTAAAACCATGTTTTAAAATTTAAAACTTCTCTTATAAAATTTCCTTTTTTAACATGGTGATAGAAAATTTAAATTTTAAAACTTATCTTCCTTTTTTTTTCTTAAACCATGAGCATGGTTAAAAAAGAAAAGTTTCAAAACTTTTAAAACTCTCTATTAAAACATGTGACCTAATTCAAATAAGGAAAGTTTTAAAAATTAAAATCTCTCTTTTAAAATTTATAGTTTTCTACAAAGAGAAGATTTTAAAAATTCAAAACAACCCTCCTTGCTTGAATTATTGTGGTCGGCCCCTTCTAGCTTGATCACCAAGCAATAGGGCCGACCCCTTGGAAGAGGATGTGGTCGGCCCTTGCTTGGTCACCAAGCATTGGACCGGCCCCCTTCTTGGACACCAAGATGGGCTTATATTTGGATGGACTTGAGGTTATAATGAGGCTACAACAGGGACCTAGAGGAGAAATTAGTTTTGGCATTCCGATGAGCTTGAGTATTTCGTGTTCACCCTGAACAAACAACTCAAGTTCATCGATAATAACTCATTCCACTAGAGAGTTATTATCGTACTACCGCACCAATCCCAAATTACATTATGGGCTCCTTCTTACCATGAGTGTGTTAGTCTCCCTGTGTTTAAGATTACGAATGTCCACTAATTAAGTAAATTACTGACAACTTAATTAATATCTAGCTCCAAGAGTAGTACCACTCAACTTCATTGTTATGTCGGACTAAGTCCATCTGCAGGGTTTAACATGATAATCCTAATGAGCTCCTCTTGGGGACATTCTCAACCTAGATAACTAGGACACAGATTCCTTCTATAATCAATAACAAACACTATAAGTAATATCATTTCCCAACTTATTGGACATATTGATTTATCGAGCTAAACCTCACCTTTTGATAAGTCAAAAAAATAAATATTAAATATATGTGCTTATATTATATTAGGATTAAGAGCACACACTTCCATAATAACTAAGATCTAGTTCTTTTATTAAGTCAGTACAAAAAGAACTTACCTAAATGGTCTTACTCAATACACTTAGAGTGTACCAGTGTAATTTATTAATCAAGACAAACTAATACTTAATTACACTACGATTATTCTAATGGTTTGTTCCTTTCCATCTTAGTCACGAGCAACAATTTATAATTTATAAAGAACCAACAACATGATCTCCTGAGTGTGACACCACACTCCATGTTATCTACTATATAAATTAATTGAACAATTACATTTAACAAATAAATATAGATATTGACCAATGTGATTTTTTATTTCAAAAATAAATGTTTACAAAAGCTAGGCTTTTAGTATACACTCCAACAATCAACAAGTTAAGTTAGGTCCTGTGGTGTTTTAACCTTGTGTTTAAATGTGCAGGAGCTTAGAAGCATAGGGAGTCGAGCAAAAGACGCAGCTAGCGAGAAGGACGACACGGGAGAGAGTCGACGGGCTTGGTGCGTCTGAGGGACGAGGTGCTGCGGAAGAGTACGTGGGCGGACAAGAAGGAGGCCTGCGGCGTTTCCGAGGGACGAGAAGCCAGAGCGGAAAGTTGCTCGAGAAGGCTGAAATTGGGTTCGAGTGAGCCTTATTTCTGTTGGCTGAAATCACCCAAGCGAGCAGAGCCGGAACGGAAGACCCGGACCGAGATGAGCAGCACCGGAGCAAAGGGCCCGGACCAAAAATCAACTTTGTTGACCATAGTGGTCCGGGCGCCCGGAACCATTCTTGGCCCGGAATTGAGTTTTGACCGGATCATAGTCAAACGTGATCCGTTGAGAAGGGGATACAATTTTATCCCCTCCCAGGCACCTGGAACCCTTTCAGGCGCCCCAACCAAGGCTATAAATACAGCCTTGGTCCAGAAGCTTTTAAATCAACTCAAGCAATTAACATTTCCAACACTTGTACGCTTTCTTTAGAGTTTAGCTTCTATTTTTTGTGCGTCATTGCTGTAAGAGGCTTCTCCGCCTGAAGGAGACACTAGTGCGACACATTCCTTGGATTATCTACCTCCCCGGTTGTAACCAAGTAAACCATTTGTCTCCTCTTTTAGTTTATTGCTTTTATTTATTTTATGTAAGTGTTATTCTGAAAGTTCGAGAATGATAGTTTCCTTTTAATTTTACAGGGCTATTCAACCCCCTTCTAGTCGGCCAACGTGAACCATCAAGTGGTATCAGAGTCAGGACACTTCAAAAGGACTAACCACTGAACGAAGCACCGAATCAATGGCCGGACCAAGCATGTACCGACCGAAATTCGAAGGGGAATTCGCTAGCTGGAAAAAGCGAATGCATGTATTTTTCAAGATAGACTTTAATTTACTTTTAATTATGGAATTCGATTTTGTAGCACCGGAGGGCAAAGAAAAATACCAATGGACGAAAAAGGAGCAGGCCGACTACGTGGCAAATGACAAGGCAGAATTCCATCTGTTGAGCTTGAAGGTGCTGGAATTTCGTTCTGTTTAAATTTCCTTGTACAAAAATTGTACAAGTACAAAACTTTTCCTAGCAACCTGCATGTTCGATCAGACATATGTTTGATCAATCAAGCAAGTTCTTGACGGATCAAAGTGTTGGTGCAATTGACCTCCTAGGTTTTAATGTCAGACAAATATGTTTAAGTAAGAATGTTTTAGTATGGAGCTTGATCTAGGGAAGTCCTAATTGTAGGCTAGGCAAGGGAAGTCCTAGTTGGAGGCTAGGCAAGGAGAGAAAATATCGGTATATCGTGGAAGCCAGGTGGATAGGTCTGGAGGACTTGATCCCTGGGTAGCCGAATACTGAGTCCTAGTTGTAGGCTAGGCAAGGGAAATTTCGGTATGTCGTGGAAGCCAGGTGGATAGGTCTGGAGGACTTGATCCCTGGGTAGCAGAATACTGAGTCTTGGTGAGTGAAGCCAAGTGGAGAAAATCCTAGGGGGTGGTAACCTTAGGTAACGAGAAGTCTTGGAGGAGTGAACTCCAAGCAAGGTTGATCGGATGGTTTCCGATCGACCGCGCGCGGTCCATCGGACCAGCGGATCTCGGTAAATCTAGGTTTAGGTTTACCATTGTTTTCTGTATTACTATTATTACTGTTGGCTAATGTAGTATTGCAGGAAAAGTCTTAGTGGATCAGGCGATCAGACACTGAGCAGGCAAAAGTCCAAACATGTCTGGAGGAGCATGTTTGGCAGGTAAGTTGAGGTAAACAATTGGAGGAGCGACAGTGAGGTTGGGTTCCCAAAGGGAACAACCTAAGGTCGCTGATCCAACTGAAGAAACCGGAAGGTTTCCAAGTTGAGATCAAGACAGTCCTACTGTCTTTATATTACTCATGAATTATAATATTGTGCTAACCTTTATGTTGCAGGATGTTTTTTTTCTAACACTGTTTTGCAGGTCAGGCTTGATTGGTCGACCGAACGAGAGGATCGATCGACCGAAATAGAAGTTATCAAAGCAGTGTTTCAGATCAGACCAAAACAGACTGAGGCTGATTAAAGCTTGATCGGTCGACCGAACAATAAGATCGGTCGACCGAACCTTGGTGACTCAGCACAGCCAGTGCATCAGACACGATCAGCAAGCAAAGGAAAGAAGGGCTGATCGGTCGACTGAACAAGAGGATCAGTCGACCGATCCAATCAACATTAAATACGCATTAATTCAAGATTCTGACAGACTTCGACGAACAGGGTAAAAGCTTGTTCGGTCGACCGATAAAAGGGTTCGATCGACCGAACCATTGAAGGCCAGTTAATGTAGAATTTACGAGCCAGCGTTAGACTCCAGTTGTGGGTGATCGGAGCTGGTTCGGTCGACCTAACAGAGGGATCGGTCGACCGAACCTCAGTGCACCTATAAATTAAGGCTCGAGGTCAAAGGCCAAAAATAACTTTTACTGATCAAAAAATTACTGTTCTGCAAGCTGCTCGAAGCAACAAGTCTCCATCAATCTTTGCATTCGCACCGACCACAAGCTTCGACTTTCAAATTCATTTGTCGGTAAATTTATTATTGTTGCACTTAAATTATATAAGATAGTAGAGCTGTTACTATCTTATATCTCTTGTACTTGTACGATCCGCTTCTCTCCGAGGAGTTCGGAGAGAAGAGTTTTAGTGCTTTGCCCATCGGTGCGGTCAAGGACTGCGGGCCTTCGAGTAGGAGTCGAGTTAGGCTCCGAATGAAGTAAAATACCTTGTCTCTCTTTATTTTCCGCTGCACGACTTCGGTTTCAAAAGAAAAGAATAGTTTTAAAGCGCGTGATATTCACCCCCCCCTCTCTATCGCTTCAAACGATCCATCAATTGGTATCAGAGCCGGTTAGCTCTGAAATTTCTTAACCGATTTTCAAAGCATTTTAAAACTTTTTTCTTTTCTTTTAGTATATTTTTTTTCTTCATATATTTATCTTTCAAGCACTACTAATCCCAAGACAAAAGTCTTGGAAATATTTTTTAAATCTTTTCTTGCAAGAATGTCGATATCATATCAAGAAGGACGAAGTATCTATGATCCTCCTCCGTATGATCGAGTATACTTCAGTTCCTGGAGGCAAATGATGGAATGCTTCGTTGGAAGTAACAATTTCGACAACTGGATCGCACTAAGACAACCTTCTCGAAACTCAGAATCGAACAAAAAGGTAATGAATATGTTAATAGATATTTTGCCTAATGAAGTTTTGTGTCAACTAGAAGGTTACAAGAATGCATTCGAGATGTGGACCAAGTTGTTCAAGCTTCACGAGACCTCGTCGAGGCTAGAAGATCAAGGAGAAAGTGAGTCTGAATCCGAATCCGAAGAGCTATCCTCAGAACCAGATCTAGAAGATCTAGACCAAATCAGCTTCATCGCTCTAGTGGCTGAGGAGGAGGCTAATGGATCTGAACCCGAGTCTGACCGAACACTTGAGCCTGAATCTGAAACGGCAATGGTCAAGGGGGAGAATCCTAATGAGGATTCAAAAGGTAATATTTTAAATACAAAATTTAAAGAACACATAACGTGTTTTAATTGCAGTGAAAAGGGGCACTACAAAAATAAATGTCCGATGAGTCGATCTGCACAACTGGAGGCAAAGGAGGAGCCGAAGCCTAGAGTCCGGAAAATGAAGGACCACATCGAATGCTTCAAGTGCAAAAAGATGGGACACTACAAATCTCAATGCCCGGAGAAAAGACTTAAGGATTCAGGGGGAGCTAGTATGGTAAATAATTTTAAATTATATGAAAATTTGCATGCATTAGATCCTTCTTGCTTGAATGGTAATATAAAATTAAAAATGTATGAAAATTCAACATTAAAATTACTTAACAAAAATAATCTAACTAATAAAAACTTAATTAATTCAAATATAATTAAAATTGATCAAATCAACTTAAATCTTAATCAAGACCCCAATTCAGTTAATCAAAGTTTATTTATTCAAGATAATTTGAATTTAAATCAAAATAATAATTATCTAGAATTAAATAAACATAATTTAACAAAAAATTTAAATAAAAATAAGAAACTAAACTATAAATCAAAGTTTAGAAAATTAGAAAAACAAAATAATGTTTTGCAAAATAAACTTGTTAAACTAGAAAACATTATTAAAAATTTTATCAACTCACAAAATCTAGATTATAAATCAAAACCAAATTTAAAACAAAATTTTCATAAACTTAATTATAATAATGTACCTTTTAATTATAAAACTAAATAATAATAATAATAATAATAATAAAACAACAACAATAATAATAATAATAACAATAATAATGATAAAACAACAATAACAACAATAATAACAATAACAATAATAATAATAAAACAACAACAATAATAATAATAATAAATAAATAAATAACTAAACAATAATAAATCATGTCTGACTTGTTTGAATTATATGACTTGCCATATTCATGCATACTTATCTATTATTTAACATGTCATGCATCTTTTCTATATGCTACTAGTTTAGAACGGTTAGTTAAAAATGTTTACCAAACCCTAACAACATAGCACCAGAATGAATTGGGATGATAGTACGTCAAGGAAACTTTGTCGAAGGCATGTCTAGGCTGAATATGGAATTCTACCTAGTGCACTAGACTTAGTGGATCTGACCGAAGCTACCCCAGTTAAACATGGGCTAGTTAGACCAAAGCTTAGTATTAAGTTTTTTTGGGGCAGGAACAGTTTGGAAAGTCTTCAGCAAGTGGTCTAATGATATTCAAGTAGGCCATATGCCTCGCCACTGAACTAAAACTTATCCTTAGGACGCCTGCTTGATTAACCCAAAGCTAAGTTTGAATCTAACATGGGTTCAATAACTTTTTTCAATAAAATCAAATTCAAACTAAATTAATTCAAATTCAATTAATTCTAACTTAATTCAAACTTAATTAAAATTATTTTATTTAAAAAAAAACTTAATTAAAATTATTTTAAAACTTAATTAAAATTATTTAAAAACTTAATTAAAATTTTTTAAACTTAATTAAAATTATTTTAAACTTATTTTAAAACTTAATACACTTAATTAATTCTTAATAAATCTCAACTTGAAATTTTAACTTTAATCAACAAATAAAGTACTTTAACCTTAAACAAAATTAAGTTTTTATAACTAATCTTAAAATCTTTACCTAATTCCTAAGAAATTAATAATAATTCATAATCAATTAATTCGTAACTATTAATAATGAAACTTTAATCAACAATTAAAATTAATTCTTACTCTATTTAATAATAATACTAAATTAAATTGAAACTAATTTTAAATTATGTTTAAATCAATCAATAATCTAGCAATCAACCTATAACCATAGCTATTAAAAACAATTCTTAGCCAAATCCACTTAATAACTTTACAATTTCTAAACTAAACATTAACTCAATTAATTCACAAAATAAATGTTACCATCTATTTAACTTACAATAATCAAAGTTTAACTAAAATTTAAGTTTCACCAAATTCAAAATCAATAAAGTCATCTCACACAATTATAGGATTACCATACTTGAAAATTTAGAATGGGTGAGATGCTAAGAGAATTAAAATTTAAAATTATTTTAAACATGTTTTGAAAACTTATATATCTATTTTCTTAAGAATTATTTTCAAATTTTGATTGATGATTGATTGAGTGTATTATATTTATATTGTTATTCACTGCCTAAGTCTTTAGAACCTTAAGTCAATCGTGACCCTTAGACACACATAGAAAAGTCTTCCTTGTGGGCAACAAGGATATCTAAAAATAGTGTCTAGTTAAGGGGGAGAGACAGTGAGGTCGAGTTCCCAAAGGGAACAACCTAAGGTCGCTGATCCAACTGAAGAAACTGGGAAGGTTTCCAAGTTGAGATCAAGACAGTCCTACTGTCTTTATATTACTCATGAATTATAATATTGTGCTAACCTTTATGTTGCAGGATGTTTTTTTTTAACACTGTTTTGCAGGTCAGGCTTGATTAGTCGACCGAAACAGAAGTTATCAAAGCAGTGTTTCAAATCAGACCAAAACAGACTGAGGCCGATCAAAGCTTGATCGGTCGACCGAACAATCAGATCGGTCGACTGAACCTTGGTGACTCAGCACAGCCAATGCATCAGACACGATCAGTAAGCAAAGGAAAGAAGGGCTGATCAGTCGACCGATCAAGAGGATCGGTCGACCGATCCAATCAACATTAAATGCGCATTAATTCAAGATTCTAGCATACTTCGACGAACAAGGTAAAAGCTTGTTCGGTCGACTGATAAAAGGATTCGATCGACCGAACCATTGAAGGCCAGTTAATGTAGAATTTACGAGCCAACGTCAGAGTCCAGCTGTGGGTGATCAGAGCTGGTTTGGTCGACCTAACAGAGGGATCAGTCGACCGAACCTCAGTGCACCTATAAATTAAGGCTCGAGGTCAGAGGCCAAAAATAACTTTTACTGATCAAAAAATTGCTGTTCTGCAAGCTGCTCGAAGCAACAAGTCTCCATCAATCTCTGCATTCGCGCCGACCACAAGCTTCGACTTTCAAATTCATTTGTCGGTAAATTTATTATTGTTGCACTTAAATTATATAAGATAGTAGAGCTGTTACTATCTTATTTCTCTTGTACTTGTACGATCTGCTTCTCTCCGAGGAGTTCGGAGAGAAGAGTTTTAGTGTTTTGCCCATCGGTGCGGTCAAGGACTGCGGGCCTTCGAGTAGGAGTCGAGCTAGGCTCCGAACGAAGTAAAATACCTTGTCTCTCTTTATTTTCCACTGCACGACTTCGGTATCAAAAGAAAAGAATAGTTTTAAAGCGCGCGATATGCACCCCCCCCTCTATCGCTTCAAACGATCCATCACAAAGCACACCTTGATCGAAGTACAAGATCACTGGCCTCTTGTGTCGGTATTCCAAAAATGATACAAAGAAAACTAACTAATTACGCAGCGGAATTAAAGAACTAGTTGTACTTTTCTTCGTAGCTAAAGACCTCTCAATCTTCTACCGTATTCCTCTTCTCTTCTTGGACGTTGTGTGGGTGACGATCTACCAAGACAACACCACCCTCCTTCTTTTCTCGGTTTCCAAACCGCCGGCTACAAAAGGAGCTCTTAGGATGGGGCACCTTCTCTTCTTATTCCTCTTCTCCAAGCCGCCACCCACCAAGGAGTAGAAGAGGGGGATGCCGACCTTAGCAAGGAGGGGGCCACCGGCCCTAGCAAGGAGAGGGGCCGCCGACTCTTAGCAAGGGAGAAGGGGAGGGGTGCCGACCCTAAGCAAAGAGGAGGGGAGGGGCGCCGGCCCTAGGTAAGGAGGAAAGGGAGGGGCGCCGACCACAAGGAGGAGAAGAGAGAAAATTAGGTTTTAGGAGTCACCACCTACTCCTTTTTATAAGCTTGCCATTGGTTATAAAGAAAGAAAAATAATAGAATTCTGTTAAGAATAAATCTCCCTTTCTATAACCTTGTCGCCGACCCTAGTTAAACCAAACCAAGTTAAACCAAATCAAGTTAAATCAAACCAAGTTAAACCAATCCAAGTTAAACAAAGCCAAGTTAAACCAAACCAAGTTAAACTAAACCAAGTTATGGATGAGTGGATGTGAGACTTTATATAGAAGCTACAATAGGGACCTAGAGGAGGAATTGGTTTAGGCCTCCTGATGGGCTTGAGCTTCCTGTGTTTGCCTCGAACACCCAACCCAAGTTCATCAATAATAACTCATACCACTAAAGGGTTATTATTGAACTACCGCACTAATCCCATATTATAATATGAGCTCATTCTTATCATGAGTGTGTTAATGTCCCTGTATTTAAGATATCATATGTCCGTTAATTAATTGAGTTACTGATAACCCAATTAATTAACATTTGATTCCAAGAGTATTATCACTCAACTTTATTATCATGCCGGACGAAGTCCACCTGCAGGGTTTACATGATAATCCTTATGAGCTCCTCAAGGGTGTTGGGTGCTACTCGGAATTTCGTTCTATTTCCCCTATATAAAAATTTGTACAAGTACAGAACTTTTCCTAATAACCCATGTGTTCTTAAACTTGGATTGGAAGCGAAACTTAACATTTTTACTCCAAGTTCAAATCATGTGTTCTTTATAAGTTAAACTTGGATTGGAAACAAAACTTAACATTTTTACTCTAAGTTCAACTCATGTGTTCTTCAGAAGTTAAATCATATTATAGAAGTTGATTAAATATCTATTTCAAGGATTGACTTCCAGGTTGTTGGCGAGGCACTTGGCCTTCTTGGTTATGGGATCATACATAAAAATTTGAATGCTCCCATAATACAAATTTTAGAAAATACAACAATTTAAATTGGTATTTTAGATATCACCAGGGATAAATTAGAAATATTTCAAAAAGGTATGTCTCTAATAAATTTTTAGTTAATCCAGTAGGCTGGAACCTATATTAGGTTCCAAAGTCTTGTTTAACTTGAGCTAGTAATTAGATTTAGCGCTTTCAGCGAGAAAATTAAACAGTTAATTTCTTTATGAGGTTTTGTCTAAGAAAGTGGTTGTTGCTCCAATAACCAAGAAGGTATAGTGCCTCGCCACTACCTGGAAGCCAACATATTGAAATAAAATGTTTAATTAATTTTCTGATAAAGCATTAAAGTGGAAATTAAATCATACTTTAGAAAGTTTTTCAAATATTTTTTTGGAAATTAAAAAAAAAATCTTAGAAAAATTTTCTTGCTTAAGTTTTCTACTTAGAAAATTCTCCAAAATAATTTTGCTTGCAAAAACTCTTAGAAAAATTTTCTTGCTTAAGTTTTCTGCTTAAAAAATTCTCAAAAATAATTTTGCTTGAAAAACTTAGAAATTTCTCAAAAAAAAAAATTTCTTAGAAAAATTTTCTTGCTTAAGTTTTCTACTTAGAAAATTCTCAAAAATAATTTTGATTGCAAAAACTTAGAAATTTTTCAAAATATTTTTTCATGCAAAATTGTCTAACTTAGATTTTTTTTCTAACTTAGAAATTTTCTTTGAGATTTTCTTTCACTTAGAAATGTTTTCTAAAAATCATTGAAATAATTTTCAAAATTTTCTAAGTTTTAACCCTTAGATTTTTCTTGGAACCCCA
The DNA here is from genome assembly GCF_018446385.1 of Zingiber officinale. NCBI lineage: Eukaryota > Viridiplantae > Streptophyta > Magnoliopsida > Zingiberales > Zingiberaceae > Zingiber > Zingiber officinale. Next base: position 52,626,162 of record NC_055992.1, on the reverse strand, counting down.
TTTTTTATGTGATCAAAGGGGGAGAAGAAAAAGTATAAGTCTAGGGGAGGTAGACCAATTTTTTGTACAATTTTTCTATCTTTTTACACTTTATTGCAATATTAGTTATTTTATCTTTATGTCTATTTATCCTAACTTAACTTGGGTTGTTCACATCAAAAAAGGAGATATTGTTGGAACCCCAAAGTTATTTTGATGTGATCAATAAGTTAAGTTAGGTTCTGTGGTGTTTTAACGTTGTGTCTAAGTGTGCAGAAGCTTAGGAGCACAAAGAGTCGAGTAAAAGACGCAGCTAGCGAGAAGGACAGTATGGGAGAAAGTCGACGGGCTCGGTGCGTCTGAGGGACGAGCTGCTGAGGAAGAGTATGCGGGCGGACGAGAAGGAGGCGCACAATGTTTCCGAGGGACAAGAAGTCGAAGCGGGAAGTTGCTCGAGAAGGCCGAAATTGGGTTCGGGTGAGCCTTATTTCGGTTGGCTGAAATCACCCAAGCGAACGAAGCCGGAATGGAAGATCTGGACCGAGGCGAGCAGCACCGGAGCAAAGCGCCCGGACCAAAAGTCAACTTTGTTGACCATAGTGGTCAGGGCGCTTGGAACTATTCCGAGCGCCCGGACCAGTCTGGGTGCTCGGAACTGAGTTTTGACCGGATCACTGTCAAACGTGATCCGTTGCGAAGGGGATAAAATGTTATCCCCTCCCAGGCACCTGGAACCCTTCCAGGTGCCCCGACCAAGGATATAAATACAACCTTAGTCCAGAAGCTTTTAAATCAACTCAAGCAATTAGCATTTCCAATACTTGTACGCTTTCTTTAGAGTTTAGCTTCTATTTTTCTGTGTGTCATTGCTGTAAGAGGCTTCTCCTCCTGAAGGAGATACTAGTGTGACACATTCCTTGGATTAACAACTTCCCCAGTTGTAACCAAGTAAACCCTTTGCCTCCTCTTTTAGTTTATTGATTTTATTTATTTTATACAAGTGTTATTCTGAGAGTTTGAGAAAGGTAGTTTTCTTTTACTTTTGCAGGGTTATTCAACCCCCCTTTTAGCTAGCCAACGTAAACCATCAGGATGCTTGTGGGAAAGGCCCCGATCAGGATGACTGGATGCTTGTGGGGAGGCCTGAGGTAGGTCAGGGTGACCGGATGCTTACAGTGAGGCCCGAAGTAGGTCAAGGTGACCGAATGCTCGCGGGGAGGCTCAGAGTAAGTCAAGGTGATTGGGTGCAGATGCTTGTGGGGAGGCCTAGAGCAAGTCAGAGTAACCAGATGCTCGCTGGGAGGCCCAGATCATGAGAGTAATTGTGGTCCTTCGTTTGAGGGGAGGATTCTTGGGATTCAATTAAAGTTCCACATTGGAAAGATTTGGTAAAGATCATAGGGTTAAAAGAATACCTGATATCTCCATTTGTATGAGGCCTTTTGGGGAGAGCCCAAGAGTAAAACCATGAGGGTCTAGGCCCAAAGTGGACAATATCATGTCATTGTGGAGATATGTGGACATCCTTCGGTCCCAACAATTGATTTACTCCTACCACGCTCTTTGTTGCTATTTACCACAAGTCCTCCCTGAGAAACTTCATCACTTGTTTTCTTCTTTTGGTGAAAACCTAGCAATGTACTTGTGATCTCCTCTAATTTGAGAGTTTCCTTACCCCCACATCAATGTAGTAACCAAATTCTCATACGTAGGAGATAAAGGTAGAGAATTCAACAACATCAGTGTCTTATCTTCGTCTTCGATCTTTACATTAACTTGCTTCAGATCACGTGCTACAAATGTGGAGGCAAAGGTCATATCAAGAGAGATTATCCAGAGATAAAGAAATATATTGCAGAGAACAAAGGTAGTTCATCAAAGTCTGCAAACATAGTTGAAGAAGAAAATTCGGAGAGGCTAAGAAGATTCTTGGGATGGAGATTCATAGGGATAGAGCTGCAGGGAGATTATGGTTGTTTCAACGTAGCTATGTGGAGAAGGTGTTAGATAGGTTCAACATGAAGAATACAAAGTCGGTGAGCACACCCCTGGCGCATCACTTCAAGTTATCCAGTACACAGTGTCTAATGATGAATGACGAGATCCAAGAGATGTCAAAGATTTCTTATGCCAGTGTAGTTGGTTGTTTGATGTATGCCATGGTTTGCACGAGATCAGATTTGGCGCAAGCAGTTATTATGGTAAGCAAGTTTTCTCTCAAATCCTGGTCGATCACATTGGGATGTAGTGAAATGGATTTTCAGATACTTGAGAAATACAACTGATTATGACATCATGTTCAGTAGACAACCGGAAGATCCTTCAGTTATTGGGTACGTAGATGCAGACTATGCAGGAGATTTAGATAACAGGAGGTCTACTACAGGATACATGTTCACTGTGGTAGGAGAACTTATTTATTGGAAATCTATGATTCAATTTATTGTTGCATTTTCTACTACAGAGTCCGAGTACATGACAGCTGTTGGATGTATACTATAAGCCTACCTTTTTGTATGAACATCTATTTTGAAATGAGAATCACTTTGATCAAATATTGTATTTTATATTTATTTATATGTTAATGCAATTGTCCATTTAATTTATATTATAGATAACATGGTGTGTGGTGTCACATAAAAATTATGTTATCAGTTCCTTATAAATTATAAATAGTAGCTTACAATCGAGATGGATAGGGACAAACCATTGGAATGGTTGTAGTGTAATTTGGTATTAGTCTGTCTTGACTATAAAATTACACTAGTACACTGTGTGTATTGAGCAAGACCATTTGAGGTTGTTCGATTTATACTGACTGTATAAAAGAACAGAACCTCTGTTATTATTGATGTGCATTCTCTTAATCCCAATATAATAACAAGCACGTACACTTAGTATTTATTTCTTTGACTTATCAATGGGTGAGATTTATTCGTTAAATTAATATGTCCGATGAGTTGGGAGATAGTACTATTTATACGGTGTGTTGTTGATCATAAAAGGAAACTGTGTCCTATTTATTTAGGTTGATGATGTCCCCTTAAGGAGCTCATAAGGTTTATCATGTAAACCTTGCAGGTGGACTTAATCCGACATGATAATAAAGTTGAGTGATACTACTCTTAGAGTCAGATGTTAATTAAGTGAGTTATCAGTAACTCATTTAATTAACGGACATACGATATCTTAAACACAGGGAGATTAACGCACTCATGATAAGAAGGAGGCCATATTGTAATATGAGATTGGTGCGGTAGTTCAATAATAACTCTTTAGTGGTATGAGTTATTATTGATGAACTTGAGTTGTGTGTTCGGGTCGAACACAGGAAGCTCAAGTCCATCAGGAGGCCAAAACCAATTCCTCCTCTCGATCCCTGTTGTAGTCTCTACATAGCCTCGCATTCACTCATTTGATTTTGTTTCCTACCCAAGAAAGAGGCTAGCTAAGCCTTGCTTGGTGCCCAAGCAAGGGGTTGACCAAACCAAAAGAAAAGAAAAGGAAAAGAAAAGAAATGGAAGAAAAAAAAGGAGTTGTTAAAGGGAGATTTTTTCTCAACAGAATTAGAAATTTTTCTAAAAAGAATTATGTTAATTCTTTTTTATAAATTTTCTAAAAAGAATTAAATTAATTCTTTCTTAAGATTTTTTTCAAAAAGGAATTATATTAATTCTTTTCTAGAGATTTTTTCTAAACAAAAATTTTGTTAATATTTCTCCTCTTTTATCTGGTTCCAAATGTTATAAAAAGAGAGGAGGTCATGCCACCATAACCTAATCTCTCTTGAGTTGTTTTCCCTTACTTGTGACGGCACCTCATCTCTTCTTTTCTTTTCCCCTAGGGTCGGCGCCCACCTCCTCTCTTCCTCTTAGGGCCGGTGCTCCACCTTCTCATCTCTTCCTTCCTTTCCTCCCTTTAGGGTCGGCGCATATCTCCTTTGGTGGCCGGAGCTTGGAGGAGAAGAAGAAGAGAAGAACCACCCTAGGTGGTAGGCGGTTTGGAGGAGAAGAATGAGAAGGAGACGCCCCTTTTCTTTGTATTTTTTGGTGGTAGGCGACTTGGAAACAAAAGAAGGTTCGGGTGGTTTGTCTTGGTGGATCGTCGTCCACACGACGTCCAAGAAGAGGAGAGGAATTTATGAAGAAAGGTACAACTAGTTATTTATTCCGCAGCGCAACTAGTTATGTTTTCTTTGTATGGATCCTGAACACCAACACAAGAGACAAGCAATCTTGTGCTTCGATCAAGGTGCATTTTGGTCAATCAAGGACTTGCTTGATTAATCAAACACATTTCTGGTCGAGCATGTAGGTTGCTAGGAAAAGTTCTGTGCCTGTACAAATTTTTGTACAGGGGTTTTACACAGAACAAAATTCCGAGCGCTAATAACAGTAGCTGAAGCAGTAAAGGAGGCTTTATGGCTTACAGGGTTGGTCAAATAACTGGGTGTTCAGCAAGATTGAGTCAAGTTGTTATGCGATAGTCAGAGTGCTATTTATTTGGCGAAGAATTAAGTGTATCATGCGAGAACCAAGCACATTGATATGAGGTTTCACAAGATCAGAGAGTTGATTGCTTCCGAAGAAATTCAACTTGAGAATGTTAACATTGCAGACAATGCTGCAGATATGCTGACAAAGCCAGTGACTATAGAGAAGTTCAAGAATTACTTGAACTTAATCCATATCTCTAAATGCTAAAGGAAGGAAGTTTAAACCCAGAGATCCAGGTGAAGTTTTATTCAGATACTCGTATTCTTCGAAGGGATAATATTCGCCAAGGTGGAGATTGTTGACAGGTGGCTCATATTTGGATAAGGTTAATATGAGAGATGTTATAGAAGAAAAATTTGTTAAGATTTTTCATAATAAAATTATGTTAAGATTTTATATAACAGAATTTTGTTGTGATTTTTTATAACAAAATTCTGTTACGATTTTACCGGGTCTGGAGTTTAGCATTATTTATAGGGATTATTGTAAATCTATTGTACAACAACAAACACAAAAATCATTAGATGTGATTCTCTTGTGTAGAGAGAATTCTAATAAAGCTTCAGCTGTTTTTGTGGAGTAGGCGCGTCGTCGAACCACGGTAACTCTTCTTCTTCTCCTTCCTCGTGTTTGCTCTCATTTTGTGCGTCTTTGTCTTATTGCTCCGCGAGATCTCTTTTGTCTCTTCCTCTTTTTCCACGTTTTAGAGGTTGAGAGGTGTTGCCCCCTCTTTGCATAATAGTAAAAAAAATAGTCACAAAAGAAGTATCTAAAAATAATAATTTTATATCAAATTACTACATGTCCAACTTCTTTTTAATTATCAAATGCTCCAAATCTTCTCAAGAATAGTAATTAACTAAGAACTATAGTTTTAAGATTTTTTTTAATTTGTACCCAATAAAAACTATTATTGCATTCACATGATTACCATGTTTATGTGTCATGGACATGAAGAACTACAGAAAATATTTCATACAATAAAGTCATATCAATTATCAGGAGTTGGAGGCTTGGATTGCAAAACATGCAACACGCGTCAAGGAAACTCCGAACAACACTTGCAAGTTGCAAAGCGCACAACACATGGATCCTTTGGAAACTTTGACCAGCATGCGGGAGGTCGTGGAGGGGTGAAGCTCTAAGCTAGCCCAAACAGGCAGCACACATCAAATCAAATGAGGAAGATCCGATGTCCACAGGAGGTCGCCGAAGGTCTCTGGAGGTTGGAACTCGTGGGAGGTTGTGGACATTGGAGGCCATCAAGGACGATGGAGGCTGTCGCGGATGCAAGGGTTTGTCGCGAGAGGGCAGCGACGCTAGAGGGAGGTCGCGAGGGGTTAGGGTTCTACGTTTGTTCCTATGCACATTCTTGTGCGTTTCTACGTGCACATATTTTACACGTGAACGAGTTTTTATATGAGAGAATTCGGGTCCAAAGGATCGCATCTCCCCCCATTTAGTTGTCGTGGTGGTGTAATGTAAGACACGTGTCGCCATGTCTACGATGTCCTAGTTGCTTTGGCGGGGGGTGAGCTTACGGGGAAGGTCACGGGAACCCGCCGATTCGGGGTTCTGGAAAAATATCTGTGCCCTGCGCTTTTAACTTTATCCGTCACATTCAGGCGAGAACCGTCGGCGCCGCCACGGAGGCGGAAAAGGACAAGGCGATGGCGATCGATGAAGAGCGCCGGGCTGCATTGATGAGGCAGATCACCGAGGAGGGTGGCTTCGCCTACGTCAGCTCGGCGGAGAAGGCGGCCGGCGGAGACCTCCGGGCTGCAGAGGCTGCGCGGGAGATGGCGTGGGAGCAGCTCCACTCAGGGCCATGGCATGAGGTCGTTCCCGCTTGGCGAGACGCCTATGCGATGGCCTGCTTCCACGTGGCGGAGCTCCGGGCCGGCGCTGGCGACCGACGGGAAGCCCTCCGCGCCCTCGACATGGGTCTTATTATGGGCGGCCCGCTGCTCCGTTGCGACATCGACGCTGCCGTGGAGAGGATCATGGCGGAGAAGGGAGTGGAGGACGCGGCCGTAGACGATGGTTGTGCTGACATGTGGATAAAGGGGATATCCGCAAACGGAGACCTGGCAGAGGTTAGAGATTCATGTCCTAAAAATAACAATAACCTCTTTAATTATAGTCGTAGGATTTTTTTTTTTTCTCTCCTCCCAATATGTTGTTAATATAACTTGCTTTATGTTAATGATTGCTTTTTCTGGTTGCTTGAATGCTTCGTATTGATCTTCATTTTCTCAAACCATGTTATTTGACCTGGCGAATTTGGTTCCATGCTTTGTTATTTTTGTTTAGTTCTTAACTTCTAGGCTTCTACCATTTCAGTTGTCAATTTCTTGTGGTTTTATTTTTTGTTAATTTGTGTATTCGAAATCACCAACTCTGTCCAAATTATGGGAAAAAGAGTATTGTAATGACCTGCAAATTAATTGGTGAAAGACCTATCTGGTCTTCACTGGTAAATACCAGCATTTGCATTACTCAAGTGAATGTTATATTGGAGATCTATGCAACTGACATTTACTTAAATCATGGATGAAAAATATTTAGGTGTTAGCTAGCTAAATTATTATTATTATTTTTTTGCCAATTGATAAACAATATCTGTGATCTTCAAAGAAAAAAAGTGCTTGTTTTTAAAAAAAAATCTAATTCCACTAATTTCTTGTTTTTTCTCTTTAAAATGTTTTTTTCATTTGTTTTAGCTTTGTTTGGAATTCTGTATTCAGCCCATCTTTTTTAACTACCTGCATGCTAGTGTTATTGAAATTTTTTTCCTGTTGAATTTCTTTCTCATGTGTATGGATTTGTGCTTAGTTGAATGATAATGATTATTAACAACCACCTATTATGTTCTTATCATATTTACAAGCTTCTCTTGTAGGCACTACGCATCCTGCCACACAGATCACTATCGTGTAAGAAAGTTGAGAAACAATTGTCTCTCTCTTTGGAGACATTTATATGTGATTATTTTTTACGGGATTCTCCAGTTATAATCAGTGGATGCATTGATCACTGGCCTGCACGAACAAAGTGGAAGGACATGGAATATCTAAAGAGGGTAGCAGGAGATCGAACTATCCCTGTCGAGGTGAATAGCCTTAAGCTTTGTTGATGCCATTCAAATTGTGAGAGCAAATTGCATATGAACTATAAACTTAACTTACATTTGCGCAAAAATTTTTTATAATCTAAGAGATTGAAGCATAAAAGTTTAGGGTTTACTCTTTCTGAACAGTTAAAATGTTATGACTAATCAACTTTTTGAATGTGGCTACTAGTAAATTCCCAATTGCTACCAGTACAAGGACAAGTTTAGTTGTAACTCATGATTTTACCCCATATATTATGATTCCCTTGATTTTTTTAACTTTGCAATGTAAGAATGGTTTTGCACTAAGACCAACTAAAGAACAACGTAAGGCTTCTTTTTCTCTTGTTGATATCATTTTGCTCAAATACATTCCACCTTAGGAAAATATGGAAGTATTTTGATCGCAAAGTTCGCCCTTCTATTGTTGCAAGTGTTATAAATTTGTTCTTGTGGTCAGAACTGTTTTAATTTCATTACAAGTTTATATATCATCATTTATTTCTTGCTATTAGGAACATGAACTTATACACATCGGAATTCCTATCATGCTAATTAGACAACTTAAGGCCCATTCATTCTTTGCTTCTATATCTTCCAGATTTGATATCTTTTTTGTTAAATCACAGTAAGATTCTTTGCATGACTATAATTATGCTTGCTGAAAATGTTTCTGTGAGTTATTATTTTTTCCTAGTGGGTATATGAGGTGAAACAGTATGACATTATAGTGTTAATTGCTAAAATCTCAGAGTTTCCTAAATAATTATAAAGATGAGTTTCCAATATATTGGAAGTAATGATAAATTTATATTTTGATGATGATATTTAATTCATGTATTCTACACTTGCAGTTAACTACAACGTGTGCTACATTTTATTAGTTAAATTGGTTAAGGTATTATTTGTAATAAATAGATCATTTCAAATTGCAGGTTCTAGAAGTAATTTCTCTTTTGAGAACATATGAAGATATTTGTGTCATTTAAGAGTTTTTAACCATGGTGCTTCTTTCATTTTTAGGTGGGAAAGAACTATCTATGTTCTGAATGGAAGCAACAGCTGATTACCTTTTCTCAATTCCTTGAAAGGGCACAATCAACTAATTGCTCTTCCAACTTAACATACCTAGCTCAGCATCCTTTGTTTGATCAAGTATGTTAACAATACTATTTCTGATGCCATATAATAATGTTATTGGTGCTGAATAACTTTCACCACTGAACTGGCAGATAAGGGAGCTCCGTGATGACATAATGATTCCAGACTACTGCTTTGCTGGTGGCGGCGAGCTTCGTTCTCTCAATGCCTGGTTTGGTCCACTTGGTACAGTTACACCACTGCACCATGATCCTCATCATAATATTTTTGCTCAGGTATATTGATATGTTAACAATAAATGCACAAAAGATGCTTGTAAATCACCATCAAGTTCCTTATTAATTTTTTATATTTTTATATTGTCCTTCACTGCTTGATGTTAAAACTCGACTATCCACAGCAAGTAAGCCTACGGCTTTGACCTCTTTGGTGTTCATGATGTTCAGTAGGTATGTTATGGTTGTCACTAAGGAAAATTGAATTGGATTTACCGGAGAACTAGTCCCTTAAAAGAAGAATTTACTTCATAACAGGATGTTTGGTTGCTAAATGCTAATATGCCTTAATATGGGCTCAACCATGTTTTAGAAGTTTGTAGATTTGGGAAAGCTTGTTTAAATTTTCAAAACATTGATGATTTATTAGAAATTTCCAGTGATATATATTGGAATATTATATCTTTTTTCAAACATATCTTATTGTTGAATCATATACAATATCACTCATGGAAGCAAACCAGAAATATTGAAGTTCTTAAGACATTGTATATCAATAACCACCTGATAGAGTTTGATGAATCGAGTCTAAGCAAAATCTACTAGAGACCAAACCTGAGATCTATTCAGGACAATGCTATTCAAATTATGCTCCAATATACTTGATTGGTTACGTCCTTGATTTGGTTGTGTCCATGCAATATCATTAGTCACAATTATCAATAACTTCCTCTATCAATTTTGCAAAAGGTGAAATCCAGCACCCTGATGCCACCCTCCCTCCTATACCATTTGGAGGGAGTGAATTGGTTAATAAGTAGATGGTATTTCCACGACTTTGCTGGTATTTGAATCTTGCTCAATTCTACAAATCTACACATGGTTACTGGCTCGGATACGCCCTGAGGCCCTAGCTTCCTCTATCATCAATATCATTCTTACTTCAAATCTCTAACGTGAATCACATGTGGATTGATGCCTAAAAACTTTATGAAACAAAAAATGTCCATTAAATAGATCATCAATTTGATTGGGTGGTCAGAAAGATAAGATAGGAAGTTGATGTAATTAAAAGTTTGTTGTAGGGTTGAACTACTACATGTTGAGGCTGAATGGTTTTGGAGGGATGGAGAACAAATCACCAAGAACAGATCACGAGCTTCTCAAAGAGGACAACTTCTTGGCCATTATGGGAAGAGTGTAGATTTTAATGGAGGCAGAGTGGATATTGGTGTTTGTGAGGGATGCACTTGAGACTGAAGAGTTGGAGGGTTCATGATGCCTGACAGGATAGCAGTTATCCCGTGGGCAGACGAGAAGAGAACCCAAAGAAAACAAAGAGAAAATCCACCGTTTACCAAAAAAAGAAAATTTTGTTAATAATTGAGGTATGAATCCTCATACAAATAAAGGAAAAAAAATTTCAATATATGGACTTCAATTCTTATCTTGTAAAGAAAGAAAAGAAATCCTTCCAGAAAAGAAAATTTTTTAACAGAAATTGAAATTAGCAAAACAGAATGTTGATATAGACAAACCATAACCCATTGTTGGAATAAAGAGTTTTTAAATATTCATCATATTTCAGGAGAATTACATATGCTTATATAGCCACACAACCCTAAACATCAACTTATTAACAAAAGATAAAAAGACTTATTTACCCTTGCTTCTCACAACACTCCCCCTCAAGTTGAACATATACATCAAACATGTTTAACTTGCTAAGAGAAGAGTCAAACACAACTTGGGGTATAGCTTTTGTAAACATATCAGCAAGTTGATCCTTAGACTTAACATAAGGCAGACATAGCTCTCCAGAATCAAGTCTCTCCCGAATAAAGTGACGGTCAATCTCAATATGTTTAGTCCGGTCATGTTGTACTGGATTATTTGCAATATTGATTGCTGCCTTGTTGTCGCAATACAACCTGAGAGGTAATTCAACCTTTAATCCTATGTCTGTCAACAGAAAACTCAGCCACAACATCTCTGCAAGACCATGTGCCATGGCTCGATATTCAGCTTCAGCACTGGACCGTGCACAAACATTTTGTTTCTTACTCCTCCAAGTTACCAAGTTTTCTCCCAAAAAAGTGCAATAGCTAGAAGTGGACCTTCTATCATCTCGAGAACCAGCCCAGTCTGCATCAGAATAGCATTCCACCTTCAAATCACCACCTCCTTTAAACAGCAAGCCTTTTCCAGGACATGATTTCAAGTACCTTAGAATCCTGTCAACAGCCTTCATGTGGATAGTTTTAGGAGCATGCATGTACTAGCTTACTACACTAACAGCATAAGTGATGTCAGGCCTAGTTATAAATAAATAGAGTAATTTTCCAACCTGCCTTTGATACGTTCCTTTTTCTAGACTTGTAAGATCTTCCCCACTAGAAGTAGTAAGATCATGATTTACTTCTATAGGAGTAGACGCTGGCCGAGAACCCAACTTCCCTGTCTCCTTGAGTAAGTCCAATACATATTTTCTCTGACATACATAGATTCCTTTCTTTGATCGAGCGACTTCAATACCCAGGAAGTACTTCAATGATCCAAGGTCTTTAATTTCAAATTCTAATGTTAACTTGGACTTAAGAGCCTGGATTTCTACCTCATCATCCCCTGTAACTATCATATCATCAACATAAACCAAAAGAATGGTAGTGCTGTCCTTTTTCCTTTTTATAAAGAGTGTATGATCAACATTCCCTTGTTTAAAACCAAACAATATCATGACTTTGCAAAACCTATCAAACCATGCTCTGGGAGATTGTTTAAGCCCATACAAAGCTTTTCTTAGCTTGCAAACCTTTCCTTTTGTTTCAATTCCAGGCGGTGGCAACATGTATACTTCTTCATAAAGGTCACCATTCAAGAAGACATTTTTAACATCTAACTGAAATAGAGGCCAATCATATTGAGCAGCAAGAGAAAGAATTACCCTAACCGAGTTCAGCTTTGCAACTGGTGCGAAAGTTTCCAAGTAATCTACCCCATATGTTTGGGTGAATCCCTTGGCAACAAGTCTAGCTTTATATCTAATCACTTCACCCTCTGAGTTATACTTGATAGCATAGACCCATTTAGAACCAACCAAGTTCTTCCCCTTTGGGGGATCAACTAATTCCCAAGTACCATTTCTGTTAAGAGCCTCCATTTCTTCGTTCATGGCTTCCTGCCACCTTGAATCCCTTACAGCTTCATAATAGGAAGAAGGTATAGCATGGTTTGATAATTGTGAAACAAATGCATGATATGAAGGAGACAAACGAGAGTATGAAACATGGTTGGAGATAGGATGTTGAGTACATGACCTGACACCTTTTCTAAAAGCAACCGGAAGGTCCAGCTCGTTCATATTTAGAGGTGCGGTTGGCTCAACTGATGAGGATAACTGCTTCACAGGATCAGGAGCCAGAGCATCCGATTCAACCAGCCGATCAATAGTAGGGTCTTGCTTGTGTCTTCGTCGTTTATAAGTAATAATATCTGGTGAAGACTGTGCTCCCAGTGATGGAGCATCTTTTCCCAGTGATGGGGCATCTTTTCTATTTTCTATGACATCCAGTGGAATAGGAGAAGAAACCACTTGAGGAACTTGAGGAACGACCACTTGAGGCACAAAGGAAGAGGTAATATTCTCCCCCTGAGGATGGGACTGAGGAGAATAATAAAACTCAGACTCAAAGAAAGTAACATCATTCAAGATATATCTTGTCCTAGTAATAGGATCAAAGCACTTGTAGCCTTTCTGGCAAGTGGAATACCCTATAAAAACTCCTCGTATAGAACGAGGATCAAGTTTAGAAGATTTGGGACCAAGAACATGTATAAAACAAAGTGAACCAAAAACCCGAGGTGTAAGGGAGAACAACTCTACGCTAGGATGAAGAATAGTGAGAGGACACCGGTTCCCGAGACCTTTAGATGGCAATCGATTGATGAGATAAGCAGCGGCAAGAACAACATCAGTCCAGAAATATTTGGGTAAGTGACGTTGAAATAAAAGTGCACGGGCTGTTTCAAGAATATGACGATTCTTTCTCTCGGCCACTCCATTTTGTTGTGGTGTGTAGGGACAAGATGACTCATGAAGAATTCCTGAGTCTTCAAGAAAAGTATTTAGAGACTGTGCAAAGGACTCACGGGCATTGTCAGAACGAAGAATCTTCACCTTTGAATTAAATTGGATTTCAACCATTCTACAAAAATTTTGAATGAGACGAGGAACTTCTTCCCTGATTTTCATCAAATAAAGTCATGTACAGTGGGTGTAATCATCAATAAAAGATAGAAAATATCGATAGCCATCCAAAGAAGTCACAGGAGAGGGCCCCCACACATCCGAATGAACAAGATCAAATGGAGACAAACTCTTCTTTAAAGACTCAGAAAAATGTGTTCTACAATGTTTGGATAACTGACAGATTTCACATTGAAATGACTGAAGAGAAACAGAAAGGAACAGACTAGGGAATAAAATTTTCAAAGACTGAAAAGACAAATGTCCCAATCGAGAATGCCATAAAAGAATTTCTTGATGCTTAGTTCCCAAACACTTGGTTGCAGATTTCAGAGCAGATGTTGTTTCAAGCTGGTAATAATAAAGACCCCCTACTTCATGGCCAGTCCCAATCGTCTGCTTGGTCTCGAGATCCTGGAAGACACAATGATCAGGGAAAAAGGTTACGGAGTAGTATAGTTGTTTAGTAATGCTACTAACAGAAAGTAAATTAATAGAGACGGAAGGAACGTGAAGTGCAGAGGATAGGAAAAAATGATCTGTAAGTTTTATGGAACCTTTGTCAGCAACAGTGGCTTTGGTTCCATCTGCAATGATCACTTTCTCCTGCCCAGAGGATAAAGAATAAGAAATAAAGGAGTTAGCAGCATTTGTCATGTGATCCGTAGCTGTTTTGTTATGAAGAATGACTTGTTTGATGCCAGAATTAACAGAGTTAAGCATCCAAGTCATTAATTGAATATTGTCACGCCGCCAAGTGCGAAAAGTAGGATCATTTTCATCTGGTTTCACTTTAGTGCCATGAAGAATATCAAGTTTATCATGACCTTCGACATAAAGTTCAACAGCAACTGCCCAAGATGCATAATTTGTCTCAAACAATTTTTCTGATACTATCTGAAGACCAGACCCTCCAGTGCCTGCCATTGTGAAAACCGGTTGTACCTATTCTGAAGAAGACATAGGGTTCACAGAAATCCCTGAGGTTTCGCTAGCGTTGTCCGCCATTAAAATTTTTCTGGAAGGGGCGGCGGCAGTAGACTAGGCTGAAGAAAAAAAATTCGAGAGATGGCGAAGTGCAGGAATTCACAGCAGTTTGAAGAAGCTACTGCTCTCCGGTGACCAGCAGATCACTGTAGCTTTGCCGGTGAAGTTGGGGCGGTGGCAACCTTGTGGGCACCTTCGAGAAGGAGATCTGCACGTGGCAGAGAGAAGGGAAGAAAGCTTGGTCGGCGCCAGGAGATCGCGATGAAGAAAGGAAGAGGAAAGCTTGGTCGGCGCTAGGGCAAAGAGGAAGATGCGCCGACGGCTAGGGTTAGGGTTAGGGATCGGAACTTTGCTCTGATACCATGTTGGAATAAAGAGTTTTTTAATATTCATCATATTTCAGGAGAATTACATATGCTTATATAGCCACACAACCCTAAGCATCAACTTATTAACAAAAGATAAAAAGACTTATTTACCCTTGCTTCTCACAACACCCATAAATACTCGAAAGACCAGAATTACTTCAAATACCATAAAAACGGAAATTGCTAAAAATAATAAAAATTCTTTGGAGGCTCCGACGAGGGCCTAAACATTGCTTGTTAGGCTCGAAACTTGGTGGTTATGGGTTTCCGATAATAAATGTAGATTTTTTAATTCTATATGCGTGACCACACATAACTTAATTTCGAGCCCCGAGTCAAAAGTTATGACCATTTGAAGTTCAAGGGGTCATATTGGATTAATTCTACATCAGTTTCCCCGGGTTGAAAAGAACTCGCCCTCGAGTTCATAGTAGTCTTATCAACGTCCACCGAATAAGGAGTCATGTGCTTTACATTGAAGACATCAAAAGTTTTTAAATGACTAGGAAAGTGCAACCCGTAGGCATTGTCATTGATCATCTCACATGGACTATCATCTCACATGGGTTATCATCTCACATGGTTCAATCTTTTGATCCTTCAGCTCATTATACTCGCCAACAGGGAAACGATCATGAGATAATACAGTCCAGACAAAATCTTCGACCTCAAAAAGTACCTGACGACGATAACAATCAACCCGAGTCTTGTGCTTAGTATTGTTCTTTAGAATTGCTAGTTTCACCTTCCCATGTATACCTCGAAGATGGCCTAAGTCTAGAACCCCGGATGGGCATCTCATTTGCTTTAGGACTAAATCATCCTACTTGTGGAACATGGCCTAAGTCTAGAACCTCGGATGGCCATTATGCAAAATAAAATCAAGTCGGCGATCGTCAACTACCTCCTGGAATATCATTCCGAATAATGGGTTAGTTGCGTGTTGACCTCCGCAAGTGTACGGAAATGTCGCAAGTAATAATAAAAGATATCGAATCCACAGGGACTAGACTAAGCACTAAAGATGTCTCAAAGCGAGTTAGCTAAACAACCAATCAATTGATTTACAAAGTCTAAGTGTAACTGTGAAATGTAAACAAAGAAATGAAAGAAAAACAAAATAAGGGCAATGATAAAGGTATGTTCTAGGAGTTTAGGTTTCTTTGTAATGTTATTCAATGTAATGATCTACCAAATCTTATTTCTCAATTATCCATCATTTGTAGAAGGTTGTCGGTTCCCTCTTGCAATAGACAACCGGCCTAGAACTGAAATATATCTAAATTCGATCAATTAGGAATAAACCCTATGTTGTCCTTACACGGGTTTGCCTGTCACGTGCGTCCCTCGAAAAATCAACATGAAATTCACTATTTCTCAACCTCATTAAGATATAAAGATTAATTCATCCAATCTATCCTACCCTCTTGAAATACCAAATTTCTCTCTCAAGATTACCTCTCAAACGTCCTTACACGGGCATGTTCCTGTCACGAACGTCCCTTGGAAAATCGAATGAGAAGCAATCCATACAAGATCCACAAGATCTTCAAACATTCAATCAAGCATGGTAATTAAGCCCTAATCACAACAATCCACACAAGAAAGAATAGATACAAAACAGGGCAAAATCATAGAAATAGGAATCTTGGCAAATCCACAAGAGTTACATCAAATATTCATTACAAATACTCTCTCCATCCTAGAACAAAAGATCTAATCCATGGAATAAGGAAATAATCCAAAAGAAGAAGAAAAGATAAACATCTTGATCCCCAAATCCAAGAAAGAAAGGAAAGAAAAGCTTATCTACGATGAAGAACCTTCTTCGGATCCAATCCTCGCTCCCCGGAGTCGAAACGTTGAAGATCCGCCCTTAGAATCGCCGAAATCCCTCCAAGAAGGTGGAGGAACGCCCAAATCTTGAATTCCCTCCAAAAGGGAGAAGATCCCCCTTCAAATCTTGAAGAAACCTTTATATAGGGGTGAGGTTCGGGCGCCACACGACCCCAAAGCACGACCGTGCGAGGCTCACACGGCCAGAGCCATTTCCTTCTCTGCCAACCTTACACGGCCGTGTGTGGTACACGGCCGTGGCTTGCTTCTGCCAACGCTCCCCTTGCACGATCGTGTAGATCTACATGGCCTGCACTGGAAATCCTGCACGGCCGTGTGGTGTACACGGCCAGGGCCCTCTTGCTCACTGGAAATCCTGCACGGCCGTGTGAGGTACACGGCCAGGGCCTTCTTGGTCTCTGGAAATCTCATATGGCCGTGTGGTGTACACGGCCAGGGCTCCATCTAGCTTCAAATCTTTACACGACCGTGTGAGGTTCACACGACCATGACAACTTCTATCTCTGCTGCATCCACACGACCAAGGAACTCCACACGGCTTGGGCAACTCCCCATGGCAGGGTCGTGTGAGGTACAAGAATGGTGCCTTGCTCCTTTGCTTCGCTTGCGGATTTGGCTTTAAACACGAAACCTTCACCAATTTCGACTCCTGTGTACAGAAAATGCACAAAAGCAGATCTCCGAACAAAAAGAGTAAATATGCTAAAAGGAAAGCTGAAAGTATAAAAATACGTAGACAAAGCATGTGCAAAATATGTGAATGTGCGTCAAAACATGCTAAACAAGTGTATACAATCTACGCACATTACACCCCCAGATTTAAACCTTTGCTTGTCCTCAAGCAAAATGCTGCAATTTAAATTCATATGTTCTACAATGCCCTCATATTCCTAATGCATTCTCCTAACTTTATCAAAAAGTTTCATTAGTAAGCATGATCATGAAAACAAGTTAAGTTTGGCTCAAGCATAAGTACCCTGTGCACAGTGCAAATAAAACAACTCAAAACTCTTGAAGTCGTCATCAAGTTTGAATTCCTAATGTTTCCAGTGATAGACAAGTAACCAGTGATGGACACTTACTTGTCACACACTTAGTTCATATTCCTCAATCAACCCAAGGTCTCAAAGGCGTGCTCAATCTCAAGAGAAGCTAAGCAGTCATTTCCCCAGTAACCTAACTCAGTCTCAAAGGGGTGACCAGCTAGATTCCACTCATGACAACTGTTTTTTATATCCCTTATTCAAATTTTTTTCTTTGTTTTTTTTTTCACTCTTTTTTTTTTTCATAAGTATTTGCATTGCGCAAATCTTATTCATAAGTGTACTTTTAGCACAAATGTTGGGATATTTTGATTTTTCCAAATGAGCTTACATGAGTTGAGGCTCAACAAGTAACCAAAATGAAGTTTGAGAAATCACCATGGAAACCAAGTACTAAAGAAACAAGATGAATCATGACTATTTCAATGATATCAACCATTCAAGCATCAAGTATAGGTGTAGTGAAGATAAGATCCTTAAGGTCAAGCCAAGACTAAAACTCATCTCCCTAAGATACTTAGCTTATTTCATGCTACCTAAGATAAAGAAAAGAGATACATTAAGCGTACTACTAGCATCACATAAAACATCATGAATCTAGATAATGAACGTGCTAACATTTAATCTTGAAGACAAGAAAGCATATAAGTGAAGTTTTGATATTCTCAAGATGTATGCCACAAGATTTTTCAAAAGATAGTCAAGTGACTATCAAAACAAGTAATCAAAGCAAGACAATCGAAATAAAGTGCAGAACACAAACTAAACATGCAAAAAATAAGCAAAAACTGAAAACTAGAATGCAAAAAGAAAAATCAGTTTCGACACCCCCTAGACTTAAACTTTTCATCGTCCCGATGAAATCAATATGGTGGAGGAGGTGGTAAATCAGGAAATTCAGGAAGTGGAAAAGGAAAGGCATTAATAAACCACCTTACTTCATCTCTAAAAAACATATGGTACTCAAACAATTTATCAACATCATCTTGGAAAAATCTCATATAGCTTTGAAAATCTTCATTAAATTCCATATGAGCTCTATAAGAATTCATAAATCGAGAACTCTTGTCACACAATTCTTTCTCACTTTTGAAACAATCTTGCAGTTTTTTAAATTGTTCCTCTTCCATAGGTTCATTACTAGAGAGGAAATTTTTAGTCAAATCTAAATCATTATGAACATTGTCCAGAACAGAATGAAGTTCTTGGAAATTAAAGCTATGAACATCACGATTAACCAAAGGAACTCTTTTTGAAACTAAAGTCGACAATGTTTTAGAATGTTGACTTGCTAATTTCAAACACCAATTTTCCTTAACATGGATGGTAATGAGATCATTATTTGGCAGTCTTAAAGGGAAACTGTTCTTAATAAGAAGACTATATCCATGTTCTTCACGTTTTATTATTTTTATTGCTAAACATGAATTCAAGTCTAATCTACAAGAATTATCAATCATTTCCAATTCATTTAAATCACACCCTAATACCAAAGCAACCTGAGTTAACAATCCTCCCAAAACAATAGGTGTGGTAGAGTCAGATTTCCAAGTTTCACTAAATGCTTAAGGAAGAAATAACCAAAATTAATTTCAACATTCTCAACCATTGCCCATAAACAATACAAGTCTACAAGTCTTACTAACCCCTCTTTATCTTCTCTCCCAAATATGGTATTTTTCATGACTAGATAAGCGTATCTAAAAATGGGGTTAATAGTATGAAGAACTCTAGAATTGTGAGGGTTAAAATGTGATTGTTCAGAAATATGTTGCCAAAAACGTGAATTTTCGAACTGAGGTAAAATTGTACACAAATCATTCTTTGGCAACTCATAACAAGTATTAAAATCACTTAACGTCCATTCATAATCCTCATTAAACAGTCGAAAATTTAGTTTACCCCTACCTTGAACATTATTGACCGTTATGGAACTTAAAAATTCAAAAACAATTCTAGGCTAGGTAGAGTATTTCATTTTCATTAAACCACTCCAACCTATTCTTTCAAACAACCAATTTAAATCATCCTTAAACCCTAATGTTTCCAAAGTTTCATCATCTATAAATTTGGTATTCACAAGGGGACGTTCACATAAGGAAGAATACCTAAGATGTTGTCCTTGCTAGAGAAAATAATGTTAGGACCAAAAGTAGCTAGAGGGGGGGGGGGGGGGTGAATAGCTCGTCGCGTTCGCTCGGTGCTCTTCGTTGCTTGTTTCTTCTTGGATGTGCAGCGGAAAATACAGAAACAAACACAAACACGCTAACACTAGGATTTTACTTGGTATCCACCTCACAAGAGGTGACTAATCCAAGGATCCACACCAACGCACACACCCTCCACTATGAATAACACTCCTTTATGGTAACTACCAAAGGCGGAGAAGCCCTACAACACTCTCAATACAAGAAGAAGAAAGGGAAATACAAGTTAAGCAAAAGCTTACAAGATGTGCCGTAAAAACCCTAACCCTAACTTCTTCCTCTTGCAATAGATCCGCCTCTTGACTTGGAAAGCCTCCAAGAACCTTCAAGAACCGCGATCACGCTTGTCAGAGAGGCGTGGAGGAGCTGGAATGAATCGAGAAGAGCTCGTAAGAGATCGAAGACCACGCTCGCTGCGGCTTTAAAGCGACGCTAACGGTCGGATCGATCGATTCGAATGTTCCCGATCGATCGGGAGGCTTTGGATCGATCCACGGATCGATCCGGAGCTCTCTGTTCGCTGGAACGCTGGATCGATCCACGGATCGATCCGGCGCTATCGCTGCGTCCCAATCGATCCGGATCGATTGGGACTCTGATCGATCCACGGATCGATCCGAGCTTCTGAGGGGCAGTGCGGATCGATCGATCCACCGATCCGGATCTGGATCGATCCGGATCGATCCGACTTGGTTTTGTCGAAACCAAGTCCCAAACATCCCAAACCAACATTCGGTCAACCTTGACTTGTTGGTATGTCATACCTAGCATCTAGTCACTCCTCGACTGCAGACTCCTTACCAAGTGTCAATCCTTCGACCCACGGACTTTTCTCTGCAAGCATATCCTTTCGACCTACTTGGACTTTTCTTCACGTGCAGTATCCGATCCTTTCGACCTACTGACTTCCCAGACCGGATGTCCGATCATCCTCGATCCATCCGGATTTTCCTGCTTCACTCACGGGCTTTCACCCAGCTTCACCACTGGGTTTTCCGTCTCACTAGGACTTTCACTCAGCTTCACTCACTGGGGTTTTCACTCTGCCTAACTTCCCTTAGGACTTTCACCGGCTTTACTCACCAGGATTTCCATCCGCCTAGCTTCACTCACGGACTTTCACCCAGCTTCACTCACTGGGGTTTTCACCTGGCTTCACTCACTCAGACTTCCTTCCTCCGGCTTCACTCACGGGACTTTTCTTCCTGGCTCACCACCAGACTTTCATTTGCCTAACATCCCGATTAGACTTCCGATCAGTATCCAACGACCTTCGACCTACTTGACTCTTCTTCATATCTAACTGGTCAGACCTAAACCAAACGAGACTCGACTTGGTTGCAGTCAACCTTGACACGAGGGATATGCACCAACAATCTCCCTTTGATGTTTGACAATACCACAATAACACTTACAATCCCATGTAAGTTAGGCTAATCCCATAGCCTCCTTCTTCACGCCACTAGGTAATGAAGCATAAATTAAGCTCTTCATTCTCCCCAAGAGGGCAAACTCCCTCTAGGTAATGAAAGCCTAACTTAAACCCTTTCATTCTCCCCCTATGTGCTCCCATGGTAATGAAGGACTAAGCTTAACCATACATTCTCCCCTATCGGCACACATCAACCCATCGTTGGACACACATCGACCTATGCTCCATTCGGCACACTTCAACAAATCCATTTGTTGAAGACTCTCCCCGAAGAGTTGCTCATCGTTGTTCACAACATCACTCGTTGTGATCAACACGATAATGAAGGTCCCATACCCTTCGTTTATTCTTAACCTCTCCCTCAATGTTGATAAATACCCAACCTCGAGCATTTTCAACCACTTGAGTGTCCACTTGAAATAATGAGGATATCCACCCCATTTTTCCCATTTCAAGTTTAAATGCTCAACATTGAGCAAGTTTACAACAAGGTTAACCACCTTCCAAGGTTCATGAAAATAATTTTCATGTCTTTAAAGAGTCCCTCCCCTAAAGACATGGTGGTAACTTTTGTCATTGCACCAACAATGACTTGGAATCCCTAAACCTTTAGAAACCCAAATTTAGAAGTTTTGAGGTTCAATATTCAAAATTTGAAACAACCTCAACCGAAACTTCTACTTAGTCTTCGTTAACCAATCCATCCTTGTTTTCAACATGAAAACACCCTTTATATGTATACAAATGTATTTAAGGGGTTTGGAATGGTTACCTAGACTCAAAGAGGTTCAAAGATCTTGAAATCAGGCCTTCCCAGCCAAAATCACTTGGATCGATTGGAGTTGGGTTCCAATCGATTGAACCTTTCGAATCGATCCACGGATCGATTCAGACTCCTGAATCGATCGGTGATCGATCCAAACACTTCGCGGGAATTGCCGTTTGAATCGATCCATGGATCGATCGGAGCTCGATAGTTGCTGAAATTCCATTTCAGTCGAAACACCTAGAAAATTCTACAAAATCCAAAAATTATGAAATTTCGTGTAGACATTATTTAGGGCATACTTAATCATGGAAAAATAGCTTTCTATGAAAATACATCATATTTTCAAAGATTGACACAAACTTGAAAGCTTGCAAAAACTTTAGTGTTTTCTTCAAGTTTGTGTCTAACTATTCAACGGTGATTACTATCAAAAGATAGCCTTCACCAAGGTTTTCCAAAAACATTTTAAAAACATTTTCAAAACCAATATCCCATCATGTTCCTTGGGCATAATGCACATGACTTGTACATTAGCTTTCCCAATGATGGGAAAACACATAACTATGTGTTTTGATGAATTTAAAACTCAAAGGAATGCACTAAATCAACATCTTGAGCTTTGTTCATCATCCTAACATCTCACTTGTATATAATATGCACTAAAACACATACAAGTCACCTTAGAGGTCTTTGTGAGATGTAAAATTTTGGTTTTGCCCTATTCTAGGGATCATGCATATCTATCTAGGCATTTTGAGAGGTAGACATCCACAAAGGATGTTACTTGTTGATTTACTTGTTAAACAAATGTCACTTGTTTATTCCACTTGTTGTAAACAAATGCCACTTGTTTAACTAATGCCATATGTCCTTAATTTTTAAGGAAATAAACATAATGCATGATAATGTTATGGCATACATCAAAATAAAATAGCTTTCAAAAGAAAGATTCCTATAACTACATGATGTATGTATGGCATGACATGGTATTTTTGTATTTTTCATGATAAGTCATGAATGCAAAATACAAATAAGATAAAATATGATGTCATGGCATATTATGAGCAAACAATCATGGCAAGGTTTAGCATAAATAAAATATACCTAGATTACCTATCTAAGTATCGTTAATCTTAGCTAATCCTAAGACTTAAACCCTAGCTTGCCCAAAGTGCTTCAAGAAAATGCCAAAGCCTAAGTTTGCATTTCTTATTCCCTTGATTAATTTATGCCAATTAAAATGAACATGTCCTCAAATGTTGGCATATTCCATTTTTCCTCAAGAGCAGCACTTTTAAATTTAAGGCCCGGATTGCCTTAAATTGCCTAAGAACATACCAAAAACCCAACTTGATAGTTCTTATTAATTTTCAATATGTGCCATTTAAGATTAAAATCAAATCTTCCACCATTAGGCACATTTTACTCTTTCAAGGAGTAAATAATAGGTCCATTTCATTTTCAAAGGTTAACTAAACCTTGAAAATGCTCCTTGAGTGTCAATTTCCTCAAAGTTGGGTTAACTACCCTTCTAATCGGAGTTGACACTCTCTAACCCATCTATGGGGTAGAGAAGATGCTCCTAGGAACCCAACACCTATTGGTGCTCCTTGGATGCTCTAGGTACTCACTAGGGATAACTTCCCTAGATACCTTCCTAGTGACCTTGTTGGGCTTCTTAGAAGCCTTGGTCACATTTTCTAGGTCAACTCTAGGGATAACCTCCCTTGTGACCTTGTTTGTGACTTTCTTAGACTTCTTAGAAGTCTTAGTCACATTTATTGCAAAAATACTCTTAGGGATGACTTCCCTAGTATTTTTGGCTTGACCACTAGACCTAGAGTTTGTTCCATAGCTATATGGAACTCTATGGTAAGAGGGCACATCCTTCTTAGCCTTTGGTTTGTATCCCAAACCTCTATGGCCATTAGATGACCTTTGTGCTCCTAGACCTAGGTTATGCTCATTTTGCCCTAATAGGATATTTTCCATCCTTTTTAGGGTCTTTTCCATTTTATCAAGTCTTGACCTCAAGACTTGATTTTCTCTCACTAAGTCCTTAGTATTTGACCCATGAGCATTTTTGTTTCTAGGCTTGTATCTAAAATCCTTAGAGTTTACGCCTAGATTTTTACCTACAATCCTAGCCTTAGGTGTAGTAGTTTTAGCATGAAAAGCTATATGTTTTTCTTTAACACTATCATGCTTTCTATTTTCATGGTAAATAGCATTAAAATGATATAAATTTGAACTATCATGCTTTTTACCATAATGTAAAGGAGTAGGCTCAATAAATGTTACCTTCTTCTTTACCTTAGAGGCTCCCCCTTGACTAGAGCTTCCTCCATGAGCCTTGACCATCTTCTTCCCCTTGGGGCATTGACTTCGGTAATGCCCTTTTTGTTGACACAAGAAGCACACAATGTGCTCCTTGCTCTTCTTTGTCCCGGGGGTGGTCTCCTTGGGCTTCTCCTTGCCCTTTTTCGTCACTTGACCCTTCTTCTTGGCCAAGTTGGGACACTTGCTCTTGTAGTGCCCACTTTCCCTACACTCAAAACATATTATATGATTTTTATTTTTAATTGAAACATTTATACCTTCTTGTGTAGGGATGGCACTTGCTCCTCCATTTGATTTTTCTTGACTTTTGGAGGTAGAAGTTTCTTCCTCCTCTTCTTCTCTTGACCCGGATGTAGAAGTTTCTTCTTCTTCTTGCTCCGGTGTCACCAAGGATTGCTCCCCCTCAATTCTAGAGGTGGAGGCTTCATCATCTTGAACATGAAACAAGGAGTATGCTCCCTCCTTGTTCCCTTCGTTGCATTCCCTTGAGGATGAAGCTTCTTGGATTTCCTCTTCTTCGGAGGTTGAGCATCTCTCAACCTCGGAGTCCTCCTCTTGGTCTTGCTCCAAAGAGTCACCCTCTCTGGATTCTTCATGATCTTGTACAGTGGAGGGGATCTCTTCATGAAGCTTGGCCAATTTGCTCCATAGCTCCTTTGCATCTTCAACTTTTCCAATTTGGCAAAGAATGGTGCTTGGCACTAAATTGACCAAAAGCTTGGTCACTTTGTCATTTGCCTCGCACCTTTGGACTTGTTCCGAGCTCCATTTGCTTTTCTTTAGAACTTTGCCCTTTGAATTTCTTGGAGCCTTGAAGCCTTCCATTAGAGCAAACCATTGCTCTATCTCCATCATAAGAAAATTTTCGATTCTTGATTTCCAAGAATCGAAACTCGTAGAAGTGTATGGTGGAGCCACCCTTGTGTCAAATCCAAGTCCATCTTGGAATTGCATCTTGAAGTTGAGCTTGATAAAATCTTGAACTTGAAGAATTTGCTCCAACTTCTTCACCCTCTAGCTTTTCTTGTTATGCTTGACCCTTCCGGCGATGATTCCGGTGAAGAGCGGCCTCGCTCTGATACCACTTGTTAGGACCAAAAGTAGCTAGAGGGGGGGGGTGAATAGCTCGTCGCGTTCGCTCGGTGCTCTTCGTTGCTTGTTTCTTCTTGGATGTGCAGCGGAAAATACAGAAACAAACACAAACACGCTAACACTAGGATTTTACTTGGTATCCACCTCACAAGAGGTGACTAATCCAAGGATCCACACCAATGCACACACCCTCCACTATGAATAACACTCCTTTATGGTAACTACCAAAGGCGGAGAAGCCCTACAACACTCTCAATACAAGAAGAAGAAAGGGAAATACAAGTTAAGCAAAAGCTTACAAGATGTGCCGTAAAAACCCTAACCCTAACTTCTTCCTCTTGCAATAGATCCGCCTCTTGACTTGGAAAGCCTCCAAGAACCTTCAAGAACTGGCGATCACGTGCTTGTAGAGAGCTGTGGAGGAGCTGGAATGAATCTGAGAAGAGCTCGTGAAGAGATACCGAAGACCACGCTCGCCTGCGGCTTTAAACGACGCCAACGGTCGGATCCCGATCGATTCGAATGTTCCCAATCGATCAGGGAGACTTTGGATCGATCCACGGATCGATCGAGCGCTTCTCGCGATAAGCGCTGGATCGATCCACGGATCGATCCGGAAGCTCTCTGTTCGCTGGGTCCCGTGGATCGATTGGGACCTCTGGATCGATCCACGGATCGATCCGGAAGCTGTTGATTGGAGGCCGGATCGATCCATCGATCGATCCAGATCTGAATCGATCCACGGATCGATCCAAGACTTGGTTTTGTCCCAAAACCAAGTCCCAAACATCCCAAACCAACATTCGGTCAACTCTTGACTTGTTATGTCATGCCAGCATCTAGTCACTCCCTCGACTGCTAGATTCCCTTACCAAGTGTCCGCAACCTTGACCCACGGACTTTTCTCTGTGCAAGTATCCAAGATCCTTCGACCTACTTGGACTTTTCTTTCACGCCAAGTATCCATCAATCCTTTCGACCTACTTGACTTCCCAAGACCGGATGTCCGATCATCCTTGATCCATCTGGATTTTCCCTTGCCTGGCTTCACTCACCAGGGCTTTCACCTAGCTTCACTCACTAGGGTTTTCCATCTGCCTAGCTTCACTCACTAGGACTTTCACCTAGCTTCACTCACTAGGGTTTTCACTCTGCCTAGCTTCACTTACTAGGACTTTCACCTGGCTTTACTCACCAGGATTTCCATCTGCCTAGCTTCACTCACTAGGACTTTCACCTAGCTTCACTCACTAGGGTTTTCACTCTGCCTAGCTTCACTCACTAGGACTTCCTTCTGCCTGGCTTCACTCACCAGGACTTTTCTTCTGCCTGGCTTCACTCACCAGGACTTTCATTTTGCCTAACATCCCAGTTAGGACTTCCCAGTCAAGTATCCAGTCAACCTTGACCTACTTGACTCTTCTTCAATCAATATCTTATTGTCAAACATCTAAACCTAAACCAAGACTCAGCTTGGTTACCCAGGTCAACCTTGACCTGAGGGATATTGCACCAACAAATAACACCAAAATCATTAGAAATACCTTTGAAACAAGAATTTCTCTCATTTGTTGCAACCATCTTCTCCTTCCCTTTTCTTCTAGAAGAAGATACCTTTATCACGTTTTCCATGGTAGAAGAGATTCGAGCCTTCAAAAAGGAGAATGAGAGGAAGAAATTAGAAGTGGTAGTTGAAACCCTAGAGATAAGAAAATGAGAGAGAAGAAGGAAGAGGGAAGGAGGTGTGTGGCCATGTGCCACCCACACCCCGTGCCCTAACCTCTTTTAAGGGTGTGGACTGGGCCGTGTATTATTACACGGCCTAAATCAATTTCTCTTCGCACGGCCGTGTATGGTACACGGCCAGGGCCCTCTTGCTCACTGGAAATCCTGCATGGCCGTGTGAGGTACACGGCCAGGGCCTTCCTGGTCTCTGGAAATCTCATATGGCCGTGTGGTGTACACGGCCAGGGCTCCATCTAGCTTCAAATCTTTACACGGTTGTGTGAGGTTCACACGACCGTGACAACTTCCATCTATGCTGCATCCACACGGCCTGGGCAACCCCCCATGGCAGGGTCGTGTGAGGTACAAGAATGGTGCCTTCCTCCTTTGCTTCGCTTGCGGATTTGGCTTTAAACACGAAACCTTTACCAATTTCGACTCCTGTGTACAGAAAATGCACAAAAGCAGATCTCCGAACAAAAAGAGTAATATGCTAAAAGGAAAGTTGCAAGTATAAAAATACGTAGACAAAACATGTGCAAAATATGTGAATGTGCGTAAACATGCTAAACAAGTGTATACAATCTACTCATCTCTCTAAGATGCTTAGCTTATTTCATGCTACCCAAGATAAAGAAAAGAGATACATTAAGCGTACTACTAACATCACTTAAAATATCATGAATCTAGATAATGAACGTGCTAACATTTAATCTTGAAGACAAGAAAGCATATAAGTGAAGTTTTGATGTTCTCAAGATGTATGCCACAAGATTTTTCAAAAGATAGTCGAGTGACTATCAAAACAAGCAATCAAAGCAAGACAATCGAAATAAAGCGCAGAACACAAACTAAACATGCAGAAAACAAGCAAAAACTAAAAACTAGAATGCAAAAAGAAAAATCAGGTTCGACACCCCCCAGACTTAAACTTTTCATCGTCCCGATGAAATCAATATGGTGGAGGAGATGGAGGTGGAGGAGGACGAGGAAAAGGATGCCTACGACGTGATTGGCCAATGGGAAAGCTAGGGAAACCAGGAGTTTCGCTTAGGATTATATGATACTCAAACAAAGCATCTACTTGTTGGCTAGTGATACTCATGCTTTGCATAAAATCTCTCATTCTAGCTTGATCCGTATCATAATCCTGGACAAATTCAGCCACTTGACCTTGAAAATTCCTCGTGAATCGAAAGTGCTTTTGTACTTCTCTAAACTGATTATCTGATAAAGAAAAACGACCTTCTAACATTCTTCGTTGGGCATCATGTTTCTCATGAAGCGATTCTAGAGAAGTACGAAAATCAGAAAAGTCAAAACTGGAAGAACCCGTACCATAGGCAAAAGAATGCCTAGCAGGATCCGGGTGTCCGGAAGGCTGCGGATATCCAGATGTCGAGGGCTCAATGTGTGGCTCTATGTCTCCGAATATGGAGGGGACATTTTCGGGGTCTACATCAGTGATTATCCAATTAGCTGGGTTGCGAATTGAAGTTCGATTAGGACAAGGAAGAGGTAAAGGAAAACCATTCCTCCTAAGAAATGTGACACCGTTCTCATCCCGAATAATCATTTTCATAGCAAGACATGCATCCATGTCGATCATATCATTGCCATGAATAACTTCCAACTTATCTAAATCAAGTTCCAAGTTAATTGCTATTTGAGTAATCAACCCACCAAGAACTATTGATCCCGAAGACGCCCTCGCAGCTCTCACTAAAGTTTGCAGAAAATGAAAACCGGAATCAAAATCGACCTTATGCAACATAACCCATAGAGCATAGAGTTCTACTTTCTTAACGACTCCATCATTTTCCCTTCTACCAAAAATAGTTTTGCTCATGACTCGATGTAAATATCTAAAAACATAATTTTGCATGTGAGAAGTCTTGACTCTAGAGGGCTCATAGGGATGATCTAATCCAGTGATACAATTCCAAAAATTGTTCCAATTAAACCTAGAGTCAAACCTCCGAGAACTACCGAAAGACAATCCAAAACAAGTGTTAAAATCACTAAATGTCTATTGAAATTCTTGATTCATTAATCTAAAGGTTAGCTTGCCAACATAATCATCCTCATTGGCAAAATGGACATCTAGTGAACTTAGAAACTCCAAAACAAGGCGAGGATAAGTAGATAGATGTGTGTACAACATATCACTCCAATCTAGGAACCCAATCATCCAATCTATATCGTCTCTAATTCCCATCATATCTAAAATAGTTGGGTCTATATACCTAGTGCACACGATCTTTCTATTGACAAGAATTGCAAATCTAGTTATTTGATCATCATTTCTAAACACAATATTGAATTCAGTGTCATTACCTTCGTTGTGTGAGGTCCTCTTTCCTTTGCCTTGCACCGGTTGTTTCCCTTTGTCTTTGGATGACTCTTTCCCTTTGTCTCCACCATTAGATCCCCCACCACCCTTGCGAAATCTCTTCAATAGGTTGGACATATTGTCAAGTTTGAGTGGGGAAGGGTACTGTTTATGGTTGGAGAAACTTGATCTTGAAGAAATAGATCTCGAAAAACAAGATCTTAGGTTAAGAAAGTGGAGATCTCAAGTCCAAGAGAAAAGAAGAATCTAGATCTAGATGAAGTTTGTGGAAAAGAAAGGGTTTTAGGTCTAGATCTGAAAAGGTTTGGAAAAAAAGTTGAAGAAGGGAGGAATTATGGAGGGAAGAGGGTGTTGAGATGAGGAGGGTGTGTGGGGGACACGGCTTGGATCTGGCCATGTATAGAAGACACAGCCTGAATAGGTTTCTCCACACTGGTCGTGTAGATCTACACGGCCCCTGCCTTCTCCTTCTCGGGTATATCTTTGCACGACCGTGTGTGGGACACGGCCTCACCAGCCTCCTTCTCTGGAATCAGTACACGCCGTGTCTGATGACACGTCCAGTGCATACTTCTGCACTGGTTCCTTCACACGGCCGTGTGTGAGACACAGTCGAGAAGTTCTCCTCCTCTGGATTCTTCACACGGCTGTGTCTGGGACACGACCATACACCTTTTCTTCTCTGGAGACTCCACACGGCCGTGTCATGTAGACACGACCCAAGCATCTCCCTTCTCTGCACCATAAGCCTGGCCGTGTACAGCACACGGTCATGCTCTGTTTTGCTCCAATTGATGCTTCTTCTCCTTTCTAGCTCTTTCAACACTTCCATGCCCATGAAGAAGTCATGGCCAGCTCATGGAAGTGAAATTTCGACCTGAAAACAAAGCAAAAACCAAGTAAAAACACTACTAATGAACAATAGAAATATGGAATGAAACTAATTAAAAAGAACCCTTGGGTTGCATCCCAAGAAGCGCTTGTTTAAAGTCTTTAGCTCGACCAATCTTGATTACTCCCCTCTTTTCCTTGCCCTTGGAGGGCAGGCATATTTGTCATTTTTGTTGGGAGGTCTTCTCCCAACATCTTCCACCATATTATTCTCTTCATTTGGTGGCCTCCCATGATGATGGAAGTTCCATTCCTCCAGTTTGTAAATGCTTGCCCTGCTACAAGCATTCAACAGAGAAGAGACATGGTTAGAGGCATTAGATAAATCATATTCCAACCGTTCCTTACCAATCACTAAAGATAGTTTATGGTTTTTAACATCTATAATAGCTCCTGCTATAGTAAAGAATGGTCTTCCCAATATAATAGGGATTTTTGGGTCCTCCTCCATGTCTACCACAACAAAATTGGTGGGAATTATACTTCCACCTACTTCTATCGACACATCTTCAACGATACCCATAGGGTATTTGCAGGAGTGATCAGCAAGTTGTAGTGCCATGGTAGTAAGTTTAAAGTTTTTGAGACCTAATTTATTACAAATGGAATAAGGAATGAGGCTAACACTTGCCCCCAAATCACAAAAAGTTTTCTCAATAAATTCAGTTCCTATATTGCAAGGAATATAAAAGCTTCCAGGGTCTTTCAACTTTGGGGAAGTGTTCTTTTCAAAAAGAGCGCTGCATTCCTCTGTAAGTGCAATGGTCTCTATATCTCCTTTACTTCTCTTATTTGACATGATGTCCTTCAGGAATTTGGCAAACTTGGGTATTTGAAGGATTGCATCAATGAGTGGTACTTCAACACATATTTCTTTTACCTTCTCCAAGAATTTGCCAAACTCTTCATCCTTCTTTAACATAATAAGTCTTTGAGGAAAAGGGACTACTATACTTTGATGGTTAAGTGGAAGAGTCTCTTCAACCTTAGTGGTACTCTCCTCATCAACTTGAATCTGATTTGGTGCTGGAGGAGAGAGCTCTTCTTCAGTGTGCATCCCTTTTGGAGCAGTCACTTGGGGATCTCCCAATGTCCGTCCGCTCTTGAGCTCAATTCTATTGCAGTGCTCCATAGCATTGACATCAGGCTTGCCAGGTAATTGTTCTGGTGCTCTAGAAGATAAGGAAGCTAGTTGGGCAATCTGTCTTTCTAGAATCTTTTGATGTCTATCAAAATTATCCATTCTGAGTAAGCTTTAAAATGTCTTGTTTCATTTCATTCTGAGTAGACATAATTTCTTCAAACATCTTTTCAATTTTAGACATAGGAAAACCTTGAGAAGATTGTTGCTGAAAATTCTGCTGTCCGGATTGAAAATTAGGTCTTGCCCTCATAGATGGTCCTTGATCTTGATTGTTTCTATAGGAAAAATTTGGATGACTTTTCCATCCAGGGTTGTAGGTATTTGAGTATGGGTTGTTCTGTCTTTGATTGAAACCCATGATTGCATCACATTGCTCTAATTGATTGATTTGTGCGGTGATAACTCCTAATGGGCATGAGTCATTTGAATGTTCAGAACTTCCACATACTTCATAAGAAGAAACAACGACATTAACCGTATTTGAAATAACTCCCATATTCTCAAACCTTTTTGTAAGAGCATCCAGTTTTGCAGCCAATAAAGTCACTGCATCAACATCAAATTTTCTTGATGCTTTTGTTGGGTTCATACAAGAATAACTACCACTTCTCTCATTATCCCATTGATGGTGGTTTTGTGCTACATTTTCAATTATCTCCTCGGCTTCATCCAAGCTTTTATTCATAAGTGCCCCTCCAACAGTTGAATCTAGGGACACTTTTGTATGATAATTAATGCAAAATGTATGTAGCACTAACCACCTTTCCAAACCATGGTGTGGGCATTGTCTGAGCATACTATTGTATCTATCCCAAACTTCAAATAAAGATTCAGAGTTCACTTGTTTGAAGCTTGCAATAAGATTCCTCATATGAGCTGTTTTACTTAGAGGATAGAATTTGTCAAGGAATTGTTGCTCACATTGCTCCCATGTGGTGATGCTATTTGGAGCCAAAGAATTCAACCATTGCTTGGCTCTATCTCTCAAAGAAAACCCAAATAATAGTGATAGTAGGCGCACTGCCTCTAAAGGAACACCATTCATTTTCATTGTGCCGCATATTTCATAGAAGACTTCCAAATGTTGATTTGGGTCTTCATGCGGTCCTCCACCAAATTGATTTTGCTGCACCATAGATATAATTGCAGGTTTGATCTCAAAATTATTTGCTTCAACTGAAGGCCTTGAAATACTAGATCGAAAACCCTAGCATAAGGTGCAGCATAATCCTTTAGTGGTCTATTCGCTATGATAGAGTGTTCTTGTTCTTCTTGTTGTTTTTGCAGAATTTTTCTTCTATGAAATGTTCTGTCTATCTCGGGATCAAGAGGAAGAAGTTCTCCTGTAAAGTTAGTATTTCGCATACACAAGAACAAGATAGCAAGATATGTTTACAAAAGAAAAAGAAAGAAAGAGACTAAATCAAAAGAAAACAGAGAAAAGTTAGACAAGAATATTAGAATCAAAATGCAGAATTAGAGTTACAACAAAAGGAATTGACAAGAATGTTATACAAGAAAGGAAAAACTTATGAAAACAGAATTCTAAGAGTTAGATTACAACTATGCAAATGAAAAGAGAAGTTATGTCTAGTCTAACTCAATTGAAAATCTCTAATGTTATAGCGCAGTCCCCGACAATGGCGCCAAAAACTTGTTGACCTTCGCAAGTGTACGGAAAATGTCACAAGTAATAATAAAAGATATCGAATCCACAGGGACTGGAATAAGCACTAAAGATGTCTCAAAGCGAGTTAGTTAAACAACCAATCAATTGATTTACAAAGTCTAAGTGTAACTATGAAATGTAAACAAAGAAATGAAAGAATAAGAAACAAGAATAAGGGCAATGATAAAGGTATGTTCTAGGAGTTTTGGTTTCTTTGTAATGTTATTCAATATAATGATCTACCAAATTTTATTTCTCAATTGTCCATCATTTGTAGAAGGTTGCCGGTTCCCTCTTGCAATAGACAACCGGCCTAGGACTGAAATATATCTAAATTCGATCAATTAGGAATGAACCCTATGTTGTCCTTATACGGACTTGCCTATCACGTGCGTCCCTCGGAAAATCAACATAGAAATCCACTACTTCTCAACCTCATTAAGATATAAAGATTAATTCATCCAATCTATCCTACCCTCTTTAAATACCAAATTTCTCTCTCAAGATTACCTCTCAAACGTCCTTACATGGGCATGTTCCTGTCACGAATGTTCCTCGGAAAATCGAATGAGAAGCAATCCATACAAGATCCACAAGATATTCAAACATTCAATCAAGTATGGTAATTAAACCCTAATCACAACAATCCACACAAGAAAGAATAGATACAAAACAGGGCAAAATCATAGAAATAGGAATCTTGGCAAATCCACAAGAGTTTACATCCAATATTCATTACAAATACTCCATCCATCCTAGAACAAAAGATCTAATCCATGGAACAAGGAAAGAATCCAAAAGAAGAAGAAAAGATAAACATCTTGATCCCCAAATCCAAGAAAGAAAGGGAAGAAAAGCTTATCTACGATGAAGAACCATCTTCGGATCCAATCCTCGCTCCCCGGAGTCGAAACGTTGAAGATCCGCCTTTAGAATCGCCGAAATCCCTCCAAGAAGGTGGAGGAACGCCCAAATCTTGAATTCCCTCCAAAAGGGAGAAGATCCCCCTTCAAATCTTGAAGAAACCTTTATATAGAGGTGAGGTTCGGGCGCCACACGACCCCAAAGCACGACCGTGTGAGGCTCACACGGCCAGAGCCATTTCCTTCTCTGCCAACCTTACACGGCCGTGTGTGGTACACGCCCGTGGCTTGCTTCTGCCAACACTCCCCTTGCACGGCCGTGTAGATCTACCCGGCCTGCACTGGCTCCTCCTCTGGAAACCTGGCACGGCCGTGTGGTGTACACGGCCAGGGCCCTCTTGCTCACTGGAAATCCTGCACGGCCGTGTGAGGTACACGGCCAGGGCCTTCTTGGTCTCTAGAAATCTCATATGGCCGTGTGGTGTACATGGCCAGGGCTCCATCTAGCTTCAAATCTTTACACGGCCGTGTGAGGTTCACACGACCGTGACAACTTCCATCTTTGCTGCATCCACACGACCAAGGAACTCCACATGGCCTGGGCAACCCCCATGGCAAGGCTGTGTGAGGTACAAGAATGGTTCCTTCCTCCTTTGCTTCGCTTGCGGATTTGGCTTTAAACACGAAACCTTCACCAATTTCGACTCCTGTGTACAGAAAACGCACAAAAGCAGATCTCCGAACAAAAAGAGTAAATATGCTAAAAGGAAAGCTGGAAGTATAAAAATACGTAGACAAAGCATGTGCAAAATATGTGAATGTGCGTCAAAACATGCTAAACAAGTGTATACAATCTACGCACATCATTGCGTAAATATATGGAAAAACCTCAAAACCTGCAACGATAATACTCATGGTGGTGAGTAATGAAAAACGACGACTCAGGGCATCTGTGCATCTGGGACACGATTCAAACTTCCTGCTTGGTGCCTTAGCGAAAAGATGAACTCCTGCAAGTAAGCCACCCACTTGTCATGCCACCTACTCAGCTTGTGTTGACAATTGATGTACTTTAAGGCTTAGTGATCAGTAAACAGGATTAACTCCAGGTAGTGACGTCAATGCTTTAAGGACTGAACAATGACATAGAACTCCAAATTGCAAGTAGAATAATTTCTCTTGGATCCAGATAGTTTCTCATTGAAGAAAGCAATTAAACGCCCAGAATGACTGAGAACACCTCCTATACTAATGTTGGACGCATCACAATTGATCTCGAATACTTGGTCAAAATTAGGAAGTCCCAAAACTAGTGCCTCGCTCATCTTCTACTTGACTAGTTGAAAACTAGTCTCTATTTCTTCAAACCACTTGAAATCTCGTCCTTTGAGACACTTAGTGATGGAATTAATCAGAGTGCATTTATCTTTGCTTGATCTATGTGCACACCATCAGTAGACATAATAAAACTAAGGAAAATTACCAAGGTAGTAAAGAAAGAACACTTCTTTATGTTGATAAATAAGCACCCTATCTTTAAGTTTTCAAAAATAACACGGAGGTAATCGAAGTAGGATGACCACGTCGGATGGTAGACGAGAATACCATAAAAGTAAACCACCACAAACTTTCCTATGAAAGGCTGTAGGATCTGATGCATAAATCTCATGAAGGTGCTGGGTGTATTGGATAATCCAAAGGGCATGACCATCCACTCATAGCCTATGTTGTGTCTTGAATGTGGTCTTTCATTCATCTCCAGGCCTTATTCTGATATGGTGGTATCCACTTTTAAGGTCAAATTTTTAGAAGACCTTAAAACTGAATAGTTGATTCAACATATCGTCCAAGCGGGGAATTGGAAACCTATACTTCACTAATTTGTACTTCACTATAATCTTGTTGATGGCTCGACTGTCAACACATATACGTCATGAGTTATCTGTCTTTGGCACTAGTATGGCATCAACTGTACATGAGCTCATGCTCATACGGATATAGCCATTCTCCAATAATTCCACTACCTATCGTTACAATTCTTCTACCTCCGTGCGACTAAGAGGATATGCTTGTCGATTAGGCAAACTCGACCCTGGAATAAGGTCAATATGATGTTGGATATTGCGCATAGGTAGTAACCTAGAAGAAAGATCCTCATGCATCAGCTCATCAAACTCTGCTAGCAGCTGCTGTACTTCGGCTGGTATCTCAATGTCCGTGGCTGGGACATCGCTCAAAGCATGGACAACACCTCCCTACTCCATCTCATCTAAGAACCTAGATATATAAAGTAGATTAGTAGTTTTGACTTCTAGAAATAGAGTGACTTCTTCTCGCCCCGGTGCCAACACGATCTTCTTTCTCTTGATGTAAAGGGTGCAAGTATTCTTTCGCCTATCGAGGATGACGTTATGATCATGCCATCCCAACAGTACATGACATGCATCCTTAGCTACCACATCACACTAAGCACTATCAAAATATTTGCTACCAATTGAAAAATATACGAGACATCGCTTGTCTACCATTACCTCACTGTCTTTGTTTAGCCACGACAACTTATATGGCTTAGGATGACAATCCGTCTTTGGTTGTAATTTTTAGATAGCCTCCTTACTACGTTTTCACAATTGTCACTGTCAATGATCATCTTGCACTTTATTCGTGACAGTGCTGGTGGTGTGAAAGATATTGGTTCTCAGCCATTAATTCCTTGAATCGCCCTTAGGAGTCAGTAGGCTCTTGTGCATGACCAAAGTTTTATGGTCATCATTGTAAAGCATGTTATCAGCTTCATACACTAGTTCGCCAATTGCCACTATATCTTCTACCACATCTTCCTCAATCAGTAAACTTTTACCCTTCGGATCAACAAGAGCAGGTTTCCTATATTGGTTCGCCCTATGTCCCTATTCACAATATTGATAAGATTTGATAGGCTTAGAGTAAATTTGCCATGACTACTATTGTGAAGGACGAGAATTCTGAGGGTAAAATGGTCGACTATTTTGGTCCCTTCTCCTTATTGGTTTTCGATTCTGCTGCTTGTCAACCACAGTGCACGCTAGTAGGCCTCTGAAATTGTCAAGAACAAATGAAGGCTGACGGCATCTTGCAACACTAGGCACAACCCCCTAAGTATCGTGCCACCTTCTGCTTCTCTGTCTGAGACAAGTTGTTTCGGGCAACCAACTGAAAGAACTCTTCCGTATATTCGTCGATCGATATCGTGCCCTGTCTCAACGAGTGAAGTCGCTGGAACAGAGTTTGGGTGTAGTCGTAAGGAAGAAAGTGCTTTCTCATCTTCTTCTTTATTTTTTCCCAGTTAGTTATTTGAGATTTAACTTGTCTATCTCGTGAGAGTCGTATCTGCTCCCACCACGCCGAAGCTCACCCCTTGAATTTGATGGTAATCAACTTCACCTTCATCCGATCTGGAACTTGTTTATAATTGAAGATCTGCTTCACTTTGTTGATCCAATGCCTGCAATGTATCAGAAAATTTGGGTAGTTCAACCAAAAATATCGTGGTCTCTATAGGGTTCCTTCCGACCATGACACTCCTAGTATGTAGTCTGCTCATAATAAGGGTTCTTGAAGGTAGACTCAGATCGATGATTTGAGATTTCACAACCTTCATGCATCCACACCTCTTCTGCTAGGTGCCGGATTATATCTACAACCTATAAATCCTCATTCGTTAACTCATGAACGCTACAATCTCGGTGCCTGGTTTCCTCTATAGGAACTTGTTTGTTGTTGCGACCACGACCACAACAACAATGACCTTCCATTGGTTTTGATTTTCTTTGATGCCAATTGATGTTGGACAGGATAGCGATTATTCTGCGGGTAGACGAGAAGGGGAAATTGGAGAGAAGGCAAGAAGAGAACTCGAAGAAAACAAAGAGAAAACCGCCATTCCAAAGAAAGGAAACTTTGTTAGTAATTGAGGGATGAATCCCCATACAACTAAACATGTATTTATATAGACTCTAGACTCTAAGACAAATAAAGGAAAGAAATCCTAATATATGGACCTCAATTCCTATCTTGTAAAAAAGAAAAAAAAATCCTTTCGGAAAAGGAAGGTTCTTAACAGAAACTGAAATTAACAAAACAAGATGTTGATATAGACAAATCCTAACCCATAAATACTAGAAAGTTCAAAATTACCCTTAATACCATAAAACGAAAATTATTAAACATAGCAAAAAGATCTTCGGAGACTCCGACGAGGGCCTAAACATTGCTTTTTGACCCAAAACTTGGTGGCTATGGGTTCTTCTATAATAAATATAGATTTTTGAATTCTGCACGCGTGACTACTGACAAAGCTTGATTCCGAGTTCCAAGTTAAAAGTTATAATCCTTTTAAATTTAAGCGGTCATATTAGATTGGTCCTGCATTAATTGAGGATGACGGTCGAAAGAAGCTAATGGAAGGCAAGGTGATGTTGATGGTTGAGAAGAGGTACAAGCAAGTGGCGGTGATGCATAGAGAGGTGTAAGTTGATGGGAAGGCGATGTGGTAGCAGATAGGAGGTAGTGCTCCTTGCTGGTGGTCTTGTGGAGGTGCATAAATGGGAGGGGGTGAGGTGGAAAAAGTGTGGGTGGGGTTGAGGAGGAGCAGTTCATGGACTAGGGTCCAATTGGATGTTTTTTGATTGCCTTTTTCCATAATTAGTGTTGTGTCCTGTCTTAGGAAATAACTACACATCATTAGCAGAATGACCCAAATCCAATCCATGAGATTTAAGATAACTTACATGATGGAAAAGAAATTAATGGATGCACATTTCAGTTAGTGGTCAAGACTTATCATATAACTAAAATTATTTCAAGTTCTTAATTTAATACTAGCGAACGCGCACACGTGTTGCATGTGTAATATAATGGGATGAGAATCTGAACTATTTGGGTTCTCGAGTGTCCCTTGCGTTGCACTACTGCAGGGGCCTGATGCACCCTTGACGCTCGAAAATCCCAACAGCAAACTAGTGTAACGGATTCCCCCTCACAAAAAAATAATTTAATTTTTTATATCAGGTATTGAACCGATAAGAATAGATATTATACTTGATCTTAGCCAAAAGATCTATAAATTGGACTTGGTAAGGTGTGTCAGTCCATGTAGTAGTGCAACGCAAGGGCTACGCTCGAGAACCCTATCAACAAACTACTGTAACGGACTCTTCATCATAAAAAATTTATTTAATATCACACTTTATCTTATAGCCAAAAAGCAGAGAAAAGTATGCTTTCTAATGTGTCGGCCCAAGATATTTATAGAAGCTTCTCCGCTCGCGGTGTTGCTAATCTTAGGATATGAAACTAAAGAGAACCATGACAGTGTATATTTTTTTTTTATATAAAACAATCAGAGAAAATTACTACTAAATCTTAAAATGATTTTCAGTATGAAAAAAAGGATATTAACGTAATTTTATTTTAAGCTTCACCAAAATTAGTTATTAAAGGTTGAGATTCTTAATAAAATAGTAAGATTAGCAATCAACTACTGGCATGGGTAAGCCTATTGTTGCTGAGACCGAAGATATAACATTTGGATAATATGACTGGATTATTTGATTTAGGTATAAGGTTGTTTTACAACATAATAACTCTTACATCTAAAATAATGTTGGAATGACGAAGCTGCTCAAGACATTAATTAAATCATCTTCATCTTTCTGGGAATAAAACCTGTTCACCCCAATTCAATTTAATACAACCTATTCACCCCATTCCAATTTAAAAACTGGCATGTGCTGTACATAAATAATACTATGCAAGTCCCATCCACAAATAGTTCTCCACTGTCAGAAAAATCTGAATAGTTAATTATTTAGTTGTGCATAGAGTTCAGAGAAGATCCATTGAGTCAACCCCAGATTATTCAAGTTCATGGCTCGCTGTTCTAATTGTATATATACTTATGGATCTGATTTTATTTGGCTCAGTTTTTCTTTTTTCCTTTTTCAGAAAAGCCAATCTGATTGCACTGTTTTCAGTTTTTTCCCTCTTATTTTTGAGTTTGATTTTAAAACTGGAATCATCTGGCAAGGATTTTTTTTTTTTTTTCTAGAAATTGAATTGAATTGAATTGTCTCGACTGTCCACAAGAATCATTTGGGCGAGGATGGGGTTTTCAACTTCTTTTGGGTTAATTGTTCAGCCTTTTCAGCTTTTACCATGTTCTAACACTCCCTCCTCTCTATCTGTGACCACAATAGTGCTGATATAGTTGGTTTCCTCTTCAAGATGCAGTGGTGTTTTTTATCCTAGTTATCATTTCTGACACTAAGAACACCAAGATACCCTTGATTGTGCCTTTTTTGGTCCCCATTCACCACATGGCTTTTGTTCTCCACTCATGATCGGTTTACAAATCTTCTGATGGATGCCTTGGCACATCTTAGTTTGTTTAGCACATTATTGTGGTTCCAGATTATGCTGCAGTATGAGTTGTATAAGTTATGAACTTGTAAATATGCCATCTTTATACTGGTTAAATGTATTGCATTCTGTGGAAATTGATGAGTAGTTTGAAATAAATTGTTATTCTGAACATACGGCAGTTGATGTAAATAACTTTTAAATGTTAGGTTTGTTTAACTTATTTGAATGAATGCCATAACAAAATATTTAATATCCAGGCATATTTGAATGAGCTTATTGAGCAGTTTGCTCCACTAGGACAGTAATTTATATATTGGGAATTGCTCAAAAGGTGCACGCAGAGTTGGGAATTGATCAAAAGGCGCATCATACTTTCACTAATTTATCGGTCTTCCCGTTCTACCCGGCAAATATGACTTTTTACTCTCTTTCCTCTCTTATTTGCATACAACTTTTCTCTATCTCTTCTATTTCCTCTCTCTCTCTCTCCTCTTTCATCCGATTAAACTTTTCTATTTTTTCCTCCTTTACATGCCCCATGGAAGTTTAATCTTGAAGCACCTCTAGAGAACCCAAAATAAGTAATGGAGGATACCTTTGGACTCCTTACAACCTCAGAAACCCATAGGAGCTGAAATAGGTGCAATTTGAACTCTCTAGGTCGATCTTTAGACTGAAATCCTCTGATGGACTTAGGCTATTTGTATTTCTGCAAACTTGCACCCATCTGGTGGGTTGAGTAAGAGGAAGGTAGATAGAGTGAACACTGTGAGTATAGTGTGGGAAGACCAGGACCACGTTGGACCTGGTATGAGAGGATTTGGTCCAGCTTGAGCCTGATCTAAGCAAATCAGGCCCATGTTGGTCTTGGTCTCTAGGAGATCAGACCCAAGTATTAGACTCCTTGCAAATTCAGAAATCCACAAGACTTGAAATGAGTGCAATTTGAGTTCTCTAGGTTTATCAATGGGTTTTGACCAAAATTGACTAATGGACCGAAGCTATTTGGATTGCTACAAACTTACACTCATCCGGTAAGGTTGAGTGAGAGGAAGATAGATATGATGTCAAACTTTAGTTCTGATCAAAGGAACACTGTGAGCTTGGTGTGGGAAAACCAAAACCATGTCGGGCCCGATCCTCTCATATGAGGCCTACATTAGGCCTGATCCTCTCATATCAAGCCCAATGTGGTCCTGATCTTCCTACACCATGCTCACAGTATTCCTTTAATCAGCACCAAGGTTTGACACCATATCTACCTTCCTCTCACTCAACTCTACCGGATGTGGTTTTAATCAGCACCAAGGTTTGACACCATATCTACCTTCCTCTCACTCAACTCTACCGGATGTGGTGCAAGTTTACAGAAATCCAAATAGCCTAGGTCTATTTGTAGGTTTCAGTCAAAGCCCACTAATCGATCTGGATAGCTCAGATTGCACCCATTTCAGATCTCGTGGATTCTCCATTACTTATTTTATTATTTATTTTGAGCTCTCCAAAGGTGCTTCAGTATTATGCTAACTTTTAGCTAGATTACTTGAGTCTGGTCTCCTAGAGACCAAGACCAATATGGGCCTGATTTGCTCAGATCAGGCCTATGATCCTCTCATATTAGGTC
Organism: Zingiber officinale; assembly: GCF_018446385.1. NCBI lineage: Eukaryota > Viridiplantae > Streptophyta > Magnoliopsida > Zingiberales > Zingiberaceae > Zingiber > Zingiber officinale. The sequence continues at coordinate 52,584,247 of NC_055992.1, read as the reverse complement.
GACGTTGGACCTGATCCTTTTATATGAGGTCTAACATGGTCTTAGTCTTCCCACACCATGCTCACAATGTTCATTTGATCAGAACAAAGGTTTGATACCATATCTTCCTCTCACTCAATCCTATTGGATGGGTGCAAGTTTGTAGAAATCCAAATAGCATGTCCATCATTGTGTTTCAGACAAAATCCACTGATTGACTTAGAGAGCTCAGCTTGTATCTATTTTAGGTTTGGTGGATTTCTGATGTTGTAAGGAGTCCTCTATTATTTATTTCAAGCTCTCGATATGTGCTTCAGGATTAAACTTTCGTGGAACATGTAAAGGAGAAAAAAACAAAAAGTTTAATCGGAGGAAAAAGAAGAGAAAGGAAAGTTGCATGCAAATAAGAGAGAGGAGAATAAAAAGTTAGGTTTGATAGGAGGGGTAGAAAAGGAAGATAAGATAAATTAGTACGTCTTTGATAATTATCATAATATGGTACAGCTTTTGGTGAATTCCCAATTTTGTGTGCGCTTTGGACAATTCTCATTAATATATCTCCGTCAGCATCTTGTACCAAATGTGACACCAGAACTTTGAGGTTAATTCTCGGTAATCCCAATGTTTATTGTTTCACTTGATTATCTTTTGTCATCATAAAGGTGGTTGGCCGAAAATATGTAAGACTCTATCCACCATCATCATCGGAGCACTTATATCCCCATACGGAGACCATGCTTTGCAATTCCAGTCAGGTATATGGTTTCTAAATTCCTTTTAACTACTGTGCATAATTTTTCTTTTTCTGATCAAGGATTATGTACCTATCAGTATATTTCTTTTTTTGACGCCCTTAAAACATTGGTCATAGCTTGTCCATTGATTCTGCTTTTTCAAAATGTAATGCTAACGTTAGAAATAAGTTAGATATCGATTCAACTTGCACAAGTGCATTATCTGAGAGTATCATAGTTTTGTTTTGGGTTTGTCTGCAGGTAGATCTTGACAACATTGATTTAGAAGAATTTCCAGTGACGGCCGACTTGGATTTTTCCGACTGTGTCTTGGAAGAAGGTGAAATGCTTTACATTCCACCCAAATGGTGGCATTATGTGAGATCACTTTCAACAAGCTTCTCTGTCAGTTTTTGGTGGAGTGCAACAACTGATTCTTGTAGAGTGACATAGTATTAACCGTCGTCATTCTACAACATTTCTTGACTGGTATTGCATCATAGAAATTACACGTTGTAGCATTGGTAGTCATTTCACGCTGTATGCAGATCCATTAACCAAAGCAAGCCGTACATTTTTTTTCCTAACCTAATCAATACCTAATTATATAATACCTCCTTGATATTGACCTTGACCAACACCAGTTAAATTTTCATAAATTCACAACTTGACCAAAATCAGTTCGACTCTCAACAATAATATTCACTTTTCTCTATAGGATAAATATGTAAGTTCACCAAAAGAGGATAAATTGCTAAGAACTCAACGGAGTTGATATCTTCCCAACTTGCCCAAGCTCTTGAATTTCCTTTAGGAATTTGAACTTGAAGGAGCACAACAAATAAATATGCAATAGTAGGTTCTTAGTGTCCAAAAGCTCTCAAAGAGCTTACATAACCACAACTCTAATGATCATATAGAAAAGTTGAAAAGTCAATTTTAGTTAATTAGAAACCCTATCCAACCACTAGATGATTCTAATATAAAGGTTAACTCTAAGAATAATATCTCTAAAAGTCTTTCATTTGACGTTACATCTTTCTACTTAACCAAAAGTCATTTCAATCGATAATCACTAAACATAAATATTCTAATTGATCAAATCCTACATCTAGTTGATCGCAAACCTTTTTATTTGACTAGCTTGCTTGAGTCGATATAAAACCCTATCACAATGATTGACACTATCTAGGTAATCCCCTCACTCGACTTATAACTCATCATAAGCCCATTATTGTTAGCACAATCAGACACTTAGTGATGGAATCTATTATAAGTTTTAATTATTTGGGGATATAGGTTAAGTTAGGATCCTATTTGCATTTAATAAGTATAGGAGGTTATGTAAGACTTAATTGAGAAATACATGAAGACTTGACGCGATCAAGGGTATTGATGACTTGAGAATTATGAAGATTTGGAGAAGGATGATGTGAGACATCCAAGTGGCTAAAGGTGATTCATTCGCCCTTAGTATTCCCGTCAATCCGTACCTAGGTCAGGATGGAGAAGGTAAATCACGGGTGACTATTAGCCATTAGTGCAGGTAGTCAAAGCATGGGAGAAGACATATTTGAACGTATCGAGTTTCTACCCCAAGACCTCATGTGGCAACATTCCATGTCTCAACCACTGTACCGCCCCGAGGGGACATGATGTGAGACATCTAAGGGACTATAGGAGGATGAGTATTAAGATGCAATTGATTTAGAGGTGGACTACATAGGTGAAAGCATAAAGTTGGCAAAAGATGATTGCACTCGTCTCTATCATCTCCGCCAATCCATCCTAGGACTAATACAGAGGAAGTAAATCATGAGTGACTATTAGCTCTTGAAATAGTGACTGACGTGTGAAAGCATAAAGGATGACATATAGAGTGACCCGAGGGCTCATTGCATCCAAAGAATAGGAAACTAAATAATAAGTGAAAAATAATCAAAATGACACCCCAAATTAAGAAAAATATCAAATGTGCATTTTTTTTTTTTTAAAAAAAATCAAATTGGCACCCCTTCTGTAGGATTAAACATGATGCTGGGGAATAACATTATGGATTTTACAAGCTAATGTTTTTCAAAAATAACTAATAACAAAGTAGCACATCGGAAATAATTAAAATATTAACTTAGTATATATTTAATCCAAAGCAACAAAGCAATGTAAATATGTAAAACTTGTTCAGTAGTTTATCAATCAAAGGCAAATATAGACACGTGCAATAATAATAAAATATGATTTATATTTCTTAATTTCTCTTTTATAGAAAACCTCTAGAAAGGTGGAGCAATTTTAAAGAAAAAGAATCTAACAAATTTTACACAAATAAATAAGTATGATAACAAAACAAAAATGAAAGATTACGTTATGTTGATTATAGAATTGAAGCGCGAGTTTGCAGCGTGCCATTGTCGCATCATAAAAAGTACGAGAGCACAAGAGCATGAGTATGAGCACATATAAATTGAATTTATAAAGGGATGATTTAAAAGCTCTACCTTGAGGCCCTTTATATAACATCTATTTATTGCTGACGTGACATCCTTCGGTTGACTAGAAGCTTCCTAGTCGCCTGGAATGTGCTGACGTGGCTACAACATCTATATAGTAGATAACATTGTCCACATTCTCCGATTGTCTAGAGCATGGTCAAACTTGATCTTGACCTTCTTGCTTGAATTGTTCAAACTCATCATCTACTAATCGCATGGAAGCAACTCCTGTCGCGCATACCCTCTAGTCTGTTGAATGTCTCTATACACGTTTTGGAAATTTTATTTCAAAAACAAGCAGTGGAAGCATAATAATTTTTGAAATTATTATAACATGTATCACAAACATACACTACAAGAAAGTTAGTCTTTATGACATATAAATGTCCTTATAGCATATTTATGGTGACACTATAGTTTTCGTGACCTCTCTAAAAAACGCCTTATAAAGTGATGTCGTCTTAGACCCACCTCATATTTTTGGCATTTTATAATGTCGTTATATAATATCAATATTAACATTAAAAATGTCTTAATTTAAAGATATAATGACACTCTAAAATGTCAGGAAAAGTCTTTTTCTAAGGACATTTATATATGTCGTGTTATCATCATAACAGTGACAAAACTACATATTACCAAAACTCATTTATTATGATATTATATTTTTTTATAAGGACAATAAAAAGTGTCAGTAAAAGTAATTTATAAAATCATTTTAAATGTTACCTTAACTAATCTATAATGACATTAACAAATGTCATTATAATAATTTATAAATATATTTAAAATGATCATTAATGTTTATATAGAATATATAACATGAATTTAATATTTACACATCATCACAATCCATCCACCATTTAGAATAGAAAAAATTATAAAATATAATTTAAAGTGCAAATAGATAATCTAAATCCATCCAACAAATATTTGAGTCAAAATTATAAATGCAAACTAACGACAAGTTCTTTACATCCAAAACTAACAACACTCAAAATATTAAGTTTTAGAACTAACAGAGTCTTATAAAATAAAAACTCAACTAGACAGACCATCTTCAACTGTCATATTACTTCGCAAAAATCCAAGTACCTATCATCTACAAATATAATGAATAAATTTATATTAGTGAAATAAAATAATGCAGACAAAAGGTTAATAGAAATAATGATAAAGATTGAATATCATACCAAATGAGAAAATGCAAAGTATCATTTCATATTCACCTAATAGTAATCTTCACTTACTATTAACTACAAATGCATTTCATATTTATTTAAAATTATAATTACATGATAAATATAAAAAAATTAATAATATTTCAATGAAAAGTAAAAAATATACCAGATGATAAGGCAAAGCTATCATTCCTCTAAGTGTATCCTCAAAATTCTATAAAAGATCATACGATTTAATTAAACTCTCTTCTGGTTCTAAGACAACTTATATTCTTACTTCACACCAATTTGACCCAAGTGCTTGTCTCCCTACTATAGTATTTGGATCCATGTTATGGAGCACTCTTTTTGCCACAATTTTCGTTGACTCAAATAAACTTTTGATTAAAACAGAACATCCAATCTACATAAAAGTATAAAAGAGATAAAAATTTGAAAAGTTTGAAGATGTTTGAAATGGATAATAAAAATGAAATTAAACAAACTTTACCCGTAAAGATGGATGACGGAGAATAGAAATTTATGGATTACTACTTGGTGATGTGTGTTGATTACTATTGCAATTTGAAAAATGATTCTTATTTGATTGATCAGAAATCTTGGCTTCTAGCATTACAATATGTTGACCTTTATTTTTAATTTGCTCATCCATTTTTTCAAATTTTATCTGTTGTTCCATCACTAGTCGATTGCATGTGCCATGACTAGGAAATCCCCATAAATTAGATGGACTAACACCATCACCAAGCATACGTACTTGACCAAGTCTATCTAGTCCTATGATTTGAGCAAATATATTATTATGATTCACTAGATCATTAGAATCTTCAAGAAGTTGATTTGTTAATTAATTCATTGTAGCATTTCTCAAAACATGACATGTTGATATTTATTAAATACATAATGATAATTAAAATAAATTATTTTTGCGATAACATAGTTGAAGAGTATAAAATAGCTTACTAATCTTTTTGCTATAATATTACTTGAGGGACTTCCATTGGCATGAGTAAAGCAAGCCTGGAATAATTCAACTCGTGATGGAGGGTGCCCCTTTTCTTTTTCCTAGAAATATTCAAGTTCATCCCAATCTAATAAGCATGTTTTCCACCTTCAATTACTTCAATAAAACTAATCAACAAAAGTTAATAAACATGTACTTGGTGTAGGATCGAGACGTGCTAGAGGGGGGGGGGGTGAATAGCACTCGTGACTTTTTCACATTCATTTTAAAGCAATCGGAGATAGATACAGCAAAAATAAATAAATAAACAATACAATGATACAAGTTGATTTTACTTGGTTCGGAGCCTGTGACGACTCCTACTCTAAGGCCCACACTCGTTAAGTGTTTTCTTTGGGCACTTCATTATCAATCTATTAAATTACAAAGACAAGTACAATTTACAATGAAAATAGATTAAATGCTATAACTTAAATTATATCAATGACTTAGAGAGTTGAAGATGCAAGCTTTCGGTTGTTGGAGCAGCGTTACAGCCTCGTGGACTTGTCTTTAGAGTAGCGCACAATAGGAAGATTGTAAGAATTTGTTGTGTTTGATGCACTACTCGAAGAGGGCAATTATAAGCTATTAAAGGCGCCTTTAACCTCCTTCAAGGCACCTCCAGCTGTGAAGTTTATCCCCGTAGCGTCGGAGATGATAATTTCCGCAATCTGTGAAACTTATCCGATCAAAGGCGCCTTTAAGCTCCTGGAAGGCGCCTCTAGCTCCCTCCTGCGCGAAGCTTTGGGTAAGGCACCTGAGGCGCCTCCAACAGCCCTAGAGGCGCCTCATACACTGATAATCCGAGCATTTCCTTGTGCATCTCCCTTCCTACAAGGCATATTAGTCCACAAGCAAAATATGCCCTACAAACCAAAGTTACCAAAATAAAATATAAATAATAAAGTAGACTTCGAACTATCTGGTTCTGACTTTCGAATTTCCCAGAAACCTAGGTTGAATCGACGTCTACTATTCCCTCAATGAGGAAGGTGTCCTCACCTACTTCTCTCAGAACAAATTACCTTTTGCCAGATCGGTCATCCAGACCGGCTGGACTTTTGCTCAGCGTCTAAGACTTCAGGACTTTATGCTGAATGTCTGCTCCACGACCCATTTAGACTTCCACCTGGTCTGCGACCACCAAGATTTTCACATAGAGTCCCCAACTCTAGGATTTCTCCTAAAGTGTTCGACCCACCAAGACTTTGCTAGTCTCTCGGACCAGAACTTCATTGCCTAACTACAGCTAGGACTTTCCATAACCTAGGGTTACCACCCCCTAAGACCTAGGGTTACCTCCCCTAGGGGTTTCCACCTGCCTAGAATCCACTAGGACTTTTGTCTAAGAATACTTATGACTTTCTTACAAGCTCATTCACACTTGTTGGACAATAAGTAACCTTAACTTTGAACCCTTTGCCATTATCAAAACACAGGTTTGATCATCTAGTACTCCCTGCACCAACAATCTCTCCCTTTTTGATTATGGAAACATAGTTCAAAGTTAAGTAAAAATAAAAAGAATGTCTTTGAAAAAACTTAGCTTTGAAAGGGATGCCTTTGAAAAATACTTAGCTTTGAAAGGATTTTCTTTTTAAAAAAACATATCTAAATACTTAGCTTTGAAAATATTTTCTTTTTAAAAAAAAACTTAGCTAAATATTTAGCTTTGAAAAAATTTTCCTTTTAAAAAAAAACTTAGCTAAATACTTAGCTTTGAAAAGATTTTCTTTTGAAATAACATCCTACAAGAAAACTTAAAAAAAATTTAACTCCCTATTTCTCTCTCTCTTAAAAAGTTTAAGTAATTTGTAGGGGATAGTGAGCTTAAATAATTTAATAAATGTCATGATTAATAACTATTACCCTAGAGTTCAAGCATGAAAAACATAAGTTTAATAATATAAAGGTAATTATTTATTTTTTCTATTTTTCCATCTCACCCATTCTATATTATCAAACATGTTAAGCGTATGAGTTTGTGTGAGATGAAGTTACTCTTAATTTTGATGTTGATTTTAAGTTTGAGAATTTAAAATATTTAATTTGGATTTTAAAAATATTTAAGTTTAGATTTCAAAAATATTTAATTTTAAAATTTAAAATATTTAAGTTTAAATTTGAAAAATATTTAATTTTAAATTTTAAAATATTTAAATTTGAATTTTAAAAATATTTAAGTTTTGATTTGAAAAATATTTAATTTTAAATATTTAAATTTGAATTTAAATTTAGATTTTAAAAATATTAAAATTTTAAAATAGTTAAGATTAAACTTAAATTTTAGTCTTAAAAATAAAATTTGAAAGATATTTAGGTCTGAATTAAATTTAAAGATTAATTAATTAAAGTTTTCAAATCAATTAAAGTTTTGTAATTAATTAACATTTGAAATTGATTAAGATTTTAAAATTCATTTTGAATTTGATTGGTTTGAATTAGGTTAAATTAATTCTCAATTTATACCTAAATCCATCTCACCCTGTCTAGATTGTCAAGTAGGGAACCTTATGAATTTTGTGAGATGGTTAATTTAATCTTTAATTTAAATTTAAATCTAAGGATTGATTTATATTTGAGTTAGATTAAGGTTTAATAGTAAGTTAATTAAATATTCATTTCAATAATTGACTTCTAAGCTGTGGCGAAACACTATGTCTTCTTGGATATTGGAACAACAACCACTTCTAAACAAAACCTTTTAAATAAATCAAATTTTTAATTTTCTTTCTGAGAATCCTTAGTCTAACTAAATAAGTGTTGATCAAGCTTAAGTCCTTATCTATCCTAATCTAATCATGTATAAAGAAAGCAATAGATCAAACATCAAACAAATTTATTTAATAATAAAGATGATCTTTCTATTGGCTCGCCCTGAATCATATCCTCGATAAGGTCTATCAAGATAATGGATTTGATCCCTGGGATCCTGATCAAGTCCAACTTGATTAATTAGGCTAGACTTGGAGACCCATGCTTGGACTAAGTTTCTATTTGATCAATTTATAAGAGACAAGTAAGATCTAAATTTATGTTTAGCCTTATACTCAAGTCCTGATCGACTGTATATGACTCTTTGTTTTCCAAGAATTAGATCAAGATTCTTGGAACCCAAGGTGAATCGTTCTAATGCATTCTTCAGTTCCTTGAGTTGACTTTTCAGGCTAGAATTTTCTTTCTCAAGTTGTTGGACTTGAGTTGAAGTTCCAGTCTGAACAAATTCAGTCAAGGAGCTTGGGTTAGTCACTTCCTTAAGGGCTATTACCTTCTATTAGAGTGACTTGACCCGAATATTATATTTGACCAACTTTCTTAATAGATATGAAATTAAATTTTGTAAATCATCAAAAACAAGATCTACACGTTGTTGGTGCGGTTAGCACTAACGATCTAACTCAGGTTTTGATGAATGACAAATCAAGTTAAGTTAGGTTTGTCGTGATCTAACACTCTGACCAAGTATACAAGCGAAGTCCAGACAGGTCGACGGGCTGACTGGATATCTAGCACGAAGTCCAAGTGGGTCGACGGGCTGACCGGACGCTTGGCACGAAGTCCAACTAGGTCGATGGGTTGACCGAATAGCTAGCGAGAAGTCCAGACAGGTCGAAGGGCTGACTGGACGTCTGGTAGGTGAGTAAAGGTAAGTCACTGGAAGGGAGTGACTATGAGGACGCGTTCCCGGGAAGGGAGCATTAGGCGTCGATCTGACTTAGATCAATTTCGGATATCTAAGTCAAGATCGTGACTAGATTCCGATCTCGGAAAGACGGAATCTAAGTCATACTCTTAATATTGAATTTATAAAACTGTGCTAACACTTTGTTTTGCAGGAAACATATTATATATTTGCATCGGACTAACCTTATCTTACAGGAGAAGGAATCTCTGGAGAAAGGTGGTCTGGGTGCCCGGAGGTCCGGGTGCCCGGGAGGCAATTTTTATCCTATCGTGTCGTCGCCACGTGGAGCTCGCTGGTTGGACCTGCCACGTCTCACCAAGGCGCCTGGAAGGGATCCGGGGTGCCCGAGCCTCATATAAAAGGAGGGTCGGGGTGGAGCTCAAAACAACAACTGACAAGAAGATCTTCTACTTCTTGCTCTGCTACTCTGCGCTCCTGCGACGCTAACAAAGCTCCGACAACACACGTTTCCTTTTCGATTTATTCCTTTGTCGGCATTGCTTTTATTTTCATTAGCATTTTCTGTACTTAGTTTGTAATAAATTTCGAATTGCTAGTGATTGCCCACCGAAAGCACTCAACCAGTGCGGGCCTTGGAGTAGGAGTCGACACAGGCTCCAAATCAAGTAAAATTGGTCTGTGTTAGCATTGCTTAATTTTTCCGCTGCGTTTAACTCTTATCGAATTGGTCGATGATATTATCTATCGAAATATCATGATCCAACAAGTGGTATCAGAGCAGGTACCGCTCTGATTTGGTGCAACCACAAATCAGGCAAGGGGGTGATTTGTTTTAATTTTTTTTTTCTATTTTCGGATTTCAGTTTTTTATAAAATTCCAAACTAGTACAATTACCTTTTTGGAAATCTCCTTCTGTCGTAATTACATCTAAATTGGTGCAACATCAATTTAGTTATCTTTTTAATTCTTCCCGCACTACTAAATCCAAGACCAAGTCTTGGAACCTTTCCATTTGTTTTTTTTTTGTGCAGATTAAAAATGTCACAGATCGAGGGCTTCAGCACAGTGCAACCTCCCCTTTTCAATGGGGATGATTTCCCATACTGGAAGAAGCGGATGGAAGTATATCTAAAGACAGACTTCGATCAATGGCTGAGTTTCACAAGAGCCTACAAAATACCAGTAGATAGCTCCGAGAATCTATTGGATCCTGAAGAATGGACAACAGACTTAAAGAAGAAAGCATCAACAGAGAACAAGGCAATCAACACATTACAGTGCGGATTAACTAGAGAAGAACTGAACCGGGTCGGACCACATAAAAATGCTAAAGAGCTTGGGACAAACTGATCGAGTTGCACAAAGGAACGAGCAATGCTAAGGTAACAAAACGAGACTTGCTTTTAAATAGAATATTTAATATAAAAATGCAGGAAGGAGAAATGGCTAGCTAACTCCACACAAGAATCAAAGATATTCTCAACGGACTCCACACAATAGGGCATCAAATGGAGAACCGGGACTTAATAAGGTTACCTTAAGAATTGAAGAAACTACTAATGTGAAATTTGAAGAATCCAAACAAAACCTAGAACAAACACAACTTCAACCAATTGACTTTGTTCAAGAAAATAATATGTAACGACCACCCTTCTTACTACTTCTACTACTCTCTAAGGATGACCGTTACTTAACTACTACTCTACTCACTAGTGTCACTTTTGTTATTATTAGCGACACTTAGATTTATCACGGCCCTAGAGGAATTCCTATCGAAAAATTTCGGCAGAGTCTCCCCTGTACCGGTGACCAAATCAACAATACAAACACTATATACACAGCCACAGGCGGCTGGAACATATTTTTCCACACCCACGCAGTAATAATAACACAATAACTAAAAGGAAACTATTCTAGCAATAGTAGACAGATAGAACTCCAACGATAGGACATAACAAGCTACAAGTGCGGAATAGACTCAATTACAATCTCAATTTCATCATAGCATTAAGGAGAAAAGAAAAGGAAACTCTAAACAGGTAAGTTTTGACAACTCCTTAGCAAACTCTTGATCTCTCCATAGTCCAGCCATCACACACCTTCCCCACCACCACCTTGTCGCCTTCCTTTCATACTTTAGCTTTTCCTTTATCTGCAGTAGGAGGAAAAAATAAATCTATAAGCGAAACGCTTAGTAAGTACTAAACTATCTCACAAAAACTCGAAGTGCATAAAAATGCAAACGATACTGAAATTGAAATGCTAAAAGAAAAGCTACATGTACTCATCTAATAGCAAAGTACTCAAATAAACTGCATACTCATGATATACCAGAATAAAGTTGAATACTGGAAATAAAACTAAACATGCTCACTAAACTGATAAGAAAAGTAATGAAACTCATGCTGTATGCTTAGAATTAAAGGAACTAAACTTCTGTTGATTCTAAACATAGGTGGTACTTGTTTCATTTACTTATAGCTTTATACTTGAGATTAATCTTTTAATTTCTTTTACTTTTACTTTTCTTTCTTCTTCTTTTTCTTTTTCTTTCTTCTTCTTTTTCTTTGGGCCCAGACTTAGTACCATCTTATGCGTGCTCTCTAATAGTGACTGAGGTAGCGAGCCTCCAGTCCTATGAGGATAAAGACCTTGGTCTTACCAGGGCCAAGACCTCGGAATTGGTCACCTGGATTTGTTTAACGACAACCTCGGAAGTCGGGTACTAGCCTCTTACTTTAAATTACTTGTTATCTTTTTTAACTAGACCTTGGTCTTGTTCTTACTTGTAGTTACCCATAATCCTCAAAAGGTTTAATAGGGCACACAATTATTTCACTAAAATACATGGCTATTCATCTTATTAAAATAGCAAAAACAACTTAACTATATGCATCAGATTAAAGAGCTATTAAAAGCTATCTAACACATATATATGCATATGCATCAAAACAGGAAACTGAATTATAATTCGATACTGCTCATGCTATTCAAATACTGCAAGTGTATCTAACAAGTAGAGAATTGCAACTAACTGAGCATGCTATAAAAATCAAGCAAGCAAATCAAACTACAAGATAAGCTTAATAGCGGTTCATGTTCAAGAAATTCAAGAAACTAACACTACATACTTTAAATGAAGACTGTTCTTGCCTTTCTAAGTAGCAGGGAAAATGCTAAACCCATTCTAACTAAATAAAAGGGTTGTTCTTGGATAAGGAGCTACTCATGCTTAAAAACAAAGCCGTGAAATTCTGAATTTTGGATTGAAATGCTAAGGAACTAAGCAACTGAAATGCCAAGCAACCAAATACTAGAATGCTAGAAAAATAGCACAACAAGCTAACTCCAAATCATAAAAACAAGGCTGTTCATGTTAAACTAAAACTAAACTTGACATGAAACAAATTCTAAAGGAATAGAGTACTGCCCGATATATGAAATCTGCACTTAATAGGTCTACACTCCTAAGTTATTTCCAACAAAGCAAAAACATAAGGAAAGGATGATTTCTGCTGTAATCAAAAGTTAACACATGATATACTAAAGCATATGCTGTTCATGTTTAGTTAATAGAATAGATCAACCAATTCCTAATGGTCACTGTAAAGAGCTTCTACTGTAAACCCAAGCCACAATTGCTCTTCACGCAATGTGCCACGACAACGGAAGGAAGCAGGAAGAACAATGCTAGCTTCCATACAACCCGAACATGCCAACTAAAATACTAAGTGCAAGCCTGAGGAACAATTCCTCATGCTCTACACGAAGCTTTACATGGACTGTAAAACTTAAACTGTAAAAATTTAAAACCATAACACTCTACACGAAATAGAGCATGATCATCAAAGTCACAACCTAAAAACAAATACTTCTTAAACATGCTGTGCTTAGCAAAGAAAACCCAACCGTAATGCTTAAACGAGTCAATGAGAATCTGTTCACGCTCGCCAAGGAAAAGAAGGAAGCAAAATTTTGGAACTACTCCTACCACAGGTGAGTAGTACTTACCCCTTGATTGCTTGGACTTACAACCGAGAGGGAGAGGCGGCTAGAGTTCCGGGTGGAGCTTGAAACTCGGCGGCTCCTTTGTGCTTCCGAGCTCCCTTCGTCGGGATGACCACCCACGGGTGAAGACTGGCCGGAAAAGGGCTTCGCCGGCGCCGGAGAACAAAGCCCTAGCTTTGCTGCGTTTCCGCCCGAGTCCAGAAGCGTCGACGCACGCGTGAGGAGAAGAGAAAGGAATTAGGGTTCGGGAAAGAAATTAACCCTTTTAACTATCTGGTATCCTCAGTTCTAATCGTAACTTAAATATATCTCGCTACATACTTGGTTAACAAATCATGCGCAGCCCAGTTGGTTGGCTGTGTTTGGTTAGGTTGGGTTCGGCCGGAGGTCTTGGGTTCGAGTCTCACCTTCAACATTTTTGGTCAAAACTTCTTTCTTTTTGTAACATACTAAACGACCTCCAAAAATTATGTAAAAATACTCTAAAAATTTCTAAAAATCTCTAGAATATTTTAAAAGTATTTCCAAATATTTTTATGGACTTTTAGAACTTGAAATAGGGAAAATTGGGTCATTACATAATAACTCTGAAGGAACAAACCAAATTCTAAGTCATGAAGATGAAGAACAACCTCAAGAGAGTCAACCCCCTAGAACTATAAGAGTCAACCCAAATCACCCAACTGATCAAATAATTGGTGACCCAGATCTTAGGGTTACAACTAGATCATCCTTTAGAAATCTAAGTCAAATATCTTTAATCTAAAAAATTGAACCCAAAACCATAGCTGAATCACTACTTGACCCAGACTGGGTCATAGCTATGCAAGAAGAATTAGCTCAATTTGAGCGTAATGAAGTTTGGGACTTGGTACCACCACCCAAGAATAAGAAAATAATAGAAACAAAATGTAACACCCCTAGAAAGCCTAGATAAGAAAGTGAGGATAATGAGAGTACGAATGAAAAGAAGGTGTAAATATTCTAAGTTAAATATTAAGATGAATTTAGACGATTAAAACTTTATGAAAGAAAAATAAAGTTGAGAATATAAATCATCTATGCATGATTTAAAAGGTATGAAATTAATATGGACAAAAGGAAGAAGTATGAGATAATATATATATGTATGAAATATTTATGCATAATATAGTAATATACGAATTATTATGTACAAAAGAAAATAAAATGTTAGAAGAGAGATTGAACCTTGGATCTCTTGTAAGGAACATGTATAGGATACCAAAGGGGATAGGAGAATTATTGATAAGGAGAGAAAGGACTAAGTAGTTAAGAATAAGAAAGGATTCTTTTTACTTAAAAGAAAAGGAAGTAAAAAGAAGTAAAAATATGCATAACCAAGTTTTGATCCTTGGTTCTCTTGTGGATGCATGCATGTGTTAACCAAGTGGGATAGAAGAGGATATTGTAAGAGGAGAGATAGAAAATTTTATTAAAGGAGAGAAAAGAGAGAAATTAAGGGAAAGAAAAGAGAGAACACAAAAGGCATCTCTTTAGAATATTCTTGTCATTTAAGGGGAGAAATGAATAGGGAGGATGAATCAAGTCAAGTTTCCTCCCCTCATCTTAGTATAAATAGGCATGGAGGGGGGACTTCAACTTCATCCTCAACCCACTCATCCTCCTCTCCTCCCTTTGTGCCGAGACCCACTCTCCCCTCTCTTTTCTTCTTGTTGCCGAGCAACACAAGAGGAAGAACACCTTCTTCCTCCTCACTCTCCCCCTCTTTTCTTTCTTGTTGTTGCCGAGCAACACAAGAGGAAGAGAAGCCTCTTCTTCCTCCTCCTCTCCACCAAAAGACCTAGCCACTCCTCTCCTCCATTGGTGCCGAGCAAAGCAAGCAAGGAAGAAAGGTCCAAGCAAGTTCTCAACTCTAGGAAACTTAAGCGAAGAAGGTAAGCTTCCCCTCACCTGTGGTACAAGGCTTTTATGTGATTTTCGGATTTATAAGGATTAGAAAACCTAGGAAAGAATTTAAGAAAAATTCGGCTAAAGAAAAGGTTTTCAAATCTAGGATGATTTAAACAAGACCTCATTTCATGATAAGATTTTCTATGCTATGTAGAAGGATTCCTTTTCATGATTTTATATTGATATGATGTATGATCAGAGGAGTATCTAACCTTAGGATTTCAACCAAAAATATTTTAAAGAGGTGAGTAAGATTATTGTCTAACCGAACTAGTGCAAAGTTCCTTCTATGAAATGCTATACATAATGTTATGTAATATGCCATGATATGTGATAGCATAGGAAATGCTAAACATAATGAGGAGAAATGAAATTATGTTATATGCCATGATATGTGATAGCATAGGAAATGCTATACATAATGTTATGTAATATGCCATGATATGTGATAGCATAGGAAATGCTAAACATAATGAGGAGAAAATGAAATTATGTTATATGCCATGATATGTGATAGCATAGGAAATGCTATACATAATGTTATGTAATATGCCATGATATGTGATAGCATAGGAAATGCTAAACATAATGAGGAGAAAATGAAATTATGTTATATGCCATGATATGTGATAGCATAGGAAATGCTATACATAATGTTATGTAATATGCCATGATATGTGATAGCATAGGAAATGCTAAACATAATGAGGAGAAAATGAAATTATGTTATATGCCATGATATGTGATAGCATAGGAAATGCTATACATAATGTTATGTAATATGCCATGATATGTGATAGCATAGGAAATGCTAAACATAATGAGGAGAAAATGAAATTATGTTATATGCCATGATATGTGATAGCATAGGAAATGCTATACATAATGTTATGTAATATGCCATGATATGTGTGATAGCATAGGAAATGCTATACATAATGAAAAGAAATGCATGAAAGATTGTTAAGGACATGATATGATAGTTATGCATGATAAGTTATTTTTGTATGGGTTTGTACCATGGGTGGGCTCCGTAAACGCCCCGGGGTCGATGGAGTAAGACTCGGGCCTCGTCAGTAAATGGACCTCTGAATGCCCTAGGTCGATGGAGTAAGACTCGGGCCTAGTATGTATGCATGATAGGGTTCAAGACTTGCTACCTTGGACCTACCTATGAAGCGCGCGTATTATGTATGTGGTACAAACCGGGATCCCAAATGATGATGATATTAATTTCAAGTACTTATAAGTATAAAGTTTTCAAATTCATGATGCATTGCCTACATATGTGCTTGAATTATCTGATGATTAGATATTATGTCACGTGATATTATGATATGACTATGAATATGATACCCTTGTATGTCGTATGCTTATGATACCTCGCATGTGATAAAATGAATTCGGTTTTAGTGAGTAGGAAAGGAACTTACTGAGCCATGAGTGCTCATAGCTTACTTTCCTTGTACCGCAGATAAAGAAGCTGGATGAGCTAGAGGAGCAATAGGAGAAGCAGATAGTGATGTGTGTGGTGGTGGCTCGGCAAAGAACGATCCGGACAAATTAATATGATTAGTTATAGAATCAACATATGCACATTTATGTGATATTATGCTTAATAAATTAAATTCTTTAAAGTTTTTATTCTTCCGCTGTTATAACTAAAGCATGTACGTAAGTAGTATAAGAACGTAGCGCCACCTTTGGTTGGGTAAGAAGGGTGGGCGTTACACAAAATGGGTATTTAGAAACAAATTAAGTGAAACTGGAGAAATTACTAGAAATAAGGCTAGGCTAGTTGCTAAGGGGTTTAGTCAAGTAGAAGGACTTGACTATGATGAAACATATGCCCCAGTGGCTAGACTAGAGTCCATTAGGATGTTACTAAGTTATGCAGCACACAAAGGGTTTAGACTATACCAAATGGATGTTAAGTCAGCGTTCCTAAATGGACTAATAAAAGAAGAAGTCTACGTAGGATAACCACCTGGGTTTGAGAGTCTAGAACACCCTAATTATGTGTATAAATTGAACAAGCCTTATATGGACTTAAGCAAGCACCTGGGGCGTGGTATGAAAGATTAACTTCTTACCTAATCTCTAAAGGGTTTAACCAAGGTCAAATTGACCCAATCTTATTTTTCAAATTAATAAAAGAAGATATTTTTATAGCACAAATTTACGTAGATGATATAATCTTTGGTTCAACAAATTCAGAATTTTTAGATGAATTTACAAGCTTAATGGAACATGAGTTTGAAATGAGTCTGGTAGGCAAATTAACCTATTTTTTAGGATTACAAATCAAACAGACAAATGAAGGTAATTACATTTATCAACAAAAATATACTAAAAATTACTTAAAAAAATTTGGAATGGAAAACACCAAAGAGATAAAAACACCTATGGCAGTAAACACAATCCTAGATAATGACCCCAATGGAAAACTAGTTGATTTAAAATACTATAGGAGTGCCATAGGTAGTCTACTATACTTAACTGCAAGTCGACCAGATATCTTATTTGCAGTTAGTATGTGTGCTAGATACTAAACCTGTGCTAAAGAATCTCATTTGACTCAAGTCAAAAGAATCTTTAGATACCTTAAAGGAACAACAAATGTAGGTATTTGGTATCCTAGGACTAATAATTTTGAATTAATAGGGTACTCTGACTCAGATTATGCTGAATGTAAATTAGACCGCAAAAGCACAACTAGCGGATGTCAATTACTGGGTCCATCACTTGTCAGTTGGTTTAGTAGAAAGCAACACTGTGTTGCCCTATCCACAACTGAGTCAGAATATATAGCTATAGGAGAGTGCGTTGCACAATTATTATAGATGATGCACACCCTAAAAGATTTTAACTTGAACCTTACAAATGTAAAAGTCTTAATTGATAACATTAGCTCAATTAACCTAACAAAAAATCCAGTGCATCATTCCAGAACTAAACACATTGAAATTAGGCATCACTTTATCAGGGATCATATTACTAAAGGTGACATTGAACTCAAATACATTGAGTCCAAGTCTAATTTAGCTGACATATTCACAAAACCACTCTCTGAAAGTGAATTCAGTAATCTGCGTAGAAAATTAGGGATGTGTTTAATAGATTAGGATTTTCAAAATTCAAAACTGCTTTAAAATTGACTGCTTCAAATTTTAGGTTAAAATTATTTTATTTTTTTAAAACTTTCCTACTTTTAGAATTTCAAAATAATTTTAGCCTTAGACTAGAAAAATCCCCTTAGAAATCATGTTCCCCAAGGACTAGCATTTGAGCGTCTCACCAACACTCTAGGTTTACCTTGCTTGTGATTGACAAACATAGAAAGGGGTGAGATGTATAGGCCAATTGCCTGGACTTAAGATGCTTATATCAGTGCATCAATATAATGTTGGTGCAATCGACCTAGGTTTGATCGGTACGATCATGGTTTTGATGTTTGTGTCAAAGAGTTTAAGTTAGGTTCACCCTTGTATTTGATATGTGTATTTGAGTTGTGTAGGTTTGCAGGATACACATGCGACTCAAGTTGATGGCTTTGGGTCCGGTGAAGGATGGAGCATCTGAGGGACCGTGGACAAGGCAGCGAGGACAAGGGCCGAGGGAAGCGACTTCGAGGCATACACGAAGGATGGCATTGGGGACGAGCCGCGGACTTGAATGCATCCGAGGGACGAGAGCCAAAGGAAGTAGGCTTGAAGGCAAGAAGTTAAAGCTGCAAAGGAAGTGTCAAATGAGTCATAAGGGTGAGGGTACGAGTGCATGAGGAATTGTACTCGAAGTAAAAACTGAATTTTAGGGTTTAACTGTAGCAGTACTGTAGCAGTCAACTTCATGTTTTAGCAGTTGACTGGTGCAGTCGACTGGGCGCGAAAAGAATGATTCTGTTCGTTCGATCAGTATGGATCAGTCGACTGCATGTTTTAGCAGTCGACTGGTAATTGACCGTTGGCCAACCGTTGGTGCTGCAAAGTAGCCGTTGGCTACCTCTAACGGTAACACCAGTCGACTGATGGTTTTGCCAGTCGACTGGTGCCGAGATGAGTTGATATGATGATCAACTCTCTCCTCTTATTTAAAGGAAGCTTTGGGGCTTGAAGGAGGTTACTCATGCTTGTTGAATAACTCCTTGTCATTACCCAAAGCTTCCAAGTCTACTCTCTTCCTCCAAAACCTAAGTTCATCATTGTAAAGAGGAAGAGATCCTTTGTGAGAGGTTTGCTCCACCGAGAAGGAGAAAGCTCTAGCTGGAGATTGTCGGGGATTGATCCATCGATGGATCAAGGGCTCATCCTGTTGGATTTTTCGGGCCGCGAAAACTGCTTTTCGCATCGTGGAAACCCCGAATCACCCATGCCACTGGCTCTCGTGCGAAGGATAGATTTCAAAATACGAGTATGAGTTTCAAACTATGATCTACAGTAGATCTACAAAGGAAAAATATTTTATACCTTTGATGCGTGCCCTTCGCAATCCCGCAAGTCCAACGTACGCCGGATCTCGAAGTTGTCAACGTAGACAACTCTCTAGTGATATCCACACGAACAAGATGTGTTCTCTAACACTTAAGGATGGAGAAGAGAGCACCCCAAGTGTGCTAGCACTTTCTAGGGCTCTCGGGTAGGATTTGAAAGGAAGAAAAAGAGAGGATGCAAAAGGAATCTCATACACTCAAGAAGTAGTATCCTCCTTTGTGACCTTCACTCTTCCTTATTCTCTTGGAACTCACTCAACCACCTTCTCCTTCCATGAAAAGTCTCGGCAACAGCAAGCAAAGAGGAGGAAGAAGCTAGGAAGAAGGAGAAGCAATTACCACTCATGAATACCACCAAATGAAAACCCCCTCCACCCTTTAGTGTGGCCGGCCACACACATAACTCCCTCATTTAATGTGGGCGACCACATTAAATGGAATGGGAGGTGTAACCTCCATGAGGTGGCATACCTCATGAGGTGGAGATGATGTGGCAAGGTTAGTCATGCCATGTAGGATGAGTCAACCTTCATGATGTGGCAATGCATCAAGTCAAACTTGATGTTTCAACTTCCATTTGGTCAAGTCAAAATTGACCAATTCTCTTCCTTGTTGAGTCAAATCCAACCTTTGATTCAAGTCAATTTTAATATAATGAATCTAATTTATTTAATTAAATTGATCTAATCCAACCATTTCTCCATCCACTTGTTCTTTGTGTGTGACCCAATAGGTTCTTGTAACATTGGCAATGCCCCTAAACCCATTTAGGACCATAAGTAATGAGCGGTATCTAGCAATACATCATTACTACCCAAGTTACAAGAATGTTGAGATCCAACATCACCTTGTGACTACTAATTGTGACTCCTCACAATATATGACAAGTGTCCTTCTATCCTAGACATCTAGATTGATCAATGTGATGCATAGACCGTGTCATCCTCTGACCAATCTAAATCTTGAACTCCAAGTAGACTCACTAAATCAAATAAGCTCAATATCTCATATTGACTCATTTGGGCATGGCCATGCACTTCGTGGTCTCACTCTATCAAGAATACCGATGTCTCTCCCGTCATATAGGAGGGATAGATCCCATCTACATCACTCACATCCCTCCGCATAATTTGTTATATACCCAGTAATCGCCTTTATAGTCCACCCAGTTACGGGTGACGTTTGACGAAACCAAAGTACATAACTCCTTATGTAGGGAATCATGGTGACTTCAGGTCCAAGGACTAGTAGTCATACTAATAGCCACATGAGAAAATATATGATACTCATATAACGATCCATGATACTTTCTCATGGCGGGTCATTCAGTATACATTCTCTAATGCATACCCATGTGTCAACTTGATATCTCTATATCCATGACTTGTGAGATCAAGTCATCGAGTTGACCTACATGCTAGTCTTATTGCATTAACATTGTCCCTGAATGTTAATACTCGACTAGGAATGATTAAGAGTAGTGTTCCCTATATCATCTCACTATCGATTCAACCAATCGATTGATATAGGTAAGAACCTTCTACTCAAGGACGTTATTATACTTAGTTTATTTGGCACCAATACAAGTAAGTATAATAACCAAAAATCAAATGCCTTTATTTATATAAAATATGATACAACAAGTCTAAAATACAATCATTAAATGATTGACTCTAGGGCTCTAGCTAACAATCTCCCACTAGCACTAGTGCCAATCAGTGTAGGCTCTAAGCTCCAATGACCTAGTGTGATCATCATGCTTCCTCTGTGCCAAAGCCTTGGTCAAGGGATCTGCGATGTTAGCCTCTGTGGGTACTCTGCAAATCTTCACATCTCCTCTCTCGATAATCTCTTGAATGAGATGGAAGCGCCGTAGTATGTGTTTGGTCCGCTGGTGTGAGCGAGGTTCCTTCGCCTGTGCTATAGCTCCATTGTTGTCACAATAGAGCTCAATAGGGTCAGCAATGATAGGAACCACGCCAAGTTCAGTGACGAACTTGCGAATCCAAATTGCCTCCTTTGCTGCCTCTGATGCAGCAATATACTCGGCCTCTGTAATAGAATCATCTACTGTGTCCTGCTTCGAACTCTTCCAGCTCACAGCACCACCATTTATACAAAACACGAACCCTGACTGCGATCGATAATCATCCTGGTCGGTCTGGAAGCTAGCATCACTGTAACCCTTTATAGCTAGCTCATCATCGCCTCCATATATCAAGAAATATTCTTTAGTCTTTCTTAAGTACTTAAGAATATTCTTGACCGCTATCTAGTGACTTTCACCTGGATCTGACTGGTATCTGCTCGTCATGCTCAAAGCATACGAGACATCAGGTCGAGTACATGGCGTACATGATAGATCCTAAGGCTGAAGCATAAGGGATCTGATCCATGCGGTCTCTCTCCTCTCTAGAAGAGGGACCTTGAGTCTTCGAAAGACTCACGCCATGTGACCTCGGCAAAAACCCCTTCTTGGAGTTCTGCATGGCAAACCGAAGGAGTACCTTGTCAATGTATGTACTCTGACTTAGGCCAAGTAATCTCTTAGATCTATCTCTATAGATCTGTATCCCTAAAATGTGGGATGCCTCACCTAAGTCCTTCATTGAGAAACAAGTCCCTAGCCAAGTCTTGACAGACTGTAGCAAAGGGATGTCTTTCCCAATGAGCAGTATGTTATCCACATACAATATGAGGAGGACAACTGTGTTCTCTACAACCTTCTTGTAGACACAAGGCTCATCTTCGTTCTTGATGAAACCAAACTATTTGATTGCATCATTGAATCGAAGATTCCAGCTCCGAGAAGCTTGCTTTAGTCCATAAATGGACCTATGCAGCTTGCATACTCTGCTAGTATGCTGTGGATCTACAAACCCTCAGGTTGTGTCATGTACACATCCTCAAGTAGGTTTCCATTCAGAAACGCGATTTTGATGTCCATTTACCAGATCTCGTAATCATGGTAAGCTGCAATAGCAAGCATGATCCGAATGGACTTAAACATCGCTATTGGAGAAAAGGTTTCATCATAGTCAATACCATGAATCTGCTTGAAACCTTTAGCTACCAAGCGACCCTTATAGATAAGTCCATCCATGTCAGTCTTTCTCTTAAAGACCCACTTACACCCAATGGGTTTTACCCCTTCAGGTGGATCAACCAAAGTCCATACTTGGTTGGTGTACATGGATTCCATCTCAGATCTCCTGGCCTCTAGCCATTTCTCAGAATCTGGTCTCATCACAGCTTCCTGATAGGTGGTAGGCTCATCATCTATGAGCACAACGTCATCATGGTCAGACAAGAGAAATGAGTATCTCTCAGGCTGACGACGTACCCTATCAGACCTGCGAAGAGGTATGTCTACTTGAACTGGTTGTTGTTCCTCAACTCCTTGTGGAACAACATCATCCACAACACTTTGTGGTTCCAGTTCAACTTCCATCGAGGCTTCAGTGCTATTGTTCGCATCTTGAACTTCTTCAAGATCGAATGTGCTCCCACTAGTCTTTCTAGAAACAAAGTCCCTTTCTAGAAAGACCCCAGTCTTTGCCACACTGGGAATGTAGAAGTAATATCCCTTAGTTTCCTTGGGATATCCTATAAAGTATCACTTGTCAGATTTGGGTCCTAATTTATCTGAGACTTGACGTCTAATGTAAGCCTCACAACCTCAAATCCTCATGAAAGACACCTGGGCATCTCTCCCAGTCCATATCCTATATGGTGTCTTTATCACGACCTTGGTTGGAACTCGGTTGACTATAAAAGCTGCCGTGTCTAGAGCATAGGCCCAAAGGTATGTCAGAAGATCTGTGTGACTCATTATAGATTGTACCATATCTAATAGGGTACGATTCCTCCTTTCGGATACACCATTCCCCTGTGGTGTTCCAGGAGGAGTGAGTTGGGATAGAATCTCACACTCAGCTAGGTAGTCACGAAACTCATGGCTAAGGTATTCTCCACCTCGATCTGATCGAAGTATCTTAATACTCTTGCCAAGCTGGTTCTGTACTTCATTCTTGAATTATTTGAACTTTTCAAAGAATTCTGACTTATGTGTCATGAAGTACACATAACCATATCTACTGAAGTCATCAGTAAATGTGATGAAGTACCTATAGCAGCCTCTAGCAGCGACATTGAAAGGGCCATATACATCACTATGTATGAGTCCTAACAAATCAGTCGCTCTTTCGCTGTGCCCACTAAAGGGAGTCTTGGTCATCTTGCCTAGTAGGCATGACTCGCACGTCTCATAAGATTCAAAATCAAATGAGTCCAACAAACCATCCTTATAGAGCTGGGATAAGCGCTTGTCATTTATATGACCTAAGCGACAGTGCCAGAGATAGGTTTGGTTCATGTCATTTGACTTGAACCTCTTGGTATTTATGTTATAGATAGGGCTCTCAAAGTCTAGAATATAGAGTCCATTTATCAAAGGTGCACTACAATAGAACATATCGTTTAAATAGACAGAACAACATTTGTTCTTTATTGTAAACGAAAATCCTTTCTTGTCCAAACAAGAAACTGAAATTATGTTCTTAGTCAAGGCAGGCACATAACAACAATCATCTAATTCTAGTACAAGCCCAGAGGATAGAGATAGATAGTAAGTTCCTACAGCAATAGCAGCAACCCGTGCTCCATTGCCTACTCGTAGATCTACCTCACCCTTCGTCAATGCCCTGCTATTTCTCAGCGCTTGTACATTAGTACAAATGTGCGAAGCACATCCGGTATCTAATACCCACAATGAAGAAATAGAGAGGTTGACTTCTATAACATGTATACCTGAAGTAGAAATCTTATTTCTCTTCTTCTTAAGATCTTCCAGGTATTCTTTGGAGTTCCTCTTCCAGTGCCTTGTTTGTCCTTGATATAGGTGACAAAGATGTTCAACCATATCGTAAGCGCCCATCAACTCATGTTGATTCTGAAGCTCAGAGTTCATGGTCGTGAGCATAAGACAGGACACATCTAATGCGTCATCTTGATGCTTCTTGTAAGCATCTCGGTCTGCTCGCGTGGCAGTGGCAGGAGGAGCCTCCGAAATGGGCTGCTCCAGAAAGTACAGTTTACGTTCTTGGGTGAGAACTATTCTCAGGTTCCTGTATCAGTCTAGGAAATTTGCTCTGTTGAGCTTGTCCTTCTTAAGGACAGATCGAAGAGAGAAGGTGTTCGTATTCGACGTCATGGTAATCTACAACAGAAATAAATGCAGAAATAAATATCATATTCTTAATCATTTAATTAGGCCTTTAACTAAATGATGCTCCCATTGAATTCTATAATTCATGTGGGACAAGATCCACATCATACTAACCCTTGAGTTAGTTGTGGCTAATACGCCCAAGACTTAGTATGATCGGTAGGTAACGATTACCAATTATATCTCTATGCAACTCTTGTTTATAGGATAAAATCCACATTTATATTAAAACTCGAGTTAGCTTTGGCTAATACGGCCAAGAGTTAATATAAACGTGATTTTAACCTACCTTTCCAACCGTTGGAAGAATGCCTATAGTTGTACTCGATCCAACCGAGTAAACTAGGAATACTCAATCTAATTGAGTTGTACTCACCCATGCGTTGATAGGCGAGACTAAGATTGTCCCTCCGTACCCTATCAAGATAGTATGTGTTGCTCTGGTTTGGCAGATTCAACAACAACATGTGATCGAGGTAGTGGTAGGTATCACGGCATGGTAGGCATTATGAGTTGACGCGGTTTTAGATCTAATCTAAACGATGATGCGTATCATATACTCGATAGATCTAATCTAATCAAACGGTGCATCATGTGCACGATTTAGATCTAATCTAATCGCTAGGCACTAATTAACTACTTAATTAAACATGCATCACATACATATAAGCAATTAATTATTTTGTGATTGTGTCATGGCCCTACTACGATCTTCTCAAGCCAATGAGAAGATCGGATGGTCAACCTAAGGTCAACAGCTTCTCAAGCTTCTTCCTTTGACCACCTTGTATTGCTCGCGCCCTCCTCGTAACTTCGTCTTGTGTGGACCTTCCACCGCTTCAAAATTTCATTACAATTTTGAAACTCAAGTTACATTCGAGTCTAAATCTAATTTACAACCAGAATATAAGAGAAAGGCATGACGCGCAGGTCGTGAAAATAAAATAAAATAAATACAGCACGCACATCACATAACGACACGCAGGCCGTATTATGAATTACAACACAAATACAATCATATTGGGTCTTTTTGGGCCATGACTATCACAAAAATAATATATAATTCTAAATTATATATTTTTCATAATTTTCTGTAATTTTTCATAATTTTTATAATTTTATGAGTAAATTTTTTCCAGCGGTCCCGATTAGCGATTTCGGGCGCAATCGCAAAGCAAATCCCCTTGCGGGGTTAGGGGCAGTACCCCTACCTGCGATCTAACCATCGCGAGTTGCTCCTAAGCGATCCTACAGTGCCTTAGCCCGCTGTCCCAAAAATTTTTGGGTCGAAACATTGCCGTTACGGAAAAATCTTCTCGGTAGTCGAAGCCTACAAGTGTCTAAACACTTGTGCTTCGCTTCTACGAGAAAAATACCCTTTAAAACTATAAAAATCATGAAATTACAGAAATTCACAGAATGTTTATTTTTCATAAAAACCAAAATAAAGTCGTACACGTCTTCGCACGTGGCTCTGATACCACTGTTGGGTTTTTCGGGCCGCGAAAACTGCTTTTCGCGTCGCGGAAACCCCGAATCACCCATGACACTGGATCTCGTGCGAAGGATAGATTTCAAAATACGAGTACGAGTTTCAAACTATGATCTACAGTAGATCTACAAAGGAAAAATATTTTATACCTTTGATGCGTGCCCTTCGCAATCCCGCAAGTCCAAGGTACGCCGGATCTCGAAGTTGTCAACGTAGACAACTCTCTAGTGATATCCACACGAACAAGATGTGTTCTCTAACACTCAAGGATGGAGAAGAGAGCACCTCAAGTGTGCTAGCACTTTCTAGGGCTCTCGGGTAGGATTTGAAAGGAAGAAAAAGAGAGGATGCAAAAGGAATCTCATACACTCAAGAAGTAGTATCCTCCTTTGTGACCTTCACTCTTCCTTATTCTCTTGGAACTCACTCAACCACCTTCTCCTTCCATGAAAACTCTCGGCAACAACAAGCAAAGAGGAGGAAGAAGCTAGGAAGAAGGAGAAGCAATTACCACTCATGAATACCACCAAATGAAAACCCCCTCCACCCTTTAGTGTGGCCGGCCACACATATAACTCCCTTATTTAATGTGGCCGGCCACATTAAATGGAATGGGAGGTGTAACCTCCATGAGGTGGCATACCTCATGAGGTGGAGATGATGTGGCAAGGTTAGTCATGCCATGTAGGATGAGTCAACCTTCATGATGTGGCAATGCATCAAGTCAAACTTGATGTTTCAACTTCCATTTGGTCAAGTCAAAATTGACCAATTCTCTTCCTTGTTGAGTCAAATCCAACCTTTGATTCAAGTCAATTTTAATATAATGAATTTAATTCATTTAATTAAATTGATCTAATCCAACCATTTCTCCATCCAATTGTTCTTTGTGTGTGACCCAATAGGTTCTTGTAACGTTGGAAATGCCTCTAAACCCATTTAGGACCATAAGTAATGAGCGGTATCTAGCAATACATCATTACTACCCAAGTTACAAGAATGTTGAGATCCAACATCACCTTGTGACTACTAATTGTGACTCCTCACAATATATGACAAGTGTCCTTCTATCCTAGACATCTAGATTGATCAATGTGAGACATAGACCGTGTCATCCTCTGATCAATGTGAGGCAAACTTAGTTTTAATCGGTTTTGAAAAGTAAATATCTTTTAAAACTCAGCTTTGAAATCTTTGATTTTTCAAGTTTGAAAAGTGTTTCAAAATTAAAACTTATGTTTGGAAATTTTCTTGATAAGTCTAGTTTTGAAAACTTAGCCTTAAAATTTTGATTTTGAAAATTTATGTTTGAAAAATATTTCAAAATTGAAACGTATTTTGAAAATTTAAAACATGATTTTAAAATTTGAAACTTATGCACTTACACTTGAAAATTAGCTTTTCAAATTTCTGATTGAAAAATTCTCTTTGAGTTTGCAAATTCATTTTTGAAAATTAAATTAATTTTACAAAAATTATCTTTAAAAATTACTCAAAATATACTAACTCATCACTAAGTTATCTTGCTATAATTAGCTACTTTTCAAAACTTAGCTATTTTCTAAAAGCTAAAAGCTAATGCTTTAAACAAGTCTTCAAAAGTTTAAACTCCCCCAAGTTAACTTGATATCATTTCTTACATTTTAACTTTGTCTGTATTCTATATTTTTGAGTGTTTGACTTATGTCCTTGTTTGATGAATGCTAAAGGGGGAGGGATAGGTGGTTAAGTTAAAGAAACAAAATGTCAAAGTTAAAAACTAACTTAAACCTTAAAAATCATGCTGGTTTTTTTTCTCGCATATTTTTTCACTAACTTAACCAGGTTGTCATTCCATCAAAAAGGGGGAGATTGTTGGTGCGGTTAGCACTAACGATCTAACTCAGGTTTTGATGAATGACAAATCAGGTTAAGTTAGGTTTGTCGTGATCTAACACTTTGACCGAGTGTGCAGGCGAAGTTCAGACAGGTCGACAGGCTGATCGGATGTCTGGCACGAAGTCCAAGCAGGTCGACGGGCTGACCGGACGCTTGGCACGAAGTCCAAGCGGGTCGACGGGCTGACCAGACGCTTGGCATGAAGTACAGCTAGGTCGACGGGCTGACCAGATAGCTGGCGAGAAGTCCAGACGGGTCGAAGGGCTGATCGGACGTCTGACAGGTGAGTAAAGGTAAGTCACTGGAAGGGAGTCACTATGAGAACGCATTCCCGGGAAGGGAACATTAGGCGTCGATCTGGCTTAGATCCATTTCGAATATCTAAGTCAAGATTGTGACTAGATTCCGATCTCGGAAAGATGGAATCTAAGTCATACTCTTGATATTGAATTTATAAAACTGTGCTAACACTTTGTTTTGCAGGAAACATATTATATATTTGCCTCGGACTAACCTTTTCTTGCAGGAGAAGGAATCTCTGGAGAAAGGTGGTTCGGGCGCTCGGAGGGGATTCGGGCGCCTGGGAGGTAATTTTTATCGTATCGCGTTGTCGCCACGTGGAGCTCGCTGGTTGGACTTGCCACGTCTCACCAGGGCGCCCGGAAGGGATCCGGGGCGCCCCGAGTCTCATATAAAAGGAGGGTCAGGGGTGGAGCTCAAAACAACAACTGACAAGAAGATCTTCTACTGCTTGCTCTACTGCTCTGCGCTCCTGCGAGGCTAATGAAGCTCCGACAACACACGTTTCCTTTTCAATTTATTCCTTTGTCGGTATTGCTTTTATTTTCATTAGCATTTTCTGTACTTAGTTTGTAATAAATTTCAAATTGCTAGTGATTATCCACCGAAAGCATTCAACCAGTACGAGCCTTGGAGTAGGAGTCGACATAGGCTCCGAACCAAGTAAAATTGGTCTGTGTTAGCATTGCTTAATTTTTTCGCTGCGTTTAACTCTTATCGACGAATTTTCGTAATCGATATTCACCCCCCCTCTATCGAAACATCACGATCCAACACACATGATATTCATTGACTTAGAAAAAGCTTATTGATCCAGTGGTAAGGCCGGAGGACCCTCATGAGGGAAAGGTCAACGACACGTGGAGGTCAATAGTCAAAGGGGGGTCAATCCCATGGGCTCGACGAGCGGGTGGGATAGGCCGATCACTAGGCAATGATTTTCATCCGAGAGAGCAACCAGCTGGCCGTGAGCCCAAATTTCCAAGGGAAAAAGATCATATGGCTGAGCGGATAGTCCGCTCGGTTCATATGGCCGAGCGGATAGTCCGCTTGGATCATATGGCCGAGCGGATAGTCCGCTCGGATCATATGGCCGAGCGGATAGTCCGCTCGGCCGCATTGCAAATCAAGAGTGAAGGACGAGCGGTTGTCCGCTCGGCCAGGGTGTCAGGCTATGAGAGCCGAGCCGGCGACGACTCTGAACCTTCCCGGACGGACAACCACCTACATCGGACAAAAGGTGAACATCCTGGCCGAGCGGCCTGATGGCCGATCCGGGAAGAGGAAGTCAAAAAGTATGGGACAGCGGGTACGTCATCTTAGTAACCCCTGTTGCTGACAACCGGCATGTTTGAAGACCAGGCCATACTCAGTATCGTACGACAAAAGGTTCTGCGGTCCCATCAAGGAGACGCTCAGACGGTAGCAGTATGGCGTCAGACATGCTCTTCTGATAATCCCATGCTGCGGTATGGTGTAGGACATGTGTACATCTCGATTTATGTGCACCAAGCTCCCATAGCTCTATATAAGAGTCCTTAGACTTCACTGGAGGTATGAAATCTCTGATCCTGGAAGCCACCTTCTTGTTTTTCGTCTACCTGACTTGAGCGTCGGAGGGTCGTCGCCGGGAACCCTTTCCTAGCCCGACTTCTTTGCAGGTTCGTCGGAGCTCCACACGACCAGTCGGAGATCTACGTCAGCAACTAGGAGAGCGCCACGTGCCCAGCGTCCGTTGGTTCAGCGATTCGGACAGGATCAATTTGGCGCCGTCTGTGGGAAAGCTCCTGCATCCGATTGGAAGCAATGGACGAAGCTAGACGACAGCACTCGGTGATGCTTTCCACGGAGGAACTCGACGCTCTGATCGAGTCGAGGGCCGTTAAGCTTGTGGAACAAAAACAGAAGGCACAAGCCGAGCGGCCTGAGCAGCAAGCAACATCATCATCTGGTGGCCGAGCGGAAGCACCACCAGCCACAGTTCCATTCCATCGGTCTCTATTCCGCACTCCTGAAGCCGTACCAGTTAATCGTAATCGAGGATCATCTTCAGATCAAGTACCAAGACGAGACAGTAGAAAAGGCAAAGCCCCCCAAGCGGACGCCTCGCCCGAACGGATCAACCGTCAATTCTCAGAGGCTATTCTACAAGACCCTCTGCCAAAGCACTATGTGCCCCCGGCGATCGGTGAATACAATGGTACCATCGACCCGGATGATCATTTGGGTAAGTTCGATAACACGGCTACTCTTCACCAATATACAGATGGAGTGAAGTGTCGGGTTTTTCTTACCACCCTCTCGGGATCGGCTCAACGGTGGTTTCGGAGGTTGCCGGACGGATCCATCACAAGTTTTAAAGACTTCCGAACGGCTTTCCTCCATCACTTCGCAAGCAGTCGGCGCTATCAGAAGACTAGTGTCAGTCTATTTGCTATCAAACAAGAAGCCCGCGAATCGCTTCGAGCTTACATCCAACGGTTCAATAGGGTGGCCATGGATATTCCTACAGCCACCTCGGAAACTATGATGAATGCCTTCACACAAGGCCTCGTGGACGGGGATTTCTTCCGATCGCTCATTCGGAAGCCGCCCCGAGACTACGACCATATGCTACACCGGGCCAACGAGTACATCAACGTGGAGGAAGCCCAAGCGGCTCGAAGAAAGGAAACTCCCACCAACGGGCTCCCCATGACGAGCGGAAGCTGCACACTGCTCATCAGCCACCCAGAGGACCGAGGGCTGAAGCAATCCGCTCCCCCCATGCTAGGTCCCATGTACAAGAGGTAGCTGCAGAGCGGCCCAGGCCAAAGAAAAAGGTATGGACCCCTATGTTTTGCTCATTCCATCGGACGGACACGCACAACACCAGAGATTGTCGGAGTCTTCCCTTGATCGCCCATCCTGTTCCCCGGAGTGGCGGCCGCCGATCGCCATCGTCCGACAGGCGACAGAGAACTCACGGAGCCGATCGGACTATATCTGATCGCCGACAAAGACAAACTCCCGAACGACAGCATACTCCTAGGCGTGAAGACAATCCTCGAATATCTAGGGAGCGGCCTAGACCGTCCGCTCGGGAAGAAGAAAATAGGAACAACACTTCCCGAGGAGAAATCAACATTATAGCTGGCGGGCCGACCGGAGGCGATTCTAACCGAGCAAGAAAGGCGAGTGTCTGGCAGCTTCAGATCCATGCGGTCGGCTGCAGCCAGGAATGGGCGAGCGGACCCGAAATCAGCTTTGGGCCCAAGGACTTGGAGGGAGTCGAAGTGCCGCATGACGATGCTCTCCTCATCAAAGCGGTAATAGCTAACTATACTATTCACCACGTTTTTATTGACACAGGAAGCTCGGTCAATATCATATTCAAAAAGGCCTTCGATCAACTACAAATTGATCGGGCCGAGCTGCTGCCCATGACGACCCCCCTCTACGGGTTTACGGGCAACGAAGTTCAGCCGGTTGGACAAATCCGACTGGCTATCTAGCTGGGAGAAGAGCCACTCAGGAGGACGCGGACAACAAACTTCGTGGTGGTGGACTCTCCGTCGGCATACAATGTCATATTGGGGCGACCAGCTCTCAGTGAATTCCGAGCGGTCGTCTCCACTTTCCACTAGAAGATCAAGTTCCCCGTCGAGGACAAAGTGGGAGAAGTACGAGGAGATCAACTAGCAGCTCGGCGATGCTACGTCGAGATGGTCCGAGCAGAAGCCAATGCCGCTCGGAAAACGCCCCGGATCGAGGTGAACACTATCACTAAAAAGCCACCCTCTTTGATTTATGAAGAAAAAGAGGAAGTGCAGATTCACCCGACCCGATCGGAGGCCACGACATTCATTGCGTCCGATCTGGAGGCAAGCCAGAAGGAGGAAGTGATCCAATGCCTCCAGAGAAACCATGATGTCTTCGTCTGGTCGACGCATGAGTTGCCCGGAATTTCATCGAGTATAGCGCAGCACGAGCTCCATGTCCGACCGGACGCTCGGCCGGTGAAGCAGAGAAAGAGGGACTTTAGCGCCGAACAAAATGCCATCATCCGAGAGGAGGTCGAGAAACTCCTGGAGGCCGGCCACATACGCGATGTCCAGTTCCCGAGCTGGTTGGCGAACGTGGTGCTAGTCTCCAAGCCGGGCAACAAGTGGAGAGTGTGCATCGATTTCCGGGACCTTAACAAGGCGTGCCCAAAGGATTTTTATCCCCTGCCTCGGATCGATCAACTGGTGGACTCTACGGCCGGCTGCGAGTTGATATGCATGCTCGACGCTTATCAAGGCTATCATCAAGTGCCGCTCGCCCGAGAAGATCAAGAAAAAGTCAGCTTCATTACAGCCGACGACACCTATTGCTATAATGTGATGCCGTTCGGACTGAAGAATGCGGGAGCTACTTATCAGCGCTTGATGAACAAAGTGTTCAAAGAGAAGATCGGGCGAAATCTGGAAGTATACGTGGACGACATTCTCATCAAGTCCGTCCGAGCGGCCGATCTCTTTAAAGATACGGAGGAGACTTTCCGAACGCTGAGGAGGTATGGTGTTAAACTAAATCCCCAGAAGTGTTTGTTCGAAGCAAAAGGAGGGCGTTTTTTGGGATACATAGTGACCGAGCGGGGCATCGAGGCAAATCCCAGCAAAGTGAAAGCGTTACAAGATATGTCGCCCCCGAGAAATCTGAGGGAAGTGCAGCTTTTGACCGGTCGGATAACTGCTCTGTCCAGATTCATCTCCAAGACCGCCGACCGGAGCCTGCCTTTTTTCAAAATCTTGCGCAAGGCCACTAAGTTTCACTGGGACGAAGAATGCGACCGGGCGTTCGAAGATCTGAAGACATACTTGAACTCTCTGCCTGTGCTAGCCAAGCCAACTATGGGTGAGCCACTTTGTATCTATTTATCTTCAACTGAGCAAGCAGTCGGCTCGGCACTAGTAAGGGCGAGTGGAGAAGAACTTGTATATTTTCTAAGCCATATTTTAAAAGATGCCGAATCTCGCTACACTGGGCTCGAGAAGCTGGCTTTCGCTTTGGTCCTCGCTGCTCGACGCCTCCGTCCCTATTTCTTGGCTCATACTATCATCGTCCGGACGAACAACCCATTAGGAAGAGTGCTGTTAAATCTAGAAGCGTCCGAGCGGCTCATTAAATGGACAACGAAGTTGAGCGAATTTGACATTCAATACCAACCCCGCTCGGCAATAAAGGCGTAGTCCTTGGCGGATTTTGTCACCGAAGTACAAGGCCAGAACCCGAAGCCATGTGGAAAATATTTGTGGACGGATCATCCACTCGGCTTGGAAGCGGGATTGGAGTGCTATTGCTCTCTCCCCAAGAAGAAAAGATGTACTTATCCGTCCGGCTGGAATACA
The DNA here is from genome assembly GCF_018446385.1 of Zingiber officinale. Lineage (NCBI taxonomy): Eukaryota > Viridiplantae > Streptophyta > Magnoliopsida > Zingiberales > Zingiberaceae > Zingiber > Zingiber officinale. The sequence goes on along the minus strand of NC_055992.1, from coordinate 52,550,510 downwards.
GAGCTACAAACAATGAAGCGGAGTATGAAGCCCTCATAGCCGGCTTGCAGGCAGCTCGACATGTTGGGGCCGGACGGGTGACGCTGCATTCAGATTCTCAGTTGGCTGCTCAGCAACTCTATGGTACTTTTGAGATTAACAACGCTTGGCTCAAACTCTACGCTTAAGCCTTTGAGAAGCTTAAAGTCAATTTCAGAGAAGTCATTGTCCAGAAGATACCCCGAGCGGAAAACCAGGTGGTCGACGAGTTAGCCAAACTCGCAAGTTCAATAATGCCGGTCGCCATCCAGCAGCCAATTAAACAAGTATCTTTGGTGGCGCACGTCGACCGGATGGAGGGCCTCACGTTTCCGAGTGACTGGAGGACACCCATCATAGAGTTTCTCCGCTCAGGCGCTATACCGACCGATCGGGATGAAGCCCAGCTATTAAGAAGGAGAGCCGGCCGGTTCACACTCATCGGAGATCAACTCTACAAGAAGGCTTTCTCCCACCCGCTTTTGAAATGCGTGAGCTCGAAAGACGCAGCGTACATCCTCCAAGAAGTGCATCAAGGATCGTGCGGAGGGCATCCGGGCGGACGATCGCTGGCTAAGAAGATCCTGCTGGCCGGATACTTCTGGCCAACCTTACAAGAAGACGCCGCTCGGACCGTGTCGACGTGCCTTTCTTGCCAAAAGTATCATAACTTCTCACACCGACCGGCGGAGGAAATGAAAGCAGCTACTGTGTCCTGTCCGTTCGATCAATGGGGAATGGATATTGTGGGTCCGTTTCCTTTGGCGACCGGGCAGCGGAAATTTTTACTAGTGGCGGTCGATTATTTTTCTACTGGCTAGCCAAGATCACCGAGCAGATGGTCAAGAAGTTTATCTGGCAACATATTATCTGCCGGTTCGGCATCCCCCATCGACTTATTTCCGATAACGGGCGGCAATTCGCGGGAAAGTTGCTCGAAGATTGCTGCAAAAGCTATGGCATCGAGCAACACTTCACGTTCGTGGCGTACCCCCAAAGCAATGGTCAAGCCAAAGTAGCCAATCGGGAAATTCTTCGCATTTTGCGCGCTCGGCTAGACCATCTGGGAGGAAGTTGGGTGGATGAAGTGTCGGGCGTCCTATGGGCCATTCGAACGACCCTGAAGGTAGGAATGGGCGTCACGCCATTCCATCTGGTGTATGGCGGCGAAGCGGTCATTCCTGTCAAAGTCGGCGTCGAGTCCGTCCGGATCCAGAATTATGATGATGATAACGCCGATCGGAGGAACATGGTGTTGGAGCAATCCCAATGGTCCGCGGGACCATGTGTTTTGGTGTTTGGGCAAAGGGTTTAAGTTAGGTTTACCCTTGTTATTTGATATGTGTACTTGAGTTGTGCAGGACTGCAGGTGACACATATGACTCAGGTTGACGGCTTCGGGTCCGGTGAAGGATGGAGCATCCGAGGGACTGTGGACAAGGCAGCGAGGACAAGGGCCGAGGGAAGCGACTTCGAGGCATACGCGAAGGATGACATTGGGGACGAGCCGCAGGCTTGGATGCATCCGAGGGACGAGAGCCAAAGGAAGTAGGCTTGAAGGCAAGAGGTCAAGGCTGTAAAGAAGAGTCAAATGAGTCGTGAGGGTACGAGTGCACGAGAGATTGTACTCGGAGTAAAATCCTAGTTTTAGGGTTTTACTGTAGCGCTACTGTAGCAGTCGACTGGTGCAGTCGACTGGGTGCGAACAGAATGGTTCTGTTCGTTCGATCAGTGTGGATCAGAGTGCCGTTGAGATAGCCGTTGGGCTGGCATCAGTCGACTGGTGCAAGGACCAGTCGACTGGTAACGGGCAAATCAGGTTCTGATTTGTTCCAAGCTCTATAAGAAGGAGCTTGGTATGGCCGGCCAAGGCGACGAAATTAGACTTGGTTAAGGTCTAATTAGTAGTCTACAAGTGCTCAAGTGTTTGTGGAATCCAAGAGGTCTTGGTGTGTTGTGGTGAGGTTTCTCCACCCACAAGGAGCGACTTGAGATAGCCGGAGTTTCCGGGGGCTAATCCACCGAAGGATCGGGATCGTCCACCTTACGGACAGCCGTGGAGTAGGAGCATCATCTCCGAACCACGTTAAACGAACGTGTATTGGTTTGCTTGTTCTTTTCTTTGTCTTTAGCTTTCGTATTCGTAATTAGTATTTGTATTTCCGCTTGCGCACTAACGAATACGTAGGAAGCGAGTGATTGGGGGTGCCGTCTATCCAACCCCCCTTCAAGCCGGCCGCAAGATCCTCCAACACATGGAGCTGGATTTGGTCGACGAGGAGCGAGCCAAGGCGTCCGTCCGGCTGATGGCGTACCGGCAACGGATGAAGCAAAACTACAATCGGCGCGTAATCCCCAGATCATTCCAGGTTGGCGACCTTGTCTGGAAGAAAGTAAAGCCTGTCGGCGACGTCGGCAAGCTGGAGGCTCGTTGGGCGGGCCCCTTCAAGGTCATCGAAAAGCTCCGCTAAGGCGCTTATTATTTGGAGGATGAAGATGGACGACGGCTGGACCGACCATGGAGCGCGAATCATCTCCAGCCTTATCGAGCTGGGTGAAAGGTGCACTGATGTAACTCATTTTGTATATGTTTTGGTCGCCTATGTCCTTGCAATGCAGGAAGGAAAATGATAAAAAGGGATGACTAATGGCTTCGCCGAACGGCAGTGTTAAAGTTAGCCTTAAAGGCCGTCGAGCTCCGACGTTAAAAATCGAGAGACGAGCCGGCGTTTATAAACCCTCCGAGCGGAAGACCGTCGAGCTCCGACGTTAAAAATCGAGAGACGAGCCGGCGTCTATAAACCCTCCGAGCGGAAGACCGTCGAGCTCCGACGTTAAAAATCGAGAGACGAACCGGCGTCTATAAACCTGCCGGCCGGAAGACCGTCGAGCTCCGACGTTAAAAATCGAGAGACGAACCGGCGTCTATAAACCCGCCGGCCGGAAGACCGTCAAGCTTCGACGTTAAAAATCGAGAGACGAACTGGCGTCTATAAACCCGCTGGCCAAAAGACCGTCGAGCTCCGACGTTAAAAATCGAGAGACGAACCGGCGTCTATAAACCCGTCGGCCGGAAGATCGTCTAGCTCCGACGTTAAAAATTGAGAGACGAACCGGCGTCTATAAACCCGCCGACCGGAAGACCGTCGAGCTCCGACGTTAAAAATCGAGAGACGAGCCGGCGTCTATAAATCCTCCGAGCGGAAGACTGTCGAGCTCCGACGTTAAAAATCGAGAGACGAACCGGCGTCTATACACCCGCCAGCCGGAAGACCGTCGAGCACCGACGTTAAAAATCGAGCGATGAACAGGCATTTATAAAGCCGCTGGATGGATAGCTGTTCGCATGACGCGACCCAGTTGTAATCGCCGACCCATAATCAGTCCTACTATAAAGACAAGAATAAGGCCATTGTACGGCCGAGCGGCTCCATTATAAAGAATACTTAGCGGGAAAAAATTATTATGACTGAAACAAAGGCTAAGGAGGAATATTGGTCTAGCAAGCAAATAAAAGCAGATTTCATTTACGCCGAACGGAAGACAGACAAAAATAGTAATAACAAGGGTATTAGCGCCGAACGACGGGCGTACAAAAAACAGTTCAAATACTCCTCACTCATCAAAGTTAAAGAGGGCGTCTGGGATCGAGCCCATCATGACTGCCAGATCTTCGGGGGGGGGGGGGGGGGGGCCCGACAGCTCGGCTGGTGGGTGGCCCTTAGTCTTCAGATAATCAACAGCCACCTTGATGGCCTCTTCAAAAGTTAGAGACAGCTTGTCGCTAAACTTTTCACCAAATTCATCCGAGCGGACGAAAGCTTTGCGCACTTCAGCTGACCGACCGGGCTCTCCATCTTGATACTCTTTAAGTGTGGCTTTGGAAGCGTCAAGGGCAGCTTGGAGATCTTTCAAAGCCCCTTCAGATTTAGCCTGGTCGGCCGAGCGGCCCTCCCGTTCGGTGGTCAATTGGACGTCTAAGTCCTTCACGCGCTGTTCCAGCCCCCGGTTTTCCACCTTCATCATGCCCATATCGTCGATAGCCTTGCGCTTCCGGGTGGTCGCGGTCTTTATCTCTTTGTCACGTTGCTTGACCAAAGCCTCGAGTCGAGCCACCTCACTCGACAAGTCAGAGGACTTATTCCGTTCGGCTTCCAAGAGCTTCTTGGCCTTCTCCAGAGCGGCCGTGGATTGCCCCCTGCTCTCCCCCGAAGCTTTGAGCTTTTTCAGCTCATCCTCCAGCTCGGCCTAGCGGTTGCTGATAGCAATCTGCTCCACCCAGTTCTGCAAATGGATATGATCAAGTTAGAAGCTAAATCAAAGTAACCAGCAGGGCAAAGGATATACCCCAGTCGCTTGCTGCAAATTGCTGTCGCCTAGTTGACTGGGAGTCATAAGCGCGATACGGAGCCTAGCGTCCTCCCAAGCTTTGGCGAGGGGACCCGTGAGAGTGATATGCTGCTCGGGAACCGTTGGCCGATCAGCAGCCGCTAAGTATTCCTCCGAAGGAAGTCGTAGAACAGTTTTTATCAACCGCGGGCCGCTCGGGTCACCTTGCGGCGCAGCTACTTTAACGGACGGCTCACCTATTGAGGAGGGACGGTCAACCAATCGTCTAAGGCGACGCATAGGCCGGGGAGGACTGGCAGGCGGCACCTCGGAGGTAGCCATAGGAGAGCCGAGCGCCGTGGGAGTACTCTCTATAGAAACCGCCCCAGAGATCACGGGAGCTTCATCACCCCGCTCGGAACGCTGTTCGTCAAATGGGGTCGGCTGAGAGACTTGCTCTTGCCGTCTGCGCTTACAAGTTGCTAGGGGAGCTTCATCTACCGAGCGGCCCTCTACCCCGGCTTGAGCCGAGGATGCTATATCGCCTGCGACCTTGTTGGGAGAAGCAGAAGCGGCTAAGGCTTCAGGGACAATCTGAGTCCCCTCACCCTCTTCGGTGGCTGGGCCAGCTAAGACCAAGCCCCGTTCGGCGACCTCCCTATTCTTGGCCGCCTCAATCTCAGCAGCTCTCAATTTCAACTGCTCGGTAGCCTTGGCGCGCCACATGACTTCGGCTGCAGAAGCAAAGAATAAATCAGTTAGAACAAAAGAAAGAGGATGATAAGAGCACTTACTCATGCTGCAAGGCAGGTCGGCTTGGATTGGGGACAAGCCGAATATATACAGCACTCCCGGAAGGAGCAGCTTGTCGATGTTGTAGCGCTGGCCGACCAGTCGGTCGGCTACATGAAGATAGGCCGGATCGCTCCTAAACTTTCCGAGCTTCTATTGTGCTGGCACTGCCGTCTGCCATTTGATACGGAAAGCCGGTGGCTCGGGAAAATGCAGGTAGAAAAAATGCTCCTTCCAGTGTTTGTTGGAGCTCGGCATATTATCGAAAAGAACAAAGCCTATCCTAGATTGGAAAATGAAAGTGCCCCACTCGGATTGTTTCGGATAGTAGAAGTAGTGGAAAACTTTGGAGTCCAGGGGGATGTTGTTCAGTTTAAAAAGAATTACCACCCCGCTCAGTAGCTTAATGGAGTTCGGAACTAGTTGGCCGAGCGGGATGCGAAAATAGTTACACACTTGTACGAGGAACCGGTGCGGAGGAAATCGCAGCCCGGCCAAAAATTAGTTTCGGAAGAAGAGAACGGTGCCGGGCGGCGGGTCATGAGGCCGGTCGGTGGAGGTGGCTAATACTATGTGGTGGTCGGCAGGCAGGTCATACGTCCGAGTGAGGCGCAGGGCGTCCTCCTCATCAAACCGGCTCTCCATGGTCATGTACCAAAGACCAGGAGCGTCGGCGGTCGGCTGGGAAGTGCTAGTCATGGTCGAAAGTGAGGAAGAAATGCAGGGTAAAAAGAAAGGAAAATCAGGCAGGGAAGAAAGGTGGCAGGGCGATAAGGGCAGCTAACAGAAAACGTAAAGGAGTGAGGAAGTGAGGAAAAGAGGGGCTTACAAGTAAAAGGATGATCGAAAGGGGCTGCAAGGTCGTCGAAGAGCTGAGAAATGAAGTCGTCGGAGCAAAGAGAGTAGCAGGGCTTCGGAGCGCGATGGAGCAGGAATGCGATGGAGAGAAGAAATCAAGAGCTTTATAGCGTTGGCCTCGGATAGCCTCAGCCATCCGATTCAGGTCGTAAAGAACGAGGCTGTCATCCAACCGCTCATTTCAAACGGCGGCTGTCCCATCGGAGGTGAGGCCAGCGCCGTACGATGATGACAACGGGAGCGCCATGTGTCAGCAGGACACAGGGCGCATTTAATTAATGCCCCTTACCGCGCGCAGTGTGCGTGCTTGGCGTTAATGGAGAAGATTCGGCGTGAATTCCGAGGGGATATTGAAGGCGTCAGCATGATAGCGCCGAACGGGCATGAAGAAGAAGGTAAGCCAAGCGGATGAACCTTCTCGGGCCCAGCATAGTGGTGGTCACTCAGTCAGACCGGCAGTCCAGTCAGTCGGACTCCACCTCCTTCGACTAGACTTGAGGGGGAGGCAAGTGATCCGGTGGTAAGGCCGGAGGACCCTCATGAGGGAAAGGTCAACGACGCGTGGAGGTCAACAGTCAAAGGGGGTTAATCCCATGGGTTCAACGAGCGGGCGGGACAGGCCGATCACTAGGCAATGATTTTCACCCGAGAGAGCAACTAGCTGGCCGTGAGCCCAAATTTCCAAGGGAAAAAGATCATATGGCCAAGCGGATAGTCTGCTCAGATCATATGGCTGAGCGGATAGTCTGCTCGGCCGCATTGCAAATCAAGAGTGAAGGCCGAGCGGTTGTCCGCTCGGCCAGGGAGTCAGGCTATGAGAGCCGAGCAAACGATGACTCTGAACCTTCCCGGACGGACAACCACCTACGTCCGACCAAAGGTGAACATCCTGGCCGAGCGGCCTGATGGCCGATCCGGGAAGAGGAAGTCAAAAAGTATGGGACAACGAGTACGTCATCTTAGTAACCCCTGTTGCTGACAACCGGCATGTTTGAAGACCAGGCCATACTCAGTATCGTACGACAAAAGGTTCTGCGGTCCCATCAAGGAGACGCTCAGACTGTAGTAGTATGACGTCAAACATGCTCTTCTGAGAATCCCATGCTGCGGTATGGTGTAGGACACGTGTACATCTCGGTTTGTGTGCACCAAGCTCCCATAGCTCTATATAAGAGTCCTTAGACTTCACCGGAGGTATGAAATCTCTGATCCTGGAAGCCACCTTCTTGTTTTTCGTCTACCTAACTTGAGCGTTGGAGGGTCATCGCCGGGAACCCTTTCCTGGTCTGACTTCTTTGCAGGTTCGCCGGAGCTCCACACGACCAGTCGGAGATCTACGCCAGCAACTAGGAGAGTGCCACATGCCCAGCGTCCGTTGGTTCAACGATTCGGACAGGATCACTTATGATAGAGTCCCAAGAGAACTTATATGGAGAATTTTAGAAAAGAGAGGTGTTAGCGTAACATATATTGAACTAATTAAGGATATGTTTGAGGATGTAACGACCAGAGTAAAGACTTCAGGCGGAGTAACTGAAGCATTTCCAATAAAGATAGGGTTACATCAAGGATCAACCCTAAGTCCCTATCTTTTTATACTAATTATGGATGAACTCACTGCGCACATTCAAGACACAGTACCGTGGTGCATGTTGTTTGCAGATGATATTATTTTGGTAGATGAGACACGTGAAGGAGTAAATGCTAAGCTAGAATCTTGGAGGGAAACACTAGAAGGAAAAGGTTTTAAGCTTAGTAGATTAAAGACAGAATATATGGAATTTAAGTTTAGCAATATTAGAAGTAATGAAACAATTGTTAAGATAGGAGAGGATGAGTTATCCGGAACCAAGAGATTTAAATATTTAGGATCATTTTTACAAAATGATGGAGGGATTGAGAGAGATATCTTACATAGAATACAAGCAGGATGGGTGAAATGGAGGGGAGCGCCAGGTGTTTTATGTGACCGTAAAGTACCTCTTAAACTTAAAGGTAAGTTCTATAAAACCGCAGTTAGACCTACTATGTTATATGGAGCTGAATGTTGGACTATGACTCGAGCACATGAGCAGAAGATGAGAGTTGCAGAGATGAGGATATTAAGGTGGATGTGTGGACATACGAAGATGGACAAAATAAGAAATGAGAGCATTAGAGAGAAAGTCGGAGTTGCATCTATTGAGGACAAACTCCGAGAGACACATTTAAGATGGTACAGACATGTACTTAGACGACCAATAAATGTTCCAGTTAGGTGATGTGAAACTACGATAAACATGCATATCAAACGAGGAAGAGGAAGACCAAAAAAGACTTGGTTAGCAACAATAAAACAAGATAAAATTTATTTAAATATAGATGATGATATAATAGGAGATAGAGCTCAATGGCGTAAAAGGATTCATACAGCCGACCCCACCTAGTGGGAAAAGGCTTGGTTGTTGTTGTTGTTGTATCAACTTGAGTATCAGTAATCAAAGAACTTATAATATTATTTGTCCCTTCAGAAATGGATATGCTTCTTTCAGACTCTGTTTCTGATTCATCTTCGGCTTCAGATTTGGAATCGGTTTCAACAATGTATGCTTGTTCTAATAGAGCAATGAAGCTTGCTTGCTTGTGTTCTTCATCCGAGTCTTCCAAGGATTCGAACCACGTTGCTTTCAAGGCCTTCCTTCTTCTTTGCTTCTGGTTTGGACATTCAGGCTTGATATGTCTCTTCTTGTTGCAACCGTAGCAAGTGACTTTGGACTTCACCTTCGTGTTTGATTGAGTCACCTTCTTCTTTTTGTACTTTTTTTATATTAGTTTCATGAGCTCGACAGTAATTTCATCGTCTTCTTCCAAGTTGGATTCGTCTTCAGAATTAGGTTCGGTTTAACGCTTGATTTTTGGTTCCCTTGTTGTGTTTGTACTTGTGACTAAAGTAATACCTTTCTTGTCTGGCAGTGCATTAGTTTGTTCATGAAATTTGAATTCAAAAAATAATTCATCTAATCTAATTAAGGAAAGGTCCTTAGATATCTTGTAAGCATTTACCATTGATGCCCACAAGGTGTTCCTAAGAAAGGCATTTAGCACATACTTGATGACGTCGCGATTCTCCACTTTTTGTCCGATCACGTGGAGACCGTTAAGAAGATCTTGAATATGAGCGTGTAGCTGGCTCACCATCTCACCTTCCTATATTATAATGTTATACAATTTATTAAGAATTAAATCATGTTTACTTACCTTAGCGTCGGAGGTGCCCTCGTGCAGCTCAATTAGCTTCTCCCATAACTCCTTGACACTATTGAAGGGGCCAACCCGGTTCAACTCTTCTTTAGTTAGTCCACATTGGAGGGTTGGGGTGCTTTGGCATCAACATCGATCTTCTTCATTAGACTTAGGTCCCACTTTTCACATGATACTGGTTTTCCAGTGTCGTTGAGTGGAAGCACGAAACCGGTTTGAATGATGATCCACATTTCGACTTGCATTTTGAGGTGATACTCCATTCGGTTCCTCCAGTAGTCAAAATCCTCGCTGGAGAATAGTGGTGGACGTACGTTGTTGTAACCTTCTTGGTATGTCATTTGAGGGAATCTTGCACACAATAAAAAAAATGATAAATGCCCCAAGACTTGGTCTTGGATTAGTAGTGCTAGAGAAAAATAAAATAAGGGAGCTTCACTAATTTTTTAAAAAATAAAATAATAAAAAATAATAAAAAAATATTATGATAAATTTTATAAAATATGATATTTCACCAACTCTGACTAATGGTAAAAAAATAAAAATGATTTTTTTTTTAAAACTTAGAGGGAAAAAATGAAAGGTAAAAGAATAATTTTTAAGCAAAAATGATATACAATTTTTTTTTAAAAAAAAGGAAACCCTGCTCGATTGGTGGTTTCACCAATTTAGAGAAACCTGGCTTTGATACCAATTGTAGGATTGAAATGTGCTAGAGGGGGAGGGGATGAATAGCACTCATGACTTTTTTATGTTTGTTTTAAAGCAATCGGAGATAGATGAAGCGGAAATAAAGAAATAAACAACACAATGCCACAAGTTGGTTTTACTTAGTTCGGAGCCTCTGACGACTCCTACTCTAAGGCCTACACTTGTTGAGTGTTTACTTTGAGTAATTTACTATCAATCTATCAAATTACAAAGAGAAGTATAATTTACAATGAAAATAGATTAAGTGCTATAACTGAAATTATACCGATGACTTAGAGAGTTGAAGATGCAAGCTTTCATTCATTGGAGCAGCATTATGGCCTTGTGGACTTATCTTTAGAGCATCACACAATAGGAAGATCATAAGAATTCATTGTATTTGATGCACTACTTGAAGAGGGAAATTATATGCTATTGAAGGTGCCTTCAACCTCCTTGAAGGTGCCTCCAGTTGTGAGCCCTAGGCACCTCGAACACTGTTCATCCGAGCATTTCCTTGTGCATCTCCCTTCCTACAAGGCATATTAGTCACAAGCAAAATATACCCTATAAAATAAAGATAGAAAAACAAAATATAAATAATGAAGTAGTTGAAAGTCTTTAGACTATCCATTTCTGACTTTCAGATTTTTTAGAAATTCTAGGTCGAACCGACGCCTAATGTTCCATCAACAGGGAACATGTCCTCACCTACTCCTCTCAGGAGAAATTACTTTTTGCCAGATCGGTCCTCTAGACCAATTGGACTTTTGCTCAGCGTCGGAGACTTTAGGACTTCATGTTGAATGCCCGCTCTATGACCCATCCAGACTGCCACTTGGTCCGTGACCACTAGGATTTTCGCCTAGAGTCTTCGACTCTAGGATTTCTCCCAAAGTGCTCAACTCGCCAAGACTTTGCCTAGTCCCCCAGACTAGGACTTCATTGCCTAACCGCAGATAGGACTTTCCATAACCTAGGGTTACCACCCCTTAGGATCTAGGGTTACCTCTGTTGGATCGAAAGTGCTAGGGGGGGGGGGTTGAATAGCGCTCGTGGCTATTTCGTTCTTTTTTGGAGAACTCTGAATTATGCAGTGGAATAAAGAAAAGAAACCAACGCAATCATTAACAAATTTCTTTTACTTGGTTCAGAGCCTGTGGTGACTCCTACTCCAAGGCTCACGATCGTTGATCACTTTCGGTGGGAAATCACTATAAGTCCGAAAAATTACACTTGGAAGTACAATATAAAAGTAGTACAGAAAACTTATATTGACAATTAATAATAAAGAAATTTGAAGCTTCTGGTCATCAATTTCTTGTTACAGCTTTATCGGATCGTCCTTTGAGCAGCACACGGAAGAAAGATCGCTAATTTGTGTTGTATTCAAGCTGCTGCTCGGAACCTACTTATAAAGCCTGTGGAGGGCATCTCTAACACCATGGAGGGAACCCTCAACCCCGTCAATTCTACAGTGTGGATAAGCCTTGACTTCTTTGCCGCTTATCCGTCTAAGGGTGCCTCCAACCGCATGGAGGGCGCCCTCCACCTGCGTCTAGGGTGCCCTCAGCTCCATAGAGGGCGCCCTCTGTTCAGCGTCCAGGGCACCCTCAACTCCATAGGGCGCCCTCTGCCCTGCTGCGCGGAGGTGTTCGGCTAGTGCACTCGAGGCACCTCTGAGCTCCATGGAGGGCGCCTCAGGTACTGTTCATCTGAGGCTTTACATCTTTTTAGCTCTCTACAAGATGTGTTAGTCCAAAATATAAAATATATCCTATAAAACAGAGTTAGGAATAATACAATAAGGTTAAGATAAATATTTGACAGTCATCAGACTGTCCGGTTATGACTTCGAATTTTCGTCCAAAAACTTTAGGTCGAATCGATGCCTACTGCTCCCTCATCAGGGAACACATCCTCACCTACTCCACTCAGGAGAGTATACCTATTACCAGACCGGTCCTCCAAACTGACTGGACTTTTGCTCAACGCCCGAGGTTCCAGGACTTTCTACTGGACGTTCGCTCCACAATCCGTCCAGTCTTCCACCTGGTTCGCGACACCAGGACTTTCGACCTAGAGTCAGGACTTTTTCTTGAAGCCCTCGACCTGCCAAGACTTTCCACCTAGGGTTACCACCCCTAGGACCTAGGGTTACCTCCCCCTAGAGTTTTTCCTTTGTCTAACCGCAGCTAGGACTTTTTCCTCTGTACACTTAGTGTTGGTCCCTTTGGAGGCCGGCAAGAGGGGAGGGGTGAATTGCCCTACAAGATAAAACAAAAAAAAAACCTTTCTCGGATATTCAACTAACTTAAAAGAACTTGTAATTAAAAGGGCAGAGACTAATTAAAACAGAAAATAGACACAGAGGAATTACTTGGTTTGCAATCAGAGGATTGCTAATCCAAGGCAAAGAAGGCGCACTAATTGATTCTCCTCTGGGCGGAGTAGCCTCTTACAGCGTTGAAAGCACAGAAAGAAATAACAAATGAAAGCACTGGATTACAAGTAGTTGTTCTTGATTAATTCCTTTGCTTCTGGACCAAGGCTATATTTATAGCCTTGGTCGGGGCGCCTGGAAGGGTTCCGGGCGCCCTGGGGGGATAAAACTTTATCCCCCAACGTTCAGATCGAGTTTGACTCGATCTGGTCAAAAACCACATTCCGGGCGCCCCGGAGGGTTCCGGGCGCCCCGGAGGGGTCCGGGCGCCCCGGATGGTTCCGGGTGCCCCGGACCCCAAAAGTCAACTCTGGTTGACTTTTTTTGTCCGGTCGCTCCACTTCGGTTCAGCTCGTCTCGGTCCGGGTCTTCTGTTCCGGCTCCACTAGCTTGGGTGATCTCGGCCATCCGGAATAGGGCTCACCCGAACCCATGTTCCGGCCTTCTCCTCGAGCAGCCTTCCTTCCCGGTTTCTCGTCCCTCGAACGCCGCGCACGTTCTTCTCGTCCACCGGTGTACTTTTCCGCGGACACCTCGTCCCTCGGACGCACCGAGCCCGTCGGCTCTCTCCCGTGCCGTCCTTCTCGCTAGCCGCGTCTTCCGCTCGACTTCCTGTGTTCCTAAGTTCCTGCACACTTAGACACAAGGGTTAAACTACGCAGGACCTAGCTTAACTTGTTTGATCACATCAAAACACCTCGGGGTTCCAACAATCTCCTCCTTTTTGATGTGAGCAACCCAAGTTAAGCTAGGGTAATACAGATGCAGTAAAAATAATTTATTTGCAATTAAGTCCAAAGATATTTCAATTTAATAAGTGTATACTTCCCCCTAGACTTAACATACTTCTCCCCCTTTGATCACATAAAAAATAGGGGTTCTCTAAACAAGTCTAAGGTTAAAAAAAAATTTAAGTGAAAGAAAAATTCTAAGGCAATTAATATTTATTTCTAAGGCAATGTTTCAAAAGAGAATATCTAGTTTAAAAAAATTCTAAGTGAATATTCAGAAAATTTTTAAGTGAATTTTTATAAAAGATTTCTAAGGTAATTTTCAAAAGAAAATGTCTAAGACAATATTCATAGAAAAATTCCTAAGTTAAAAAAAAATATCTAAGTTAATTTAAAAAGATTTAAGTCAATTTCCAAAAAGAATTTCTAAGTCAATTTTCAGAAAATTTCTAAGTCAATAATTTTCAGAAATTTTCTAAGTCAATTAAAAAAAAATTTAATTTTCAAAAAAAATTATTATAAATTAATTTTAAATATATAAATTGAATAACTCTTTTAAAGCATTAGGTAAATTAAATTAATGCTTTTTCAGTTAGTCAATTAAACTTTTCATTTTGATACTTGGCTTCCAGGTCGTGGCGAAGCACTGGGCCTTATTGGTTATTGGAGCAACAACCACTTCCTTAGACAAAGCCTCATAATGAAATTAGTCGTTTAATTTCCTTGCTGAAAATGCTAAGTTAAATTAAACAGGTTTTTGGAACCCAGTAGAGGTTCCTACCTACAGGGTTAACCAAGTATTTCCTAGGTACATAGATTTTTGATATATTTCTAATTTGACTTTGATGAAATCTATAATACCAATTTAAACCTCTATAATTTCTAAAAGTAGAAATATTTGAACTTTTATATTTTTTCAGTCTTTCTATTTCTTCTTTTAGTTTTTCATTGTGAATTTTCAATTTATCAAAATCCTCTATTAGACATGATTTTGCTAAAATTCTTTTTGTTTCCAGAATTTCATTTTTTAATTTGGTATTTTCATTTTCTAATCTATACATGGATTTAGTCATTGCCTTAATGCCAGAGTAAAGTTGATCAGGGGGTAAGAGGCATACCTCACTTACCATATCGGACTTGAAGTCTGAATCTCCCCCGCTTCACTGCTCTCATCCGAGGTCGCTCCCCCTTCATCGATGCTAGGTTCTGACGAGCTTTGCCCTTCGTAACTTGCCATCAGCGCTATCCCAGCATATTCTTGAGCTTCTGATTCGGATGAAGAAGTGTCGTCCCAAGTTGCTTTTAGGTTGTGTTTCTTGGGTGTCTTCATTTTGACCTTCTTGAGTTCTGGGCAGTCTTCCCTTAGGTGTCCCTCCTTCTGACACTGGTAGCACCGCACCTTTCTTCTACCTTTTTGATTCTTTTGATTCTGCATTTTAAATTTATTAGATCTAAAAAACTTTTTAAAGTTTCTTACCATGTATGCTTCTTTGTCGTCTTCGGAGTCTGACTCGGGTTCATCCTTGTTGGTTGCGTTTAGCGCCATAGTCTAGGTTGTGTCCTTTGATGTCTCTGCACATCTAGTTTCGTGTAATTCAAGGGTAGAAAAACATTCCTCTAATGTACTTACCTCCAAATCTTTTGAGATGTAGTAGGCGTCGATGATTGAAGTCCACTCCGGAGTTCAAGGAAATGCGTTGAGCGCGTAGCGTATTGTATCCCGATTTGATACCTTTTCTCCGAGGTTCTCGAGACTAGTAATTAGTTCTTTTACCTTCGCGTGTAGACTGGCTACTTTCTCACCTTTTTCCAGACGGATGTTCATCAGTTTGTTACGGAGGATGTCCCTCCTAGCGAGCTTTGCCTCGGACGTGCCTTCGTGGAGTTCCAAGAACTTCTCCC
This sequence comes from Zingiber officinale, assembly GCF_018446385.1. Classification (NCBI taxonomy): domain Eukaryota; kingdom Viridiplantae; phylum Streptophyta; class Magnoliopsida; order Zingiberales; family Zingiberaceae; genus Zingiber; species Zingiber officinale. The sequence continues at coordinate 52,535,507 of NC_055992.1, read as the reverse complement.
AAAGTTCTTTAGCAGACACATAGTTTCCGATGCGATTGACCTCTTGAGGCGGTAGCACACTCAGCAGGTGATGTTCCGCACGGCTGTTTGCTACCGACTCATTCTGCTCCTTCTTTGTCCAATCGCTCTCTTCTTTTTCTTTTCCGTCTTTATCTACTGGAGCTATAAAACCATATTTCATAATAAACCGAATTTCAAAATCTGTTTTTAGGAATACCTCCATACGACGCTTCCAGTCTGCGAAGTTCCCCTCGAATTTTGGTGGGACGATACTTGGTCCGGCCATCTTGTTGCTTCGATCGGCGGTTAGTCCTCCTGAAGCGTCCTTGCTCTGATACCACTTGTTGGTCCCTTTGGAGGCCGGCAAGAGGGGAGGGGTGAATTGCCCTACAAGATAAAACAAAAAAAAAACCTTTCTCGGATATTCAACTAACTTAAAAGAACTTGTAATTAAAAGGGCAGAGACTAATTAAAACAGAAAATAGACACAGAGGAATTACTTGGTTTGCAATCAGAGGATTGCTAATCCAAGGCAAAGAAGGCGCACTAATTGATTCTCCTCTGGGCGGAGTAGCCTCTTACAGCGTTGAAAGCACAGAAAGAAATAACAAATGAAAGCACTGGATTACAAGTAGTTGTTCTTGATTAATTCCTTTGCTTCTGGACCAAGGCTATATTTATAGCCTTGGTCGGGGCACCTGGAAGGGTTCCGGGTGCCCTGGGGGGATAAAACTTTATCCCCCAACGTTCAGATCGAGTTTGACTCGATCTGGTCAAAAACCACATTCCGGGCGCCTCGGAGGGGTCCGGGCGCCCCGGATGGTTCCGGGTGCCCCGGACCCCAAAAGTCAACTCTGGTTGACTTTTTCCGTCCGGTCGCTCCGCTTCGGTTCAGCTCGTCTCGGTCCGGTTCTTCTGTTCCGGCTCCACTAGCTTGGGTGATCTCGGCCATCCGGAATAGGGCTCACCCGAACCCATGTTCCGGCCTTCTCCTCGAGCAGCCTTCCTTCCCGGTTTCTCGTCCCTCGAACGCCGCGCACGTTCTTCTCGTCCACCGGTGTACTCTTCCGCGGACACCTCGTCCCTCGGACGCACCGAGCCCGTCGGCTCTCTCCCGTGCCGTCCTTCTCGCTAGCCGCATCTTCCGCTCGACTTCCTGTGTTCCTAAGTTCCTGCACACTTAGACACAAGGGTTAAACTACGCAGGACCTAGCTTAACTTGTTTGATCACATCAAAACACCTCGGGGTTCCAACACTTAGGACTTTCTTGCAATCTCATCAAACTTGTTAGATAACAAGACAACCTAACTTTGAACCCTTTGACATAATCAAGACACAGGTTCGACTATCAGATGCTTTCCGCACCAACAATCTCCCCCTTTTTGATTATGGCAACACAGTTCAAAGTTAAGTAAAACATAGCAATAAAATGAAGGAATTTAAGCATAAGTATCATGAGCATAAATAAAAAAACTTTCTGCTCCCCCTTTCTTAAAAATTATGTTTAACTTCTTAACTTTCTTAACTTTTACTTCTCTCTCCCCCTTTGACATAAATCAAAAAAGCATACTAAGTAGAGAGAGGGTTGTAACTTTAAGCTTCCCTTGAAGGGTAGCACTCAGTGAAATTTAGCTTTGAAAAATAATTTCTTTTAAAAAAACATAGCTAAAATAGAGAATTTTTTAAAAATACTTAGCTATTTAAAAAAAACTTAGATAAACGTAAGTTTTGAAACTGTCATAGTCTTTCCAAAAAAAACTTAGCTAAATTTTTAGCTTTAAAAATACTTAGATTAAAAAAAAATACTTTGATAAATTTAGTACTTAGCTTTCAAAACTTAGCTTTTAAAAAGACTTTGATAAATTTAGAAGTTAGCTTTCAAAACTTAGCTTTTAAAAAGAATTTGATAAATTTAGTACTTAGTTTTAAAAATAAAGATTTTGAAAAAAACCTTAGTTAGAAGTACTCAACTTTAAAAAAGATTTTAATAAAAGCTTAGTCTTTAAAATTTTTGATAAAGGCTTAACTTTAATATTTTCTTGTAAAAATACTTGAAAATATTTTAGCAAATACTTAGTTTCTATAAAAAATAATTCATTTTTACAAAAAATTGAACTTCCTTTTTAGAAATATTTTGAACTTTTTGAAAAGTTTAACTTTGAAAAATAATGTTTTAAGAAAATAAAGATAAAAATTAATATCTTAAATTTCTTTGCACTCCCCCTTAATTAATGCCAAAACAATTTTTTAGTGTCCTAGAGTCCAAGCATGTAAATAAAAAAATATAAGAGTTATTATTTATTTTCGTAATTTTCCATCTCACCCATTCTAGATTATCAAGCATGTTCATCTTATGAGTGTGTGTGAGACGGAGTTAACTTTATTTAAAAAATATTGAAATTTAGATTTAAAATATAAGTTTGAATTTTCAATGAGTTTGAATTTCAAGTTTTAAAATATGAGTAAATATTTAAAATTTTGAAGATTTTGAAAATATACTAAAAGTTAATTAAGTTTAAAATTATAATCTTACATATTAAATATGATTTGAAAATTAATTATCATTTAGAAATAATGAAGATTTTGAAAATTTAAGAATTAATAATTTGAAATTTAATTATGATTTAAAGATTAATAATCAAATAATTTTATTAAATTAATTATGATTTTGAAATTATAATTTTTAAAATAATGATTTTGAAATTATTCATAATTTAAAAATAATTATAATTTAATTATGATTTAAAAATAGTTAACATTTTGAAATTAATTAACATTTTGAAATTAATTATTTTAACTTAATTGAATTAATTAATTTGGGTATGATTAACTACTTTAAACCTAGGTCCATCTCACCCTTTTCTAGATTTTCAATCAGGGTTCCTTAATAGATTTGTGAGATGGCTAATTTAATTTTCAATTTAAATTATCATCTAAGGATTGATTTACATTTGAGTTAGTCTTAAGTTTTATAGTTAGTCAATTAAATAACTATTTCAATGATTGGCTATTAGGCTGTGGCGAGGCACTAGCCCTTCTTGGGTATGAAATCATCCACCACTTCTAGACAAAGTCTTTCAAAGAAATTGGATATTTAATTTTCTTTCTGAAACCCATAGGTCTTACTAGTCAAGTGTGAATTAAGCCTAGGTCCTTATCTAACCATTCTAGATTATACAATTAATAATCATTATTGACATTTATCAATTTAGCATATGCCATGGTCATGGTAATTTGCATGGCTCAACCAAGTCAAGCAATTTATTAGTTAAGTTAACAAGTTTAAGTTAACTTTTGAGTTTTATTCCTCAATTGTCCATCATTTGTAGAAGATTACCGGTTCTCTCTTGCAATAGACAAATGACCTAGGACTGAAATCTATACCTAAATGTGATCAATTAGGAATGATTCCTATATTGTCCTTACACGGGCTTGCCTGTCACGTGCGTCCCTCAGAAAATCAACATAGAAATTCATTACTTCTCAACCTCATCAAGATATGAAAGAGTAATGTATCCAATCTATCCTATCCCCTTGAATGCCCTTATTTCACCCTCAAGATCATCCCTCAATCGTCCTTACATGGACTTGTCTATCACGAACGCCCCTCGGATAATCAAGTGAGGAATCACCTCTATAAGATCAAGATACCCAAACATTCAATCAAGTATGGTAATTAAGCCTAATCATAATAATCCACATAAGATCAAATAGATACAAATAGGGCAAAATCATAGAAATAGGAAATTGGTAAATCCACAAGAGTTTATATCAAATTCACATTACAAATACTCCCTCCATCCTAGAAGATAGAGATCTAATCCATAGAACAAGAAAAGAAATCCAAAGATAAGAAGAATACAAGCATCTTGATCCTAAATCCAAGAAGATAAAGGAAGAAAAGCTTATCTACGATGAAGAACCGTCTTCGGATCCAATCTTCATTCCCCGGAGTCGATTTGTTGAAGATCTATCCTTAGATCACAGAAAAATACCTCCAAGAAGGTGGAGGAATGACCCAAATCTTGATTTCTCCCAAAAGGGAGATTCCCCCTTTCAAATGAGGAAGAAACCCTTATATAGAGTTGGGGTTTGGGCGCCACATGGCCTCGAGATACGGCCATGTGAAGCTCACACGACCCGGTCCATTCCCTTCACTGCCCAGGTGACATGGCCGTGTGATGCTCACACGGCCGTGGCATGCTCTGCCATTGCCCCCTTGCACGGTCGTGTAGATCTACACGGTCTGCTCTACATCTGGCTCTAGAACTCCTGCACGGCCGTGTCTGGGACACGACCAGGACTTCCTTGGCTTCTGGAAATGTTGCACCGCCGTGTAGATCTACACGGCTATGTATTGCTTTGGCTCTGGAAGGCTTTCATGGCCGTATGATTCTCACACGGCCTGGACACTCCTTTATTTTGCCAGTGCTGTAGGGGTGAGGATCACCACACGGCCTGGGCAACTCCCCATGATAGGACCGTGTGGCACACAGGGATGGTGCCTTCCTCCTTCGTTCAGTTGTAGATTACGCCTTGAACATAAATTCTTCTCCAAAATCGACTCCTGCGTACAGAAAATACACAAAACCAGATCTCCGAACAAAAAGAGTAAATATGCTAAAAGCAAAGCTGGAAGTACAAAAAATGCATATATAAATCATGCGCAAAATATGTGAATGTGTGTCAAAACATGCTTAACAAGTGTATACAATCTACACACATCACACCCCCAGACTTAAACTTTTGCTTGTCTTCAAGCAAAACCTACAATCTAGATTCATGTGCTCTACAGTGCATTCATAATACCGAATGTACTTTCTTAACTCTATCAAAAAGTTTCATTAACAAACATAATCATGGAAACAAGTCAAGTATGGCTCAAGCATAAGTCTCTTGTGCACAGTGCAAAAAATGACCCAAACTTTTCAAGTTTCAATATATGTCCTAGTCAAATCGTCATCTAGATGAGTTCCTAATATTTTCGGTGATAGGCATGTAACCAGTGACAGACACTTACTGTTGGAGCAATCCCAATGGTCCGTGTGGCCATGTGTTTTGGTGTTTGGGCAATGGGTTTAAGTTAGGTTTACCCTTGTTATTTGATATGTGTATGTGAGTGTGCAGGTTTGCGGGATACACATATGACTCAGCTTGATGGCTTCGAGTCCGGTGAAGGATGGAGCATCCGAGGGACCGTAGACAAGGCAGCAAGGACAAGGGCCGAGGGAAGCGTTTCCGAGGCATACGCGAAGGATAACATCAAGGGATGAGCCGTGGGCTTGGATGCATCCGAGGGACGAGATCCAAAGGAAGTAGGTTTGAAGGCAAGAGGTCAAGGCTGTAAAGAAGAGTCAAGTGAGTCGTGAGGGTACGAGTGCATGAGAGATTGTACTTGGGAAAAAATCCTGATGGGCACTGTAGTAGCCAACGACACTGTAGCAGTCGACTGGTGTACTGTAGCAGTCGACTGGTAGAGAGCCGTTGAGAGAGCCGTTAGGCTGGCACCAGTCAACTGGTGCAAGGCCAGTCGACTGATAACGGTAAAACAGTAGGGATGTTTTTTTCCAAGCTCTATAAGGAGGTTGGGATGGTCGACCAAGGTGACGAAATTAGACTTGGTTAAAGCCTAATTAGTAGTCATCTAGTGCTCTAGCAATCCAAGTGTTCTTGATCGAGTTGTGGCGAGGTTTCTCCACCGATAAGGAGAATTGTGCTATCCGGAGTTTCCGGAGACTAATCCACAGACGGATTGAGGGATCGTCCACCTTACGGATAGCCGTGGAGTAGGAGTAAGTTATCTCCGAACCACGTAAATGAACGTGTTAGCGGTTTGCATTTCCTTTCTTTGTCTTTAGCTTTTGTATTTGTATTGTTTGTATTCCGCTGTGCTAACAAATACGTAGGAAGTGAGTATTTGGGGGTGTCGTCTATCCAACCCCCCTTTAAGCTGGCCACCGATCCTCCTACAAGTGGTATCAGAGCGAGGTTTGCACTTCACCGGACTAACCGCCGAGAAGAGCAACTATAAGAAGATGACCGGCTTGATTGAACCTCCAAAGTTTGAAGGAGGAAGCCTTGGGGACATCACATATTGGATGATGAAGATGGAGGTCTTCTTCGACATGGATTGGGACACCATGATGGTGGTCAAAAATCCGTTCGAAGTCCCGAAAGACAAGAAAGGGAAGAAGCTCCGACCACGACATTGGACGGAGGAGCAAACCTCACGGTCAAAGGCAAACGACAAAGTAATATCTATATTAATTGATATTTTACCTAATGACGTGATGAGCTGTGTAGGTAAATATGAGAACACCCACGATTTATGGAACAAGATAAAGAAGGTTCAATGGGAAGAACCTATGCCTACACAAGAAGAAGAAGAGCCCAAGGAGATGGGCTTAATGGCTCAAGATGAGGAGGAACAACCGGAAGGTGACGAGCACTCAACTTCCGAGGAGCAGAAGGATGAAGAAAGGCCATCCAAAAGTGTGGATGTAGCATTTACATCCTCAAGAATTGAAGAAAATTCCAAGACAAGTGAAGAAGAAGAAGAGGTCTTGGAAGTGGTCAACCTAGCAAGCACCTCCACCGAAGTGAAGTCAAAGGACCATATAATATGCTTCGGGTGCAATGAAAAGGGGCACTACAAGAGTAGATGTCCTTGTTGGGATCTTAGATGGCTAGAGGGGGGGTGAATAGCTTCTTTGAAAACTTAAACACAATCTTTCTTAAAGAAAAACTTGTTAGCACAGCGGAAGTAGAAAACTAAAACGGAGGAAGAAAGACACACACAGCAGACACACGGATATACAAGGTTCGGGGATAACTTGCCCCTACTCCTTGGCGTGTCCGTAAGGAGGACGACTCCTTGATCTTTCGTTAGATCACATCCCGGACAAAATCCGGCTAAAGATGTCTCCTTCTCGGTGGAGCAACCTCTCAACAGAGTCTCAGTTGATTATAGAATTAAGCACAAGACTTACAGTGGCTGAGAAGAATAATCAGATGAGCTTACAGCCACGCGGAGAAGAAATAGAGCAGAGAGCACACAACAACCTTCTTAGCAAGGAGCTCACAGCTTCACCAACTTGCTTTCTCAAAGGATTGATCGATTGGAAAACAGAGAATACAGTTCCCCTCTTTCTGAACCTCTCTTCTTCCTTCTTATGTCTCTCTGCTTTACTGGCTCGAATCACTGCCGCCAGCAGAATCGCTGCTGCCAACAAGGCGTAGCCAATCACCTCTCATCCTCATCTGGTTCTCTGAACCCATGCCAATGGAAATCACTGGCGTCTCTGGATACGAACCAATAAGTAGAGGTCAAACTGAGCGCAGCCCAATCGCAATCAGATTCGTCAGTGAACTGATGCCTCAAATGCATCTGTTGCAGCAAATCACAGTGTAAAGAGCACTTGTCTTCTTCTCTTAATGAAGCTTAATTTGAATTCAACCATGAGAGTGTGACCTGCAACCTGCAAGCTAAAAAGACTCACAGCAGATGGTTAAAAACAGATGGGTGAAAACAAATACGGCAATCAGAAAAAGTACATGCAAAATAAACAATACCGTGGGTCGGTCTGCAGACCGATCCATGCTTTCTGAATCATCGCTGATCGGTCTGCAGACCGATCAGATGTCGCTGCGCACAGCTTCTGATCGATTTGCGGACCGATCAGGCACTAATCTGATCGGTCCCGAGACCGATCAGATGTCGCTCTTCCCAAGCGCTTACAGCCTCCTGATCGGTCTCCAGACCGATCAGTAAAATTCTGATCGGTCTGCAGACCGATCAGTAATCGATCAGTAGCCACTGATCGATTCCTGATCGGTCACTAGACCGATCAGGTGTCCAAGGTTTCACTGGATCGGTCTGCCGACCGATCCAGCTTCTTGACTCAGTCCGGGTCGAGCCCTCTCTGACCTAGTCCGGAGAAACGAGCTCCCTAGCCCTCTCCGACTTCATCTGGTCCTAGAGAACGAGCTACCGAGCCCTCTTTGACTTCAATTCACATGCCAAGTTTCCTTCTTGGACTTTTCAACACCAGATGTCCGATCACTCTTGATCCATCTGGATTTTCCCTTGCCTGGCTTCACTCACCAGGACTTGCACCTAGCTTCACTCACTAGGGTTTTCACCTGGCTTCACTCACCAAGATTTGCAATCTGCCTGGCTTCACTCACCAGGACTTTCCAACTGCCTAACATCCCAGTTAGGACTTTCTCAATCAGGTCAACCAAGTCAACCTAGATTAGTAATCAATCTGAGTTAAATATCTGATACAAACTTAAATCAGTGTCAACAGCAAAACAACATCCAGGTCAGACTTTATCAACAGTCCTATGGGTAAGAAAGAGGTAAATCATAAACCCACTCAAGTTAATTTAGATACTAATTTGGGGTGTAGGAATGATGGTGCTAAGAAGAAGAAGGAGAAGAAGCACATTAGATGCTTCACTTGTGGTGAAATAGGGCACTACCACACCAAATGCCCAAGGAAGAAAGAAATCAAAAAGTTGGCACTTTTGAAGGAGGAGGAGAAGAAGTGGAGGAAGATTGGAGGCTCATGTCAAGGGGGAGCTCCAAAGGTAAAGGGTAAGGTAAACCCTAATTTAAATTTGAAGTCAAATTTAAATTCCTCCATGCATGCTAGGAGAAATGATTTTGATTATCATTATATGCCCATGCAAAATTTTGGTTTTAAATATCATGATAGGAATAGGGTTAATGTAGATCAAAACCCTAGGAAACCCATGCATGATAAACCTAGAAATGGTAGACCTAAGGAGAACCAAGGCATAAATCCCAAGAAGGGGAGACATATGCCTAGAAAAATGGGTAGGTCTAGGAATGTCCAATATGGACATGTTGACTCTAGGTTTAGGAAACTAGAAAGGGAAAATCAAGTTTTGAAGGCAAAAATTGATAGGTTGGAGAAAACCCTAGAAAGATTCAATGTTGGATCTAAGGGTTTAGGTATGGTGTTGGGTAGCCAAAGATCCAATAATGATAGATCGGGTTTGGGATACCGATCTAGTGTCTCCAATGCTAAGGGAAAGTCCTATGCTAGGGTTGCATATGACTATAGCAAAGAGAAGTCAATAAATGGCAAGGGAAAGCCATTTAAAGGTAAGGATAAATTAACAAAGGACAAGGTGTCCAAGGTTAAGAAGGTTAGGTTTGAAGGTCAAGTGTCACCGGAGGTGCACCGATGTGGCCTAGCTATTTTAGATGAGTCTCCTAGGGAGGTGGCTAAGGTTAAGAGCTCTAGGGGGAGCTCAAAGAGTCAATTTGGGACCCATGGCCAATGGATCTTAAGTAGGTTTTACTTGGGAGTCTAGACAAGCCATGGAATGTGCCAAGTGGTTTGGAGACGGATTTGAGTCTCAAACTTAGGGATTTGGCACAATTGGTTTATGTTTCATACTTAGAAATATGACATTGGGGTCATATAGAATGATAATTGATTTTGGATGTATATATGCCATATAAACCAATGCTAGGGGTGCATTATGGGTTGGTATGGGCAAATACATCAAGAGGAAGCCAAAACTAGGACTTTAGGTCAAGATTCAATTGAACCATTTAGCTAGTTTTGGATTTTTTGTCAATTTTGGGATTGGTGATAGATACATTTTGTAATGTATTTTCCCCAAGTAGACAAGGGTACAATAGATCTCTCCATAAAATTTGGGAATTTTTGGAGGTCTATGGAATTTCTGGTGCATTTCTGAAGTTGCCCTGAAAAGGCTGATTTTTTCAGAAATAGGGTACTAATCGACTGGTATAGATACCAGTCGACTGGTAACAGTAGATTTCGACCACAGAATGCTTCTGTAATGTTGTGTCGAGGGGATCAGTCGACTGGTACCAAGGGGCAGTCGACTGATACCAGCTTGAACTTATTTTTCAGTGCTGTTCTTGACCGTGTCAACTCGTTTAGATGTATGAGATCCAAGAGGGATAAATACATGAGTTTAGGGTCAGTTTGGATGACAAGTTTTTAACAATTGGGATATTGTTGGAGAGCTTTTTGGATGTTAGGCAAAGGGGGAGAAGTAAGGTTTAGTTGAGAAAACCTTAAGTGCCTTTGCATAGGGGGAGCCTTGTGATAGGTTCTTAAAAATCCCTGTGGGAAAATCCTTGCTCATTGGGGAGCTTAGGTGTAGGGGGAGCCTTGGGATAGGTTTCAATGCATGTTGCATTTTGTTTCGGTGGTGTAAGTCCAAGTGTGTAGCCTTGGCAACGTAAGTCCATTGGTTCTTTTTAGCATGTTTATTTGCTATATATTTTCTCTAACTTAAACGTATTACCAAATATCAAAAAGGGAGAGATTGTTGGAACAATCCCAATGGTCCATGTGACCATGTGTTTTGGTGTTAGGGCAAAGGGTTTAAGTTAGGTTTACCCTTGTTATTTGATATGTATATGTGAGTGTGTAGGTTTGCAGGATACACATATGACTCAGCTGTTAGCTAGAGCCCTAGAGCCAATCATTTGATGATTGTATTTTGGTCTTGTTGTATCATATTCTATATAAATAAAGACATTTAGTTTTTGGTTAATATACTTACTTGTATTGGTGCCAAATAAACTAAGTATAATAACGTCCTTGAGTAGAAGGTTCTCACCTATATCAATCGGTTAGTTGAACCGATAGTGAGATGATATAGGGAACACTACTCTTAATCATTCCTAGTCGAATATTAACATTCAGGGACAATGTTAATGCAATAAGACTAGCATGTAGGTCAACTCGATGACTTGATCTCACAAGCCATGGATATAGAGATATCAAGTTGACACATGGGTATGCATTGGAGAATTTATACTGAATGACCCGCCATGAGAAAGTATCATGGATCGTTATATGAGTGTCATATACTTTCTCATGTGGCAATTAGTATGACTACTAGTCCTTAGACCTGAAGTCACCATGGTTCCCTACATAAGGAGTTATGTACTTTGGTTTCGTCAAACGCCACCCGTAACTGGGTGGACTATAAAGGCGATTACTGGGTATGTAACAAATTATGCGGAGGGATGTGAGTGATGTAGATGGGATCTATCCCTCCTATATGACGGGAGAGACATCGGTATTCTTGATAGAGTGAGACCACGAAGTGCATGACCATGCCCAAATGAGTCAATATGAGATATTGAGCTCATTTGATTGAGTGAGTCTATTTGGAGTTCAAGATTTAGATTGATTAGAGGATGACACGGTCTATGCCTCACATTGATCAATCTAGATGTCTAGGATAGAAGGACACTTGTCATATATTGTGAGGAGTCACAATTAGTAGTCACAAGGTGATGTTGGATCTCAACATTCTTGTAACTTGGGTAGTAATGATGTATTGCTAGATACCGCTCATTACTTATGTTTCTAAATGAGTTTAGGGGCATTGCCAACGTTATAAGAACCTATTGGGTCACACACAAAGAACAAGTGGATGGAGATTAGGTTCATATGATGAACCAAGAGGATTAGATTCATTTGATGAATCAAATTGGATTAAGAGTAATCCTAATTGGGCTAATTGAGTTGGACTCAAGTTGATTTATGTGTTCAATGAGTCTAATTTAGATTATGATTCATTGAATCAATTTAATTAAATGAATTAGATTCATTATATTAAATTGGCTTGAATTAAATGGTTGGATTAGATCAACCATGAGAGAGATTAAGTCAAGTTTGACTTGACTTGAGAGGAAGATGAAGAGTCAAGTTTGACTTGACTTTATGCCACCTCATTGGTGAGTTGGCATTAAGTGGACCAATGATAATGCTCCACATCATGATGGTTACTTAAGTGAAGTGCCACCTCATGGGAGTTACCAAGAGTTGTGACTCTTGGTATCCCATGGAGGTTACAAATGTTGGGTTTTTCGGGCCGCGAAAATCGCTTTTCGCATCGCGAAAACCCCGAATCACCCAAAGCCATAGGATCCATGCAAAGAAAAATTTCAAAAGCACGAGTACGAGTTATAAACTATGATCTACAGTAGATCTACAAAAGAAAACACTTTATACCTTTGATGCGTGCCCTTTCGCGTTCCCGCTCGTCCAACGGTACTTCGGATCTCGAGAGTGTCAACGTAGACACTCCTCTAATGATATCCACACGAACAAGGAGTGTCTCTCACACTCAAAGGATGGAGAAGAGAGCCCCAAGTGTGCTAGCACTTTCTAGAGCTCTCGAATGGGATTGGAAAGGAAGAAAAGAAGAAGATACAAAAGAAATCTTATACAGTCACTAGTAGTATCCTTCCTTTGTGACCTTCACTCTGCCTTTGCTCTTGGAATTCACTCAACCACCTTCTCCACACCATGGAAGTCATGGCAAAAAAACAGCAAGAGAAGAGAAGGAAGAAGCAAGGAAGAAGATACACCAATTACCACACATCAATTACACACTAAATGAAAACCTTTCATCCTTTAGTGTGGCCGGCCACACACATAACTCCCTCATTTAATGTGGCCGGCCACATTAAATGGAATGGGAGGTGTTGTAACCTCCATGAGGTGGCATGTGATGTGGCAAGGATGAGTCATCCTTATGATGTGGCAATACATCAAGTCAAACTTGATGTTTCAACTTCTACTTGGTCAAGTCAAACTTGACCAATTGTCTTCCTTGTTGAGTTAAATCCAACCTTTGATTCAAGTCAATTTCAATTTAATGAATCTCAATTCATTAATATAAATTGACTCAATAAATCAAATTTAAATTAGACTCATTCAACAATTGAATCTAATTGAGTCTAACTCAATAAGTCTAATTTGAATCCAATCTTTGATGCATCATATGAACCTAATCCAATTGGTTCATCATATGAACCTAATCTCCATCCACTTGTTCTTTGTGTGTGACCCAATAGGTTTTTGTAACGTTGGCAATGTCTCTAACCTCCTTTAGAAACATAAGCAATGAGCGGCATCTAGCAATACATCATTGCTACCCAAGTTACAAGAAATGTCGAGATCCAACATCACCTTGTGACTACTAATTGTGACTCCTCACAATATATGACAAGTGTCCTTCTATCCTAGACATCTAGATTGATCAATGTGAGGCATAGACCGTGTCATCCTCTGACCAATCTAAATCTTGAACTCTAAGTAGACTCACTCAATCAAATGAGCTCAATATCTCATATTGACTCATTTGGGTATGGCCATACACTTCGTGGTCTTACTCTATCAAGAATATCGATGTCACTCCCATCATATAGGAGGGATAGATCCCATCTACATCACTCACATCCCTCTGCATAATTCGTTACATACCCAGTAATCGCCTTTATAGTCCACCCAGTTACGGGTGACGTTTGACGAAACCAAAGTACATAACTCCTTATGTAGGGATCCATGGTGACTTCAGGTCTAAGGACTAATAGTCATACTAATAGCCACATGAGAAAGTATATGACACTCATATAACGATCCATGATACTTTCTCATGGCGGGTCATTCAGTATACATTCTCCAATGTATACCCATGTATCAGCTTGATATCTCTATATCCATGACTTGTGAGATCAAGTCATCGAGCTGACCTACATGCTAGTCTTATTGCATTAACATTGTCCCTGAATGTTAATACTCGACTAGGAATGATTTAGAGTAGTGTTCCCTATATCATCTCACTATCGATTCAACTAATCGATTGATATAGGTGTGAAGCTTCTACTCAAGGACGCTATTATACTTAGTCTATTTGGCACTAATATAAATAAGTATAATAACCAAACAAATACCTTTATTAATATACAAGAATATGATACAATGAGTCCATACAATCATCAAATGATTGGCTCTAGGGCTCTAACTAACAACAAACCACTTAATTAGAGGAAAAGAGTTTCATTTTGCAAGTGTAACTCTCATTCAAGTGATCTTCCTCCTCCTAAGCTCTCTTCTTGCTCCTTCTCTTCTCTTGGTCGTGGGTTTCAAGCAAGGGAGAAGAAAGGAGAGTGAATCTAATCCAAGAAGAAAGGTTAGTGAAAGTCACATAGAGATTTTAGAGGAGTGTGTTATCTTGTTTTCCTTTCTTCTTCTTCCAATCCTACCCGAGAGCCCTAGAGAGTGCTAGCACACTTGTGGTGCTCTCTTCTCTATCCTTGAGTGTTAGAGAACACATCTTGTTCATGTGGATATCACTAGAGAGTTGTCTACGTTGACAACTTCGAGATCCGGCGTACCGTTGGACGAGCAGGATTTGCGAGGGCACGCTTCAAAGGTATAAAATGTTTTTCCTTTGTAGATCTACTGTAGATCATAGTTTTAAACTCGTACTCATATTTTCTAAAGTTTTCTTCGCACGGATCCAATGGCTAGGGTGTTTCGGGGTTTCTGCGACGCGAAAAAGCGATTTTCGCGGCCCGAAAAACCCAACATCAACTTGATGGCTTCGGGTCCAGTGAAGGATGGAGCATCCGAGGGACCGTAGACAAGGCAGCAAGGACAAGTGCCAAGGGAAACGAGTTCGAGGCATACGCGAAGGATGACATCAAGGGACGAGCCGCAGGTGTAACGCCCGCCCTCCCACTGCTCAAGGAGGGACGGGGTTACTTACTTACATACGTGCATACATATAAAAGAAATCATGGCAGCGGAAATAGTTATAAACTTTTTTCTACACTAACTACAATAAACATCATGCTTCTCATATTGAATATGTAGACATACTGATGTTCATGCATTTAACTTAATTAGTATCAACTACTAAATGTTCATGCTTCTCATATATTGATGTGGAATTGTAACAACCCAAATTTCTCCCTTTTGAGTCCCAAAAGTAATTCAAAAATATTTTAAAATGCTATAGAAATATTCTAGAGATTTTTAGAAATTTTTAGAGTTTTTTAATGCAATTTTTGGAGGTCGTTTGGTATTTTTACTAAACGAAGGAAGTTTCGACAAAAAAATGTTCAAGTTGAGATTTGAACCGTGGACCTCGGACCTGAACCGAGCCTTAACCGAATCCAGCTAGCCAACTGTTCCAGCGGGTGTTTCTTATTAAAGAAGGAGAAATATTCTATTTAAGCAGTAGTTAATGAATATGAAATAAATAGGAAGAAAAAAATGGTTGCAGCCGAGTTTCGAACCCGCAACCCGAGCCTTAAGTAGAACGCAGCCAACCAAGTGTGCTGGCGGTCGTTGCTGGTAAATTAGGAAGTGAAATATATTTAAGCAGTAGTTAAGAAATCGGAAATAAATTGGAATAAAAAGTGCGCGGCTGAGGGATCGAAGCCGAGGCCTTTGACCTGAGCATAACTCGCCTGACCAGCTGTGCTGGCGGCCGATGTTAATTAAGGAAAGAGTGAATAATATTTAAGGTATAGTAATTAATAAAAATCTTAGTTATAAGAAAAGGCTTAAGTTTTTTTTCCCGAACCCTAAACTTTTCTCACCCGAACCTCTCTTCGCCTCTCACGCAAGGGGCGTTCCGGCGGCCGGCGAGGGTGTTCTCCGAAGATTTCTTCACCTTCGTGATCCCCTTGTTGAGAAGAGCAAGTGGGCGCAAGGAGAGGCCGAGAGCTCGAGTTCTCCCGAAGCCCTAGCTGCCTAATCCAGATTGTAAGTCCAAGAAACGAAGTGTAAGTCGCTACTCACCTGTGGTAAGAGTAGTTTCAATTTCGTTTTGGTGTTTCCTTGTTTGTTTTCGAGTTTTGCTGTGGAGATTGTTGTTTGAATTTGTTGCCGTGTGCTTCAAAGAAAGAGAATAGGGTTTTGTTGTTTAGCTTGTGCTTAATTGCTTTGGACCTTGTTTCCTTTTTGTTACTGCTTGTTTCTGAGTCACGCCATGAAGATGATAGAGTTTGGGGGTTTTGTTTGCTGCCGTGAACCCTAAAGAAAGAAAGGGAAGGGTTAGTTTAGTTCAAGCAGGTGGATTAGATTTCCTTCAAAGCCTTGTAATTAGTATTCCCAGGTTTTGACTCAAACCCTTGCTGTTTGTTACCTTAGTAGGCATGATCGGTTCATGTAGGACTTTGTAGATTTCAGAATCTGTTGTAGTTGTAATGATCTCGAAGTTGTTCTGTTAAATTCTGCAAGGATTGAATGAAGCATGATTTTAGTCTATGAGGTTTTGATCTTTTAACTATGCCAGATCTTGTTCGATTCTGTTTATGTCTCATTGAATGGATTTGGAGTTGGTTATATTTTTGGTAGTAGATCTATAGGATGAAGTGTGAATTCATCTGAGGCTTCTGCACATTTTGATGGGTTCAGAATTTCCTTTCTCTATGGACAGGTTAGTGGATTTCCAAAGTTGATATGGGTTTGTAGTTCAACGTTTCTAGAATTGTGGATAGATCTAGTACTCTATGACGTAAAAGTAAGGGGATTGTTGCTCCTTGTATTGACATCGAATTCTTTTATTATGGACAGATTTTGGTAAATGTTAGATCAATTCTGAGCATGATTTCTACTCTTTCTAGATGAGCCTAAATGTTGGCACAACACTTGTTTAATGACAAAATCTTTCTTCTAGATAGGGTAATGGTTAGTTCAGATAACTCTTTATCATGACTAAATGAGCAAGATTTGCAGAATGAGTAGAGTTGAAGTTTATCTCATGTTAGCTGAATTTGTGTAGTCGTGATCCATCGATTTTACGATATTTGAATGTTACTGCACTATTGAGGTTTAATGTAGTTGCTTCACCCAACTGCTTAGGAGGTTTGGAATTATGGAACAACTAAAGCTGTAGTCCTTATTTTTAAAAATACAAACGGAAAGCATTGTAGAACAAGGCTTTAGATTTCTCTTAAATATGCATGATTGTGTGTCACCTAGTTGATCTCACTTATAGATGCATATGGAAAAATACCCTAACAGTATTTTGAGTTTAAGAAAAGTATAAGAAAGATAAAGAAAAGAAAGTAAGAGGCCAAGGCCTTAAGTAAATACCAAAGTCAGAACTTTAGGTATTTTTGGCACACAAGGTGCTTATTAAAATGCCGAGGCATTATATATTAGAAGTATTAAAAGATAACAAGTATTTTACTTTTATCAGTGGCACTGTACTGGACTCTCAGTTGTCCTTGGGCTGGGCTCCCATAGTCGTCCTTAGGTTTAGATAACCTAGTAGTAACGACACGACCGACGGTCGATGGTCGACGACCCGAGGGTCGCCAAATAGGCCGCCAAATGGGTCGGGTCATTACAATAGTAAAAGCAAGTACAGTTGCCGGGCCCAAGAGAAGTTGATTATTATTTTGAAGTATTATAAGTATAAGTTTTTGAACAAGTAAAATAAGTTTCACATAAGTGTAAAAGTATTAAAGGATAAGTTTTAAACAAGTGAGATAAAAGAATAAGTTTAGAACAAATGAAATAAGTTTCATTTTGTTTTAAAAGCAGCAAGTTGAGTTTTCTTTTATGCTAGCATGTCATTTAGATTAGCCTACTGTTCTTTGTCAGTTTTTGAGCATGAGTAGCTTTACATGTTTAGCATTTCAGCCTGTTTGATTCTTTTATTATTTGATGAGCATAAGTAGTCTTCAGTAAGCATTCTGTTAGTTTATGTTGTAGATATATGTACATGCATATCGAGATTTTTGTGAGTTAGATAGCGCTTACTAAGCATTTTTCTTATAGATTGCATTTCCTCTTACTGCAGATATAGGAAAGGAAAAGATATAGAAAGGAAGGCGACAAAGAGGTGTTCGAAGGATGTGTGATGCCAGGACTATGGAAGCCCTGGGACTTAGTTAAGAATTTATTTAGATTAATTCTTTATTTAGGATGATAAGAAAATTTGGAAGTAAAAAGTTGTAATTCATTATTAAGTTTCCGCATTTTAGTATTTGGGATGGTATATGTTATTTTGATGTTATTAGGACATAGTAGATGAATTGTAATCTTGTGTGATGATTTTTGGTATAGTTTGTTGGAACCCCAAGGCTGTTTTGGTGTGATCAACAAGTTAAGTTAGGTCTTGTGTGTATTTAACCTTGTGTCTAAGTGTGCAGGAGCTTAGGAGCACAGGTACTCGAGCGGAAGACGTAGCTAGCGAGAAGGACGACACGCTGTGCGTCCGAGGGACGAGGCATTGCGGAAGAGTACACCGGCGAACGAGAAGGAAGCGCGTGGTGGTTCCGAGGGATGAAAGCCGGAGCGGAAGATTGCTTGGGGAGCAAGAGACGCAGCTAGCGAGAAGGTCGACGACCGAGGGACGAAGACTGCGGATGAGTATGCTGGCGGACGATAAGGAAACACGCGGCAATTCCGAGGGACGAGAAGCCGGAGGGAAGCATGCTCGAGAAGACCGGAAGTTGGGTTCGGGTGAGCCCTATTCCGGATGGCAGAGATCACCCAAGCGAGCCGATCCAGAGGAGAAAAATCGGACCGAGGTGGGACTGAACCAGAGAAGAAGTCCCGGATAAAAAAGTCAACAACTGTTGACTTTGGGCTCCGGGGCGCCCGGAGCCCTCTGGGGCACCCGGAGCACTCTGGGGCACCCGGAACCCTCTAGGGCGCCCTGAGCAGTAAAATTGACCAGATCGAGTTTTGACTCGATCTGAACGTTGGGGGATAAATTTTATACCCCCCCGAGGGCGCCCGGAACCCTTCCAGGCGCCCCGACCAAGGCTATAAATATAGCCTTGGTCCAGAAGCTTCAAATCAACTCAGTAATTAGCATTCCAAACACTTGTGCGCTCACTGTTCTAGTTTAGCTTCTGTTTTTGTGCTTTCACCGGTGTAAGAGGCTTCTCCGCCCGAAGGAGTTTTTAGTGCGATCACTTTCCTTGGATTAACAGCCTCCCCGGTTGTAACCAAGTCAAACACGGTGCCTCGTTTCTTTCTTATATTTCTGCTTAGCTAATTTTATACAAGTGTTAGTTTAAGAGTTCGAGAAGGGTCTTTGTTGTTTTTTTTACAGGGCTATTCAACCCCCCTTCTAGCCGGCCCAACGGTCCTACAAGTGGTATCAGAGCCGAGGTGCTTCAGGAGGACTAATCGCCGAACGAAACAACGAGATGGTCGGACCAAGCATTCACCCGCCGAAATTTGAAGGGGATTTCGCCACTTGGAAAAAACATATGCAGGTATTTTTTACAATAGATATTGAATTATTTTTAACAATGAAACTTGGCTTTGAAGGTCTAGAGGACAAGGAAATAGATAAATGGACAAAAAAGGAACAGGCCGACTTCGTAGCGAACGGTAAAGCAGAGTACCATCTGCTAAGCGTTCTTCCGCCTCAAGAAGTCAACAGGATCGGTAAATACAACTCTGCAAAGGAACTTTGGGAGAAGTTCCTCGAGCTGCACGAAGGAATGTCCGAAGCTAAGCTCGCCAGAAGAGATCTGCTTCGCAATCAACTCACCAGCTTGCGACTTGGGGAAGACGAGCCAGTCGCACATCTACACTCGAGAATAAAAGAAATTATCATCGGTCTTTCAAATCTCGGAGAAAAGGTAAGTAACCGAGATTCGCTCAGGTATGCTTTAAATTCCTTTCCTAGAAATACCAAATGGGCATCATTAGTAGATGTATTTTACATTTCTAAAGATTTAGAAAAGATTTCATTAGAAGAATTCTTTTCAACATTTGAAGTGCATGAGTCAAGATGTGCAGGAATAAAGGAGCCTAAAAACCCCTAAAAACAATGTCGCCCTCAAAGCCTCGAGAGACGAACCAGAATCGGAATCCTCTCTCGACGATGAGGAAATGGTAATGATGGTAAGAAGATTCAAGAAACTTTGTAAATCCAGATCTACTAACCATCCACAGGGAAAGAGGAGAAGAACGATCCGCTGCTACCACTGCGACGAAGAAGGGCACGTCAAGGACAACTGCCCCAAGCTGAAGAACAAGGACAAGGAGAAGGGTAAGAAGCCTATCCAAAAGCGAAAGGCCCTAAAGGCGACGTGGGACGATACATCGTCCGAATCAGAAGTTGAAGCTTTCTCCGGACTCGCACTGATGGCGAGTCATCAAGACGACGACTGCGATTAAAGCTCTTCCGAAATAAGCATCGAGAGCATCGATGAAGGGGGAGACACGTCGGAAGAAAGCAGCAGCTCAGGGGGAGAAACGGACAACGAGATCGACAAGGTAAGTCAGGTACGATCTCTTCCTCCCGATAAAATGTTTAAGTTCGTTAAACTTTTAACAAAAGATTGCTGCAAATTAGAAAGTGAAAATAAAAATTTAAAAGTTATTCTAGCTAAGTCTTGTCCCTTAGAAGAATTAGATAAATTAAAACTAGCAAATGAAAAATTGAAACTTGAAAATGATGATTTGAAAATGCAAGTAGATAACTTGAGAAACCATGCATGTTCATCTAAAACCAATGTTAGAAGATTTAATAATTTAAATTGGTACTTTAAATATCACCCTGAACAAATTAGAAACATTTCAAGAAAATATGTTCCTAAAAACTTTTTATTTAATCCAGTAGGCTGGAACCTATATTGGGTTCCGAAGTCATGCTTAAATTAATTTTAAAATTAAAATTAGCACTTTAAGTGAGAAAATTAAACAAAGAATTTCTTTATGAGGCTTTGTCTAAGGAAGTGGTTGTTACTCCAATAACCAAGAAGGCCTAGTGCCTCGCCACGACCTGGAAGCCAAAATATTGAAATAAATGTTTAATTAACTTACTAATGAAGCATTGATACAAGAATTAATTAGTGCTTGAAAAAGGTTATTCAAAATATTTTATTTCAAATTAGAAATTTACTTAGAAATTTTTTACCTAAGTCAATTTTTTTTTTAAAAAAAATACTTAAAAATGTAAGTTAGGATTTTTTAAATTAATTTTTTTTAGGATTTTTTTAGAAATATTCTCAAAAATAATTTTTTCCTAAGTTAAGAACTTTTTCTTGAAACTAGAAATCTCAGCTTAAATTACTTAGAAAAATTTTCTAAATCTCTTAAAAACTTAGAAATTTTTTTTAGAAATACTTTTTCTAAGTCTTTAACCCTTAGATTGTTTTTCTTGGAACCCCATTTTTTTTGTGATCAAAGGGGGAGAAGGGTAAATATAAGTCTAGGGGGAGGTAGGTAGATAGATTTAATTTTTTCTATTTTTTTGCACTGAGTAAGATAGATTTAATTTTGTTTCTATCTTTTTGTACTTAAATTGCAAATTTTGTTAAATTACTTAATTTTATTTAATGTCTATTTTAACCCTAGCTTAACTTGGGTTGATCACACCAAAAAGGGGGAGATTGTTGGAACCCTAAGGTTGTTTTGGTGTGATCAACAAGTTAAGTTAGGTCCTGTGTGTATTTAACCTTGTGTCTAAGTGTGCAGGAGCTTAGGAGCACAGGTACTCGAGCGGAAGACGCAGCTAGCGAGAAGGATGACACGCTGTGCGTCTGAGGGACGAGGCGCTGCGGAAGAGTACACCGGCGGACGAAAAGGAAGCGCGCGGTGGTTCCGAGGGACGAAAGCCGGAGCGGAAGATTGCTCGGGGAGCAAGAGACGTAGCTAGCGAGAAGGTCGACGACCGAGGGACGAAGACTGCGGATGAGTACGCTGGCGGACGAGAAGGAAACACGCGGCAATTCCGAGGGACGAGAAGCCGGAGGGAAGCACGCTCGAGAAGATCGGAAGTTGGGTTCGGGTGAGCCCTATTCCGGATGGCAGAGATCACCCAAGCGAGCCGATCCGGAGGAGAAGAACCAGACCGAGGCGGGACTGAACCAGAGAAGAAGTCCCGGACGGAAAAGTCAACAACTGTTGACTTTAGGCTCCGGGGCGCCCGGAGCCCTCCGGGGCGCCCGGAGCCCTCCGGGGCGCCCTGAGCAGTAAAATTGACCAGATCAAGTTTTGACTCGATCTGAATGTTGGGGGATAAATTTTATCCCCCCAGGGCGCCCGGAACCCTTCCAGGCGCCCCGACCAAGGCTATAAATGTAGCCTTGGTCCAGAAGCTTCAAATCAACTCAGTAATTAGCATTCCAAACACTTGTGCGCTCACTGTTCTAGTTTAGCTTCTGTTTTTGTGCTTTCACCGGTGTAAGAGGCTTCTCCGACCGAAGGAGTTTTTAGTGCGATCACTTTCCTTGGATTAACAACCTCCCCGGTTGTAACCAAGTCAAACACGGTGCCTCATTTCTTTCTTATATTTCTGCTTAGCTAATTTTATACAAGTGTTAGTTTAAGAGTTCGAGAAGGGTCTTTGTTGTTTTTTTTACAGGGCTATTCAACCCCCCCTTCTAGCCGGCCCAACGGTCCTACATAGTTTTCTTTTGTTTTGGATTATTTACTACATGAGTTGCTTGATAGATGTTCCAGCCGTCTGTGGCTGAGGTATATCGTGTTTGTATATCAGTTTAAGGTCACCGGTACAGGGGAGACTCTGCCGAAATTTTTCGGTAGGGTTTCCATGTGATTTTTAATCATACTGGTTAAGTAGAGTTAGTAGTTAAGTAACGGTGACTCTTAGAGAGTTGTAGTAGTAAGAAGGGTGGTCGTTACAGGCTATTAGTATGACTACTAGTCCTTAGACCTGAAGTCACCATGGTTCCCTACATAAGGAGTTATGTACTTTGGTTTCGTCAAACATCACCCATAACTCAGTGGACTATAAAGGCGATTACTGGGTATGTAACGAATTATGCAGAGGGATGTGAGTGATGTATATGGGATCTATCCCTCCTATATGACGGGAGGGACATCGATATTCTTGATAGAGTGAGACCACGAAGTGCATGGCCATGCCCAAATGAGTCAATATGAGATATTGAGCTCATTTGATTTAGTGAGTCTACTTGGAGTTCAAGATTTAGTTTGATCAGAGGATGACACGGTCTATGCCTCACATTGATCAATCTAGATATCTTGGATAGAAGGACACTTGTCTTATATTGTGAGGAGTCACAATTAGTAGTCACAAGGTGATGTTGGATGTCAACATTCTTGTAACTTGGGTAGTAATGATGTGTTGCTAGATACCGCTCATTACTTATGCCCCTAAATGGGTTTAGGGGCATTGCCAACGTTACAAGAACTTACAGGGTCACACACTAAGGACAATTAGATGGAGATTAGGTTTATATGATGAACCAAGAGTATTAGATTCATTTGATGAATCAAATTGGATTAAGAGTAATCCTAATTGGGCTAATTGAGTTGGACTCAAGTTAATTCATGTGTTCAATGAGTCTAATTTAGATTATGACTCATTGAATCAATTTAATTAAATGAATTAGATTCATTATATTAAATTGGCTTGAATTAAATGGTTGGATTAGATCAACCATGAGAGAGATTAAGTCAAGTTTGACTTGACTTGAGAGGAAGATGAAGAGTCAAGTTTGACTTGACTTTATGCCACCTCATTAGTGAGTTGGCAAGATGTGAACCAATGATGATGCTCCACATCATCATGGTTACTTAGGTGTGTGCCACATCATGGAGGTTACAAGCCTCCTTTCCATTTAATGTGGCCGGCCACATTAATTGTAGAGGAGTTACAATTGTGGCCGACCACATATAGTGAAGGGAATTCATTTTTCCTTATTCAAGGCAATTCACTTCTTCTTCCTCCTTGAGCTCTCTCTTCTTGCTCTCTTCTCCTACCTTGGCCGAACACCCTAGGTGCTAGCACACCTTGTTTGGTCCTTCTCCATCTAGTGTGTTCGTGTGGATACGTGTAGAGGATTGTCTACGTTGACAATCTTGAGATCCGGCAAGCCGTTGGACGAGCGGGATACGAAAAGGGCACACAACGAAGGTATAAAAGGTTTCCCCTTTGTAGATATACTGTAGATCGAAGTTTTGAAACTCGTACTCATATTTTTTTAAATATTTTTCTTTGCACGGATCCGGTGGCTGGGGCTTTCGGGGTTTCCGCAACGCGAAAACGCGGTTTTCGCGGCCCGAAAAACCCAACAGTGGTATCAGAGCCACGTGCAAAGACTTGTACGAGTTTATTTTTGATTTTTATGAAAAATATAGCTTCTGTGATTTTCTGTAAATTTAGGTTTTTTATAGTTTTTATGGGTAATTTTCTCGTAGAAGCGAAGCACAAGTGTTTCGACACTTGTAGGCTTGCGCTACCGGGAAGATTTTTCCAAAACGGCTTGGTTTCACCCCAAATCCTTTTGGGACAGCGGGATAAGGCACTGTAGGACCTCTAAGGAACCCTCGCGATGGTTAGATCGTGGGTAGGGGCGCTGCCCCTGGCCCCGCAAGGGGATTCGTTCCGCGATTGCGCCCGAAAATCGCTAAATGGGACCGCCAGGAATTTTTACTCGAAAAAATTATAAAAATTGGTATTAAAATTGCAGAAAATTATAGAAAATACATAATTTCGAATTATGTATAATTTCTGATAGTCATGGTCCAAAATACCCAATTGGATTGGAATAAATGTGTTGTAATTCATAATACGGCCTACGTGCCGTGATGTGATGTGCGTGTTGTATTTTTATTTTTCGCGACCTGCGCATTGTGCCTTTCTTTTTATTCTTGTTGTAAATTAGTTTAGACTCGAATGTAACTCGAGTTTCAAAATTGTAATGTACAAAATTAGAGCTATGGAAGGTCCACACGAGATAGAGTTACGAGGAGGGCGCGAGCAACACAAGGTGGTCAAAGGGAGAAGCTTGAGAAGCTGTTGACCTTAGGTTGACCATTCGATCTTCTCATTGGTTTGAGAAGATCATAGTAGGGCCATGACTAAATCACAAATTAATTTAATTAATTGCTTGTGTATATGTGCTGCATGATTAAGTAATTAATTAGTGCCGAACGATTAGATTAGATATAAGTCATGCACATGATGCACCCCACGATTAGATTAGATCTATATCGAGTATATGATACGCATCATCATTTAGATTAGATCTAAATCACGTCAACTCTATTGCCTACCGTGCCGTGATACCTATCACTACCTCGATCACATGTGTTGTTGAATCTGCCAAAGTAGAGCAACACATATTATCTTGGTAGGGTACGGAGGGACAATCTTGGTCCCGCTTATCAACGCATGGGCGAATACAAACTCAATTAGATTGAGTATTCCTAGTTAACTCGGTTGGATCGAGTACAACTATAGGCATTCTTCCAATGGTTGGAAAGATAGGACATAAATCACATTTATATTAATTCTTGGGCGTATTAGCCAAAGCTAACTCAAGTTTTAATATAACTGCGGATAATGATCCTATAAACAAGAGTTGCATAGAGATGTAATTGGTAAATCGTTACCTACCGATCATACTAAGTCTTGGGCGTATTAGCCAAAGCTAACTCAAGGGTTAGCATGATGTGGATCTTGTCCCACATGAATTATAGAATTCAGTGGGAGCATCATTTAATTAAAGGCCTAATTAAATGATTTAAAGAATATGATATTTATTTTCTGCATTTTTCTGTTGTAGATAAACCATGACTTCAAATACGAACATCTTCTCTCTGTGTTCTGTCCTTGAGAAGGACAAGCTCAACGGAGCAAATTTCCTGGACTGGTACAGGAACTTGAGAATAGTTCTCACCCAGGAACATAAACTGTACGTTCTGGAGCAGCCCATTCCGGAGGCTCCTCCTGCCAATGCCCCCCGAGCTAACAAAGATGCTTACAAGAAGCATCATGATGATGCATTTGATGTGTCCTGTCTAATGCTCGCGACCATGAACTCTGAGCTTCAGAAGCAACACGAGTTAATTGGCGCTTACGATATGGTTGAACATCTTCGTCAACTGTATCAAGGACAAGCGCGACATGAGAGATTTGAGATCTCAAGGGCACTATTTCAGTGCAAGATGTCAGATGGGGCTCCCGTAGGCATGTACTCAAAATGATTGGGTACATAGAAAACCTACAGAGGTTGGGATTCCCGCTTGGCCAAGAGTTGACCACTGACCTGAGCTTGCAATCCTTGCCAGATAGCTATAGTCAGTTCATTCTAAACTACAATATGAACGAAATGGACAAGCCACTGCCCGAGCTGCTTACCATGTTAAGAACTGCTGAGCTAAACCTTAAGAAGGCAAAGCCCCACTCTGTTCTGATGGTTCAGAAACATAAGGGAAAGGGCAAGCCCAAAGGCAAGGGAAAGTCCCAAGCCAAGGGCAAAGGCAAGGCACTGAAGCATAAAGGAGGAGTCGCCAAGGATGCTACCTGCTTCCACTACGGTCAGACCGGACACTGGAAGAGGAACTGCAAGGTGTACCTGGAAGATCTTAAGAAGAAGCGAAGTGAGACTTCCACTCAGGTATATATGTTATAGAAGTCAATCTATCTATTTCTTCATCATGGGTATTAGATACCCGATGTGCATCTCACATTTGTACTAATGTGGAGGAGCTGATAAATAGCAGGACATTGGCGAAGGGCGAGGTGGACCTACAAGTAGGCAATGGAGCACGGGTTGCTGCTGTTGCTGTAGGGACTTATTTTCTATCTCTGCCCTCTGGGCTTGTATTAGAGTTGGATGATTGTTGTTATGTGCCTGCATTAACTAAGAACATAATTTCTGTTTCTTGTTTGGACAAGAAAGGTTTCTCTTTTATAATTAAGGATAAATGTTGTTCTGTTTATTTAAAAGATATGTTCTATTGTAGTGCACCTCTGATGAACGAACTCTACATTCTAGACCTTGAAAGCCCTATCTATAATATAAATACCAAGAGATTCAAGTCAAATGACCTGAACCAAATCTATCTCTGGCACTATCGCTTAGGTCATATAAATGACAAGCGCTTATCCCAGCTCCATAAGGATGGTTTGCTGGACTCATTTGATTTTGAATCTTATGAGACGTGTGAGTCACGCCTATTAGGCAAGATGACCAAGACTCCCTTTAGTGGGCACAGCGAAAGAGCGACTGATTTGTTAGGACTCATACATAGTGATGTATGTGGCCCTTTCAATGTCGCTGCTAGAGGCGGTTATAGGTACTTCATCACATTTACTGATGACTTCAGTAGATATGGTTATGTGTACTTGATGACACATAAGTCAGAATCCTTTGAAAAGTTCAAAGAATTCAAGAATGAAGTACAGAACCAGCTTGGCAAGAGTATTAAGATACTTCGATCAGATCGAGGTGGAGAATACCTTAGCCATGAGTTTCGTGACTACCTAGCTGAGTGTGGGATTTTATCCCAACTCACTCCTCCTGGAACACCACAGTGGAATGGTGTATCTGAAAGGAGGAATCGTACCCTATTTGATATGGCACGATCTATGATGAGTCACACAGATCTTCCGACATTCCTTGGGACTATGCTCTAGACACGACAGCTTTTATACTCAACCGAGTTCCATCCAAGGCCGTGATAAAGACACCATATAGGATATGGACTGGGAGAGATGCCCAGATGTCTTTCATGAGGATTTGGGGTTGTGAGGCTTATGTTTGACGTCAAGTCTCAGACAAGTTAGGACCCAAATCTGACAAGTGCTACTTTATTGGATATCCCAAGGAAACTAAGGGATATTATTTCTACATTCCCAGTCAGCACAAGGTAGTTGTAGCAAACACTGGGGTCTTTCTAGAAAGGGACTTTGTTTCTAGAAAGACTAGTGGGAGCACGTTCGATCTTGAAGAAGTTCAAGATGCGAACAATAGCACTGAAGCCTCGATAGAAGTTGAACTGGAACCATAAAGTGTTGTGGATGATGTTGTTCCACAAGGAGTTGAGGAACAACAACCAGTTCAAGTAGACATACCTCTTCGCAGGTCTGATAGGATACGTCTTCAGCCTAAGAGATACTCATTTCTCTTGTCTGACCATGATGACGTTGTGCTCATAGATGATGAGCCTACCACCTATCAGGAAGCTGTGATGAGACCAGATTCCGAGAAATGGTTAGAGGCCATGAGATCCGAAATGGAATCCATGTACACCAACCAAGTATGGACTTTAGTTGATCCACCTGAAGGGGTAAAACCCATTGGGTGTAAGTGGGTCTTTAAGAGAAAGACTGACATGGATGGACTTATCTATAAGGGTCGCTTGGTAGATAAAGGTTTCAAGCCTATTCATGGTATTGACTATGATGAAACCTTTTCTCCAGTAACGATGTTTAAGTCCATTCGGATCATGCTTGCTATTGCAGCATACCATGACTATGAGATATGGCAAATGGATGTCGAAACCGCGTTTCTGAATGGAAACCTGCTCGAGGATGTGTACATGACACAACCTGAGGGTTTTGTAGATCCACAACATATTAGCAGAGTATACAAGCTGCATATGTCCATTTATGGACTAAAGCAAGCTTCTCGGAGCTGGAATCTTCGATTTGATGATGCAATCAAATAGTTTGGTTTCATCAAGAACGAAGATGAGCCTTGTGTCTACAAGAAGGTTAAAGGGGATATAGTTGTCTTCCTCATATTGTATGTGGATGACATACTACTCATTGGGAAGGACATCCCTATGCTTCAGTCTGTCAAGACCTGGCTAAGGAGTTTCTTCTCAATGAAGGACTTAGGTGAGGCATCCCGCATTCTAGGGATACAGATCTATAGAGATAGATCTAAGAGATTGCTTAGCCTAAGTCAGAGTACATATATTGACAAGGTACTCCTTCGGTTTGCCATGCCGAACTCCAAGAAGGGATTTCTGCCGATGTCACATGGCGTGAGTCTTTCGAAGACTCAAGGTCCCTCTTCTAGAGAGGAGAGAGACCGCATGGATCAGATCCCTTATGCCTCAGCCATAGGATCTATCATGTATGCCATGCTTTGTACTCGACCTGATGTCTCGTATACTTTGAGCATGACGAGCAGATACTAGTCAGATCCAGGTGAAAGTCACTGGATAGCGGTCAAGAATATTCTTAAGTACTTAAGAAGGACTAAAGAATATTTCTTGATATATGGAGGCAATGATGAGCTAGCTGTAAAGGGTTACAGTGATGCCAGCTTCCAGGCCGATCAGGATGATTACCGATCGCAGTCAGGATTCGTATTTTGCATTAATGGTGGTGCTGTGAGCTGGAAGAGTTTCTACGACAGAGGCCGAGTACATTGCTGCATCAGAGGCAGCAAAGGAGGCAGTTTGGATCCGCAAGTTCATTGCTAAACTTCGGGTGGTTCCCAGTATCGTTGACCCTATTGAGCTCTATTGTGACAACAATAGAGCTATAGCACAGGCGAAGGAACCTCGCTCACACCAGCAGACCAAACACGTACTACGGCGCTTCCATCTCATTCGAGAGATTATCGAGAGAGGAGATGTGAAGATATGCAGAGTACCTACAGAGGCTAACATCGCAGATCCCTTGACCATGGTTTTGGCACAGAGGAAGCATGATGGTCACACTAGGTTATTGGGGCTTAGAGCCTACACTGATTGACACTAGTGCTAGTGGGGGATTGTTAGTTAGAGCCCTAGAGCCAATCATTTGATGATTTTATTATGGATTTGTTATATCATATTCTTATATAAATAAAGGCATGTGTTTTGGTTATTATACTTACTTATATTGGTGCCAAATATACTAAGTATAATAGCGTCCTTGAGTAGAAGGTTCTCACCTATATCAATCGATTAGTTGAACCGATAGTGAGATGATATAGGGAACACTACTCTTAATCATTCCTAGTTGAGTATTAACATTCAGGGACAATGTTATTGCAATAAGACTAGCATGTAGGTCAGCTCGATGACTTGATCTCACAAGTCATGGATATTGAGATATCAAGTTGACACATGGGTATGCATTGGAGAATGTATACTGAATGACCCGCCATGAGAAAGTATCATGTATCGTTATATGAGTGTCATATACTTTCTCATGTGGCTATTAGTATGACTACTAGTCCTTAGACCTGAAGTCACCATGGTTCCCTACATAAGGAGTTATGTACTTTGGTTTCGTCAAAAGTCACCCGTAACTGGGTGGACTATAAAGGCGATTACTGGGTATGTAACGAATTATGCAGGGGGATGTGAGTGATGTAGATGGGATCTATCCCTCCTATATGAAGGAGGGACATCGATATTCTTGATAGAGTGAGACCACGAAGTGCATGGCCATGCCCAAATGAGTCAATATGAGATATTGAGCTCATTTGATTTAGTGAGTTTACTTGGAGTTCAATATTTAGTTTGATCAGAGGATGACACGGTCTATGCCTCACATTGATCAATCTAGATGTCTTGGTTAGAAGGACACTTGTCATATATTGTGAGGAGTCACAATTAGTAGTCACAAGGTGATGTTGGATCTCAACATTCTTGTAACTTGGGTAGTAATGATGTGTTGCTAGATACCGCTCATTACTTATGCCCCTAAATGGGTTTAGGGGCATTGCCAATTTTACAAGAAACTATAGGGTCACACACTAAGGACAATTAGATGGAGATTAGGTTCATATGATGAACCAAGAGGATTAGATTCATTTGATGAATCAAATTGGATTAAGAGTAATCCTAATTGGGCTAATTGAGTTGGACACAAGTTAATTCATGTGTTCAATGAGTCTAATTTAGATTATGACTCATTGAATCAATTTAATTAAATGAATTAGATTCATTATATTAAATTGGCTTGAATTAAATGGTTGGATTAGATCAACCATGAGAGAGATTAAGTCAAGTTTGACTTGACTTGAGAGGAAGATCAACCCCTAATTCAGCAAGCTTCTCCGTTGGATCTGACTCGAGTCCGGATTCGACTTTAACTTGATCTTCTAGCTCCATCGGCGTCTCGTGAAGCTTGATCAACTGGGTCCACAGCTCATATACATTCTTGTATTTTTCTAGTCTGCATAAAATATTGTTACGTAAAACATTACAAATAATTTTACTTACATTTTTGTTAAGTTCCGAGTCCTGAGAAGGTTTCCTCAATATTAGCACATAATCAAAATCTAAGCTTTCTAAGAAGAATTCCATTAATCGTTTCCAGTAGTTGAAATCTTGATCGTATGGTGGTGGTTCGTGAGGGTTCCGTCCTTCTAGAAGAGTCATTGAATGTTGAAGATGGAAAACTTAAAAAGTGGTGCCAAGACTTGGTCTTGGATTAGCAGTGCGGGAAGAAAAAAAATGTAGTATTGCACTAATTTTGAAAAAAAATAAAATATTAATAAAATTTTTAATAAAAAATATTATTTTAAAATTTTGAAAATGTAATATTTTGTCAATACTAAGCAATGGTGAAAAGATGACGATGTATTTTTCAAAACCAATTTTGGAGGGAAAAATTGAAAGGCGTAAGGTTTTATTTTAAAAACAAACGATATCTAATTTTTCTTTAAAAAGACACCCCTTTACCTGATTGGTGGTTGCACTAAATCAAAGCGATACCTGCTCTGATACCACTTGTTGGATCGTGATCGTTCGATAGAGGGGGGGGGGGTGAATATCGATTACAAAAATTCATCGAGAGTAAGTGCAGTGGAAAAGTAAAACAATGCTAACACAGAACCTTTTTACTTGGTTCGGAGCCTGTGTCGACTCCTACTCCAAGGCCCATACTCGTTGAGTACTTTTGTTGGGCAATCACTAGCAATTCAAAATTTATTACAAACTGCGTACAGGAAATGCTAATGAAACTAAAAGAAATACTGACAAAGGAATAAATCGAAAAGGAGAATTGTGTTGTCGGAATTTCGTTAGCGTCGCAGGAGCACAGAGCAGCAGAGCAAGCAACAGAAGATCTCCTTTTTAGTTGTTGTTCTGAGCTCCACCCCTGACCCTCCTTTTTTATGAGGCTCGGGGCACCCCGGATCCCTTCCGGGCGCCCTGGTGAGACGTGGCAGGTCCAACCAGCGAGCTCCACGTGGCGACGATGTGATAAGATAAGAATTGCCTCTCGGGCGCCCGGAACCCTTCCGGGCGCCCGGACCTCCAGGCGCTTGGATCCCTTCCGGGCGCCCAGACCACCTTTCTCCAGAACAGGTCCTTCTCCTGCAAGAAAAGGTTAGTCCGAGGCAAATATAATGAATTTCCTACAAAACAAAGTGTTAGCACAGTTTATAAGTTTAACATAAAAAGTATGACTTAGATTCTGTCTTTCCGAGACCGGAATCTAGTCACGATCTCGACTTAGATATCCGAAATGGATCTAAGCCGGATCGACGCCTAATGTTCCCCTCCCGGGAATGCATCCTCACAGTCACTTCCTTCAAGTGACTTACCTTTACTCACCTGCCAGACGTCCGGTCAGCCCTTCGACCCATCTGGACTTCTCGCCAGCTATCCGGTCAGCCCGTCGACCTAGCTGGACTTCTCGCCAAGCGTCCGGTCAGCCCGTCGACCCGCTTGGACTTCTCGCCAGCTATCCGGTCAGCCCATCGACCTAGCTAGACTTCTCGCCAAGCGTCCGGTCAGCCCATCGACCCGCTTGGACTTCATAACAAACATCCGGTCAGCCCGTCGACCTGTCTAGACTTAGCCTGCACACTCGTTCAGAGTGTTAGATAACGACAAACCTAACTTAACCTGATTTGTCATTCATCAAAACCTGAGTTAGACCGTTAGTGCTAACCGCACCAACAATGTCTTTTTCAGTCTAAATACATGTTTTGGGTTGTCTAAGTCCTCAAACCTTGGAGGTTGACTTACATATACTTCTTCCTTAATAAATCCATTCAAAAAGGCTGACTTGACATCCATTTGATATAATCTAAACCCTTTATGTGCTGCATAAGCCAGTAGCATCCTAATGGATTCGAGTCAGGCT
This sequence comes from Zingiber officinale, assembly GCF_018446385.1. Classification (NCBI taxonomy): domain Eukaryota; kingdom Viridiplantae; phylum Streptophyta; class Magnoliopsida; order Zingiberales; family Zingiberaceae; genus Zingiber; species Zingiber officinale. The sequence continues at coordinate 52,502,881 of NC_055992.1, read as the reverse complement.
ACTGGTGCATAGGTTTCGTCATAGTCCAAACCCTCAACCTAGCTGAACCCTTTGACTACTAGTCTTGCCTTATTTCTCACTATATCACCCTAATCATATAATTTGTTCCAAATACCCATTTGGTGTCTATTATGGATTTGTCTACAGGTTTAGGTACAAGTTCCCAGACTTGGTTTCTATCAAATTGGGCTAATTCTTCCTGCATGGCAATGATCCAGTCTGGGTCAGGTAGGGCTTTTTCAATGGTCTTAGGTTCAATCTTAGAAATAAGTGCAATCTGACTCTGGTTTCTATAGGAAGATCTAGTTCTAACTCCTAAGTTTGGATCACCCAAAATTTTGTCAGGTGGGTGAGAGGTACTTACTCTTGTTGGTCTTATGTTTGGGTCAGAAGTTTGTTCCTCTGGTTTATTAATGTTAGATTGAATTTCATCATCTTCAATAATTCTTAGGTTAAGATTTTCTATATTATTTTCATTTGTTATTTTATTATCTTCATCAAATATTACATTTATTGTTTCTTCAACTTTTAGAGTATGTTTGTTATACACCCTATATGCCCTACTGGTTGTTGAATACGCTAAAAATATTCCTAGAGTTGTTTTTGATGAAAATTTCCCTAAGTAGTCTTTGGTGTTTAAAATGTATACTTTACATCCAAAAACTTTTAAATAATTTAGATTAATAATTTTATTATAATATATTTCATAAGGTGTTTTATTATGGGATTTGTCACTTCTAATTCTTTTTATTTGAGTGTTTTTTTTTCATTTTATATTAGTTTTTAGAAGATTTTAAATACTTCAAAGGTTTCACTTTTATTTTTTATAAATTTTAACCAAGTAAATCTTGAGTAGTCGTCGATTATCACTATGCAATATTGATTTTTACTTAGTGACTTGGCTCCATGTGAATCAAACAAATCTAGGTGAAGGAGCTCAAGTATTGAGGTTGTTCTATTTAGGTTGGTTAATTTATGGTTTGCCTTAGTTTGTTTACCTTGTTGACAAGCATTACAGGTTGAGTTTTCAATAAATTTTAATTTGGCAAACATCTAACTAGACCATTTTGACTCATTTTTGCAATGAGTCTAGTGTGAGTGTGTCCCAGTCTTCTGTGTCACAACTTACTTTCCTCTTGTTGTGTTAGAAAACACTTTATTGAGGATGTTGGTAGGTTAATGGTGTAGACATTGTCTTTCCTAGTGCCCTTAAGTATGATTTCAAGATTATCTATATTTTTAACTATACATTCAGATTTTGTAAAGTGAACTGAATAACCACTATCACACAATTGGCTTATACTAGTTAATTAAAGTTAAAGTTTTCAACTAGCAACACTTTTTGAATAGTAAAATAAGATTTGAGTTTGATGTTACCTCTTCCGATTACCTTAAGTTTGCCATCGTTGCTGAATGCAACAGACCCTAAACTCTTTAAGTTGAGCTTTGTGAACTTTAACTTATCTCCAGTCATATGTCTGGAGCATCCACTATCCAACATCCACTGATCCAATTCTTTATGTCCCTACACATAAAGTGTTTGAATTGGACTTTATTTGATGAAAAGAAAGTGAAGTGATTGAGTAAGTATTAGGATTGTGAAAGTTAATTAAATGTTGAGGATTAATTAAGTTGAGTTTAATTTAATCTTTTGAAAATATTAAGTTAATTAGATTTTAAAAAATATTAATTAAATTTTGAATAGGTGTTAAGTTGAAAATATTAAGTTAATTAGATTTTGAAAGAATATTAATTAAATTTTGAAAAGGTGTTAGGTTTAAATTAATTTTGTTTTGAAAAATATTTTAAATTTTTGAAAAATGGTTTAAGCGAATTAATTTTTTGAAAAATGTTTTAAGTTAATTAATTTTTTTTAAATGTTTTAAGTTAATTAAAATTTTGAAAAATATTTTGAGTTAATTAAAATTTTGAAATATATTTTAAGTTAATTAATTTTTTTTGAAAAATGTTTTAAGTTAATTAATTTTTGAAAAATGTTTTAAGTTAATTAATTTTTTGAAAAATGTTTTAAGTTAGTTTTTTGAAAAATGTTTTAAGTTAATTAGTTTTGAAGATAATTAAATTAATTAAATTTGAAAGAAAAAAATTTAATTTTAATTGTGAATTGTGAATTTTGAATTTTAATTCAAATTAATTTAATTTTAATTATGAATTTTAATTTCGAATTTTAATTCGAGTTTTAATTCGAATTTCAAATTTTGAATTTGAATTTCGAATATGAATTTCATTTTAATTATGAATTTTAATTTTGAATTAATTTAATTTTAATTTCGAATTTCTTTTAATTTCTATTTTTTTTGTCATCTCACCCGATCCAAATTTTCAATCAGGGAATCCTATAATTTTTGTGAGATGAACTATGACTCAATTTTGGGGTTTGGTTTAATTTTGTGTTAGATTCAGGTTTAGCTTTGCGTTCAATAAGTAGGCATTCTTTGGATAAACTTCTAGGCTGTGGTGAGTCACAAGGACATCATTAAAGTAACCATGACTTCGAGGTTTTCCAAATTGTCCTACCCATTGAACGTAGTACAAAATCTTGGTCTAACTGGTTAGGATCTATAAAGGATAGCTTCGGTCAGTTCCACTTAGCCAAATGCACCAGGTCGAAGCCATATCTTCCTAGACATGCGATGACTAAGCTTCCCCAACGTACTATCATCCAATACTTCACTAGTACCATGAGTCAAGTTAAACCTAACCCATTTTGTTCTAACCTTAATTACCCTACCGGGTAGTTTACTCTTGGTTACCCTTATCGGGTGGATTAAGTTCGAAGGTGCCAGCTATTCTGGAGCCTTCCCTTGGATTTTAATTTGATTTAATTTGAATTTAATTTAATTTAATTTGGATCTTAATTTAATTTGATTTAATTTGAATTTGAATTTAATTTTATTTAATTTGAATTTAAATTTTATTTAATTTGAATTTGAATTTAATTTAATTTTTATTGTTTTTCTTTAATCTCCCCCTGGATCATAGCCTCGATATGGTCTATCGAGGTAATTTATTTGATTCTTAGGGACCCAATATTGACAAAGTCCAACTTGATTAAGCAGGTTGGACTTGAGTACCCATGCTTGGACTGATTTATTATTTTGTCTATTTACTAAGGACAGGTAAGATCTATATTTTCTTTTAGTTTTATAACCTAGCCCAGTTTTGTTGTAAACAACTCTTTGTGTCCCAAAAATTAGGTCAAGTTTCTTGGAGCCCAAAGAGAACCGTTCTAGCATATTTTTTAAATCCTTAACCTGAGTTTTCAGACTGGAGTTTTCTTCCTCAAGTTTTTGAACTTGAGTTGAATTTCTAGTCTGACTTGGGTCAGGCAAGGTTTTGGGGTTAGTCACTTCTTTAAGGACTGCTACTTCCTTTAGAAGTGACTTGACCTTTAGGTTTGATTTAGCTAATTTGCGTAGTAAGTAATTAACTAAATTATTAAGTCGAGGAACACTTACAGTGGGGTCTGACCCTTCGGAAATGGACACGGATCTGTGGATTCGTTCAGACTCGGCTTCTGACTCGCTCTCACTCTCGGACAGATTGACTTGGTTCCGGGCCATCAGTGCGAGGAGACTTATCTGTTCGAGTTCGTCGTCGGTGTCTTCTTCTGAGGATTCGTCCCATGTCGCCTTCAGCACTTTCTTTTTCCTCTGCTTCTTCGCATCCTTCTGATTTGGGCAGTTGGCCTTGATGTGCCCTTTCTGGTTGCATCCATAGCAGATCACTTCGAGCTTGACTTTTGAACTGGATTGAACCTCCTTGGATTGTACTGCCTTCTTTAGATCTCTCTTGTTGAAGCCTTTATTTTTCTTGTAAAGCTTCTTCACTAGGTTCACGAGCTCGGAGGTTAATTCGTCGTCTTCATCGTTTGAGCTGGGGTTGTCTTCCTCCTCCGGTTCAGTTCTTCGCCATAATCTTGGTTCTCATGTTCAACTGGTACCTACAATCAAAGCAATACCCATCTCGGTTGGCATTGTATTAGTTTATTCATGCAGTTCGAATTCCGAAAATAATTCATCTAATCTAATGGAAGATAGGTCCTTGGAGACTTTGTAGGCATCTACCATCGATGGCCACAATGTGCTCCTCTGAAAAGTGTTTAGAGCATACCTTATGATGTCCCGATTCTCGACTCTTTGCCCGATCACATGGAGGGAGTTGAGAATGTCTTGTATGTGTGCATGGAGTTGACTTGCGGTCTCTCCGTCCTGCATTTTCAGGTTATATAATTTATTAAATAAAAGATCTCTTTTACTAACCTTGGTGTCGGAGGTGCCCTCGTGGAGTTCGATCAGCTTCTCCCAAAGCTCTTTTGCGCTGGAGAACAGTCCAACTCTGTTGAGCTCCTCCTTGGTCAGTCCGCACTGGAGGGTGCAGGTCACTCTGGCATCAGCTTCCGCCTTCTTGATTAGGGTCAGTTCCCATTTTTCACAGGGTGTCGGCTTGCCGTCTTCGTCAGTTGGCAGTTGTATTCCAGTCTTGATAATCATCCAAGTATCGAACTGGATCTTGAGGAAGGTTTCCATTCGCCCCTTCCAATACCCGAAGTCTTCTCTGGTGAAGAGCGGGGGACGAACGGTGCTGAATTCCTCTTGTTGGGCCATTGATAATATGTAAAATAAAACAAAAACAAAAATATCCCAAAACTAGGTCTTGGATTAGCAGTGCGGGAAATAAGATTAAGATTACGAGCTCGAATGGTGTTGCACCAACTTCGAGCTAAAACCGATTCAAAAAAATAATTAGAATGTAGTTATTAAGCTAGATTCTAATTGACTCCGTAAAAATTAAAAATACCACTAAAAAATTTGCGTGATTGGTGGTTGCACCAGATCAACACGAACCCGACTCTGATACCAATTGTTGGATCGAGAAGCGCTAGAGGGGGGGGGGGGGGGGGGGTGAATAGCGCTCGTGGCTATTTCGTTCGATTCAAAACAAAGTCGAAAATATGCAGTGGAATTAAGTAAAGAAAAGAGCACAAGCAAACACAAGTAGTTACTTGGTTTGGAGCTTGTAGCGATTCCTACTCCAAGGCCGCGATCGTTGATCGCTTCCGGTGGGCAACAACTATAAGCTCATATAATGGTTACAGTGTTATTACAATCTACTTGAAATGAAATAGTATACCGACAACAAGAATGTGTAATTTCGAAGCTTCAGGTCGTCGGGATCTCATTGCAACACTTCGGGATCGTCTCGGTAGCAGTTTGTAGTAGAAAGATCGCTTGGAAGTCATTGTATGAAGCTGCTGCTTGAGTCCCTCTTTTAAACAGTGATGGAGGCGCCTCCAAGCCTGTCCGAGGTGCCTCCAGGCTGCCGAGTCGCACGCGTGGATTAGCACTGATCTGATCGCGCCTTATCCCATTGAAGGCACCTCCAAGCTTCTCCAAGGCGCCTCAATCGCCTTGTCCAAGGTGCCTTCAGCTCCTCCGAGGCGCCTCCAGCGCCTCTGGACAGCTGGCTTCGGCTAGCACCTGAGGCGCCTCCAAGCCCCATGGAGGCGCCTCGGACACTGTTCATTCGAGGTTAAATGTGCTCCTTTATTCCTGCAAAATGTGTTAGTCCCAAACACAAAACCCTGCAAAACAGAGTTAGCACAGACAGATTATAAGTTATATAATCGACAATCATCGGACTATCCGGGTTTGATTTCGGATTTCCCACCGGAAATCCTAGGTCGACCCGACGCCTATTGCTCCCTCTATGGGGAACGCTTCCTCACCTACTCCACTCAGGAGATTTACCTGTTACTAGTGCGCTCCTCCAGATCGACTGGACTTTTGCTCATCGTTCGAAGCTTCCAGACTTTCTACTGGACTTCTGCTTCCCAGCCCGTCCAGTCTTTCACCTGGTTCGCGACACCAAGACTTTCCACCTAGGGTTACCCCCTTAGGGGATCTCGACCCGCCAAGACTTTCCGTATAGGGTTACCACCCCCTATGACCTAGGGTTACCACCCCCTAGGGTTTTCCACCTGCCTACTCGTAGCTAGGACTTTTGCCTAAGTATCACTTAGGACTTTGTTGCAAGCTCCATGAATTTGTTAGATCATAACACTACTTAACTTTGAACCCTTTGCCATTATCAAAACTTAGGTTCGATCATCTGATGCTTCCCACACCAACAAAAGCTTCAATCTTGAATTAAATAATAGTACTAAGTCTCCTTCCTTGAACTCTCTCCGCAGGATATGTTGGTCATGACATCTCTTTGTAAGATTTGGCAAGTTCATAGGCATCCATCCTCAACTCATTAAGTTCATTCAATTGGAGTTTCCTTTTATTTCCTGCTAACTTCAGGTCTATGTTTGGCTGTTTAATTACCCAATAGGTCTTGTATTATAACTCTAGTCGAAGATGATATGGCTTTCCATACACGAGTTAGAATGGGGGCATACCAATTGGAGTCATGAAAGCAGTACGGTATGCCCATAAAACATCATCCAATTTCAATGACCAGTCTTTTCATGAATTGGATACTATCTTCTCTAATATTGCTTTGATCTCCCGGTTGGAAATCTCGGCATGCCCACTAGTTTGGAGATGGTAGGGCGTCACTACTTTGTGACTTACTCCGTACTTTTTTAACAAATTTTCAAACTGTCTTTCAATGAAGTGTGAACCCCCGTCGCTATTAACTGCCCTGGTGTTAGCTAGAGCCCTAGAGCCAATCATTTGATGATTGTATTTTGGACTTGTTGTATCATATTCTATATAAATAAAGGCATTTGATTTTTGGTTATTATACTTACTTGTATTGGTGCCAAATAAACTAAGTATAATAACGTCCTTGAGTAGAAGGTTCTCACCTATATCAATCGGTTAGTTGAACCGATAGTGAGATGATATAGTGAACACGATATAGTGAACACTACTCTTAATCATTCCTAGTCGAGTATCAACATTCAGGGATAATGTTAATGCAATAAGACTAGCATGTAGGTCAACTCGATGACTTGATCTCACAAGTCATGGATATAGAGATATAAAGTTGACACATGAGTATGCATTGGAGAATGTATACTGAATGACTCGCCATGAGAAAGTGTCATGGATCGTTATATGAGTGTCATATACTTTCTCATGTGGCTATTAGTATGACTGTAAGTCCTTAGACCTGAAGTCACCATGGTTCCCTACATAAGGAGTTATGTACTTTGGTTTCGTCAAACGTCACCCGTAACTGGGTGGACTATAAAGGCGATTACTGGGTATGTAACAAATTATGCAGAGGGATTGGAGTGATGTAGATGAGATCTATCCCTCCTATATGACGGGAGAGACATCGGTATTCTTGATAGAGTGAGACCACGAAGTGCATGACCATGCCCAAATGAGTCAATATGAGATATTGAGCTCATTTGATTGAGTGAGTCTACTTGGAGTTCAAGATTTAGATTGATTAGAGGATGACACGATCTATGCCTCACATTGATCAATCTAGATGTCTAGGATAGAAGGACACTTGTCATATATGTTAGAGTGTATACTAAACGCCTAGCTTTTGGTATAAACATTTATCTAGAAATAAGAATCACATTGGTCAAATATCTACATTTATGATAAATGTAGTTGTTCAATTAATTTATATTGTAGATAACATGGTGTGTGGTGTCACACACAGAAGATCATGTTATCAATACCTTATAAATTATAAACAGTAGCTCACGACCATAATGGAAAGGAACAAACCATTGGAAGGTCGTAGTGTAATTAGGTATTAGTTTATCTTAACTATATAATTACACTAGTACACTTAGAGTGTATTGAGTAGGACCATTAGAGGTCGTTTCTTTTATACTGACTTTATAAAGTAACAAAGACCTCAGTTATTATGGAAGTGTGTGCTCTTAATCCTAATATAATAACAAGCACATATATTTGATATTTATTTCTTTAATTTATCAATGGGTGAGATTTAGTTCGATGAATCAATAAGCCCGATAAGTTGGGAAATGATATCACTTATAGTGTGTGTTGTTGATTATAGAAGGAAACTGTGTCCTAGTGATCTAGGTTGAGAATGTCCCCAAGAGGAGCTCATAAGGATTGTCATGTTAAACCCTGCAGGTGGACTTAGTCCGACATGACGATGAAGTTGAGTGGTACTACTCTTGGAGCTAGATATTAATTAAGTGAGTTGTCAGTAACTTACTTAATTAGTGGGCATTTGTTATCTTAAACACAGGGAGACTAACACACTCATAATAAGAAGGAGCCCAAAAATGTAATTTGGGATTGGTGCGGTAGTTCAATAATAGTTCTTTAGTGGAATGAATTATTATTGATGAAATTAAGTTGTGTGTTCGGGGCGAACACGGGATGCTTAATTTCATCGGGAGACCAAAACCAATTCCTCCTCTCGGTCCCTATCGTAGCCTCTAGTATATAGAGATTTATACCCACCGCATACCCACCTTCTTACTCATCCAATGGGGCCGGCCAAGCTAGCTTGGAACCCAAGCTAGCTTGGAACCCAAGCTAGGGCCGGCCAAGTCCAAGTGGATGAGGCATGTAGGTGGCCGGCCAAAGCATGGGTCCCAAGCTTAGGTGGTCGGCCACTAGAATATTTAAAAAGGATTTTTATTGAAATTATTTCTTATGTGGATATCATGATTTTAAAAGAGAGTTTAAAAAATTAAAAATTTCCTTTTATAGCTTTCTACAAAAGATTAAGAAAAGAGATTAATCTTTTTCCTTATTTGCAGTTTAAAAGGATGGTTTTAATTTTTTGGTAAAAACTTTCTTTATTTGTTAATCATCTACATGTTTAAAAGAAAGTTTAAAATTTGAAATCTTTCCTTATTTGTTGATTAAAGGAGGATTTTAAATTTTAAGAAAACTTTCCTTTTTAATCATGTTCATGATTTAAAAGAGAGTTTAAATTAAATATTCTCTTTTATAAGTCTCTACAAAAGATTAAGAAAAGATTTGATATCTTTCCTTATTTGTAGATTAAAAAGAGATTTTAATTTATAGAGATAACTTTCTTTTTATCCACATGTTTAAAAGAAAGATTTTAATTTATTAAATTTCCTTTTTATAAACCAATCATGAAGGGATAAAAATTGTTAGAAATTTTTTTTATAAATTTCTGAGACAATTTAGGAAGTTTTAATTAATTTAAACTTTCCTTGTTTTGGGGAGAAGAGTAGCCGGCCATTGGAAATTTAAAAGAGAAAATTGTTTTAATTAAATAAATTTTCCTTTTTAATGGCAAAAGAATTAAGAAAGTTTTTATTAAATTTTCCTTATTTGCCAAGACCAAGGATTATAAAAGAGGGGGTAGAGGTGCCTTCATGGTTGAACAACTCTATTCTATTCTTCCTCTCTTTTCCTCCTTGGTGGCCGGCCCTAGCTTCTTCCTCTTCTCTTCTTCTTGTGGCCGGCGGCAATCCCTCTTGGAGCTCTTGATGGTGGCCGGTTCTAGCTAGGAGAAGAAAGAGAGAAAGGAGGTTTTATTTCTTGTATCCCTTGGAGCTTGGTGGTGGTGGCCGGACCTCTACTTCTCTTGGAGAATTTTGGTGGCCGAAACCTAGAAGGAAGAAGAAGGTGCTTGGTGGTTCTCATCTCGGAAGATCGTTGCCCACACAACGTCCGAGGTTAGAAGAGGAATACGGTAGAAGATCAAGAGGTCTTTCTAAAAGGTATAACTAGTATTTTTCCTTTCCGCATCATACTAGTTATTTTTGGAAATAATACCAAATACAAGAGGCGTACGATTCTAGTATTTCGAATTTATTTTCGATGTAGTGTTCTTATGTTTTCTTCTTTTCCTTGTGATTTGATTGTTCCTTTTGGTTAACCTAAAGTTATTTTAGGAAATTAAATATTTTCTTTCTATAAAAGGTTTTGTCTAGTCGGTGGTGGTTGCTCCCATATCCAAGAAGGCCATGTGCCTCGCCACGTCAGTACTGGGAACCAATTATGGAAATTAATATTTAATGGAATTAATAACTTAGGTGATTTGGATCGAACGTGTTAAGTTCCACAGGAGATCCAAGTCAAAACCTAAAAGAACAAATAGATTAAGTTTTGGATCAAACGTGTTAAGTTCCGCAGGTGATCCAAAATTTAATTTAAAAGAACACATGGTAGCTAGGAAAAGGTTCAGACCTTTGTACAAAATTTTTGTACAGTGGAACCTCTAGGCTTTCCGAGTAGCAACCAACAATATATTGTGAGGCGTCACAATTAGTAGTCACAAGGTGATGTTGGATCTCAACATTCTTGTAACTTGGGTAGTAATGATGTATTGCTAGATACCGCTCATTACTTATGTTTCTAAATGGTTTATGGGCATTGCCAATGTTACAAGAACATATTGGGTTACACACAAAGAACAAGTGGATGGAGATTAGGTTCATATGATGAACCAAGAGGATTAGATTCATTTGATGAATCAAATTGGATTAAGAGTAATTCTAATTGGGCTAATTGAGTTGGACTCAAGTTGATTCATGTGTTCAATGAGTCTAATTTAGATTATGACTCATTGAATCAATTTAATTAAATGAATTAGATTCATTATATTAAATTGGCTTGAATTAAATAGTTGGATTAGATCAACCATGAGAGAGATTAAGTCAAGTTTGACTTGACTTGAGAGGAAGATGAAGAGTCAAGTTTGACTTGACTTTATGCCACCTCATTGGTGAGTTGACATTAAGTGGACCAATGATGATGTTCCACATCATGATGGTTACTTAAGTGAAGTGCCACCTCATGGGAGTTACCAAGAGTTGTGACTCTTGGTATCCCATGGAGGTTACAAACCACTTTATTAGATGAAAAGAGTTTCATTTTGCAAGTGTAACTCTCATTCAAATGATCTTCCTCCTCCTAAGCTCTCTTCTTGCTCCTTCTCTTCTCTTGGTCGTGGGTTTCAAGCAAGGGAGAAGAAAGGAGAGTGAATCTAATCCAAGAAGAAAGGTTAGTGAAAGTCACATAGAGATTTTAGAGGAGTGTGTTCTCTTCTTTTCCTTTCTTCTTCTTCCAATCCTACCCGAGAGCCCTAGAGAGTGCTAGCACACTTGTGGTGCTCTCTTCTCCATCCTTGAGTGTTAGAGAACACATCTTGTTCGTGTGGATATCACTAGAGAGTTGTCTACGTTGACAACTTCGAGATCCGGCGTACCGTTGGATGAGCGGGATTTGCGAGGGCACGCTTCAAAGGTATAAAATATTTTTCCTTTGTAGATCTACTGTAGATCATAGTTTTAAACTTGTACTCGTAGTTTCAAAGTTTTTTCTTCGCACGAGATCTAGTGGCATGGGTGATTCGGGGTTTCCGCGACGCGAAAACGCGGTTTTCGTGGCCCGATAACCCAACACCTGGGTACACCGAACCGTGGAAAAATCACCTTTTTAAATAGTTTGATCACTGTTTTGGCATCACTTGTAGGAGAAGCAATGGCTTCAACCCATTTCGATACATAATCCACTGCTACTAAAATATAATTGTTTCCACATGATGAAGGAAAAGGGCCCATAAAATCTACTCCCCATATATCGAATAGCTCCACTTCGAGGATGTAATTCAGTGGCATCTCATTTCTCCTGGTAATGTTCCCGGTCTTTTGACATTGGTCAGAAGACTGCATAAAATTTTTTGTGTCTTTAAATAGATTTGGCCAAAAAAATCCTGCTTGTAAAATCTTTGCAGCTGTTTTCGAAACTCCTAAATGTCCGCCGTACGATGATGAGTGACAATGAAACAAGATGTCTTTGACTTTATCCTCTTGCACACACCTTTGGTAAATTGTATCTCCACATTTTCTATAAAGCATTGGTTCATCCCATATGTAGTGTTTGACATTTGAAAAAAACTTCTTCTTTTGCTGCCAGGTGAGGTTTGGGGGAAGTACTATACTTGCGAGATAGTTAACCAAATCTGCATACCAAGGAACTTTCTCATAATTTATTGCCAACATATGCTCGTCAAGGAAAACATCATTTATGGGTGGATCAAAATCCACATCTTTCTGCCCATTTGGCCATACTTGAGATAGATGATCTGCCAAAACATTCCCGGCTCCTTTCTTGTCTCTTATTTCTAGATTAAACTCCTGAAGAAGCAAAATCCATCTAATCAAGAGAGGTTTGGCGTCTTTTTTGTTAGAGTGTATACTAAAAGCCTAGCTTTTTGTAAACATTTATTTTGAAATAAAGAATTACATTGGTCAAATGTCTACATTTATATGCTAAGTGTAGTTGTTCAATTAATTTATATTGTAGATAACATGGTGTGTGGTGTTACACACAGAAGATCATGTTATCAGTCCTTATAAATTATCAATAGTAGCTCACGACTAAGATGGATAGAAACAAACCATTGGAATAAGTCGTAGTGTAATTTGGTATTAGTTTACCTTGACTATAAAATTACACTAGTACACTCTGAATGTATTGAGCAGGACTATTTGAGGTAGTATCTTTTTATACTAACTATATAAAAGAACAATACCTTTGTTATTATGAAAGTGTGTACTCTTAATCATGATATAATAACAAGCACATATACTTAATACTTATTTCTTTAATTTATCAAAGGGTGCAATTTAGCTCGTTAAATCAATATGCCTGATAAGTTGGGAAATGATATTATTTATATGGTGTGTTGTTGATTATAGAATTAAACTGTGTCCTAGTAATCTAGGTTGATGATTTCCCTTTGAGGAGTTCATAAGGATTATCATGTAAACCCTGTAGGTGGACTTAGTCCGACATGACGATAAGGTTGAGTGGTACTACTCTTGGAGCTAGATATTAATTAAGTGAGTTGTCAGTAACTCATTTAATTAGTGAGCATTCGATATCTTAAACACAGGAAGATTAACACATTCATGATAAGAAGGAGCCCAAAATGTAATTTGGGATTGGTGCGGTAGTTCAATAATAGATCTTTAGTGGTATGAGTTATTATTGATGAACTTGAGTTGGGTGTTTGGGGCGAACACGGGAAGCTCAAGTTCATCGGGAGACCATAACCAATTCCTCCTCCTGGTCCCTATTGTAGCCTCTTATATGAAGCCTTATATCCACCTAAAGCCTAGCCTTTTAGCCCATGCTAGGGGTCGACCCCTATCCTTGCTTGGAGCCCAAGCAAGGGGCCGACCAAGCTAAGCTTGGTGCTTGAGCTAGGGCCGACCAAGCCTTGCTTGGTGCCCAAGCAAGGGGTCGACCAAGTGTGAAAGGGAAGAGGGATTTTATTAAAAATAAAATTTTGATAAAATCTTTCCTTTTATGTTTTCATCCACATGGTTTTAAAAGAGAATTTTAAATTTTAAAATCTTTTCTTTTATAGATTTTCTACAAAGGATTAAAAGAAAGATTAGATATCTTTCCTTATTTGTAGTTGTCTATAATGTGAAAGAAAGATTTTAATTTTTTGACAAAACTTTCCTTTTTTGTAACAATGATATAAAAGGAGTTTTATTTTTAAATCTTATCTTTTATAGATATCCATAAAAGGATTTAAAAGAGAGAGATTTTAATTTATAAAACATTCCTTTTATAGCTAACCACAAAAAGGATATTTTAAAAGAGAGATTTTAATTTTTGTTTAAAATCTTTCCTTGTTTGATTTTACAAGAGGTGGCCGACCAATATAGAGTAATTAACAGAAGTTTTATTTTTGATATAAAACTTTCCTTTTTTGGATTCACCAAGGATTATAAAAGAGAGGGGGAGGGTGCCTTCATGAGACACAACTCTATTCTATTGTTCCTCTCTCTTTTCTTTTGGTTGCCGGTCCTCTCCTTTTCTCTCATCTCCTTCGATTTCCACTTTTTGGCCGGCGACATCTATTCTTCTAGGAGTCTTGGTGGTCGGTTACTAGGAGGAGAAGAAGAAGAGAAAAGAGGCTCTCTTGTCTAGATCCCTTTGGTGGCCAAAGCTTGGAGAAAGAGAAGAAGGCTTAGGTGGTTTTCTTCTTGGTAGATCGTCGCCCACACGACTCTAAGAGAAGGAGAGGAATACAATAGAAGATCAAGAGGTTTTTTTTTGTTTACAAAGAAAGGTATAATTAGTTGTTTTGTTCCGCATCATACTAGTTTTTCTTTGTGTGGATTCAAAGGCTAATAGCTGATGGACTCTTGGGTTCATTACTGTTAGAAAACTTTCCAACTTGTGAATCTTACTTGGAAGGTAAAATGACCAAGAGACCTTTTAAGGCCAAGGGGTATAGAGCCAAAGATGTGTTAGAACTGGTTCATTCTGATTTGTGTGGTCCTATGTCTATCCAAGCAAGAGATGATTTCGAATATTTTGTCTCTTTCATAGATGATTATTCGAGATATGGGTACATTTACTTGATGCGCCACAAGTCTGAATGCTTTGATAAGTTCAAAGAGTACAAGGCTGATGTGGAGAAACTATTGGATCGAGATCGCGCTAGAGGGGGGGGGGGGAGGTGAATAGCGCTCGTGGCTAATTCGTTTACGATTTAAAACTTTATCAACGAAATGCAGCGGAATAAAATAAGAGACAACCACAGAGAGACACTGGGTATTTACTTGGTTCGGAGCCTGTGGCGACTCCTACTCCAAGGCCCACACTCATTGAGTGTTTACGTTGGGCAACAACTAATATCATAAAAGATTTACAAATAAAGTATAATTAATAGCAAATAAATATGCCGACGACAAAAGAAATGGCAGAAATAAAACTCTAGGTCATCGGCGTCAAGTTGTAGCTTCGTTGGAACTTCTCGTTAGCAGCCGGTTGCAGAAAAGTCGCTTGGAATCTAATGATCTAATTTGCTGCTCGAGAGCTCCTTTTATGCACTGCTGGAGCCGCCTCCAACACCATCCAAGGCACCTCTAACAAGCCGAGTCAGCCGCGTGGATCAGAACGGACCTGGTCGCAACTCATCCACTTGAAGGTGCCTTCAAGCCAATCCAAGGCGCCTCCAATCTCTGGTACAAGGCACCTCCAGCTCCATCTGAGGTGCCTCCAGCGCTGCTTCGCAGCCAGCTCACGTTCTGCACCTGAGGCACCTCCAAGCTCCATGGAGGCACCTCGGTCACTGCTCATTCGAGGCTTAGCTTATTCCCTTTGTACCTGCAAGATATGTTAGTTCCAAAATAACAACATACCTTACAAGACAATGTTAGCACATAAATAACAGTATGAATATAGAGTGTGACAGTCATCGAACTGTCCGGGTCTGTCTTCGGATCTCCGACCGAAAATCCTAGGTCAACCCGATGCCTACTGTTCCCTCTGCAGGGAACGCGTCCTCACCTATTCCCTTCAGGAGAGATTACCTGGTGCCAGTCCGATCCTCCAGATCGACTGGACTTTCTGCCTAGGGTTACCACCCCCTAGGACCTAGGGTTATCACCCCTTAGGGTTTTTCTCCACCTAGGGTTACCTCTCCCTAGGACCTAAGGTTACCCGCCTTAGGATTTTCACCACCTAGGGTTACCACCCCCTAGGACCTAAGGTTGCCGCCCCTTAGGGTTTTCCTCCACCTTGGGTTACCACCCCCTAGGGTTTTCCTTCACCTAGGGTTACCATCCCCTAGGACCTAAGGTTACCACCCCTTAGGATTTTCGACCTACCTAACCGCAGCCAGGACTTTCCTGAAACCTCATTTAAGCACGTTAGATAACAAGGAATCTTAACTTTGAATCCCTTTTCCATTATCAAAACCTAGGTTCGATCATCGGATACTTCTCGCACCAACAGAAACGTCATGGTAAAAGTACCAAGATACTACGGTCTGATCGTGGTGGCGAATACCTCTTTGGAGAGTTTAGGAATTACTTATCAGAGGCTTGGATACAATCCCAATTGTCTGCACCTGGTACACCCCAACAGAATGGTGTGGCAGAACGAAGGAATATCACTCTTATGGAAATGGTTAGATCGATGATGAGTTATTCAGAATTACCAAATACGTTTTGGGGATATTCTAAAGGAATGAAAGGTGGTTTGTTTTATAGTCCTAAAGATCAGAAGGTCATTGTTAGCACCAATGCCCGATTTTTAGAAGAGGACTATGTAATGAACCACAAGCCTATGAGTAAAATTGTTCTTAAGGAAATAAGAGAGGGCACTTCTACTTTAGTACCAACGGTACAAGATGAGATACTACAAGTAACTACAACACGTGTCACAGATGATGCATAATTATATGTAGTGCCTCGTTGTAGTGGGAGGGTTATTAGACAACCTGAAAGATTCATGGTTTTGGGAGAGTCTTCGGACTTGATCCCTGGTGAACATGAAGCTGATCCCTAGACATATGATGAAACACTCCAAGATAAAGATGGAGCATCTTGGCAAAGTGCAATGAACTCTGAAATAAAATCTATGCATTCTAATTAGGTCTGGGAGCTTGTAGAACCACCAAATGATGTAAAATCCATTGGATATAAATGGATCTACAAAAGTAAAAGAGGAATAGACAAGAAGGTGGAAACCTTTAAAGCGAGGTTTATTGCGAAGGGGTATACTCAGAAAGAGGGAATTGATTATGAGGAAACCTTTTTGTCGGTAGTCATGTTTAAGTCTATCTGGATTCTTTTATCTATTACTGCTCATATGGATTATGAGGTTTGGCAAATGGATGTCAAGACAGCTTTCCTTAACGGAAGTCTTGAAGAAAATATCTATATGAAGCAACTAGAAGAATTCATTGTGAAGGGCAAAGAGCAACTTGTATGTAAGCTCAATCGGTCCATTTATGGATTGAAGCAAGTTTCGAGATCTTGGAACATTCGGTTTGATGAAGTGATCCAGTCTTATGGATTCATTCAATGTCTGGATGAGTTTTGTGTATACAAGAAAAGTGACGGAAACGTGGTGATATTTCTTGTACTATACGTAGATAACATTTTGCTCATTAGCAACAATGTCAAAGTGTTGTCAGACGTAAGGGTATGAATGTCCAAGTAGTTTGATGTGAAGGACTTAGGAGAATGTGGACATATTCTTAGGATCAAAGTAATAAGGGATCACAAGAAAAGGATGTTGTGCTTATCCCAAGCTTCATACATCGATACTATCCTAGCTCGTTTTAGCATGCAAAACTTCAAGAATTGTTTTCTACCTTTTCGGAATGGAGTACCTTTATCTAAAAGGATGTGTCATAATACATCAAAGGAGAGAGAGGAGATGAAGGCAATTCCTTATGCTTTGGCTGTAGGAAGCCTAATGTATGCGATGCTATATATGAGACCAAATATCTGTTTTGCCATGGGTATGGTAGCAGATATCAAAGTAACCCAGGACCAAGACATTCGACTGTCGTAAAGCATATATTAAAGTACCTGAAAAGGACTAGAGATTATATGCTGGTTTACCAGGCAGATGATTTGCTCCCTGTGGGTTACACGGATTCGGACTTCCAATCAGATAGTGACAGAAGTAAATCAACCTCGGGGTATTTGTTTACTTTGGGAGGTGGAGCCATAGCATAGAGGAGTGTTAAGAAGAAATACGTTTCAGACTCCACTATGGAAGATGAGTATGTGGTAGCCTTTGAGGCAGCCAAAGAAGCTGTATGGCTCAGAAACTGCTTGATGGACTTAGATGTGATTCCTGGTTTGCCCAAAGTTATCACAATTTATTGTGATTGTTGGAACGCGACGACCGGCTAGAAGGGGGGTTGAATATCCTGCAAAAATAATAACATGAAACCCTTCTTGACTTTTCTTAAACTAACACTTGCAAAATATAACAGTAGTAAATTAAAACAGAAAAGAAGAGGCACACAGAGATTTACTTGGTTACAACCGGGGAGGTTGTTAATCCAAGGAAGATGTCACACTAGTATCTCCTTCAGGCGGAGAAGCCTCTTACAACGATGAAAGCGCAAAAAGAAAGAAGCTAAACTCTAAAAGAAGCACACAAGTGTTGGAATTACAATTCTTGAGTTGTTGTAAAGCTTCTGGACCAATACTATATTTATAACCTTGGTCGGGGCGCCCCGAAGTGTTCCATGCGCCCTGAGGGGATAAAACTTTATCCCCAACGCACAGATCTCGTTTTGACTGAGATCTAGATAAACTTTGGGTTCAGGCGCCTGGAAGGGTTCTGGGCGCCCCGGACAGCTCCGGGCTCCCCTGCCAATTCTGGGCGCCGGGCGCCCCGGCTAAGAATGTCAATCCCGTTGACTTTTTCAGCACGGGTCTTCTGCTCCAGCTCCGTTTGCCTTAGTCCGAGTCTTCCGCTCGCTTGGGTGATCTCTGCCATCTGGAATATGGCTCACCCGAACCCAACTTCCGATTTTCTCGAGCAGGCTTCTGCTCCAGCTTCTCGTCCCTCAGAATCGTCGCGTGCTTCCTTCTCGTCTGCCAGCATACTTATCCGCAGTCTTCGCCCCTTAGTTGCACCCCATGCCAACCTTCTAGCTAGCTGCGTCTTTTTCTCCCCGAGTAGTCTTCTACTCTGGCTTCTCATCCCTCGGAACCACCACACGCTCCCTTCTCGTCCGCCGGTGTACTCTTCCGCAACGGCTTGTCCCTCGGACGCACTGCATGCCATCCTTCATGCTAGCTACGTCTTCTACTCGACTCCCTGTGCTCTTAAGCTACTGCACACTTAGACACAAGATTAAAAACTGACAGGACCTAACTTAAATTGTTGATCACACCAAAACAACCTTGGGGTTCCAACAAACTCCCCCTTTTTGATGTGAGCAACCCAAGTTAGGCTAGGGTAAATAGACATAAAAAATAAACTACCTATTTTGCAATAAAGTGCAAAAAGATAAAAAATTTAAATTTTGGTCTACCTCCCCCTAGACTTATACTTTTCCTTCTCCCCCTTTGATCACATAAAAAAATGGGGTTCAAAGAAAAAACTCTAGGGGAAAAAATTTGTATCTTTGGAAAAATTTTGCAATAATTTTCAATGAAAAAAATTGTTCTAAGTTAAAATATTTCTAAGTAAAACTTTAAGTAACAAAATTTTCTAAGTGCAGCTTTAAGAAAAAAATTCTGACTTAGGAAATTTTGCAAAAATATTTTTGAAAAATTTTTCTAAGTAAAAATTTAAATAGAAATTTCTAATTTCAGAAGAACTTTTTAACTTTTTATTAGGTAAAAGTTTTACGAAAAAAAATCTAAGTAAAAAAAATGTTTAAAAGACTTTTTGTTTATAGCATTATTAAATTTTAACCTTAATGCTTTATCAGAAAGTTAATTAAACATTTTATTTCAATATTTTAGCTTCCAGGTCATGGCGAGGCACTAGACCTTCTTGGTTATTGGAGCAACAACCACTTCCTTAGACAAAGCCTCATAAAGAAACTAACTGTTTAATTTTCTCGCTGAAAGCACTAAATCCGATTAAAATTTAGATTAATCATGACTTAGGAACCCAATATAGGTTCCAACCAACTGGATTAACTAAGAATTTCTTAGGGACATATTTGTTTGAAATGTTTCTAATTTGCCCCTTATGATATCTAAAATACCAATTTAAATTGTTAAATTTTCTAACATTGGTATTAGATGAGCATGCACCGTTTTTCAAGTTATTTACTTGTACTTTTAAATTATCATTTTCTACTTTTAATTTTTAATTTTCTAATTTAATTCTGTTGAATTCTTCTATTGGGAAAGATTTAGCTAATATTAATTTTAAATTCTTAATATCTTTTTCTAATTTACAGCAATCCTTAGTTAACAATTTAATAAACTTAAATAGTTTATGAGGAGGAAGAGATCGTACCTTGTTGGGTTTTTCGGACCGCGAAAACCGCGTTTTCGCGTCGCGGAAACCCCGAAAGCCCCAAAGCCAACGGATCCGTGCAAAGAAAAATTTCTAAAACTACGAATATGAGTTTCACACTCCAGATCTATAGTAGATAAGAGTTATACCTTGACGCGTGCCCTCGCAAATCCCGCTCGTCCAACAGTACGCCGGATCTCGAAGTTGTCAACGTAGACAACTCTCTAGTGATATCCACACGAACAAGAAGTGTTCTCTAACACTCAAGGATGGAGAAGAGAGCACCACAAGTGTGCTAGCACTTCTTGGGCTCTCGGGTAGGATTTAAAAGAGAGAAAAGAGAGAAAGCAAAAAGGAATCTTATACACTCACTAGTAGTATCCTCCTTTGTGACCTCCACTTTCCCTTATTCTCTTGGAACACAACTCACACACCTTCTCCTTCTATGAAAGCTCACGGCAACAGCAAGCAAAGAGGAGGAAGAAGCAAGGAAGAAGAAGAAACAATTACCACACATGAATGCCACCAAATGAAAACTCCCCCCTCACATTAGTGTGGCCGGCCACACAATGTAACCTCCTCATTTAATGTGGCCGGCCACATTAAGTGGTATAAGATGTGTAACCTCCATGAGGTGGCACACCATTATGAGGTGGAAATGATGTGGCAAGGTTAGTCATGCCATGTAGGATGAGTCAACCTTCATGATGTGGCAATACATCAAGTCAAACTTGATGTTTCAACTTCCATTATTCAAGTCAAAATTGACCAATTATCTTCCTTGTTGAGTTAAATCCAACCTTTGATTCAAGTCAATTTTAATTTAATGAATCTCAATTCATTAATATAAATTGACTCAATGAATCAAATTTAAATTAGACTCATTCAACAATTGAATCTAATTGAGTCTAACTCAATAAGTCTAATTTGAATCCAATCTTTGGTGCATCATATGAACCTAATCCAATTGGTTCATCATATGAACCCAATCTCCATCCACTTGTTCTTTGTGTGTGACCCAATAGGTTCTTGTAACGTTGGCAATGTTTCTAAACTCCTTTAGAAACATAAGCAATGAGCGGCATCTAGCAATACATCATTGCTACCCAAGTTACAAGAATGTTGAGATCCAACATCACCTTGTGACAACTAATTGTGACTCCTCACAATATATGACAAGTGTCTTTCTATCCTAGACATCTAGATTGATCAATGTGAGGCATAGACCGTGTCATCCTCTAATCAATCTAAATCTTGAACTCCAAGTAGACTCACTTGATCAAATGAGCTCAACATCTCATGTTGACTCATTTGGGCATGACCATGCACTTCGTGGTCTAACTCTATCAAGAATACCGATGTCGCTCTCGTCATATGGGAGGGATAGATTCCATCTATATCACTCACATCCCTCTGCATAATTTGTTACATACCCAGTAATCGCCTTTATAGTCCACCCAGTTACGGGTGACGTTTGACGAAACCAAAGTACATAACTCTTTATGTAGGGATCCATGGTGACTTCAGGTCTAAGGACTAGTTGTCATACTAATAGCCACATGAGAAAGTATATGACACTCATATAACGATCCATGATACTTTCTCATGGCGGGTCATTCAGTATACATTCTCTAATGTATACTCATGTGTCAACTTGATATCTCTATATCCATGACTTGTGAGATCAAGTCATCGAGTTGATCTACATGCTAGTCTTATTGCATTAACATTGTCCCTGAATGTTAATACTCGACTAGGAATGATTATGAGTAGTGTTCCCTATATCATCTCACTATCGATTCAACTAACCGATTGATATAGGTGAGAACCGTCTACTCAAGGACATTATTATACTTAGTTTATTTGGCACCAATACAAGTAAGTATAATAACCAAAAAACCAAATGCCTTTATTTATATAGAATATGATACAATAAGTCCAAAATACAATCATCAAATGATTGGCTCTAGGACTCTAGCTAACAATCTCCCACTAGCACTAGTGCCAATCAGTGTAGGCTCTAAGCCCAAATGACCTAGTGTGACCATCGTGCTTCTTCTGTGCCAAAGCCTTGGTCAAGGGATCTGCGATGTTAGCCTCTGTAGGTACTCTGCAAATATTCACATCTTCTCTCTCGATGATCTCTCGAATGAGATGGAAGCACCGTAGTATGTGTTTGGTCCGCTGGTGTGAGCGAGGATCCTTCGCCTGTGCTATAGCTCCATTGTTGTCACAATAGAGCTCAATAGGGTCTGCAATGCTAGGAACCACCCCAAGTTCAGTAATGAACTTGCGAATCCAAACTGCCTCCTTTGCTACCTCTGATGCAGCAATATACTCGGCCTCTGTCGTAGAATCAGCTATTGTGTCCTGCTTCGAACTCTTCCAGCTCACAGCACCACCATTAATGCAAAATACGAACCCCGACTGCGATCTATAGTCATCCTGGTCGGTCTGGAAGCTAGCATCACTGTAACCCTTTACAGCTAGCTCATCATTGCCTCCATATATCAAGAAATATTCTTTAGTCCTTCTTAAGTACTTAAGAATATTTTTGACCGCTATCCAGTGACTCTCACCTGGATCTGACTAGTATCTGCTCGTCATGCTCAAAACATACGAGACATCAGGTCGAGTACATAGCATGACATACATGATCGATCCTATGGCTGAGGCATAAGGGATCTGATCCATGCGGTCTCTCTCCTCTCTAAAAGAGGGACCTTGAGTCTTCGAAAGACTCACGCCAAGTGACATCAGCAGAAATCCCTTCTTGGAGTTCTGCATGGCAAACCGTAGGAGTTCCTTGTCAATGTATGTACTCTGACTTAGGCCAAGCAATCTCTTAGATCTATCTCTATAGATCTGTATCCCTAGAATGCGGGATGCCTCACCTAAGTCCTTCATTGAGAAGCAACTCCCTAGCCAGGTCTTGACAGATTGAAGCATAGGGATGTCCTTCCCAATGAGCAGTATGTCATCCACATACAATATGAGGAAGACAACTGTGTTCTCTACAACCTTCTTGTAGACACAAGGTTCATCTTCGTTCTTGATGAAACCAAACTGTTTGATTGCATCATCGAATCGAAGATTCCAGCTTCGAGAAGCTTGCTTTAGTCCATAAATGGACCTATGCAGCTTGCATACTCTGCTAGTATGCTGTGGATCTACAAAACCCTCAGGTTGTGTCATGTACACATCCTCGAGTAGGTTTCCATTCAGAAACGCGGTGTTGATATCCATCTGCCATATCTCATAGTCATGGTAGGCTGCAATAGCAAGCATGATCCGAATGGACTTAAACATCGCTACTGGAGAAAAGGTTTCATCATAGTCAATATCATGAATCTGCTTGAAACCTTTAGCTACCAAGCGACCCTTATAGATAAGTCCATTCATGTCAGTCTTTCTCTTAAAGACCCACTTACACCCAATGGGTTTTACCCCTTCAGGTGGATCAACCAAAGTCCATACTTGGTTGGTGTACATGGATTCCATCTCGGATCTCATGGCTTCTAACCATTTCTCAGAATCTGGTCTCATCACAGCTTCCTGATAGGTGGTAGGCTCATCCTCTATGAGCATAACGTCATCATGGTCAGACAAGAGAAATGAGTATCTCTTAGGCTGACGACGTACCCTATCAGACCAGCGAAGAGGTATGTCTACTTGAACTGGTTGTTGTTCCTCAACTCCTTGTGGAACAACATCATCCACAACACTTTGTGGTTCCAGTTCAACTTCCATCGAGTCATCAATGCTATTGTTCGCATCTTGAACTTCTTCAAGATCGAACGTGCTCCCACTAGTCTTTCTAGAAACAAAGTCCCTTTCTAGAAAGACCCCAGTCTTTGCCACAACTACCTTGTGCTGACTGGGAATGTAGAAGTAATATCCCTTAGTTTCCTTGGGATATCCAATAAAGTAGCACTTGTCGGATTTGGGTCCTAACTTGTCTGAGACTTGACGTCGAACGTAAGCCTCACAACCCCAAATCCTCATGAAAGACACCTAGGCATATCTCCCAGTCTATATCCTATATGGTGTCTTTATCACGGCCTTGGATGGAACTCGGTTGAGAATGAAAGCTGCCGTGTCTAGAGCATAGCCCCATAAGTATGTTGAAAAATCTGTGTGACTCATCATAGATCGTACCATATCAAATAGGGTATGATTCCTCTTTCGGATACACCATTCCACTGTGGTGTTCCAGGAGGAGTGAGTTGGGATAGAATCCCACACTCGGCTAGGTAGTCACGGAACTCATGGCTAAGGTATTCTCCACCTCGATCGGATCGAAGTATCTTAATACTCTTGCCAAGCTGGTTCTGTACTTCATTCTTGAATTCTTTGAACTTTTCAAAGGATTCTGAATTATGTGTCATCAAGTACACATAACCATATCTACTGAAGTCATTAGGAAATGTGATGAAGTACTTATAACCGCCTCTAGCAGCGACATTTAAAGGGCCACATACATCACTATGTATGAGTCCTAACAAATCAGTCGCTCTTTCGCTGTGCCCACTAAAGGGAGTCTTGGTCATCTTGCCTCGTAGGCATGACTCGCATACCTCATATGATTCAAAATCAAATGAGTCCAGCAAACCATCCTTATGGAGCTGGGATAAGCGCTTGTCATTTATATGACCTAAGAGACAGTGCCAGAGGTAGGTTTGGTTCATATCATTTGACTTGAACCTCTTGGTATTTATGTTATAGATAGGGCTCTCAAGGTCTAGAATATAGAGTCTGTTTATCAGAGGTGCACTATAATAGAACATATCATTTAAATAGAGGGAACAACATTTGTTCTTTATTATAAACGAAAATCCTTTCTTGTCCAAACAAGAAACGGAAATTATGTTGTTAGTCAAGGCAGACACATAACAACAATCATCTAATTCTAGTACAAGCCCAGAGGGAAGAGATAGATGGTAAATTCCTACAACATTAGCAGCAACCCGTGCTCCATTGCCTACTCGTAGGTCTATCTCACCCTTCGTCAATGCCCTACTATTTCTCAGCGCTTGTACATTAGTACAAATGTGCGAAGCACATCCGGTATCTAATACCCATGATGAAGAAATAGAGAGGTTGACTTCTATAACATGTATACCTGAAGTAGAAATCTTATTTCTCTTCTTCTTAAGATCTTCCAGGTATTCTTTGGAGTTCCTCTTCCAGTGCCTTGCTTGTCCTTGATATATGTGATGAAAATGTTCAACCATATCATAAGCGCCCATCAACTCATGTTGCTTCTGAAGCTCAGAGTTCATGGTCACGAGCATAAGACAGGACACATCTAATGCGTCATCTTGATGCTTCTTGTAAGCATCACGGTCTGCTCGCGTGGCAGTGGCAGGAGGAGCCTCTGGAATGGGCTGCTCCAGAACTATTCTTAGATTCCTGTACCAGTCCAGGAAATTTGCTCCGTTGAGCTTGCCCTTCTGAAGGACAGAACGCAGAGAGAAGATGTTTGTGTTCGACATCATGGCAATTCTACAACAGAAATAAATGCAGAAATAAGTATCATATTCTTAATCATTTAATTAGGCCTTTAACTAAATGATGCTCCCATTGAATTCTATAATTCATGTGGGACAAGATCCACATCATATTAACCCTTAAGTTAGCTTTGGCTAATACGCCCAAGACTTAGTATGATCGGTAGGTAACGATTACCAATTACATCTCTATGCAACTCTTGTTTATAAGATCAAAATCCGCATTTATATTAAAACTCAAGTTAGCTTTGGCTAATACGCCCGAGAGTTAATATATATGTGATTTTGACCTATCTTTCCAACCGTTGGAAGAATGCCTATAGTTATACTCGATCCAACCGAGTTAACTAAGAATACTCAATCTAATTGAGTTGTACTCACCCATGCGTTGATAGGCGGGACCAAGATTGTCCCTCCGTACCCTACCAAGATAGTATGTGTTGCTCTGCTTTGGCAGATTCAACAACAACATGAGATCGAGGTAGTGGTAGGTATCACGACATGGTAGGCATTACGAGTTGACGTGATTTAGATCTAATCTAATCGAAGGGTGCATCATGTGCACGATTTAGATCTAATCTAATCGTAAGACACTAATTAATTACTCAATTAACTAGCATGCATCACATACACACAAAACAATTAATTAAATAATTAATCAAATAATTTTGTGATTATGTCATGGCCCCTACTACGATCTTCTCAAGCCAATGAGAAGATCGGATGGTCAACCTAAGGTCAACAGCTTCTCAAGCTCCTTCCTTTGACCACCTCGTGTTGCTCGCGCACTCCTCGTAATTCCGTCTCGAGTGGACCTTCCACCGCTTCAAAATTTACATTACATTTTGAAACTCGAGTTGCATTCGAGTCTAAATCTAATTTACAACAAGAATAAAAGAGAAAGGCACGACGCACAGGTCACGAAAAATAAAAACATACAACACGCACATCACATCACAGCACGCAGGCCGTATTATGAATTACAACACGAATTATCCAATCGAATTGGGTCTTTGGGCCATGACTATCACAAAATAATATATAATTCAAAATTATATATTTCTATAATTTTCTGTAATTTTTCTATAATTTTTACAATTTTTACGAGTACAATTTCCCAGCGGTTCCGTTTAGCGGTTTTCGGGCGCAATCGCGAAACGAATCCCCTTGCGGGGCCAGGGGCAGCGCCCCTACCCGCGATCTAACCATCACGAGGGTTCCATTGCGATCTAACAGCGCCTTAGCCCGCTGTCCCAAAAAGTTTTGGTGCGAAACTTGGCCGTTTTGGAAAAATCTTCCCGGTAGCGGAAGCCTACAAGTGCCGCTACGAGAAAATTACCTATAAAAACTATAAAAAACCTAAATTTACAGAATATTAAAGAACTGAAAAGTTTTTATAAAACACAAAATAAACTCGTATTCGTCTTTGCACGTGGCTCTGATACAACTGTTGGGTTTTTCGGGCCACGAAAACCGCGTTTTCGCGTCGCGGAAACCCCGAAAGCCCCAAAGCTAACGGATCCGTGCAATGAAAAATTTCTAAAACTACGAATACGAGTTTCACACTCCAGATCTACAGTAGATAAGAGTTATACCTTGAAGCGTGCCCTCGCAAATCCCGCTCGTCCAACGGTACGCCGGATCTCGAAGTTGTCAACGTAGACAACTCTCTAGTGATATCCACACGAACAAGAAGTGTTCTCTAACACTCAAGGATGGAGAAGAGAGCATCACAAGTGTGCTAGCACTTCTTGGGCTCTCGGGTAGGATTTAAAAGAGAGAAAAGAGAGAAAGCAAAAAGGAATCTTATACACTCACAAGTTGTATCCTCCGTTGTGACCTTCACTTTCCCTTATTCTCTTGGAACACAACTCACACACCTTCTCCTTCCATGAAAGCTCATGGCAACAGCAAGCAAAGAGGAGGAAGAAGCAAGGAAGAAGAAGAAACAATTACCACACATGAATGCCACCAAATGAAAACTCCCCCCTCACATTAGTGTGGCTGGCCACATAATGTAACCTCCTCATTTAATGTGGCTGGCCACATTAAGTGGTATAAGATGTGTAACCTCCATGAGGTGGCACACCATTATGAGGTGGAAATGATGTGGCAAGGTTAGTCGTGCCATGTAGGATGAGTCAACCTTCATGATGTGGCAATACATCAAGTCAAACTTGATGTTTCAACTTCCATTTAGTCAAGTCAAAATTGACCAATTATCTTCCTTGTTGAGTTAAATCCAACCTTTGATTCAAGTCAATTTTAATTTAATGAATCTCAATTCATTAATATAAATTGACTCAATGAATCAAATTTAAATTAGACTCATTCAACAATTGAATCTAATTGAGTCTAATTTGAATCCAATCTTTGGTGCATCATATGAACCTAATCCAATTGGTTCATCATATGAACCCAATCTCCATCCACTTGTTCTTTGTGTGTGACCCAATAGGTTCTTGTAACGTTGGCAATGTTTCTAAACTCCTTTAGAAACATAAGCAATGAGCGGCATCTAGCAATACATCATTGCTACCCAAGTTACAAGAATGTTGAGATCCAACATCACCTTGTGACTACTAATTGTGATTCCTCACAATATATGACAAGTGTCTTTCTATCCTAGACATCTAGATTGATCAATGTGAGGCATAGACTGTGTCATCCTCTAATCAATCTAAATCTTGAACTCCAAGTAGACTCACTCGATCAAATGAGCTCAACATCTCATGTTAACTCATTTGGGCATGGCCATGCACTTCGTGGTCTAACTCTATCAAGAATACCGATGTCGCTCCCGTTATATGGGAGGGATAGATCCCATCTACATCACTCACATCCCTCTGCATAATTTGTTACATACCCAGTAATCACCTTTATAGTCCACCCAGTTACGGGTGACGTTTGACGAAACCAAAATACATAAATCCTTATGTAGGGATCTATGGTGACTTCAGGTCTAAGGACTAGTAGTCATACTAATAGCCACATAAGAAAGTATATGACACTCATATAACGATCCATGATACTTTCTCATGGTGGGTCATTCAGTATACATTCTCTAATGTATACCCATGTGTCAACTTGATATCTCTATATCCATGACTTGTGAGATCAAGTCATCGAGTTGACCTACATGCTAGTGTTATTGCATTAACATTGTCCATAAATATTAATACTCGACTAGGAATGATTAAGAGTAGTGTTCCCTATATCATCTCACTATCAATTCAACTAACCGATTGATATAGGTGAGAACCGTCTACTCAAGGACATTATTATACTTAGTTTATTTGGCACCAATACAAGTAAGTATAATAACCAAAAATCCAAATGCCTTTATTTATATAGAATATGATACAATAAGTCCAAAATACAATCATCAAATGATTGGCTCTAGGGCTCTAGCTAACATACCTGACTTAGTTTATCGATCTCATTGTCCATTTCTCTCCTTGAATTACTGCAATCTTCCGACGTGGCTCCCCCTTCATCGATGCTCTCGATGTTCATTTCGGAAGAGCTTGACTCGCAGTCGTTGTCTTGATGACTTGCCATTAGTGTAAGTCCGGAGAAGGCTTTGACTTTCGATTCGGACGACGTATCATCCCACGTCGCTTTTAATGCCTTGCGCTTTTGCACAGGCTTCTTACCTTTATCTTTGTCCTTGTTCTTTAGCTTGGGGCAGTTGTCCTTGACGTGCCCTTCTTCATCGCAGTGGTAGCATGGGATGGTCTTTTTTTTCTACTCTGAGAATGGTTAGTTTTTTTAGACTTACAAAGATTCTTGAATCGTCTTACCATCATTACCATTTCCTCATTGTCGAGAGAAGACTCCGACTCAAGTTCATCTCTCGATGCTTTGAGGGTGACATTATTTTTGGGCTCCTTCGTTCCTTCACATCTTGATTCGTGCACTTTAAATGTCGAGAATAATTCTTCCAATGTAATTGTTTCTAAATCTTTCAAAATGTAAAAGACATCTACTAGTGATGCCCATTTTGTATTTCTAGGAAAAGAATTAAGGGCGTACCTTAGCGAATCTCGGTTACTTACCTTTTCTCTGAGATTCGAGAGCCCGGTGATGATTTCCTTAATTCTTGAGTGTAGATGCGCAACTGTCTCGTCTTCGACAAGTCATAGGCTGGTGAGCTAGTTCCGTAGTAAATCTTATTTTGCAAGCTTGGCTTCGAACGTTCCTTCGTGCAGCTCAAGGAACTTCTCCCAAAGTTCCTTCGCGGAGTCGTAGTTGTCGATCAGGTTGACTTCTTGTGGCGGAAGAACAGTTAGTAGATGGTACTCTGCTTTTCATTTGCCACGTAGTCAGCCTGCTCCTTTTTTGTCCAGTGGTATTTCTCCTTTCCTTCTGGTGCTCTAAAACCGAATTCCATAATTAACATTAAATCAAAATTGGTTTTAAAAATACCTGCATTCGCTTTTTCTAGCTAGCGAATTCCCCTTCGAACTTTGATGGGTAGATGCTTGGTCCTACCATTATTTTGTTGCTTCATTCGGCAGTTGGTCCTCCTGAAGCGCTTGGCTCTGATACAACTTGTTGGACCACGGTAGCTGACTAGAAGGGGGGTTGAATAGCCTGCAAAAATAATAACAAGAAACCCTTCTCGACTTTTCTTAAACTAACACTTGCAAAATATAACAGCAGTAAATTAAAACAGAAAAGAAGAGGCACATAGAGATTTACTTGGTTACAACCGGGGAGGTTGTTAATCCAAGGAAGATGTCGCACTAGTATCTCCTTCAGGCGGAGAAGCCTCTTACAATGATGAAAGCACAAAAATAAAGAAGTTAAACTCTAAAAGAAGCACACAAGTGTTAGAATTACAATTGTTGAGTTGTTGTGAAGCTTCTGGACCAATGCAGTATTTATAGCCTTGGTTGGGGCGCCCCGAAGTGTTCCGGGCGCTTTGGGGGGATTAAACTTTATCCCCAATGCACAGATCTTGTTTTGACTGAGATCTGGATAAACTTTTGGTCCAGACGCCCGGAAGGGTTCCGGGCGTCCCGGACTGTTTGGGGCGCCCCGGATAGATCCGGGCGCCCTGACTGGGAAAGTCAACCCCGTTGACTTTTTCAGCCAGAGTTTTCTGCTCCGGCTCCGTTCACCTCTGTCCGAGTATTCCGCTTGCTTAGGTGATCTCTGCCATCCGGAATAAGTCTCACTTGAACCCAACTTCCGGTCTTCTCAAGCAGGCTTCTGCTCTGGCTTCTCGTCCCTCAGAATCATCGCGTGCTTCCTTCTCGTCCGCCAGCGTACTCATCCGCAGTCTTCATCCCTTGGTCGCACCCCATGCTGACCTTCTCGCTAGTTGCGTCTCTTGCTCCCCGAGCAGTCTTCCACTCTGGCTTCTCGTCCCTCGGAACCACCGCACGCTTCCTTCTCATCCGCCAGTGTACTCTTTCGCAGCGCCTTATCCCTTTGACACACCGCGTGCCGTCCTTCACGCTAGCTGCTTCTTCTGCTCGACTCCCTGTGCTCCTAAGTTCTTGCACACTTAGACACAAGGTTAAAAACCGACAGGACATAACTTAACTTGTTGATCACACCAAAATAACCTTGGGGGTTCCAATAATGATAACAGTGGTGCAGTAGAAAACTCGAAGGAACCACGAGCCTATAAGGCAAGTAAACACATTGAACGTAAGTACCACCTGACATGAGACATCGTAAAATGAGGAGAGGTTGTTGTTGCCAAGATTACATCAGCAGATAACCTAGTAGATCCTTTCACTAAGACCCTTCCAACGAGAGCTTTTGATAGGCATGTTGAGTGGGTGGGAATCAGATGTATTGCAATATTTATGGTAGCATAGTCTTTTAGTACAAGTGGGAGTTTGTTGGGATGTATACTATAAGCCTAGCTTTTGTATGAACATCTGTTTTGAAATATTTTGAAATGAGAATCACTTTGGTCAAATGTTTGCATTTTATATTTATATATATGTCAATGTAGTTGTCCATTTAATTTATATTGTAGATGACATGGTGTGTGGTGCCACATAGAAGATTATGTTATTGGTTCCTTATAAATTATAAATAGTAGCTTACAACCAAGATGAATTGGGACAAACCATTGGAATAGTTGTAGTGTAATTTGGTATTAGTCTATCTTGACTATAAAATTACACTAGTACACTATGTGTGTATTGAGCAGGACCATTTGAGGTTGTTCGATTTATACTGACTACATAAAAGTACAGAACATCTGTTATTATGGATGTGCGCCCTCTTAATCCCTATATAATAACAAGCACATATACTTAGTATTTAATTCTTTAACTTATCAATGGGTGAGATTTATTCGTTAAATCAATAGGCTCGATGAGTTGAGAAATAGTACTATTTATATGGTGTGTTGTTGATTATAGAAGGAATCTGTGTCCTAATTATTTAGGTTTATGATGTTCCCTTGAGGAGCCCATAAGGATTATCATGTAAACCCTATAGGTGGACTTAGTCCGACATGATAATAAAGTTGAGTGGTACTACTCTTGAAATCAGATGTTAATTAATTGGGTTGTCAGTAACTCAATTAATTAACGGGCATACGATATCTTAAACACAGGGAGTTTAACGCACTTATGATAAGAAGGAGCCCATATTGTAATATGGGATTGGTGCGGTAGTTCAATATTAAACCTTTAGTGGTATGGGCTATTATTGATGGACTTGGGTTGGGTGTTCGGGTCGAACACAGGAAGCCCAAGCCCATCAAGAGGCCTAAACCAATTCCTCCTCTAGGTCCCTGTTGTAACCTCTATATAAAGCCTCGCATCCACCCATCTGTTGGTGCGGGAAGCATCCGACGATCGAACCGGTGTTTTGATTATGTTAAAAGGGTTCAAGTTAAGGTGTTTTGTTATCTAATGAGCTTAAACAAGTGTGCAGGAAAGTCCTAACTGCGGTTAGGCAGGTGAAAATCCTAAGGGGCGGTAACCTTACGTCCTAGGGGGTGGTAACCCCAAGTGGAGGAAAACCCTAAGGGGCGGTAACCTTAGGTCCTAGGGGGTGGTAACCCTAGGTGGAGGAAAACCCTAAGGGGTGGTGACCTTAGGTCCTAGGGGGTGGTAACCGTAGGTGGAGAAAAACCCTAGGGGGTGGTAACCCTAGGCGGAAAGTCCAGTCGGTCTGGAGGACCAGACTGGCATCAGGTAAATCTCCTAAGTGGAGTAGGTGAGGACGCGTTCCCCGTAGAGGGAACAGTAGGCGTCGGGTCGACCTAGGGCTTCCGGTCAGAAACCCGAAGTCAGACCCGGACAGTCCGAAGACTGTCAAACATTTATTTTCATACATATTATCTTGTGTTCTAACTCTGTTTTGCAGGAAACTAATTATTTTATGCAGGGTTGGAACTGACCAGGATCGGTCGACCGAACCTCTGGATCGGTCGACCGAACCTCTGGATCGGTCGACCGAACCTCTGGATTGTTGGGTTCTTCGGGCCACGAAAACTGCTTTTTCGCGTCGCGGAAACCCCGAAGGACCCAAAGCCGTAGATCCGTGCAAAGATTCGTATACAAAATTCGAAAAACTATTTCTTGTACGAGTTCAAAAAACTGATCTACTACTTAGATCTACGAGAAAAATGTTTACCCTTGTAGCGATGCCCTTCGCGTTCCCGCTCGTCCAAATGATGCTGGATCTCAAGACCGTCAAGCGCCGGTCCTCTAGAAGTATCCACACGGACACACTAGATGGAGATGACCAAAAAACCAAGGTGTGCTAGCACCTATGTGGTTCGGCCAAGGGAGGAGAGGGAGAGGGAGAGCATGAGAGGGAGAAGGAGGAAGATGCACACAAGTGAATGAAAAATGAATTTTTCACCCAAAAAACCAAGTGACCGGCCACTTTTCAAAAATTCACATTAATTGCATTAATTGCAATTAATATGAAACCATAAAATCACATTAATTGCATTAATTGCAATTAATATGAAACCATTAAGAGAGTGGCTTTGTAACTTCCATGAGGTGGCACCCATGATGATGTGGAACATCATTATTGGTCCACCTAATGCCAACTCACCAATGAGGTGACAAAAAGGTCAAGTCAAAATTGACCTTTGGTCTTCCTTCTCAAGTCATGTCAAACTTGACTCAATCTCTACCATGGTGGATCTAATCCAACCATTTGATTCGAGCCAACTTAATATAATGAATCTAATTCATTAAATTAAATTGATTCAATGAGTCAAAATCTAAATTAGACTCATTTAACACATAAATCAACTTGAGTCGAACTCAAGTTAGCCCAATTAGGATTACTCTTAATCCAATTTGATTCATCAAATGAATCTAATCCTCTTGGTTCATCATATGAACCTAATCTCCACCTAATTGTCCTAAGTGTGTGACCCTATAGGTTCTTGTAACGTTGGCAATGGCCTAAACCCATTTAGGAGCATAAGTAATGAGCGGTATCTAGCAACACATCATTACTACCCAAGTTACAAGAATGTCGAGATCCGACATCACCTTGTGACTACCAATTGTGACTACTCACAAAATAATGATAAGTGTCCTTCTATCCTAGACATCTAGATTGATCAATGTGAGGTATAGACCGTGTCATCCTCTAATCAATCTAAATCTTGAACTCCAAGTAGACTCACTCGATCAAATGAGCTCAACATCTAATGTTGACTCATTTGGGCATGGCCATGCACTTAGTGGTCTCACTCTATCAAGAATACCGATGTCGCTCCCGTCATATGTGAGGGATAGATCCCATCTACATCACTCACATCCCTCTACATAATTCGTTATATACCCAGTAATCGCCTTTATAGTCCACCCAGTTACGGGTGACGTTTGACGAAACTAAAGTACATAACTCCTTATGTAGGGATCCATGGTGACTTCAGGTCTAAGGACTAATAGTCATACTAATAGCCACATGAGAAAGTATATGACACTCATATAACGATCCATGATACTTTCTCATGGCGGGTCATTCAATATACATTCTCTAATGCATACCCATGTGTCAGCTTGATATCTCTATATCCATGACTTGTGAGATCAAGTCATCGAGCTGACCTACATGCTAGTCTTATTGTATTAACATTGTCCCTGAATGCTAATACTCGACTAGGAATGATTTAGAGTAGTGTTCCCTATATCATCTCACTATCGATTCAACTAATCGATTGATATAGGTATGAACCTTCTACTCAAGGACGCTATTATACTTGGTCTATTTGGCACTAATATAAATAAGTATAATAACCAAACAAAAGCCTTTATTAATATACAAGAATATGATATACATGAGTCCATACAATCATCAAATGATTGGCTCTAGGGCTCTAACTAACATGGATCGGTCGACCGAACCTATGGATCAGTCGACCGAACCCACAAGCCAGCAGACAGATCTCCAGATGGTTGAACCGGGATCGGCCAGGGGATCGGTTGACCGAACCTAGGATTGGTCGACCGTACCTGCGTTGGTGTCAACAGGATCAGGTGTCGATTGGATCTCGCTGACTGGATGAGGATGCTGACCGGATCAGGGGGATCGGTCGACCGATCAGGAGGATCGGTCGACCGATCGATGGTGAGTCAAATCTGATCCCGAGGTGTTCGGATCTGGATCAGCTTTCACAGAGCTATAAAAGAAGGCATCGGGGTGCAGCCTATTCATCGATCTCGAACAGAAGAACTCCCGTGCACCACTCCGAAAGCTTCGACGACACTCTGCTGCTCCGACGATCAGCTACCATTCTTCATATTTGTAGTATTGTCGGTATAAACTTTTCTTTGAGCTAATTTCTGTATTCATCTACTTGTAAAGATTTACGTGATATAGTTGTTGCCCACCGAAAGCAGTCAAGGACCGTGGGCCTTCGAGTAGGAGTCGCTATAGGCTCCGAACGAAGTAAAACACCTGCGTCTCTGTGTGTTTGCTTTTATTTTCCGCTGCACTTATAATCTCTGTGTTTTAATCGATAAAATAGCCATGAGTGCTATTCACCCCCCCTCTAGCGCTTTCGATCCATCAATTGGTATCAGAGCGGGGTCATTTTGAATCGGTGCAACCACCATTCAAAATAATTTTTTCGTGGTATTTTTAGATTTTTCGGAGTCGATTAGAATTTAGCTTCATAGTTATATTCTAATTCTTTTTCTCGAATTGGTTTTTCTACTCGGAGTTGGTGCAACACCACCCGAGTTCGTATTTTTCTTCTTCCGCACTACTAAGCCAGGACCAAGTCCTAGAACTTTTTGTTGTTTATTTTCCTTTTTAGTTGATCTAAAATGGCTCTTCAAGAAGGCTACAGTACAACCCGCCCCCCGCTATTCACCGGAGACGACTTCGGTTACTGGAAGGGTCGGATTGAGGCATATCTCCAGACTCATTTTGAAGTCTGGATGATTGTCAAAACCGGACTCCAACTACCAATTGATAGAGATGGCAAACCACTACCATACGAGGACTGGGACGCATCTTTGATTAAGAAGGTAGAAGCTAATGCAAAGGCGACCTGCACTCTCCAGTGTGGCTTATCAAAAGAAGAACTCAACCGCGTCGGCCCCTTCAGCAGTGCCAAGGAGCTGTGGGATAAGCTCATTGAACTTCACGAGGGGACGTCTGACACTAAAGTAAAAGAGACCTAATCTTTAATAAATTATTTAATATCAAACTGCAAGAAGGTGAGACAGCTGCCCAACTCCACGCCCGGATTCAAAATCTGCTCAACGGTCTTCATGCAATTGGACAAAAGGTAGATAACCGGGACATCATAAGGTATTCTCTAAATGCCTTTCCGAGAAACACCTTGTGGGCATCCATGGTAGATGCCTACAAGGTTTCTAAGGACTTGTCTATTATTAAGTTAGATGAACTCTTTGCAGAATTCGAACTTCATGAACAGACTAATGCACGCCCGACCGAGAAAGGGTTGGCTTTGGTTGTAGGAACAGGAAGAGTACGCGAATCAAAGATAAAGCGCAGAACCGAACCTGAGTCAGAAGAAGAAGAACCAGATTCGGAAGATGATGACGAGCTTACAACCGAAATAGTCAACCTGGTAAAGAAACTCTACAAAAAGAAGGGCTTCAACAAAAAGGATGTGAGAAAGGCCATCCAGTCCAAAGAAGCCCAATCAAGCTCGAAGGCCAAATTCGAAGTGACCTGCTACGGTTGTAATCAGAAGGGGCACATCAAGGCAAATTGTCCGAACCAAAAGGATCCAAAGAAAACAAGGAGGAAGAAGGCCTTGAAAGCAACGTGGGACGAGTCTTCCTCTGAGGAATCTGGCGACAAAGAACTCGAGTAGAGGAATTTTCTCGCGTTGACAGCCCGGGACTACACCAACAAATCCGAAAGCGAGGACAAATCGGAAGCCGAGTCCGAAAGAAGCCACGGATCCGCATCCGTTTCCGAAGGGCCAAACCCCTCTGTAAGTACAAACCGCTTATATAGTTTAATTAATTATTTAATGCATAAAGTAGCTAAGTCAAAAATTCGAATCAAGTTGCTTCTAAAGGAGGTAACACTCCTTAAAGAAACGACTAATAACGAATCCTTGACTGATCAAGCTCAGACTGGAACCTCAACTCAAGTTCAAAGACTTGAGGAAGAGAATTCCAACCTGAAAAATCAAGTCAAGGATTTGAAGACAACTCTAGAATGATTTTCCCTATGATCCAAGAATCTTGACTTGATTCTTGGAACACAAAGGGCAATCTACAATAGAACTGGACTAGGATACAAATCGAAAAAGAAATATAAGTCATACTTATCTCTCATACAAAGAACAAATAGAAAAACGGTCCAAGCATGGGTTGCCAAGTCGAACCTGATCAATCAAGTTGGACTGGGACAATATTGGATTCCCAAGGAGCAAATACATTACCTCGATAGACCATATCGAGGCTATGATCCAGGGGGAGCTAAAACGATTAAAATTAAAAATTAACACCAAAAATTAAATTTAAAATCAAATTAAAAATTCGAAATTAAACTAAACATTCTAAATTTAATTGAAAATAGAAGGAGGATCCAGAATAGCTGGCACCCGCTTCTAAACTACCCGACTGGGTAACCAACTTAATCAACCCGAAATGGGTAAACAAGAATAGTCTACCCGGCAGGGTAATTAAGGTTAGATAAAATGGACTAGGTTTAACTTGAGCCATAGTACTGGTGAAGTTTTTGGATGATAGTACGTTAGGGAAACTTGGGCATCGCATGTCTAGGAAGATATGGCTTCGACCTGGTGCATTTGGCCAAGTGGAACTGACCGAAGCTACCCTTAAATGGATCCTAACTAGTTAGACCAAGGTTTAGTATTAAGTTCAATGGGTAGGACTATTTGAAAAACCTCGAAGGCATGGTTACTTTAATGAGTTCCTTGTGACTCACCATAGCCCAGAAGTTTATCCAAAGAATGCTTACTTGTTGAACCCAAAAGCTAAACCTGAATCTAACACAAAGTTAAAAATAATCCGAAAATTGAACCTCAATTCATCTCATAAAAATTATAGGAGTCCCTGATTGAAAATTTAGATCGGGTGAGATGACTAAGTAATTCAAATTCAAAATTAAATTAATTAATTCAAAATTAAATTAATTAATTCAAAATTAAATTTATTAATTCAAAATTAAATTTATTAATTCAAAATTAAATTAATTAATTCAAAATTAAATTAATTAAGTCAAAATTAAATTCATTCAAATTAAAATTAACTTAATTATTTTTCAAATTATAATTAACTTAATCATTCATTCGAATTAAAATTAACTTAATCATTTTTTTTGGTTAAAAAAAATTTAACTATTTTTCAAATTAAAATCAACTTAAATATTTTTCAAATTAAAATTAACTTAAATTCTTTTTAAGGACTTACTTCAATCAAACTGTCTTTTGATCCATCAACTACTTTATGTGTAGGAATTGGATCAATGGATATTGGATAGTGGATGCTCCAGACATATGACTTGAGATAGGTTGAAGTTCACTAAGATAAAACTAAAGAACCTAGGATCAGTTGCATTCGGCAACGATGGAAAACTGAAAGTAATCGGAAAAGGTAATATCGAACTTAACTCCGATTTTATTATTCGAAAAGTGTTATTAGTTGAAAATTTTAATTTTAATTTATTAAGTATAAGTCAATTATGTGATACTGGTTACTCAGTTAATTTTACCAAGTCGAATGTATAGTCAAACATATTGATAATCCAAAAATCATACTTAAGGGCACAAGGAAAGATAATGTCTACACAATTTATCTACCAACACCCTCGATAAAGTGTTTTCTAACATAACAAGAGGAAACTGAGTTGTGGCACAGGAGATTGGGTCACACTCACACAAGACTCATTTCAAAAATGAGTCAAAATGGACTAGTCAGAGGATTGCCCAAATTAAAAGTTATTGAAAATTCAATCTGTAATGCGTGTCAACAAGGAAAACAAACGAAGTCAACCCATAAGTCAACCAATCTTGGTAGAACTACTTGTTTACTTGAGCTCCTTCACCTAGACCTATTCGATTCACATGGAGCCAAGTCACTAAGTAAGAACCAGTATTGCTTAGTTATAATAGACGATTTGTCCAGGTTCACCTGGGTAAAATTTCTAAAAACAAAAGATGAAACCTTTGAAATATTTAGTAATTTTTGTAAATTAACCGAAAATTAAAAAGACACTAAAATTAAAAGAATAAGAAGTGACCATGGAGGAGAATTTGAGAATCACAACTTTACTGAATTTTGTGAAATAAATGGGTACAAACATGAATACTCTTGCCCTATGACCCCTCAACAAAATGGTTTAGTAGAACGTAAAAACAGAACCCTACAAGAAGCTGCTAGAACCATGTTAAACGAATATAAACTATCCAATCAATTCTGGGCTGAAGCGGTTAGTACAACATGTTACATTCAAAATAGGATATTAATTAACAAATTTCAAAATAAAACACCCTATGAAATTTATTATAATAAAATTCCCAACTTAAACTATTTAAAAGTATTCGGGTGTAAAGTCTTCATTTTGAACACTAAAGACTACTTAGGGAAATTTACATCAAAAACAACCCCGGGAATATTTTTAGGTTATTCAACAACTAGTAGAGCATATAGAGTGTATAATCAAAATACCCTAAAAGTAGAAGAAACAATAAATATAATATTTGATGAAGAAAATAAGTTACCCAATATAATAAATGAAACTGAAAATACAGAAAATATTAATCCAATAAACAGAGAAGATGACGAAACTCAACCTGAACCTATTGAATCTGAAAAACAAATCACTAACTCAAATGATATACGACCAACTAGAACAAGCACAAATCACCCATCTGACCAAATTTTGGGTGACCCAACTGTAGGAGTCAGAACTAGATCATCTTGTAGAAACCAGAGCCAAATAGCCTTGATTTCAAAAATCGAACCCAAAACCATAGAAGAAGCCCTACCAGACCCAGATTGGACTCTAGCAATGCAAGAAGAATTGGCCCAATTTAAAAGAAATCAGGTCTGGGAATTAGTACCGAAACCTGTTAACAAATCCATAATTGACACTAAATGGGTTTTTAGAAACAAATTAAATGATCAAGGTGAAATAGTTAGAAACAAAGCTAGGTTAGTAGCTAAAGGATTCAGTCAAGTAGAAGGGTTAGATTATGATGAGACCTATCCTCCAGTAGCAAGACTTAAATCCATTAGGATGTTGCTAGCCTATGCAGCACACAAAGGATTCAAGCTATTTCAAATGGACGTAAAATCCATATTTTTTAAACGGATTTATTAAAGAAGAAGTGTATGTAGGGCAACCCCCAGGATTTGAAGACTTAGAACAACCAAATTATGTCTTTAAATTAAAAAAGGCCCTATATGGACTAAAACAAGCACCTAGGGCTTCGTATGAATGTCTGCCAATTACTTAATATAAAAAGGATTTAAACAAGGTCAAATAGACCCAACTCTTTTCGTAAAAACCTTAGAAATGACATTTTTATAGCCCAAATTTACGTTGATGATATTATTTTCGGTTCCACAAACTCTAAATTTCTAAAAGAATTCACCAAACTTATGGAAAATGAATTCGAAATGAGTCTGGTAGGAGAACTTAATTTCTTCTTAGGTTTACAGATTAAGCAAACTAAAGATGGAATTTACATTTATCAAACTAAATATGCTAAGGAATTAATTAGAAAATTTGGCATGGAAAACTCAAAAATAATCAATACACCAATGGCTACAAATGCTAAAATTGACTCAGACTTAGAAGGTAAATCAGTAGACTTGAAATACTATCGGAGTGCGATAGGAAGTCTACTGTACCTAACTGCAAGTCGACCAGACATTATTTTTGCAGTAGGTATGTGTGAACGATACCAATCTTGTGCAAAAGAGTCTCACTTAACCCTTGTCAAAAGAATCTTTAGGTATGTTAAGGGAACCCTAAATGTAGGACTATGGTACCCTAGATCTGGCACCCTTGACCTAAACGACTACTCTGACTTAGATTATGCCGGATGCTAGCTAGATAGAAAAAGCACAA
Source organism: Zingiber officinale (assembly GCF_018446385.1). Classification (NCBI taxonomy): domain Eukaryota; kingdom Viridiplantae; phylum Streptophyta; class Magnoliopsida; order Zingiberales; family Zingiberaceae; genus Zingiber; species Zingiber officinale. The sequence goes on along the minus strand of NC_055992.1, from coordinate 52,462,119 downwards.
GTGGTAGCTGCCAATTTCTAGGACAATGCCTAGTAAGTTGGTCAAGTAGAAAGCAACACTGTGTTGCTTTATCTACCACTGAAGCTGAATATATAGCCTTAGGTGAATGCACATCTCAGCTGCTATGGATGATGCATACCCTTAAAGACTATCAACTGGAGTATCATAAAACTAAAATCTCAATTGATAATATAAGCTCAATAAATCTAACAAAAAACCCAATTCATCACTCAAGGACTAAACATATAGAAGTGAAACACCACTTTGTAAGGGATCATGTAGCTAAGGGTGATATTGAACTCAACTATGTTGAGTCAAAATCAAACCTAGCTGACATCTTCACAAAGCCCTTACCTGAACTTGAGTTCAGCTCACTAAGAAGGCAAATAGGAATGTGCTGGGTAGAATAAATATTAATTTTTCAAAACTCACTGTCTCACTTCAAAACTCGTTCTTTTATTCGTTTCAAAATCTAGGAAAAATAATGATTTTAAAATCCCATTTTCTTAGAATTTTCAAAAATATGACTTAGCCTAGGATTGACCCTAGAAATCTTGTTCCCCTAGATTTAAGCCAGACCATCTCACAAACACCTAGGTATACCTTACTTGTGTTTGTAAAACATAAAATGGTGTGAGATGCATAGGGTACAACTTGGACTCAAGAATGCTTATTACTGTGCATCAATATGAGTCTAGGCGTTAAATACTTTATTAACAGCAATTAAGTTAAGTCTTCCAGCCTTAGTCAAATCTAACTGGACTAAATGACTTTACTTGACTAACCAAGTGAAAGCTGTTGCCCTCTAGGCAATCAGCAAGTAGCAAACGGTTAGATAGTTGGTGAAGGAAATGTTAAGATTAAGAATGCTTACACTTTAGGGCTCTGATACCTGATTAAGACAAGGTGAATAAGTTTCCACATGCTTGGACTATAAGAACCTAAGAATTTATTAAGACATTAATCAAGGAGGAGTGAATTCTTCTTTTCAAGCTAATTCTCCTATAAAATAAAAATTATCTTTGATTTGTTTTTAAAAATAAAAATTATGATAGATGTGATATTGAATTAACATTATTTTTAAAATCTTGGATTTTCAGATAATCATTTTTTAAAACTAAGCACTAAAATTATCCAAATCCTTTACTAAGTTTTTTTTGCAAAGCTAAGTACTTAAGTTAAGCTTTTATGAAAATCCTTTTAAAGTTAAGCAAAGTTTTTATATATATACCTTTAAGTGTTTTGTCAAAATTTCTTATATAACTCATTTTTTTAAAAAACAACAATTAAGTTTCAAAAGATTAAAGCTAATTTTTGTTGAAAATGAGTTAAGTATTTTCAAAACCATTTCAAATTGAGCTAAGTGTTTTTCAAAAGACTTGTTAAAATTTAGCTAAAACTTCTTTGCAAAGTTAGCTAAGTGTTTACCAAAGTAATGATCTTCAATTGCTAAAATTTTGCTAAGTTTTTGTTGAATACACTAAGTATTTTCCAAGGCATTTCCTAATTTAAGTAAAACAATTCTTTTTGAAACACTAAGACATTAAATAAATGGCTACACTTCAGGGGGAGCTTAAACTAATTATTCTCTTCTCTTTCTGATGTTCTTTTTGATTTATGTCAAAGGGGGAGGGAAAAGTCAAAGTTAAAGTGATTAAGAATTAAGAATTTAAACATAAAGAGGAGCATAAGTTTTACAAAGAGCATAAGTTTTACACATTCATTCATGTTTAAATTTCTTAATAATAAATTTCTTTAATATTTTAATTTTGACATACTTTTACTTAACTTTGAACTGTGTTGTCATAATCAAAAAGGGGGAGATTGTTGGTGCGAGAAGCATCCGACGATCAAACCGGTGTTTTGATTATGTCAAAAGGGTTCAAGTTAAGGTGTTTTGTTATCTAATGAGCTTAAACAAGTGTGCAGGAAAGTCCTAACTGTGGTTAGGCAGGTGAAAATCCTAAGGGGCGGTAACCTTAGGTCCTAGGGGTGGTAACCTTAGGTCCTAGGGGTGGTAACCCTAGGTGGAGGAAAACCCTAAGGGGCGGTAACCTTAGGTCCTAGGGGGTGGTAACCCTAGGTGGAGGAAAACGATAAGGGGCGGTGACCTTAGGTCCTAGGGGGTGGTCACCCTAGGTGGAGAAAAACCCTAGGGGGTGGTAACCTTAGGTCCTAGGGGGTGGTAACCCTAGGCGGAAAGTCCAGTCGGTCTGGAGGACCAGACTGGCATCAGGTAAATCTACTGAGTGGAGTAGGTGAGGACGCGTTCCCCGTAGAGGGAACAGTAGGCGTCGGGTCGACCTAGGGCTTTCGGTCGGAAACCCGAAGTCAGACCCGAATAGTTCGAAGACTGTCAAACATTTATTTTCATACATATTATCTTGTGTTCTAACTCTGTTTTGCAGGAAACTAATTATTTTATGCAGGGTTGGAACTGACCAGGATCGGTCGACCGAACCCACAAGCCAGCAGACAGATCTCCAGATGGTTGAACCGGGGTCGGTCAGGGGATCGGTTGACCGAACCCGGGATCGATCAACCAAACCTGCGTTGGTGTCAACAAGATCAGGTGTCGACTGGATCTCGCTGACTAGATGAGGATGCTGACCGGATCAGGGGCATCGGTCGACCGATCAGGAGGATCGGTCAACCGATCGACGGTGAGTCAAATCTGATCCCAAGGTGATCGGATCTGGATCAACTTTCATAGAGCTATAAAAGAAGGCATCGGGGTGCAGCCTATTCATCGATCTCGAACAGAAGAACTCCCGTGCACTACTCCCAAAGCTTCGACGACACTCTGCTGCTCCGACGATCAGCTACCATTCTTCATATTTGTAGTATTGTCGGTATAAACTTTTCTTTGAGCGAATTTCTGTATTCATCTACTTGTAAAGATTTATGTGATATAGTTGTTGCCCACCGAAAGCGGTCAAGGACCGCGGGCCTTCGAGTAGGAGTCGCTATAGGCTCCGAACGAAGTAAAACACCTGCGTCTCTGTATGTTTGCTTTTATTTTCCGCTGCACTTATAATCTCTGTGTTTTAATCGATAAAATAGCCACGAGCGCTATTCATCCCCCCTCTAGCGCTTTCGATCCATCACCATCCACAACTTTATTTTGGTTTAGTTTTTCTTACCTTCCTAGGGCTAGTGACAAGGCTATAAGAAGGAGTAAGTGGTGCCCCGTAAAACCTATTTTTCACAATTCTCTTCTCTCCCTTGTCTACGGCCAGCGCCCCTCATTGGTGGTCGGCGCCCCTCACCTCCTCCCTCCTTGTGGTCGGAACCCCTCCTCTTCTCTTTACTTAGGGCTGGCGCCCCCTTCCCCCTTGCTTAGGGTCGGTGCCCCCTTCTCCCTTGGTGGGCGGCGGCCTGAAGAAGAGGAAGAAGAGGAAGAGAAGGAAGAAGATTAGAAGGTGCCCCATCCTCCTTTTATGGTCGGCGGGTTTGGAAACAAAGAAGAGAAGAAGCGTGGTTTTGTCTTGGTAGATCGTCACCCACACGACGTCCAAGAAGAGGAGAGGAATATGGCAGAAGATCAAGAGGTCTTTAGCTACGAAGAAAGGTACAACTAGTTCTTTAATTCCGCTACGTAATTAGTTAGTTTTCTTTGTATCATTTTTGGAATACCAGCATAAGAGGCCAGTGATCTTGTACTTCAATGAAGGTGTGCTTTGATCATTCAAGAACTTGGATGATTGATCAAACACATGATTGATCGAACATACGGGTTACTAGGAAAAGTTCTGTTCTTGTTTAATTTTTTTGTACAAGGAAATTGAAACAGAATGGAATTCTAGCGCCTTCACCTTCACCATCTCAAGGACCCGAGCCCTAGGATAAGCTTCCCAAGCTTAGTCGTACCAAGCTCCTCATGTGTATTTCACAAAGCCTTACTTGACTCAAACACACATATCAAACTAATTTGAAAGTCTAACTTAAACTCTTTGACACACGCATCAAAATCATGATCATATCGATCAAACCTAGGTCGATTGCACCAACAATCTCTCTATTTTTTGATGTGTGTAATATGTTTAAGTTAGGCATAAATAACAATATGAAAATTACAATCATAGCATACACATGAAGTAAAAAACCTAAGCTCCCCCTTAACATATGCTCTACCCCTTACTGTTCATGTTTTGCACAAATGAGTTTTTAACTTAAATTTTCCCAGTTTCTCCCCCTTGAACACCATCAAAAATATTGCATCATTCTTCCAAGTGCACTATGGTATCAATGTTGACTTAAAAAATACCAAAAACTAGCTTATGAGAGTGCTGGAAAATAGCTATCGGTCGACTGATAACTGTTGCAATCAATTGTCACAAAGCCAATTTGAATTTCAATATTCTGAAGCCAACTTCAGAAATACATAAAAAATTCCAAAAGATTTAAAAAATTATCAAATTTTGAACATATATTTCTTTTAATGTTCTTTAACTAGGAAAAATATATATTCATGAAAATTCATTATATTTTTAAATATTTGATAAAAACTCAAAAATCTTGAAAACAACTCAAATTTGTATCACCTTGAAACTTTGTTTTGAATTCATATGTTTTATAATGACTATACCACTGTAAATAAAACATAGAATTGTTTTTAAACCATTTTAAATATCCAACTATGATGGAAAAAAGGCGAATATGCTCGCCCCCAGTGCCCCTGCCAACTCATCCCAGGGCCAACACAAAAGAGGTAAATCATGGGCAGCTACTAGCCTTTGGAATAGTGACTAGAACATAAGGGAGACATTTGTTAGATTGTAGAGTTCTCAAGAGGGGCGTGAATAGCGATTGTTGAGAATTCAAAAATCAAATCGAGTACACAACGAAAATAACAAGCACAATGCTAATAAAACCAATTTTACTTGGTTCAGAGCCTTCGTTGACTCCTACTCCAAGGTCCAAATGTGAGAGCGCTTTCATTGGGCAATCACTAGTGGTTCACAAAAGAATTATAGATTAAGTACAAGAACTTGTAAAATGAAATTATCGATAACAAGAAAATAAAGACTGAATTGTTGGTTGTCAGAGAAGCTTCGCAGCATAGCAAGAGCATCTTGGAAGCAACGCACAGGGGAGCAATCGTAGAGAGAAGGTATATTTTGAAGCTCTGGTGGAAGGCTCCTTTTATAGGAGTGCTCCGGGCACCAGGATCCCTTTCGGGCACCTAGACCGTGATGTCGACCAACCAATTGGCGTGCTCCAAGTTGTCGAGATAAAATTTGCCTTTCGGGTGCCCAAACCACTTTCGAGCGCGCCTGAACCTTCTTTTCCAGCAGGTTGCTTTCTTGCAAGACAAAGTTAGTCTGAGGTAAATAAAACTTATACTACCCTGCAAAACAAAGTGTTAGCATAATTATAGTCAATTAGAGGAGTAATTAGATTCCGTCTCACTAGGACCAGAATCTAGTCACGATCTCAACTTAGATTCCCAAAACGGTTCTAAGTTGGATCGACGCCTACTGTTCCCTCGAACGGGGAACGCATCCTCACCAAGTCACTCTCCTCCAATGACTTACCTTAACTTACCTGCAGACATCCGGAAGTATCAGACATCCTCACCAAGTCTGCAAGTATCCAGACGTATTTTCAGAAGAGCTACCTGGACTACCTCCCAACAGAGAAGTGGAGTTTGAAATTGAATTAGTTTCTGGTACCGGCCCAATTTCAAAAAAACCCCATACCGCATGTCTCCAGCAGAGCTGAAAGAGTTACAAGAACAACTTCAGGAGTTGCTTGACATGTAACGCCCGCCCTTCTTACCCAACCAAAGGCGGCGCTACGTTCTTATACTACTTACGTACATGCTTTAGTTATAACAGCGGAAGAATAAAAACTTTAAAGAATTTAATTTATCCTGATCGTTCTTTGCCGAGCCACCACCACACACATCACTATCTGCTCCTCCTGTTGCTCCTCTAGCTCATCCAGCTTCTTTATCTGCGGTACAAGGAAAGTAAGCTATGAGCACTCATGGCTCAGTAAGTTCCTTTCCTACTCACTAAAACCGAATCATCGTATATTAATATCATGCGTAGTATCATAAGCATATAACATACAAGGGTATCATATTCATATCATATTATCACATGACATTATATCTAATCATCAGATAATTCAAGTACATATGTAGGCAATGCATCATGAATTTGAAAACTTATACTAATAAGTACTTGAAATTAATATCATCATTAAGGGGATCCCGGTTTGTACCACATACATCATGCGCGCGCTTCTTAAGTAGGTCCAAGGTAGCAAGTCTTGAACCCTACCATACATACATACTAGGCCCGAGTCTTACTCCATAGACCTAGGGCATTCAGAAGCCCATTACTGACGAGGCCCGAGTCTTATTCCATCGACCCCGGAGCGTTTACGGAGCCCACCCTTGGTACAAACCATACAAAATAACATATCATGCATAACTATCATATCATGTCCTTAACAATCTTTCATGCATTTCTTTTCATTATGTATAGCATTTCCTTATGCTATCACATATCATGGCATATTACATAATATAATTTCATTCCTTCATTATGTATAGCATTTCCTTATGCTATCACATATCATGGTATATTACATAACATAGTTTTATTTCTTCATTATGTATAGCATTTCCTTATGCTATCACATATCATGGCATATTACATAACATAGTTTTGTTTTTTTCATTATGTATAGCATTTCCTTATGCTATCACATATCATGGCATATTACATAACATAGCATTTCTTCATTATGTATAGCATTTCCTATGCTATCACATATCATGGCATTTACATAACATAAATTTCATTCTTTTCTCATTATGTATAACATTTCCTATGCTATCACATATCATGGCATATAACATAATTTCATAGCATATCCTAGGTTTCTTTCCCTTTTTCTTTTATTTCCTTCATGGCCGAAACCTACTAGTCCTTAAGCTAGGTCTCTTAAGTGACTTAAAGCATGGAAAGCTTAAGTAAATATCATGGCAAAAGTTACTAAGAATATCATACATAAAATTGGATCATAAATAAGCTAGGACTCTTGTGATCTTACTTGTCTTATATCATGTATTCATTTTCTACATTCCAATTAAACATGAGAGCATTAATCAACTTTCATATCATGACCCCACAAAGGTCTTGAACATATTAACATTTTGTTTAAGCTTTTCTAAGCTATCCATTTCATCATGGCCGAAAACCCTAAGAAAGAATTCATGAAGTTCTAACAATATTCAACGTACGAATCTTTTAAGATCTTTGTATTCTATCACATGAGCATGTTTATTTAAATTTAAGGGTCTTCTTAACCCTAAACCCTTCCTTGGCCGAAATATAGGAGTGGGTTTCTTTTATTTTCAATTATCTTCTAAGCAAGAAAACTAATACATGATCCTTAACATTTCATAGGGAGAACCTCGTACTAGTTGGGTAAAACAATAATTTCCCTAGCCTCTTAAAAATATTTTTGGCCGAAATTCTAGGGTTAAGTACTCCTTTGATCAAGCATCATATAGGTGTAAAAACATGAAGAAGATCCCTTTTCTATGGCATAAAAAATCTATCATGTAGTGTAGACTTAGTTACACCTCACTAGATTTCGAAAGCTCTTCTTAACCGAATTTTCTCAAACTTGTTTCTAGGTTTTAAAATCCTCATAAAATCTGAAAAATATATAAAAAGCCTTGTACCATAGGTGAGGGGAAGCTTACCTTCTTCGCTTAAGTTTCCTAGAGTTGAGAACTTGCTTGGACCTTTCTTCCTTGCTTGCTTTGCTCGGCACCAATGGAGGAGAGGAGTGGCTAGGTCTTTTGGTGGAGAGGAGGAGGAAGAAGAGGCTTCTCTTCCTCTTGTGTTGCTCGGCAACAACAAGAAAGAAAAGAGGGGGAGAGTGAGGAGGAAGAGGAGCTTCCTTCCTCTTGTGTTGCTCGGCAACAAGAAGAAAAGAGAGGGAGAGGGAGGTCTCGGCACAAAGGGAGGAGAGGAGGATGAGTGGGTTGAGGATGAAGTTGAAGCCCCCCTCCATGCCTATTTATACTAAAAGGAGGGGAGGGAACTTGACTTGATTCATCCTCCCTATTCATTTCTCCCCTTAAATGACAAGAATATTCTAGAGATATGCCTCTTGAGTTCTCTCTTTTCTTTCCCTTAATCTCTCTCTTTTTTCTCCTTTAATTAAAATTCCTATCTCTCCTCTTACAATATTCTCTCCTATCCCACTTGGTTAATACATGCATGCATCCACAAGAGAACCAAGGTTCAAAACTTGGTTATGTATATTTTTATTTCTTTTTACTTCCTTTTTCTTTTAAGTAAAAAGAATCCTTTCTTATTCTTAACTACTTAATCCTTTCTCTCCTTATCAATAATTCTCCTATCCCCTTTGGTATCCTATACATGTTCCTTACAAGAGGTCCAAGGTTCAATCTCTCTTCTAACATTTTATTTTCTTTTGTACATAATAATTCGTATATTTCCATATTATGCATTATGCATAAATATTTCATACATGTACATATTATCTCATATTTCTTCCTTTTGTCTACATTAATTCCATACATTTTAAATCATGCATAGATGATTATATTCTCAACTTTATTTTTCTTTCATAAAGTTTTAATCATCTAAATCCATCTTAATATAGAATATTTACATCTTCTTTTCATTCATACTCTCATTACCCTTATTTTTCTTATCTAGGCTTTCTAGGGGTGTTACATGACAAAGGCTTCATCTGCCCTAGTCATTCACCATGGGGAGCTCTGGTGTTGTTCATCAAGAAGAAAGATGGATCTATGCGGATGTGTATAGATTATAGGGTGCTGAACAAAGTGACAATTAAGAACAAGTATCCTCTTCCTAGAATAGATGATCTATTCGATTAGTTAAAAGGGGCAACAGTGTTCTCTAAGATAGACCTGTGCTCTGGGTACCATCAGTTGAAAGTGAAAGAAAGTGATATACCCAGAACAGCTTTCAGGACTAGATACGGACACTACGAATTTGTAGTCATGCCTTTTAGTGTGACTAATGCACCTGCAGTCTTCATGGGCTTAATGAACAGAGTGTTCAGAGAATACTTTGACAAGTTTGTCATTGTGTTCATCGACGACATTCTGATCTATTCAAGAACCCCAGAGGAGCATGACATGCACTTGAGAATAGTCCTGCAGACCCTACAGCAGAAACAGCTTTATGCCAAATTCTCGAAGTGCGGGTTCTGGTTAAATCAGATGACATTTCTAGGTCACATTATTTCTAAAGAAGGCATCCAAGTGGATCCTGCCAAGATAGAGGCAGTCAATAATTGGCATAGGCCCAAGAACGTTAGAGAGATCAGAAGCTTCCTTGGTTTAGCTGGGTATTACAGAAAATTTGTGGAGGAGTTTTCTAAGATAGCCTCTCCACTAACATCCCTAACGAGGAAGGACAAGAAGTTTGAATGGTCAGACAAATGTGAGCAGAGTTTCCAAGAGCTAAAGAAGAGACTGACCAGTGCTCCCATCTTGATAGTTCCAACAAGTGACAAGAGTTTTGGACATCTACAGTGATGCTTCCAAGATGGGCCTAGGAGCTGTTCTCATGCAAGACGGGAAGGTTAGAGCTTATGCTTCCAGACAACTCAAAGATTATAAGAAGAACTACCCCACTCTTGATCTTGAGCTGGCAACTGTGGTCTTTGCACTGAAACTCTGGTGACACTACTTGTATGGAGTCCAGTGCAGAATCTTCACAGACCAGCAGAGTTTAAAGTATTTCTTCACTCAGAAAGACTTAAACATGAGACAGCGCAGGTGGCTAGAGTTGGTCAAAGACTATGACTGTGAAATCCTATATCACCCAGGCAAAGCTAACAAAGTGGCAGCTGCACTAAGCATGAAATCTAGTGCATCCCTGATGTCTTTGTCATCATTAGCCCTGCCACTGCAGAAGTTGTCAGATTTCGGACTTGAAGTTATTTATGAGCAACTCTCTGCATTGCCCTTAGGGTCAACCCTACTTGAGGATTGTTAGTTAGAGCCCTAGAGCCAATTGTTTGCTAATTATATTATGGACTTGTTGTATCATACTCTTATATAAATAAAGGCATTTGTTTTTGATTATTATACTTATTTGTATTGGTGCCAAATAAACTAAGTATAATAGCGTCCTTGAGTAGAAGGTTCTTGTTAGGACCAAAAGTAGCTAGAGGGGGGGGGGTGAATAGCTCTTCGCGTGCTCGTTGCTCGGCGTTGCTTGTTTCTTCAAAGATACGCAGCGGAAAATACAGAAACAAATCACACAACGCTAACAAGGTTGGTTTACTTGGTATCCACCTCACAAGAGGTGACTAGTCCAAGGATCCACACCTACACACACACCCTCCACTAATAAAACTCTCCTTTATGGTAACTACCAAAGGCGGAGAAGCCCTACAAGACTCAATACAAGAAGAAGAAAGGGTAGTAAAGAAATACAAGCTTACAAGCTTACAATGAGTGCACAAACCCTAACCCTAGTTTCTTCTTCTTGCTTTGATCCGCCTCTTGACTTGGAAGAGCCTCCAAGAACCTTCAAGAACTGGCGATCTCGAGCTTGAGAAGAGTTGTGGAGGAGCTGGTGAAGATCTAGAATGAATCGGTGAAGTTGTGCCGCAGCCATCGAACGCCTGCAGCTATAAACGACACCAACGGTCGGATCCCGATCGATTCGAATGTTCCCAATCGATCGGGGAGGCTTTGGATCGATCCACGGATCGATCCAGAGCGCCTCTGTGCTCTGGAAGCGCGCCTGGATCGATCCAGCGCTTATCGCGCGAAGCAGCCGCGTCCCAATCGATCCACTGATCGATTGGGACATCTGGATCGATCCACGGATCGATCCAGAAGCTCTCTGTTCGCTGGGACAGGTCTGGATCGATCCACGGATCGATCCAGCACTTGGTTTTTGTCCAAAACCACGTCCCAAATATCCCAAACCAACATCCGGTCAACCTTGACCTGTTGGTATATCATGCCTAGCATCTAGTCACTCCCTTGACCTGCTAGGACTCCCTTACCAAGTGTCCGGTCAATCCCTTTGACTCACTTGGACTTTTCTCTGTGCCAAGTATCCAGTCAATCCCTTTGACCTACTTGGACTTTTCTTTCATGCCAAGTATCCAGTCAATCATTTGACCTACTTGGACTTCCCAACACCAGATGTCCGATCATCCTTGATCCATCTGGATTTTCCCTTGCCTGGCTTCACTCACCAGGACTTTCACCTAGCTTCACTCACTAGGGTTTTCCATCTGCCTAGCTTCACTCACTAGGACTTTCACCTGGCTTCACTCACCAGGGTTTTCCATCTGCCTAGCTTCACTCACTAGGACTTTCACCTGGCTTCACTCACCAGGATTTCCATCTGCCTAGCTTCACTCACTAGGACTTCCTTCTGCCTGGCTTCACTCACCAGGACTTTCACCTGGCTTCACTCACCAGGACTTTCATTTTGCCTAACATCCCAGTTAGGACTTCCCAGTCAAGTATCCAGTCAACCTTGACCTACTTGACTTTTCTTCAATCAATATCTTATTGTCAAACATCTAAACCCAAACCAAGACTCAGCTTGGTTACCCAGGTCAACCTTGACCTGAGGGATATTGCACCAACAATCTCCCCTTTTTGATGTTTGACAATACCACAATAATACTTACAATCCCATATGTAAGTTAGGCTAATCCCATAGCCTCCTTCTTCATGCCACTAGGTAATGAAAGCATAAATTAAGCTTTTCATTCTCCCCCTAAGAGGGCAAACTCCCTCTAGGTAATAAAAGCCTAACTTACTCCCTTTCATGAGTCCTTTCATTCTCCCCCTATGAGCTTCCCATAGGTAATGAAGGACTAATCTTAACCATACATTCTCCCCCTATTGGCACACATCAACCCATCGTTGGACACACATCAACCTATGCTCCAATTCTGGGCACACTTCAACAAATCCATTTGTTGAAGACTCTCCCCCTGAAGAGTTGCTCATCATTGTTCACAACATCACTCGTTGTGATCAACACGATAATGAAGGTCCCATACCCTTCATTTATCCTTAACTTCTCCCTCAATGTAGACAACTACCCAACCTTGAGCATTATCTACTACTTGAGTGTCCACTTGAAATAATAAGGATATCCACTCCCCATTTCTCCCCATTTCAAGTGTAAATGCTCAACCTTGAGCAAGTTTACAACAGAAGGTTAACCACCTTCCAAGGTTCATGAAAAATAATTTTCATGTCTTTAAAGAGTCCCTCCCCCTAAAGACATGGTGGTAACTTCTGTCATTGCACCAACAATGACTTGGAATCCCTAAAACATTAGGAAACCCAAATTTGGAAGTTTTGAGGTTCAAATATTCAAAATTTGAAACAACCTCAACCTAAACTTCTACTTAGTCTTCGTTAACCGATCCATCCTTGTTTTCAACATGAAAACACCCTTTGTATGTATACAAATGTATTTAAGGGGTTTGGAATGGTTACCTAGACTCAAAGAGGTTCAAAGATGCTGAAATCAGGCCTTCCCAGCCAAAATCAGCAACTTGGATCGATTGGAGTTGGGTTCCAATCGATTGAACCTTTCTGAATCGATCCACGGATCGATTCAGACTCCCTGGATCGATCCAGCGAGCTTCTGCTCGCGGAAATTGCCGTTTGAATCGATCCATGGATCGATTCATGGAACTCCAATCGATCCATGGATCGATCGGAGCTCTCATAGTTGCTGAAATTCCTTTTCAGTCAACTTCAGAAACCTCTAGAAAATTCTACCGAAATCCAAAAATTATGAAATTTCGTGTAGACATTATTTAGGGCATACTTAATCATGGAAAAATAGCTTTCTATGAAAATACATCATATTTTCAAAGATTGACACAAACTTGAAAACTTGCAAAAACTTTAGTGTTTTTCTTCAAGTTTGTGTCTAACTATTCAATGATGATTACTATCAAAAGATAGCCTTCACCAAGGTTTTCCAAAAACATTTTAAAAACATTTTCAAAACCAATATCCCATCATGTTCCTTGGGTATAATGCACATGACTTGTACATTAGCTTTCCCAATGATGGGAAAACACATAACTATGTGTTTTGATGAACTTAAAACTCAAAAGAATGCACTAAATCAACATCTTGAGTTTTGTTCATCATCCTAACATCTCACTTGTATCTAATGTGCACTGAAACACATACAAGTCATCTTATAGGTCTTTGTGAGATGTAAGATTTTGGTTTTGCCCTATTCTAGGGATCATGCATATCTATCTAGGCATTTTAAGAGGTAGACATCCACAAAGGATGTTACTTGTTGATTTACTTGTTAAACAAATGTCACTTGTTTATACCACTTGTTGTAAACAAATGCCACTTGTTTAACTAATGCCATATGTCCTTAATTTTTAAGGAAATAAACATAATGCATGATAATGTTATGGCATACATCAAAATAAAATAGCTTTCAAAAGAAAGATTCCTATAACTACATGATGTATGTATGGCATGACATGGTATTTTTGTATTTTTCATGATAAGTCATGAATGCAAAATACAAATAAGATAAAATATGATGTCATGGCATATTATGAGCAAACAATCATGGCAAGGTTTAGCATAAATAAAATATACCTAGATTACCTATCTAAGTATCGTTAATCTTAGCTAATCCTAAAACTTAAACCCTAGATTGCCCAAAGTGCTTCAAGAGAGTGCCAAAACCTAAATGGGCATTTCTAATTCTCTTGATTAATTTATGCCAATTGAAATTAAGCTTATCCTCAAATGTTGGCATATTCCATTTTTTTTTTCTCAAGAGTAATCACATAAATCAAGGCCCGGAGTGCCTTAAAATTTCTAAGAGAATACCAAAATCCCAACTTGGTATTTCTCTAGGTTTTCCCAATTTATGCCTTTTTAAGATAAAATCAATTTTCCACCATTAGGCACATTTTACTCTTTCAAGGAGTAAATAATAATTCCATTTCATTTTCAAAGGTTAACAAAAACCTTGAAAATGCTCCTTGAGTGTCAATTTCCTCAAAGTTGGGTTAACTACCCTTCTAATCGGAGTTGACACTCTCTAACCCATCTATGGGGTAGAGAAGATGCTCCTAGGAACCCAACACCTATTGGTGCTCCTTGGATGCTCTAGGTACTCACTAGGGATAACTTCCCTAGATACCTTCCTAGTGACCTTGTTGAGCTTCTTAGAAGCCTTGGTCACATTTTCTAGGTCAACTCTAGGGATAGCCTCTCTTGTGACCTTGTTAGTGACTTTCTTAGACCTCTTAGAAGTCTTAGTCACTTTGGTTGCAAAGATACTTCTAGGGATATCTTCCCTTGTATCTTGGACTTGACCTCTAGACTTAGGGTTTGTTCCATAGCTATATGGAACCCTATGATAACTAGGCACATCCTTTTTAGCTTTGGGTTTGTATCCCAAACCTCTATGACCATTGGATGACCTTTGTGCTCCTAGACCTAGGCTATGCTCATTTTGGCTTAATAGGATATTTTCCATCCTTCTTAGGGTCTTTTTCATTTTATCAAGTCTTGACCTCAAGACTTGATTTTCCATCACTAAGTCCTTAGTTTTTGGTTTTCCATTAAGTTCATGAGCATTTTTGTTTCTAGGCTTGTAGCTACAATCCTTAGAGTTCTTGCCTAGACTTTTACCTACATTCCTAGCCTTAGGTGTAGTAGTTTTGGCATGTAGGGCCACATGCTTTTCCTTAAAGCCCTCATGCTTCCTATTCTTATGGTTAATCGCATTAAAATGATAAAAATTAGAACTATCATGCTTTTTACCATAATGTAAAGGAGTAGGCTCAATAAATGTTACCTTCTTCTTTACCTTGGAGGCTCCCCCTTGACTAATGCCTCCTTGAGCCTTGACCATCTTCTTCCCCTTGGGGCATTGACTTCGGTAATGCCCCTTTTGTTGACACAAGAAGCACACAATGTGCTCCTTGCTCTTCTTTGTCCCGGGGGTGGTCACCTTGGGCTTCTCCTTGCCCTTTTGTGCCACTTGGCCCTTCTTCTTGGCCAAGTTGGGACACTTGCTCTTATAGTGCCCATGTTCCCTACAC
Organism: Zingiber officinale; assembly: GCF_018446385.1. Lineage (NCBI taxonomy): Eukaryota > Viridiplantae > Streptophyta > Magnoliopsida > Zingiberales > Zingiberaceae > Zingiber > Zingiber officinale. Next base: position 52,447,002 of record NC_055992.1, on the reverse strand, counting down.
TCAAAACATATTATATGATTTTTATTATTAATTGAAATATTTATACCTTTGCTTTTAGGGGTGACATCTTTTTCTTTGGATCCGGAGGTAGAAGCTTCCTCTTGATCGGACCTTGATTCTCCTCCATTTGATTTTTCTTGACTTGTGGAGGTAGAAGCTTCTTCCTCCTCTTGATCTCTTGACCCGGATGTAGAAGCTTCTTCTTCTTCTTGATCCGGTGTCACCAAGGATTGCTCCCCCTCAATCCTAGAGGTGGAGGCTTCATCATCTTGAATGTGAAACAAGGAGTATGCTCCCTCCTTGTTCCCTTCGGTGCATTCCCTTGAGGATGAAGCTTCTTGGATTTCCTCTTCTTCGGAGGTTGAGTATCTCTCAACCTCGGGGTCCTCCTCTTGGTCTTGCTCCAAAGAGTCACCCTCTTTGGATTCTTCATGATCTTGTACAGTGGAGGGGATCTCTTCATGAAGCTTGGCCAATTTGCTCCAAAGCTCCTTGGCATCTTCGAATTCTCCAACTCGAGCCAAGATGTGGCTAGGCAATAAGTTGACCAGAAGCTTGGTCACTTTGTCATTTGCCTCGCCCCTTTGAATTTGCTCTGAGCTCCATCTGCTTTTCTTTAGAAGCTTGCCCTTGGAGTTTGTTGGAGCTTTGAAGCCTTCCATTAGAGCAAACCATTGCTCTATCTCCATCATAAGAAAATTTTCGATTCTTGATTTCCAAGAATCGAAACTCGTAGAAGTGTATGGTGGAGCCACCCTTGTATCAAATCCAAGTCCATCTTGGAATTGCATCTTGAAGTTGAGCTTCTTGAATTCTTTGACTTTGATGAATTTGCTCCAACTTCTTCACCCTCTAGCTTTTGTTGTTATGCTTGACCCTTCCGGCGATGATTCCGGTGAAGAGCGGCCTCGCTCTGATACCACTTGTTAGGACCAAAAGTAGCTAGAGGGGGGGGGGTGAATATCTCTTCGCGTGCTCGTTGCTCGGTGTTGCTTGTTTCTTCAAAGATACGCAGCGGAAAATACAGAAACAAATCACACAACGCTAACAAGGTTGGTTTACTTGGTATCCACCTCACAAGAGGTGACTAGTCCAAGGATCCACACCTACACACACACCCTCCACTAATAAAACTCTCCTTTATGGTAACTACCAAAGGCGGAGAAGCCCTACAAGACTCAATACAAGAAGAAGAAAGGGTAGTAAAGAAATACAAGCTTACAAGCTTACAATGAGTGCACAAACCCTAACCCTAGTTTCTTCTTCTTGCTTTGATCCGCCTCTTGACTTGGAAGAGCCTCCAAGAACCTTCAAGAACTGGCGATCTCGAGCTTGAGAAGAGTTGTGGAGGAGCTGGTGAAGATCTAGAATGAATCGGTGAAGTTGTGCCGCAGCCATCGAACGCCTGCAGCTATAAACGACGCCAACGGTCGGATCCCGATCGATTCGAATGTTCCCAATCGATCGGGGAGGCTTTGGATCGATCCACGGATCGATCCAGAGCGCCTCTGTGCTCTGGAAGCGCGCCTGGATCGATCCACGGATCGATCCAGCGCTTATCGCGCGAAGCAGCCGCGTCCCAATCGATCCACTGATCGATTGGGACATCTGGATCGATCCACGGATCTCTGTTCGCTGGGACAGGTCTGGATCGATCCACTGATCGATCCAGAGCCTGGATTGATCCACGGATCGATCCAGCACTTGGTTTTTGTCCAAAACCACGTCCCAAATATCCCAAACCAACATCCGGTCAACCTTGACCTGTTGGTATGTCATGCCTAGCATCTAGTCACTCCCTTGACCTGCTAGGACTCCCTTACCAAGTGTCCGGTCAATCCCTTTGACTCACTTGGACTTTTCTCTGTGCCAAGTATCCAGTCAATCCCTTTGACCTACTTGGACTTTTCTTTCATGCCAAGTATCCAGTCAATCCTTTGACCTACTTGGACTTCCCAACACCAGATGTCCGATCATCCTTGATCCATCTGGATTTTCCCTTGCCTGGCTTCACTCACCAGGACTTTCACCTAGCTTCACTCACTAGGGTTTTCCATCTGCCTAGCTTCACTCACTAGGACTTTCACCTGGCTTCACTCACCAGGGTTTTCCATCTGCCTAGCTTCACTCACTAGGACTTTCACCTGGCTTCACTCACCAGGATTTCCATCTGCCTAGCTTCACTCACTAGGACTTCCTTCTGCCTGGCTTTACTCACCAGGACTTTTCTTCTGCCTGGCTTCACTCACCAGGACTTTCATTTTGCCTAACATCCCAGTTAGGACTTCCCAGTCAAGTATCCAGTCAACCTTGACCTACTTGACTTTTCTTCAATCAATATCTTATTGTCAAACATCTAAACCCAAACCAAGACTCAGCTTGGTTACCCAGGTCAACCTTGACCTGAGGGATATTGCACCAACAGTTCTCACCTATATCAATTAGTTAGTTGAACCAATAGTGAGATGATATAGGGAACACTACTCTTAATCATTCCTAGTCGAGTGTTAACATTCAGGGACAATGTTAATGCAATAAGACTAGCATGTAGGTCAACTCGATGACTTGATCTCACAAGTCATGGATATAGAGATATCAAGTTGACACATGGGTATGCATTGGAGAATGTATACTGAATGACCCGCCATGAGAAAGTATCATGGATCGTTATATGAGTGTCATATACTTTCTCATGTGGCTATTAGTATGACTACTAGTCCTTGGACCTGAAGTCACCATGGATCCCTACATAAGGAGTTATGTACTTTGGTTTCGTCAAACGTCACCCGTAACTGGGTGGACTATAAAGGCGATTACTGGGTATATAACGAATTATGTAGAGGGATGTGAGTGATGTAGATGAGATCTATCCCTCTTATATTACGGGAGCGACATCGATATTCTTGATAGAGTGAGACCACGAAGTACATGGTCATGCCCAAATGAGTCAATATGAGATATTGAGCTCATTTGATTTAGTGAGTCTACTTGGAGATCAAGATTTAGATTGGTCAGAGGATGACACGGTCTATGCCTCATATTGATCAATCTAGATGTCTAGGATAGAAGGACACTTGTCATATATTGTGAGGAGTGACAATTAGTAGTCACAAGGTGATGTTGGATCTTAACATTCTTGTAACTTGGGTAGTGATGATGTGTTGCTAGATACCGCTCATTACTTATGCTCCTAAATGGGTTTAGGGGAATTGCCAACGTTACAAGAACCTATAGGGTCACACACAAAGCACAATTAGATGGAAATTAGGTTCATATGATGAACCAAGAGGATTAGATTCATTTGATGAATCAAATTGGATTAAGAGTAATCCTAATTGGGCTAATTGAGTTGGACTCAAGTTGATTCATGTGTTCAATGAGTCTAATTTAGATTATGACTCATTGAATCAATTTAATTAAATGAATTAGATTCATTATATTAAATTGGCTTGAATTAAATGGTTGGATTAGATCAACCATGAGAGAGATTAAGTCAAGTTTGACTTGACTTGAGAGGAAGAGGAAGAGTCAAGTTTGACCTGACTTTATGCCACATCATTTGTGACTTGGCATTAAGTGGCCAATGATGAGGTGCCACATCATCATGTTTAGCACATGTGTGTGCCACCTCATGGAGATTACAAATCTCTTTAATGGCCACATTAAATGAGAATGGGGAGTTACAATCCCATTGTGGCCGACCACTTCAGTGATGGAATTAGAGTGAATTTTTCATTCAATTGTATTCATTCTATCTTCTTCCTCATAGAGCTCTCTTTTTTTTGCTCCCCTCTCCTTATCTTTCCAAGACCTTCTTGGAGTGCTAGCACACTCTAAGGTTCTCCCTCCATCGAGTTGTTCGTGTGGATACTTCTAGAGGGTTGTCTACTTTGACAATCTTGAGATCCGACACCTTGGACGAGCGGGATTCGCGAAAGGCATGCATCAAGGGTAAAAACTCATACTCTAATGTAGATCTAGAGTTTGTAAACTCGTACTCGTAGTTTTTCGAAAGTTTTATTCTTCGCACGGATCCGGTAGCGGGGTTTCAGGGTTTCCGCGACGCGAAAAAACGGTTTTCGCGGCACGAAAAATCTAACAGTGGTATTAGAGCCACGTGCGAAGCTTGTACGAGTTTAGTTTTTGTTTTTATGAAAAAAATTCAGTATTGTATTTTTCTGTAAATTTCTGATTTTTATGATTTTTATGGGTATTTTTCTCGTAGAAGCGAAGCACAAGTGTTTTGACACTTGTAGGCTTCGACTACCGAGAAGTATTTTCCGAAAAGGCAAGGTTTCGCCCCAAAACGTTTTGGGACAGCAGACTAAGGTGCTGTAGGATCACTTAGGGACACTCGCGATGGTTAGATCGCGGGTATGGGTGCTGCCCCTGGCCCCGCAAGGGGATTCGTTCCGCGATTGCACCCGAAAACCGCTTAACGGGACCGCTGGGAAATTTTACTCGTAAAAATTGTAAAAATTAGTATTAAAATTACAAAAAATTATGGAAATTATATAATTTAGAATTATGTATAATTTGTGATGGTCATGACCCAAAAACCCAATTGGATTGGTATATTTGTGTTGTAATTCATATTATGGCCTGTGCGCCGTCATTTGTATTGTGTGTGCTGTATATTTGATACGCGACATGCGCGTCGTGCCTTTCTCCATTTATTCTTGTTGTAAATTAGTTTAGACTCGAATGTAACTCAAGTTTCAAAATTGTAATGTACAAAATTGGAGTCGTGGAAGGTCCACTCGAGACGGAGTTACGAGGAGGGCGCGAGCAACACAAGGTGGTCAAAGGGAGGAGCTTGAGAAGCTGTTGACCCTGGGTTGACCATCCGATCTTCTCATTGGCTTGAGAAGATGGTAGTAGGGCCATGACTAATCACAAATTAATTTAATTAATTGTTTGTGTGTATACGATGCATGATTAGTAATTAATTAGTGCCTAACAATTAGATTAGATCTAAATCGTGTACAAGATGCACCCTATCGATTAGATTAGATCTCAATCGCATCAACTCTAATGCCTACCGTGCCGTGATACCTATCACTACCTCGATCACATGTGTTGTTGAATCTGCCAAAGCAGAGCAACACATATTATCTTGGTAGGGTACGGAGGGACAATCTTGGTCCCGCTTATCAACGCATGGGCGAGTACAAACTCAATTAGATTGAGTATTCCTAGTTAACTCGGTTGGATCGAGTACAACTGTAGGCATTCTTCCAATGGTTGGAAAGATAGGACATAAATCACATTTATATTAATTCTTGGGCGTATTAGCCAAAGCTAACTCAAGTTTTAATATAATTGCGGATAATGATCCTATAAACAAGAGTTGCATAGAGATGTAATTGATAAATCGTTATCTACCGATCATACTAAGTCTTGGGTGATTTAGCCAAAGCTAACTCAAGGCGTAGTATGATGTGGATCTTGTCCCACATGAATTATAGAATTCAATGGGAGTATCATTTAGTTAAAGGCCTAATTAAATGATTTAAAAGAATATGATATTTATTTTCTGTATTTTTCTATTATAGATAACCATGACGTCGAATACGAACACCTTCTCTCTGCATTCTGTCCTTGAGAAGGACAAGCTCAATGGAGCAAATTTCCTGGACTGGTACAGGAACTTGAGAATAGTTCTCACCCAGGAACGTGAACTGTACATTCTGGAGCGGCCCATTCCGGAGGCTCCTCCTGCCAATGCCCCACGAGCTGACAAAGATGCTTATAATAAGCATCAAGATGACGCATTAGATATGTCCTGTCTAATGCTCGCGACCATGAACTCTGAGCTTCAGAAGCAGCATGAGTTGATGGGCACTTACGATATGGTTGAACATCTTCGTCAACTATATCAAGGATAAGCGCGGCATGAGAGATTTGAGATCTCAAGGGCACTATTTCAGTGCAAGATGTCACATGGGGCTTCCGTAGGCCCATATGTACTCAAAATGATTGGGTACATAGAAAACCTACAGAGGTTGGGATTCCCGCTTGGCCAATAGCTGGCCACTGACTTGATCTTGCAATCCTTGCCGGATAGCTATAGTCAATTCATTCTAAACTATAATATGAATGAAATTGACAAGCCACTGCCCGAGCTGCTTAGCATGTTGAGAACTGATGAGCTGAACCTTAAGAAGGCTAAGCCACACTCTGTTCTGATGGTTCAGAAACACAAGGGCAAGGGCAAGCCCAAAGGCAAGGGAAAGTCCCAAGCCAAGGGCAAAGGTAAGGCACTGAAGCCTAAAGGAGGGGTCGCCAAGGATGCTACCTGCTTCCACTGCGGTCAGACCGGGCACTGGAAGAGGAACTACAAGGTGTACCTGGAAGATCTTAAGAAGAAACGAAGTGAGACTTCCACTTCAGGTATATATGTTATAAAAGTCAATCTATCTATTTCTTCATCATGGGTATTAGATACCGGATGTGCATCTCACATTTGTACTAATGTGCAGGCGCTGAAAAATAGCAGAGCATTGGCGAAGGGCGAGGTGGACCTACGCGTAGGCAATGGAGCACGGGTTGCTGTTGTTGCTGTAAGGACTTATTTTCTATCTCTGCCCTCTGGGGTTGTATTAGAGTTGGATGATTGTTGTTATGTGCCTGCATTAACTAAGAACATAATTTCAGTTTCTTATTTGGACAAGAAAGGTTTCTCTTTTATAATTAAGGACAAATGTTGTTATGTTTATTTAAAAGATATGTTCTATTGTAGTGCACCTCTGATAAATGAACTCTACATTCTAGACCTTGAAAGCCCTATCTATAACATAAATACCAAGAGGTTCAAGTCAAATGACCTGAACCAAACCTATCTCTGGCACTGTCGCTTAGGTCATATAAATGACAAGCTCTTATCCCAGCTCCATAAGGATGGTTTGCTGGACTCATTTGATTCTGAATCTTATGAGACGTGCGAGTCATGCCTACTAGGAAAGATGACCAAGACTCCCTTTAGTGGGCACAACGAAAGAGCGACTGATTTGTTGAGATTTATACATAGTGATGTATGTGGCCCTTTCAATGTCGTTGCTAGAGGCGGTTATAGTTACTTCATCACATTTACTGATGCTAGAGGCGTACTGAGGAGTCCATCCCTTTACTAGACCCGTTCATAGTCCGTCGACCTAGGGGCGCTTATGGAGCCCACCCTTGGTACAAGCCATACAAAGTAAAATAGCATATATACATATCATGTTTCTTATCATATCATCATACATGTCATGATCTTGTCATATCATACATATCATGTTTCTTGTCTTATCATGAAGAGTGCTCTTGATCCCATCTCAAGGGGAGCATCTCTTAGGTTTTTTTTTTTCTTACATAAGCCTTTCATAAACATATATCATGAGGCATAACATGTTCTTATCATAATGTAGAGCATAACATGTTATTATCATATCATTAAGCATGGCATGTATCATATCATGAAGCATAGCATATTATATATTGAAGCATAGCATATCTTATCATGAACCATCGCATGTATCATATCATGAAACATAGCATATCATATCATGAAGCATAACATATATCACATCATGAATCGTAGCATATCATATCTTGAAGTATAGCATATCATATCATGAACATAGCATACATCAAGAATCATACATCATGGAAAGCATAAGCATGCATAGTTAAGTTCAAAACTTTTCCCTAAACCTATGCATTCAATCATGGCCGAACCCTTTGGTAAGAGATATGGCTTTCCACCATATGACACGATGCTTTCCACCATCTTGAACCAGGCCTGCATAACATATAATTTCTTTTGGTTTTAATCTTTGCCACTGAATCAGATATGGCTTCTGACGAACCACTGGAGCTGGGCCTACTGGTGGTACAGGTACCGATGGTACCGGTGTAGCTATCGGTATGACTGGTATCGCGTTCTGATTCCCTGGTGGGGTAGCAGGATTCCCCTGCTGATTCATTAGAGCAGTGATTATCTGTTGCTGTTCCGTAACCTAACGCTGGAGCTCAGTGACTACATGCATCAGATCAGGTGGCGGTACTGTCTCATCGGCTCTAGTATTGCGTCTTCTAGCCATGCTTATCTTCATGTATGACAACAAGGCTAGCATAAGTTATTATTATTCTAAATCAACCATCATGCATAGTTAAACTAAAACTGTAACTCATCAGATAATAAAAACAGAGTAGACATGCATACTTAAATTAAACATTTCTTATCATGCATAAAAGAACTAGAGTAGGCATAGAAATTCTTACTTGGAGCGGCAGGATGTAGGCTTGATGTGTGTGTGTAGTGGAAAGGCAAACCTCACTCTGATACCAACTTGTAACGCCCGCCTCTCATGGATACTAAGACTACCCAAAAAGGGACGGGGTTACTTAGGCTACTTGACATATATATATACATCCTGCAAACATTTCTTATCATGATTCAGTGGCAAAGATTAAAACCAAAAGAAATTATATGTTATGCAGGCCTGGTTCAAGATGGTGGAAAGCATCGTGTCATAAGTCCATTCCATTCCTTTCCTTTTGGTTTTAATCTTTGCCACTGAATCAGATATGGCTTCTGACGAACCACTGGAGCTGGGCCTACTGGTGGTACAGGTACCGATGGTACTGGTGTAGCTATCGGTATGACTGGTATCGCGTTCTGATTCCCTGGTGGGGTAGCAGGATTCCCCTGCTGATTCATTAGAGCAGTGATTATCTGTTGCTGTTCCGTAACCTAACGCTGGAGCTCAGTGACTACATGCATCAGATCAGGTGGCGGTACTGTCTCATCGGCTCTAGTATTGCGTCTTCTAGCCATGCTTATCTTCATGTATGACAACAAGGCTAGCATAAGTTATTATTATTCTAAATCTACCATCATGCATACTTAAACTAAAACTGTAACTCATCAGATAATAAAAACAGAGTAGACATGCATACTTAAATTAAACATTTCTTATCATGCATAAAGAACTAGAGTAGGCATAGAAATTCTTACTTGGAGCGGCAGGATGTAGGCTTGATGTGTGTGTGTAGTGGAAAGGCAAACCTCGCTCTGATACCAACTTGTAACGCCTGCCTCTCATGGATACTAAGACTACCCAAAAAGGGACGGGGTTACTTAGGCTACTTGACATATATATATACATATGCATAAGGTCTCATGGCAGCGGAATACATATTTTCACCTTACGCATCTACCTCTTAATATGGCATGTGAACAATATACATGATTCATAACTGCTACTTGAACACAATTCGTAACGTCATGAATATACTATCATGAATAAAATGTCATAAGTGCACAACATACTAGTTCCAGTTATCATCACAAGTATAAAAATCCAAACTGAGTTCACATGCACAACTTAAGCAAATATAATTTCTTTAGAAATAGAATTAGATCTATCCACCATGCCACTTCCACACACACAATCTTGCCCTTCCTGCTGCTCCCATCAGTTCATCCATTCCTTTCCTTTTTCTGCAGTACAAGGAAAATAATCTATAAGTCCATAGGCTTAGTGAGTTCCTTCCCTACTCATAAAACCATTAATCATACATACACATAAAACATGTTATAGCATGTGAGGAAATAACCCAAAACATATCATAGGATGTGAGAACATACACCTAAAACATATCATGGCATGGTAGAATATAACATAAACATATAACATATCATGAAAACCTAAACATACCATGGCATGGAAGAACATAACATAACTATATAACATATCATGACCATATTCTCAAGAGCATCTGTAATATGTGTAAAGCAAGACACATGGCATGAACATGTAGATGCAAGATGTTCCTTTGAAATCATGCATAATGAAATGAACATATGCAACATGTCTTCTTTTTTTTTTTTTTTTTTTTAAACATATCATATACATACTTGAAAATAAGCTTAACATGAGGGGCTTGGCTATGTTCCACATAACATGAATGCGCGCAATCCCTAGGATAGGGTAGCTAGCCCAGAACCTACTAGGGAACTAGGTCCGTACAATGACCATCGACCTAGGGGCGTACTGAGGAGCCCATCCCTTTACTAGACCCATTCATAGTCCGTCGGCCTAGGGGCGCTTATGAAGCTCACCCTTGGCACAAGCCATACAAAGTAAAATAGCATATATACATATCATGTTTCTTATCATATCATCATACTTGTCATGATCTTGTCATATCATACATATCATGTTTCTTGTCTTATTATGAAGAGTGCTCTTGATCCCATCTCAAGGGGAGCATCTCTTAGGTTTTTTTTTTTTCTTACATAAGCCTTTCGTAAACATATATCATGAGGCATAACATGTTCTTATATTAATGTAGAGCATAATATGTTATTATCATATCATTAAGCATGGCATGTATCATATCATGAAGCATAGCATATTATATATTGAAGCATAGCATATCTTATCATGAACCATCGCATGTATCATATCATGAAACATAGCATATCATATCATGAAGCATAACATATATCACATCATGAATCGTAGCATATAATATCTTGAAGTATAGCATATCATATCATGAACATAGCATACATCAAGAATCATACATCATGGAAAGCATAAGCATGCATAGTTAAGTTCAAAACTTTTCCCTAAACCTATGCATTCAATCATGGCCGAACCCTATGGTAAGAGAGCTAACCATATATACAAGATCATATATCATGATAAAGCATCACAAGCATGGTTTGGTTTCAAGTCCTTGTTCTAAGCTTTACATACATTCTTGACCTAAACCCAAAGTAAGGTCCTAATGTTTGTTGGTAAATCATGTAACATGAAAGCTTAGCTAACCTCATACAAGGGATCATATAACATAACCAAGCATGATTAGGTTCCAAAGCTCTACTCTAGGCCTAACATTCCATCTTGGCCGAAACATAGAGTAGTGGTTTTGAACCTACTAATACCACACATAGCATAAAGACTTAGCCTAACAACATACAAGATCTCATACATTATGAATAAGCATAACAAACATGATTAGGTTTTTTTTTTAAAAATTTTAACCTAAGCCTCATATCTCATCATGTCCGAAACTTGAAGATGGAGTTTTCATATTTCTATTCAACATGGAATATGAGAAAATCTAGGCTATAACCATGTAAGAGATCATTCATCATAGAGAAGCATAGCCAAGCATGTTATCATTTCTAAACTTGACTCTAAACATTATTTTCAATCTTGGCCGAAACTTGCAAATAGGATTTCTATATTTTCATACATCATGGAGTAGGAAAAACCTAAGCTATAAACATGTAAGAGATCATTCATCATTTAGAAGCATAACAAGCATGTTATCATTTCTAAACTTGACTCTAAACTTTAGATCTAATCTTGACCGAAACTTCATGTTAAGGTTCTTAACTTTCTCCATAACATGATGCATGAAACTTAATCCTACCACCTATGAGAGATCATACCTTAAAAGGGAGCATGAACAAGCATATTGTCATTTGAAAACTTTGCTCTAACGCTCGTTTCTATTCTTGGCCGAAACCTAGAACTAGGGTTTTCTATTTTTTTTCCAACATGGAGCATGAAAATCTAAACTATCAACATATGAGAGAAGCATACATCATGAAGGAGCATAACAAATATGTTTTCTTTTCAAGAACTTTGCCCTAATCCCTATAATTCATCTTAGCTGAAACATTAGGTTAGGGTTCCTAATCTTTCAATATGATAATAAGCTTTAAAACTTAACTAACAACATATGAGAGATCCTACATCATCAAGGAGCATAGGCAAGCATGATACCAAAAGAAACTTTGCTCTAAACCTTCTCTTTTTGTCTTGGTCGAAACTTCAAGGTGAGGTTTTAGATTCTCTTTCTTCTTTTTTTTTTATACAACATAAAGCATAACTTGTAAACTTGTTAGTACTAAGTGACCACTAATTTATCCTGGCCGAAACTTGCAAGGAAATCTCAAAGGTTTCAAAACGTTTACATACGAAGAAATCGGTAACTACTTGTACTGCAGTGAGGGGATACTCACATCCTTTCGCTTGATTTCCTAAGAGGAGTGACCTTGCTTGTGAAGCTTTCCTAGAGAGCAAGCCTTCTTGCTTGGTTCGGCAATGGTGAGGAGGAAAGAATGGTTTCGGTGGAGAGGAGGAGGGAGGAGGAAGAGAGCAAAATGAAGATTTTCATTCATTTTCTCTTTTTATTCCAAATGAAAAGAAGAAGGGAAAATGGGTTTTTCCTTCTCTTTTCTTTAACTCATCCCTTAATGAAAAGAGAAAGCAAGAATCATCTTTTCATTTGAGAGGAAGAAGGCAACTCCAACTTCTCCTTCTAAATAAGAGAAACCTTTTCATACTCTTAACTATATTGTCCCTTCTCTTTTTAACAATATATCCTCTTGGTCTATTGGTTCAAGCCTTGGTCACCTCTTTTTGGTACTATTTCATTTTATTTTATTTTTGCAAATCTTCACATAAGGCCTATTTTTAAACATGGTAAAAATATATGAAATTACTAGGGACCCTATGGGTGTTACATGCTGTGAGCTGGAAAAGTTCGAAGCAGGACACAGTAGCTGATTCTACGACAGAGGCCGAGTGCATTGCTGCATCAGAGGCAGCAAAGGAGGCAGTTTGGATCCGCAAGTTCATCACTGAACTTGGGGTGGTTCCTAGTATCACTGACCCTATTAAGCTCTATTGTGACAACAATGGAGCTATAGCACAGGCGAAGGAACCTCGCTCACACAAGCGGACCAAACACATACTACGGCGCTTCCATCTCATTCGAGAGATTATCGAGAGAGGAGATGTGAAGATTTGCAGAATACCTACATAAGCTAACATCGCAGATCCCTTGACCAAGGCTTTGGCACAGAGAAAGCATGATGGTCACACTAGGTCATTGGGGCTTAGAGCCTACACTGATTGGCACTAGTGCTAGTGGGAGATTGTTAGTTAGAGCCCTAGAGACAATCATTTGATGATTGTATTATGGACTTGTTGTATCATATTCTTATATAAATAAAGGCATTTGTTTTTGGTTATTATACTTACTTGTATTGGTGCTAAATAAACTAAGTATAATAGCGTCCTTGAGTAGAAAGTTCTCACCTATATCAATTGGTTAGTTGAACCGATAGTGAGATGATATAGGGAACACTAGTCTTAATCATTCCTAGTCGAGTGTTAACATTCAGGGACAATGTTAATGCAATAAGACTAGCATGTAGGTCAACTCGATGACTTGATCTTACAAGTCATGGATATAGAGATATCAAGTTGACACATGGGTATGCATTGGAGAATGTATACTGAATGACCCGCTATGAGAAAGTATCATGGATCATTATATGAATGTCATATACTTTCTCATGTGGTTATTAGTATGACTACTAGTCCTTGGACCTGAAGTCACCATGGATCCCTATATAAGGAGTTATGTACTTTGGTTTCGTCAAACGTCACCCGTAACTGGGTGGACTATAAAGGCGATTACTGGGTATATAACAAATTATGTAGAGGGATGTGAGTGATGTAGATGGGATCTATCCCTCCTATATGACGGGAGCGACATCGATATTCTTGATAGAGTGAGCCCACGATGTACATGGCCAAACCCAAATGAGTCAATATGAGATATTGAGCTCATTTGATTTAGTGAGTCTACTTGGAGATCAAGATTTATATTCGTCAGAGGATGACATGATCTATGCCTCACATTGATTAATCTAGATGTCTAGGATAGAAGGACACTTGTCATATATTGTGAGGAGTCACAATTAGTAGTCACAAGGTGATGTTGGATCTCAACATTCTTATAACTTGGGTAGTAATGATGTGTTGCTAGATACCGCTCATTACTTATGCTCCGAAATGGGTTTTGGGGCATTGCCAATGTTACAAGAACCAATAGGGTCACACACTAAGGACAATTAGATGGAGATTAGGTTCATATGATGAACCAAGAGGATTAGATTCATTTGATGAATCAAATTAGGCTAATTGGGCAAATTGGATTAAGAGTAATCCTAATTGGGCTAATTGAGTTGGACTCAAGTTGATTCATGTGTTCAATGAGTCTAATTTAGATTATGACTCATTGAATCAATTTAATTAAATGAATTAGATTCATTATATTAAATTGGCTTGAATTAAATGGTTGGATTAGATCAACCATGAGAGAGATTAAGTCAGGTTTGACTTGACTTGAGAGGAAGAGGAAGAGTCAAGTTTGACTTGACTTTATGCCACATCATTTGTGACTTGGCATTAAGTGGTCAATGATGAGGTGCCACGTCATCATGTTTAGCACATGTGTGTGCCACCTCATGGAGGTAACAAATTTCTTTAATGGCCACATTAAATGAGAATGGGGAGTTACAATCCCATTGTGGCCGACCACTTTAGTGATGGAATAAGAGTGAATTTTTAATTCAATTGTATTCATTCTATCTTCTTCCTCCTAGAGCTCTCTTTTTTTTGCTCCCCTCTCCTCATCTTGTCGAGACCTTCTTGGAGTGCTAGCACACTCTAAGGTTCTCCCTCCATCGAGTTGTTCGTGTGAATACTTCTAGAGGGTTGTCTACTTTGACAATCTTGAGATCTGACACCTTGGACGAGCGGGATTCGCGAAAGGCACACATCAAGGGTAAAAACTCATACTCTAATGTAGATCTAGAGTTTGTAGACTCGTACTCGCAGTTTTTCGAAAGTTTTATTCTTCGCACGGATCCGGTGGCGGGGTTTCGGGGTTATCGCAACGCGAAAATGCGGTTTTCGCGGCCCGAAACCCAACAAGGATATAGAGAGAAAGCAAAGTGAAGATACAGATACCCAAAAGATCAAGCAAGGGGTACAAAAAGAAGAAAATTCAATGTTTCGAGTATCAGACAGTGGAATTCTTTATCAGGGGAGCCGCCTTTGTGTCCCCAATGATGAAGAACTGAGGAAGAAAATTTTAGAAGAAGCTCATAGTACACCTTACTCCATGCATCCTGGTTCCACCAAGATGTATCAAGATTTGAAGCAGAGATTCTGGTGGTCTAGACTCAAGAGGGATGTAGCAAAATATGTCAGTACCTATCTGACATATCAAAGAGTCAAAGCAGAGCACCAGAGACCAGGAGGAGTCCTGCAACTCCTTCCAATACCAGAGTGGAAGTGGGAAGACATATCCATGGACTTTATAACAAGTCTTCCAAGAACCACGAACGAATATGATGCAATATGGGTAATAGTGGATAGATTGACCAAGTCTGCCCATTTTCTAGCCATCAAGGTGTTCCATTCTATAGAGCAGTTGACACAACTATATGTTAAGAAAGTGATCAGACTTGATGGAGTTCCAAAATCTATTGTGTCTGATAGAGATGGGCGCTTCACCTCTCACTTTTGGGAGTGTGTTCAGAATGCACTAGGCACCAAACTCGAGTTTAGCACAGCCTTCCATCCTCAGACTGATGGACAGACAGAGCGAACAAATTAGATTTTAGAAGATATGCTCAGAGCTTGTGCGCTAGATTTCAAGGGAAGTTGGTGCAAGTATCTATGCTTAGTTGAGTTTGCCTACAACAATAGCTATCAGGCCACCATCAAAATTGCACCATATGAGGCGTTGTATGGCAGGAAGTGCAGATCACCCATTTGCTGGCAAGAAGCAGGTGAAAGAAAAGAAATGGAGGTAGAGCTGGGCATTCAGACTGAGATGATAGATGAGACCACTCAGGCTATCCAGAAGATTAGATAGAGGATTGAGACTACCCAAAGTAGACAGAAAAGTTATGCTGACACACGTCGTAGGCCACTTGAATTCCAAGTAGGGGATTCAGTTTTTCTCAAGGTTGCTCCGATGAAGGGAGTGTTGAGATTTGGCAAGAAAGGCAAGTTAAGTCCTCGCTACGTAGGACCTTACCTGATCATGGAAAGAATTGGGAAAGTGGCTTACAAGCTGGACTTACCACAAGACATGTCAGCAATACACAATGTATTTCATGTCTCTTTGCTAAAGAAGTGTCTCCACAACCCTAGCCAAGTGATTTAGCCTCAGTCAGTGAAGATCCAAGAAGATCTTAGCAATAAGAGCAGACCTACACAGATGGTGGACAGAGCAGTCAAGAGACTAAGAAACAAAGAGGTGCCACTAGTGAAGGTCATCTGGCAGAACCAGAAGCATGAGGAAGTCACTTGGGAGCGTGAGGACAGTATGAGACAGAAGTATCCAGAATTATTCTAAGTTCGAGGACAAACTTTTTATAAGGTATGGGGGATTTTAACGACCCAAATTTCCTTGTCTTAAGTTCTAAAAGTCCTTATTAATATTTAGAAATGCTATAGAAATATTCTAGAGATTTTTAGAAATTTTTAGAGTATTTTTATACAATTTTTGGAGGTCGTTTGGTATTTTTACTAAACAATAGAAGTTTCGACAAAAATAATGTCCAAGCCGAGATTCGAACTCGAGACCTTCGGCCGAACCAAGTTTTAAGCAGATCCGGCTGACCAAGTGTGCAAGCGGTCGATGTTGATCAAATAAAGGACGAATTGTATTTAAGTAGTAGTTGGCTAATATAATACACAGTTATAAAAGGGAACATAGGTAATTGCCGTGCCCTAAAAACCTTTCCTTCTCCCTTCTTCCTCTGCTGCGTTGTGCCGATTCTGCCCGAGCGAAGAAAAACGAAACCCTAGCTTCATCTCTGGTGGCCGGCGAGTGGCTAACTCCGCGAGCTCGTCTTGGATCCGAGCTCCTCTCGTCAAGAAGGGACGCGGACACAGAGGAATCACCGAGATTTGGAGCTCACCCGAAACCCTAGAACCTTCCTTTGCTTTGGTAGTAAGTCCAAGAATGCCAACGTAAGTAGCTTCCTCACCTGTAGTAAGAGTTGTTCCGTGATTTTCTCCCTTATTGCTGTAAAGATTGAAGTAGCCATAGAACCCTAGTTTTCAGATTTAAAGCTTTGGTATTCGGCTTAAGTCTTGTTGAGTAATTCGGGTTCGTGACCTTGCTGTGCAAATCAGATTGGTGTTAGGAAAAAGGGGCATGAACAATTCCTTAAAGCTTTCTTTACGGATTTGGGTTTGTGCCATGCATTGGGTGTGGATAACTTTAATTTGGGAGTTCTGTTGGATTTTAATGGCTTTGTTTTCCTTGCTTCGGTTTTTGTACAGAATTAGGATGGTTTGGAACTAAAGAGTAGTTTAAGAAATTCTTCTGCATTGCATTATGTTTTGGTTTCTTGTATGTTCTAGTATATTATCATGTTCACGTATCAACTTTTGATAGCGCAACATTATTTTAGTATATGACATTTCTTTTGCTCTAGCTAATTGACTTGTCTTTACTAAGGGGATTTGACTGTTCCTTTTTAGTTCTGTTGTAGCAAGATTTAGGATAATGTAGTGCAGATTTTTGTTAGTTATATATGCAGATTTCTATATAAGCTTGAAGGCAGATTCTGTCAAAGCTTATAGTATGCAGATTTTTATTAAGTATTAGTATGAAAAATGTAAGTTTCCACAGATTCAGTTTTCTTTTGCATCTTAACAAGCCGGAACAACCTTTATCATAGCATGCGGTTTAGATTTGCATCCTTGCTACTATTTATTCCAAGCATGCATATTTAAGTTTCTTTACTACTTCAATATGCATGATTGTGTGTTACCTGGTTAATTTCACTTATAGATGCATATGGAAAAATACTCTAACAGTATTTTGGGTTTAAGAAAAATATAAGAAAGATAAAGAAAAGAAAGAAAAAGGCCAACGCCTTAAGTAGATCCCAAAGTCAAGACTTTAGGGATTTTGGCACACAAGGTGCCTGTTAAAATGTCAAGACATTTAAAGAAGAAGTAATTAAGATATTTTACTTTGAAGAGGCTAGTACCCGACTTCCAAGATTGTCGTTAAACAAATCCAGGTCGCCAATTCCAAGGTCTTGGCCCTGGTAGGACCAAGGTCTTTACCCTCGTAGGACTTGTGACTAGCTACCACAGTCTCTATTAGGGAGCGCGCATTGGTACTAAGCCTGTGCCCAAGAGAAGTTGATTATTATTTTGATGTATTAAAGTATAAGTTTTGAAACAAATGAAACAAGCTTCACTTATGTTTAGAGTCAGCCAGTTTAGTTTCTTTTAATTCGAAGCATGCAGTATTAGTTTTATTTGTTTCCTGATTAGTTTATTGAGCATGATTAGCCTTATCTTCCAACATGTAGTTTTATCCTTGTATATCATGAGTATGCAAATTTTAGAGCTTGCTATTGAATATGCATGAGTAGATTTATTTCCTAGTTTCAGTACTTTTGTCATGAGCAGCTTTATATGTCTTCTTTTAAAGCATTCAGTTTCTAGTTTCTTCTTGTAAACATGCATATTCGAGTTTTTGTGAGTTAGACAGCGCTTACTAAGCATTCTCTTATAGTTTGCATGTAACAACCCAATTTTCCCTATTTCAAGTTCTAAAAGTCCATAAAAATATTTGGAAATACTTTTAAAATATTCTAGAGATTTTTAGGAATTTTTAGAGTATTTTTACATAATTTTTGGAGGTCGTTTAGTAGGGTTACAAAAAGAAAGAAGTTTTGATAAAAAACGTTGAAGGTGAGACTCGAACCCGAGACCTTGACCCGAGCCGAACCTCAGCCGAACCTAGCCAACCAACCGGTCTGTAGTTGTTTTGTTAATTATATATGGAATAAAATATATATAAGGTAGAAGTTAGTAATAGAGAATACTCGGAAAAAAAAAGGGATTGCAGCGAGTTTTGAACCTGCGATCTGTGACCCAAGCAAAACCAGCCCAACCAGCTGAGCTACACGATTTTGTTAACCTTATATGGAGAGAATTAAGTTTATAGCATAGTTTTGATTAAACCCGAATATAAGAAAGGGAATTAGGTTTTGGATTTTTGGAAAATCAAAACATTTTCTCTCAAAATTCTTCTCCTCTGCTCCTTGCGTGCGACAGCGCCACTTCTGCTCGAGCGAAGGAAATACGAAGCTCTAGCTTCGTCTCCGGCGGTCGACGAGGGTTTTTCCCTGTGAGATCTTCACACTCGCGAGACCCCTTCATCGAGGAGAAGGTGTTGCCGCAAGGGATCACTGGAATCTTCACCTATCCGAAACCCTAGCAGCCATCTTCTCGGTTGTAAGTTAAAGAACAAAGGTGAGTTGCTTCTCACCTGCAGTAGGAGTAGTTCCGTGATTTTGCCTTCTTCATTTTCCTTGCCGAGCATGAACAATCCTCCTTGTGGCATTGATTTAGAGTTTTTCTCTTGTTTGTTTTTTTGAAGTTCTGCCGTGAGGATCAAAAGGGTACAAATGCCGTGAGTTTCATTAGGGAAATAAAAGGGGAATTGTTAGGTTTTAGAAAACTTTGACCTTGCAGTGGGGATTTAATTCTATAAAGAAGGAGGTTTAATTTGTTTTCTTTGCTTCCGGATCATGGTATACAACGTTGAGATATCTCCGAAGTTTAT
Organism: Zingiber officinale; assembly: GCF_018446385.1. Lineage (NCBI taxonomy): Eukaryota > Viridiplantae > Streptophyta > Magnoliopsida > Zingiberales > Zingiberaceae > Zingiber > Zingiber officinale. Next base: position 52,427,529 of record NC_055992.1, on the reverse strand, counting down.
TCCTTGTTTCCTTTCCTTGTTCCGAAGCCTTGCATGAAACCTTAGAGTTTGCTTGTAGATAATTTTGAATTCTAGAAGTTAAATGGTGAAATCTGTAGGTTCCGTTGAATGCTAGCGTAAAGATTGTTGTTCTTTTTACTGGTGGGGGTAAATGGTTTGTTTTATTATGAGTTGAAATAAAAGGGGAGTTCTTTTAGTTTTCTTTAAATGTTATTATGAGTTGAAATTGTAATTAAGTTTATTCAGCACTTATAGTTGGGTTCTATTGATGGAGTGATATAGTTGTTTGCTATTGCTAGAGTAGTTTCCTTTTTTATTTGTGATATTATACTGCGTGGTTGTGAAAATATATGTCCAGCCGCCTGTGGCTGAGTATAGTTGTTTGTATTATTGATTTGGTCACTGGTACAGGGGAGACTCTGTCAAAAATTTTCGGTAGGGTTTCCATGTGGTTTTTAATTATACCGGTTAAGTAGAGTTAGTAGTTAAGTAACGGCCACTCTTAGAGAGTAGTAGTAGTAGTAAGAAGGGTGGTCGTTACAGTTGGTATCAGAGCAAGTCTTATTCTCCAGCATCACACACACATCAGCATCAACCTTGCCGTCTTCAAGTAAGAAAGTATTTAAGTTCTTTCTTATTTTCTTTCCTTTATTATTATTATTTGCAGTATGGAGTGATTGCTTATAAGTACTTAAGTAAGATAAGAGTTTTTTTTAGCTGTTTTCTTTCTTCATATACAAATGTGAATGTTTAGAAAGGTTAGAAAAAAAATCAAACCTTTTTATTTGTATAACTAGATGTCAAGAAGAGGACGTCCCCGTACCGATCGAACTCAGGACCGAGCACAGGAGAACAAAGAGCCTAGAACAACTGGGCCTAATTTCTCTAAAGTTGTTGCTCAACTTCAGAGACAAGTAGTAGAGCAGCAACAAGTGATTGCTAATTTGATGGTCAATTAATAGCTAGTTCCTTCCACTCCCCCAATCATCAATGTGGAGACCCTAGTGGTGACTGAAGTCCCATCAGTTGCCCTGGAAGTCACCACAACATCTAGAAGACAAGAAGCATACCTCATCCAGTGGCTGAAGCTGAAGCCGGAAAGTTTCTCAGGCGCGACTGAGCCCTGGGATGCTTAGGCTTGGTTCAAGACATTGATAGCACAATGGAGCTTCTTACTGCAGATAAAGGAAAGGAAAAGATTTAGGAAAGGAAAGCGACAAAGTGGCGCGGATGATGTGTGATGCCAGGACTATGGGAGAGACTTGGGATGTTATTGAGTTTTGTGTTTAGTGGATAAGAAACAATTGTGTTGTATTTTATACTTCATGTCATTTGAGTTCATTCATGTTTTAGATTTCATGCTGAGATGAGTTCTGTGTAATAAGTAGATATTTTGGTGTTTGACACTTATTTAATTGCTTGGGTGTTTGATATATGTTCTAGCCACCTGTGGTTGATGTATACTATATATGTATCTCAGTTTATGGTCACCGGTATAGGGGAGGTGCTGCCGAAATTTTTCGGTAGGGACTCCTCGTGGTTTCGATCATACCAGTTAAGTAGAGTTAGTAGTTAAGTAACGGTTACATTAGAGAGTAGTGAGAAGGGTGGTCGTTACAATAACTTTTGAACACATATTCAAAAACCTACTATCTTTTCATAATTGTCAACATAGATTAGTTTTTAATTTAACTTGAAAAAAAATATTTTCAAAAAAATATTTTGCAAAATATTAAGGCAAAAACCTACTAACTTTGTAAGTTAACTTATTTTCAAAACAATTTTCAAAAATAAGTTTGAAAAATTAAAGTAATATTCAGAATAATAAGTTTCTAAAATTAAAGTAATTTTAAAACAATTTTGCTAAAGTATGTTCAAGGAAATGAAAAACACTTTTCAAAAATAATTTTGCAAGATATTTTCAAAGAAGAGAAAATAATTTTGTTACAAATAGTTTTACTAAGTATGAAAATAATTTGAATTAATCCTCCCCTTGAACCTGACGTTAAAAAAATTCCTTAAATATCTAACCATTAGTTACTTACTGACTATCAGAAGATAGCAGTTTTCACTTGGTTAGTCAGGTTAAGTTATTTGTATTCAGTTAGTGTTTGACTAAACTGGAATACTTAACATGATTACTATTTGTTTGGTATTTAACGCCCAATTTATGTTGATGCACTGATATAAGCATCTTAAGTCCAAGCAAGCTACCTATGCATCTCACCCCTTTCTAAATTTAGCAACACACAAACAAGGTAGTCCTAATGTGTTGGTGAGATGCTCAAGTTCTAGACCTATAGGAGCATGTTTTCTAAGGGTTTGATCTAGACTAAGGCTAAAATTGATTTTTAAAAGTCTAGAAATAGGGAAGTTTGAGAAATATAAATAAAAAGTTTTACCCTAGAATTTTAAAGAAAATTTTGAAAAAAATTTTGCAATTCAAGAATCCTAGTCTATTAAGCACATTCCTAATTATCGACGTAAGTTACTAAATTCATTTTCAGGGAGGAGTTTAGTGAATATGTCAGCTAAGTTAGAAATAGACTCAATGTATTTGAGTTCAATATCACCTTTAGTGATATGACCCCTGATAAAGTGATGTCTAATTTCAATGTGTTTAGTTCTTGAATGATGCACAGGGTTTTTTGTTAAATTGATTGAACTAACATTATCAATGAGTACTTTTATTTTGGTAAGGTTTAAATTAAAATCTTTTAAAGTGTGCATCATCCATAATAATTGTGTGACACATTCTCATATACCTATATATTCTGACTCAGTAGTAGATAAGGCAACACAGTGTTACTTTCTACTAAACCAGCTGACAAGTGATGGGTCAAGTAGCTAACATCCACCACTTGTACTTTTATGGTCCAGTTTACATCCAATGTAATCTAAGTCAGAATAACTTATGAGTTCAAAATTAGTTCTTCTAGGATACCAAATTCCTATATTCGATGTTCCTTTAAGATATCTAAAAATTCTTTTGACTTGAGTCAAATGTGATTCTTTAGTACATGTTTGGTATCTAGCACACATGCTAATTACAAATAAAATATCAGGTCAACTTGCAGTTAAGTATAGTAGGATACCTATGACACTCCTATAGTATTTTAAGTCAACAGATTTTCCATTAGGGTCATCATCTAGGGTTATGTTAACTTTCATAGGTGTCTTTATTTCCTTAGTATTTTCCATTCCAATTTTTTAAACTAATTCTTTAATATATTTTTGATGATAAATGTAATTACCTTCATTTATTTATTTAATTTTTAATCCTAAAATGTAAGCTAATTTACCTACTAGGCTCATTTCAAATTCTTGTTCCATCAGGGTTATGCATTCTTGTAAAAATTCTAAGTTGGTTGATGTAACGATCCAAATTTCCTCATTTGGAGTTCTAATAGTGGTTAAAAATATTTAGAAATACTTTAGAAATATTTTAGAGATTTTTAGAAATTTTTAGAGTATTTTTATGTAATTTTTGGAGGTCGTTTAGTATTTTTACTAAATGAAAGAAGTTTCGACAAAAAAATGTCCAAGTCGAAATTCGAACCAGAGACCTCCGTCCGAGCCAACTCTTAAGCGAATCCGACTGACCAAGTGTTCCAGCGAGCGTTGTTGATTAAAAGGGGAATGAAATTTATTTAAGTAGTAGAAGTTAATAATAGGAAATAATAGGAAGAAAAGGGTTGCAGCCGAGATTTGAACCCACGAGCCAAGCCTTAAGCAACGCGCGGCTGACCAAGTGTTCACGCGGGCGGTTCTATTTACAAAAGGTAGCAAATTTATTTAAGATAGTTAACAGATTATTGAAGTTATAAGAAGGGAACTTAAGGCTTGATAATTTCCGTGGCCGAAACCCTTTCTCTCCTTTTCTCTCTCGCTCGTGACGGCGGAGCTAGGGTGGAACCGAAGGCAGCTAGGGTTCCTCGTCTCCGGGGCCGACCAAAGATCAATCCAAGGTTCCTTTGCAGCCTTAAGAACCTCTCGTCGAGGAGAGCTCGTGGGCACGAGGAAGAGCTGGGATCTCGAGCTCACCGAAGCCCTAGAATTTGTTTCCGGTTGTGAGTCAAAGAACAAGGGTAAGTGCTTCCTCACCTGCGGTAGGGTAGCTCCGGGTTCTTGTTCTTTCTTGTTTTCGAATTTACGTGAGTTCTTTTCGATTGGCCTCTTTCCAGATGTGTTTTTGGAATTGGCTCGAGGTTTCACAGGGGTTCTTGCTCATGTGATTTGGCTTCGGAATTTAGCTAGTATTTGTTGTTTGAAAGAAGCTCGATGTTCTTCAGAAGGTTTTCCGTGGCTCTGTGGCGATCGATTTATCTACGGTTGAGCTCAGTTCTGATTTCTTAACTGGAAGAATGAGATTTGGATTGGGTTTCTTATGAAGTTCTAGGTTTGGTCTAATGATGTTGTGCAGGTTCTTTCCTTGAGATAGCATGGGTATATAAGAAAGATTTGGAATAGATATTGGTTCTTATGCATTTGGCCGTTTAATGTTGAAGTTCTTTTCCTTTTTTTTTTCAAGATGAGCATGGTTAAGGGAATCTTGGTCTTGATGTCATGATCATGTTTGTCTTCGATTTAGTTTGGGATAGCTTAATAGTATTGTACGAAATTTTGTTGTAGGGTTGATTTCATTCTAGTTCCCCTTTCATGTGTACAAGCTCTTAGTTGTCTCTTCCAAAAGTTGTTATGTGAACCATATGTTGAATCATAGTATAGCTCCCCTATGTGTTTGCATGCTTCAGTTGGAAATTTTCTTAATAGTTATGCTTACAAAATTTATGCTATAGGTGCTGGACTTTAATCTAGTTCTCTACCATGTGTGCTAGCTTCTAGATCGAATTTTGATGAGTTCTTGTTTTCTTTGATAGGCTTGAAACTCTAGACAGAATTAAGTAAGTTGAGATTTGATTTCTATGTTGAGTTTGGTTCTTCAAGATAACTTTAAGCTTCTAGATAGATTTGGGTGCACGTACCATGAACAAATAGTTTGCTTATGTTTATCCCTGCAGAATTTTAGTGCAGCTTAGATCCCCTTGTAGTGCAAAATTTTAGCGCAGTTTCTTTAAGAAACTCGTGCATTAGAAAGTGCAGATCATATTCGAGTTTTCTTTTGTGTTCTATGCATGATTGAGTGTCATCTAATTAATTTCACTTATAGATACATATGGAAAAATACCCTAACAGTATTTTGGGTTTAAGAAAAGTATAAGAAAGATAAAGAAAAGAAAGAAAAAGGCTAAGGGCTTAAGTGGATCCCAAAGTCAAGACTTTAGAGATTTTTGGCACACAAGGTGCTTGTTAAAATGCCGAGGCATTATATATTAGAAGTATTAAAAGATAACTAGTATTTTATTTTTATCAATGGAACTGTGCTGGACTCTCAGTTGTCCTTGGGTTGGGCTCCCATAGTCGTCCTTAGGTTTAGATAACCTAGTATGCTGGACTCTCAGTTGTTCTTGGGTTGGGCTCCCATAGTCGTCCCTAGGTTTAGATAACCTAGTAAATCCTACTAGATTCGGGACTAGCTACCTCGGGTCTAATTAGGGATGCACGCATAGCAAGTACAGTTGTCGGGCCCATCAGCAGTTTGATTATTATTTTTATCTATTATGAATATAGTTTTCAAAACTTCACAAATCAGTTACGTGAATACAGTTCAGATTCAGTATTAGCCTAGCATCAGTTTAGCTCAGCTTTTGTGTCTGTTCAATTAAACTTATTATCCTAAAGAATTAAAGTATAAGTTTTTAAACAAAAGAAATAAGCTTCACATAAGTTTAAAATCCAACAAGTTCAGGTTTCATTTATGCTAGCGTGTTTGTTTGGATTTGCTTTACATGTTTAGCATTCCAGTATGCTTTGTTTCCTTTGTTGTTAGATGAGTATGAGTAGTATTTCTTTCTGAGCATTCAGATTTAGATTTCTTCCAGTTACATGCATATTCGAGTTTTGTGAGTTAGATAGCGCTTACTAAGCAATTTTGCTTATAGTTGCATTTTCCTCTTACTACAGATAAAGGTAACGAAAAGCTATGGTAAAGGAAGGCGACAAGGAGGTGCGGATGGATGTGTGATGCCCGGACTATAGAAGCCTTGGGATTTAGTTTAAGATTTTATTAAGATATTTTGTGTTTAGACTATTGGGATTGTTTATTCATGTAGATAATTTAATTCAGAAGACAACTTTATGTACTTAGGATTCCTTCATTGTTATGCACATTAGACCTATAATCTGAGTTGTATAATGGATGCATGCATGCTTAGATTAATACATATATTTCAGCATGATTAGATTGATATGTAGATTTAGATGGGAACGTATACTTGAGTAGTATGTATAGATAAGTCATTTAGTTTTCCGCTGCTTGTTAATTGCATGATGAGAGAGTTTATGTATTGATCTTTACATATGAACAACCCTAATTAAGTGAAGTTAGTAGTCCAGTAGCGCTCCGCCCTCACGGATTAGTAATGAGGAGGGTGGGGTGTTACAGTTGGTATCAAAGTAGTTCCTATTCTCCAGCATCACACATCAGCACCAACCTTGCTGTCTTCAAGTAAGAAAGTATTTAATTTTTTAGTATGCTTTTCTTATTCTCTACAGTAAAGAGAAATTTTTAGAAGAATTTGTTTATATGTGCTTAAGCTAGATAAAAGTTCTTGATTGTCTTTATATGTTTTTTTTATTTGTCTTGAGAGTATAGAGACAATTTCAGATTTTCTCTCTCTACATAATTAGATGTTAAGAAGAAAGACGGGTTTATGTGGATGTGCATAGATTTTAGAGCGCTGAACAAAGTAACAGTTAAGGACAAGTACCCTCTTCCCAGAATAGATGATCTATTTGATCAGCTAAAGGGGGGCGACAACATTCTTTAAAATAGACCTGTGCTCTGGGTACCATCAGTTGGAAGTGAAAGGAAGTGATACACCCAGAACAGTTTCCAGGACCAGATATGGACACTACGAATTTGTAGTCATGCCATTTGGTGTGACTAATGCACCTATGGTCTCCAGAGACTTTATAACAGGCCTTCCAAGGACCACTAATGGGTACGATGCAATATGAATGATAGAGGATCGAGAAGTTAAGAGACTAAGGAACAAAAAATAACATTAGTGAAAGTCATTTAGAACCAGAAGCACGAGGAAGTTACTTAGGAGCGTGAGGACAGTATGAGACAGAAATATCCGGAATTATTCTAAGTTCGAGGACAAACTTTTTATAAGGTATAGGGGATTGTAACGACCCAAATTTCCTCATTTGGAGTTCTAATAGTGGTTAAAAATATTTAGAAATACTTTAGAAATATTCTAGAGTTTTTTAGAAATTTTAGAGTATTTTTATGTAATTTTTGGAGGTCGTTTGGTATTTTTACTAAACGAAAGAAATTTCGACAAAAAAATGTCCAAGCCGAAATTCGAACCGGAGACCTCAGCCGAGCCAACTCTTAAGTGAATTCGGCTGACCAAGTGTTCCAGAGAGTGTTGTTGATTAAAAGGGGAATGAAATTTATTTAAGTAGTAGAAGTTAATAACAGGAAATAATAGGAAGAAAAGGGTTGCAACCTAGATTTGAACCCACGAGCCAAGCCTTAAGCAACGCGGGGCTGACCAAGTGTTCACGCGGGCGGTTCTGTTTAGAAAAGGTAGCAAATTTATTTAAGATAGTTAACAGAATATTGGAATTATAAGAAGGGAACTTAGGGCTTGATAATTTCTGTGGCTGAAACCCTTTCTCTCCTTTTCTCTCTTGCTCACGACGGTGGAGCTCCGGCGGAACCGAAGGCAGCTAGGTTTCCTCGTCTCCGGGGCCGACCAAAGATCAATCCGAGGTTCCTTTGTAGCCTCAAGAACCTCTCGTCGAGGAGAGCTCGTGGACATGAGGAAGAGCTTGGATCTCGAGCTGGCCGAAGCCCTAGAAGTTGTTTCCGGTTGTGAGTCAAAGAACAAAGGTAAGTGCTTCCTCACCTACGGTAGGTTAGCTCCGGGTTCTTGTTCTTTTTTGTTTTCGAATTTACATGAGTTCTTTTCGATTGGCCTCTTTCTAGATGTGTTTTTGGAATTGGCTCGAGGTTTCACAGGGGTTCTTGCTCATGTGATTTGGCTTCGAAATTTAGCTAGTATTTGCTGTATGAAAGAAGCTCGATGTTCTTCAGAAGGTTTTCCGTGGCTCTGTGGCGATCGATTTATCTACGGTTGAGCTTAGTTCAGATTTCTTAACTGGAAGAATGAGATTTGGATTGGGTTTCTTATGAAGTTCTAGGTTTGGTCTAATGATGTTGTGCAGGTTCTTTCCTTGAGATAGCAAGGGTATATACGAAAGATTTAGAGTATGTAATGATCCAATTTTCCCTATTTCGAGTTCTAAATGTCCTTAAAAATATTTAGAAATGCTTTTAAAATATTCTAGAGATTTTTAGAAATTTTTAGAGTATTTTTATGCAATTTTTGGAGGTTGTTTGGTATTTTTACTAAACGAAAGAAGTTTTGACAAAAAAACGTCCAAGCCGAGATTCGAACCGTGGACCTCGGACCTGAACCGTGCCTTAATCGAATCCAGCCAGCCAACTGTGCTGCAAAGATTTTGTGAATAAATATGGAACGAAATACATTTAAGCAGTAGTTAGGAACAGTTAAAATAAAAGGGGAATAAAACGCTCGGCTGAGAATTCAAAACCACTACCTTTGACTGGTCAAATTGTGGTTAACCAACTGTTCTGCAAGAGTTTTGTTAATTAAGGAAAGAGTGAATAATATTTAAGATGTAGTAATTAATAAAAACCCTAGTTATAAGAAAAGGTTTAGGTTTCTTTTACCCGAAGCCCTCTTCTTCTCTCTTCTCGTGCGACGACGACGATCTTGCCAAACGAAGAAAAACGAAGCCTAGCTTCGACTCCGGCGGCCGGCGAACACCCTCCTCCGTGAGTTCTTCACAGATCCGAGCTCCTCTCGGCAAGGTGACCGTGTGGGCACAAGAAGAGGCCGAAAGCTTGCAAGTCTCCGAACCCTAGAATTCTTCTCCTTCGGCAGTAAGTCTAAGAAAGCATTGTAAGTACTACTCACCTGTGGTAGGAGTTGCTCCGAATTTAGGGTTTCCGTTTCCCTTGCTTGTGGATTTTGCTGTGCCAAGTAGAATTTTATGCTAGGGTTGCTGTTCATTCTTTTCTTCAGATGCTGCTTAGATATTTTGCCATGTATTCTAAGTTTTCGGTTGGACTTTGTAGCTAGTTTCCCAATTGGCAGAGACAATTTGTATTTAAGCAGGTAGTTTCGGTTGTCTTTGAGTATTCGGGTTTTTCTTTCCTTGCTTACAAAACCTGTCGAACAGAGATTATATTGCTAGGGATTTAATCGCTTTGGGTTCTTTCCTTGCTCTGTTTGTTAAGCCGAACAACCCTACCTATAGGCATGAGAATTTCGAGTTTTGTTATTGACATGCTTCAATTATGATGATCCGAACAACCCCCTAATTCCAGCATGTAGTTATGTTTTAAGCATGCCTTTAGCACTTAAATGTTGTATTCTTGTATGTCTACCTACTGCCCATAAATTCCAGCAAGTTTGTCTTCCTTTGGGCCGTGCAAAAGGGCATAAACAGCCCTTAATTATTAGTATGCAGTTCTGGTTTTTGCTTGCTACCTCCATGAACATGAACAACCATGCACGGTTTAGCTTTCCTTGCTACTTAATGAGCATGCACAACTTGGTACACTAGTATGTTTGGATAGATCGTTTGTTGCTGTTTTAAGGGCAAGAACAACCTTGTTATAAGGATTCGGAGTTAGCTTATTTTTCTACCTTATCTAGCATTCCAGTGTTTGGTTTCCTTGCATTTCAGGTGCTTAGTTTCCTTTGCCTTTCAACATGTAATTCAGTTTTAGAATTTCATAGCTTTGCTCTAATTTATAGCATGCTTAGAGAGTTCAGATTTGCTTTCCTTGATTTATGTTTATTGCAGCATGCTTAGAGAGTTCAGACTTGCTTTCCTTGGATTTATGTTTATTGTAGCATGCTTATAGAGTTCAAACATGTTTTCCTTTTATTTAGTTAGAATGAGTTTAGCATTTTCCTTGCTACTCAAAGGGTAAGAACAGCCATTTATTTAGTTAGGATGGGTTTAGCATTTTCCTCGCTACTCAGAAGGGCAAGAACAGCCCTTTATTTAGTTAGAATGAGTTTAGCATTTTCCTTGCTACTCAGAAAGGTAAGAACAACCTTCATTTAAAGTATGTAGTGTTAGTTTCTTGAATTTCTTGAACATGAACAGCTATTAAGCTTATCTTGTAGTTTGATTTGCTTGCTTTATTTTTTTATAGCATGCTTAGTTAGTTGCAATTCTCTACTTGTTAGATACACTTGCAGTATTCGAATAGCATGAGCAGTATTGAATTATGATTTAGTTTCTAGTTTCTTGTTTTGATACATATACATATATGTACTAGTTAGCTTTTAATAGCTCTTTAATCTGAAGCATATAGTTAGTTGTTTTTGATATTTTAATAAGATGAATAGCCATGTATTTTAGTGGAATAATTATGTGCCCTATTAAACCTTTTGAGGATTATGGGTAACTACAAGTAAGAAAAAGACCAAGGTCTAGTTAGAAAAGATAATAAGTAAATTAAAGTAAGAGGCTAGTACCCGACTTCCGAGGTTGTCGTTAAACAAATCCAGGTGACCAATTCCGAGGTCTTGGCCCTGGTAAGACCGAGGTCTTTACCCTCATAGGACTGGAGACTCGCTACCTCAGTCTCTATTAGAGAGCGCGCATAAGATGATACTAAGCCTGGGCCCAAGAAAGAGAAGAAGAAAGTTAAATCTTAATTTCAAGTATAAGGTTATAAGTAAATGAAACAAGTATCACCTATGTTTAGAACCAGAAATGTTCAGCTCTTATAATGCTAAGCATACAATATTAGTTTTCATTTACTTTCCCTATGAGTTTATTGAGCATTTCCAGCATACAGATTCATTCTTGTATATCATGAGTATGCAGATTATTTTAGTGCTTTGTTATTAGATGAGCATGTTTAGCTTTTCTTTTTAGCATTTCAGTTTTAGCATCCTTTTCATCTTATACACTTTCGAGTTTTGTGAGATAGTTTAGTACTTACTAAGTATTTCGCTTATAGATTTATATTCCTCCTACTGCAGATAAAGGAAAAGTTAAAGTGTAAAGAGGAAGGCAACAAGGAGGATGCGTGATGGATGTGTGTGATGCCAGGACTATGGAGGGATCTGGGAAGCTATGAGTTTCATGTTTAGTGGAAAATAAATAGTTGAGTTGTACTTTATGGTTTGTGTTATTTGAGATTGTATTTTTATTCCTTGTTTTTATTGAGTTTATTCATGTCTTAGACTGCATGCTATGATGAGTCTCTGTGTAATAAGTAGTTATTTTAGTATTTGACACTTATTAAACTGCATGAGGGATTGATATATATTCCAGCCGCCTGTGGCTGTGTATACTGTGTATGTATTGATGTTTATGGTCACCAGTACAGGGGAGACTCTGTCGAAATTTTTCGGTAGGGATTCCTCGTGGTTTCGATCACACCGGTGTAGAAGAGTTAGTAGATAAGTAACGGTTATCCTTAGAGAGTAGTATAATATAGTAAGAAAGGTGGTCGTTACAGAATAGATATTGGTTCTTATGCATTTGGCCGTTTAATGTTGAAGTTCTTTTCCTTTTTTTTTTCAAGATGAGCATGGTTAAGGGAATCGTGGTCTTGATGTCATGATCATGTTTGTCTTCGATTGAGTTTGGGATAGCTTAATAGTATTGTACGGAATTATGCTGTAGGGTTGATTTTATTATAGATCCCCTTTCATGTGTGCAAGCTCTTAGTTGTCTCTTCCAAAAGTTGTTATGTGAATCATATGTTGAATAATAGTATAGCTCCCCTACGTGTTTGCATGCTTCAGTTGGAAATTTTCTTAATAGTTATGCTTATGAAATTTATGCTATAGGTGCTGGACTTTAATCTAGTTCTCTACCATGTGTGCTAGCTTCTAGATTGAATTTTGATGAGTTATTGAATTCTTTGATAGGCTTGAAACTATAGACAGAATTAAGTAAGTTTAGATTTGATTTCTATGTTGAGTTTAGTTCTTCAGGATAACTTTAAGCTTCTAGATAGATTTGGGTGCACATACCATGAACAAATAGTTTGCTTATGTTTATCCCTGCAGAATTTTAGTGCAGCTTAGATCCCCTTGTAGTGCAAAATTTTAGCGCAGTTTCTTTAAGAAACTCGTGCGTTAGCAAGTGCAGATCATATTCGAGTTTTCTTTTGTGTTCTACGCATGACTGAGTGTTATCTAGTTAATTTTACTTATAGATACATATGAAAAAAATACCCTAACAGTATTTTGGGTTTAAGAAAAGTATAAGAAAGATAAAGAAAAGAAATAAAAAAGGCCAAGGCCTTAAGTGGATCCCAAAGTCAAGACTTTAGGGATTTTTGGCACACAAGGTGATTGTTAAAATGTCGAGGCATTATATATTAGAAGTATTAAAAGATAATAAGTATTTTACTTTTATCAATGGCACTGTGCTGGACTCTCAGTTGTCCTTGGGTTAGGCTCCCATAGTCTTTCCTAGGTTTAGATAACCTAATATGCTGGACTCTCAGTTGTCCTTGGGTTTGGCTCCCATAGTCGTCCCTAGGCTTAGATAACGTAGTAAACCCTACTAGATTCGGGACTAGCTACCTCGGGTCTAGTTAGGGATGCGCACGTAGCAAGTATAGTTGTCGGGCCCATCAGCAGTTTGATTATTATTTTTATCTATTATGAATATAGTTTTCAAAACTTCACAAATCAGTTACGTGAATACAGTTCAGATTCAGCATTACCCTAGCATCAGTTTAGCTCAGCTTATGTATCAGTTCAATTAAACTTATTATCCTGAAGAATTAAAGTATAAGTTTTTAAACAAAAGAAATAAGCTTCACATAAGTTTAAAATCTAGCAAGTTCAGGTTTCATTTATGCTAGCGTGTTTGTTTGGATTTGTTTTACAGATTTAGCATTCCAGCATGCTTTGTTTCCTTTGATGTTAGATGAGTATGAGTAGTATTTCTTTCTGAGCATTCAGTTTTAGATTTCTTCTAGTTACATGCATATTCGAGTTTTATGAGTTAGATAGCGCTTACTAAGCAATTTTACTTATAGTTGCATTTTCCTCTTACTGCAGATAAAGGAAAGGAAAAGCTATGGCAAAGGAAGGTGATAAGGAGGTGCGGATGGATGTGTGATGCCCGGACTATAGAAGCCTTGGGATCTAGTTTAAGATTTTATTAAGATATTTTGTATTTAGACTATTGGGATGGTTTATTCATATAGATGATTTAATTCATAAGACGACTTTATGTACTTAGGATTCCTTCATTGTTATGCACATTAGACCTATCATCTGAGTTGTATAATGGATGCATGCATGTTTAGATTAATACATATATTTCAGCATGATTAGATTGATATGTAGATTTAGATGGGAACGTATACTTGAGTATTATGTATAGATAAGTCATTTAGTTTTCCGTTGCTAGTTAATTGCATGATGAGAGAGTTTATGTATTGATCTTTACATATGAACAACCCTAATTAAGTGAAGTTAGTAGTCCAGTAGCGCTCTGCCCTCACGGATTAGTAATGAGGAGGGTGGGGTGTTACAGTTGATCCAAAGATTATGTCATCTACATAAATGTGAGCTATAAAGATATATTTTTTGATTGATTTGACAAATAGGATTGGGTTAATTCGTCCTTAGTTGAATCATTTGGAGATTAGGTAAGGGGTCAACCTTTCATACCATGCCCTAGGTGCTTGCTTAAGTTCGTATAAGGCTTTCTTTCGTTTAAAGACATAGTCAAAATGGTCTAAACTCTCAAACCTAGGTGGCTGACCTACATGGACTTTCTCTTTTATTAATCCATTTATAAAGGTGAATTTGACATCCATTTGATAAAGTTTGAACCCTTTATGGGTTGCATAGCTAAGTACCATTCTAATGGACTCAAGTTTGGCTAATGGGGCATATGTTTCATCATATTCAAGTTCCTCTACTTGACTAAACCCTTTAGCAACTAGCCTAGCTTTGTTTCTAGTAATTTCCCTAGTTTCACTTAATTTATTTCTAAATACCCATTTTGTTTCTATTACCTTTTTATTTTTAGGTGGTCATACTAAGTTCCAGACTTGGTTTCTCTCAAATTGGACTAGTTCTTCTTGCATAGCTATGATCCAGTCTGGATCAAGAAAGGGTTCAACTATAGTTTTGGGTTTAAGTTTTGAGATTAGGGATATTTGACTTAGGTTTCTGAAGGATGTCCTGGTTTGAACTCATAGGTCTGGATCACCAATTATTTCGTCAATTGGGTGATTCGGGTTGACTCTTATGGTTCGAAGAGGTTCATTCCCTTGAAGCTGATGTTCTTCTTCGTGAATTAGATTTTCATTTGTTCCCCCTTGGCTAGTGTTACCTTGAACAAAATCCATTGGGTGGATTTGAGTTTGTTCTAAGTTTTGGTTGGACTTCTCAAATTTCACATTTGAGGTTTCTTCAATTCTCAGTGTGGCTTTATTATGTATTCTATAACCTCTACTATATAAAGAGTATCCTACAAATATCCCATTTTCTATTTTGGAGGTAAATTTTCCTATGTGTTTTCTTGTATTTAGTACATAGGCTGGGCATCCAAATACTTTAAAGTATTTAATGTTAGGTTGCTTATTATAATATACTTCAAATAAGGTTTTATTTTGAGTTTTATTTATTGTAGTTCGGTTTTGTACATAACAGGCTATACTAATAACTTCTGCCCAAAAGTATTTTGGTAAGGTATATTCATTTAGTATTGTTCTAGACGCTTCAAGTAGAGTTCTATTTTCTATTTCTATGATTCCATTTGGTTAAGGTGTTTTAGGACATGAAAATTTGTAATGGTAACCATTTTCAAGACAAAATTGGTTAAAGTTGTGATTTTTAAATTCCACTCCATTATCACTTCTAATTCTTTTAATTTTTAGGTCCTTTTCATTTTCAACTTGTTTGCAAAAATTAGTAATGATTTCAAATATTTCATCCTTATTTCTTAATAATTTTTACCTAGGTGAATCTAGAATAGTCATATATTATTACTAGACAATATAAGCTTCCATTTATTGATTTGACTCCATGAGAATCAAATAAGTGTAAGTGTAGTAGTTCTAATATTGAATTTGTTTGAAGTTGATTAGTTGGTTTATGAGTAGATTTTGTTTGTTTTCCTTGTTGACAAGTATTATAGATTGTTGAGTCTAAGTTAGGTAATTTTGGTAATCCTCTAACTAATCCATTTAATTTGCTTATATTTCTAAAGTTTGTGTGTGACATTCTTCTATGCCATAACCAGGTTTCTTCATTTTGTGTTAAGTAACACTTAAGTGAAGAAATGTTTAGGTTAATTGTATAGATATTATCTTTTCTAAATCCTTTTAGACTTATGGTAGGACTATTTAAGTGCCTAATTAGGCATTCAGAAAATAGGAGCCTAACCTTATATCCTGAGTCACACAATTAACTCATGCTAAGATGGTTGTACTTGAAATTATCAACAAGTAATACTTTCATAATATTAAAATCAATTTTAAGTTCAATATTACCTATCCCAATTACTTTGAGTTTTCCGTTATTCTAAAAGATAACTGTTCCTAAGCTTTTGTAGGTTAGTTGAGTGAATTTTATGTAATCCCAGTAATATGTTTGGAGCAACAACTATCCAAGATCCACTTGGTTTCCTACAATAGGTAGGAGATGAGATTAATTAGACCTTTAATTTGAATTTAAATTTGATTTTTTTTAAAAAAAAAAGATTTTTAAGTGAACTTTTTTAAGTTAAATTAATTTTTAAGTTAAAAAAAATTAATTTAAATTAATTTAAAAATTTTAAGTTAAATTAATTTAAAAAATTTAAGTTAAATTATTTTTTTAAAAGATTTTTAAGTTAAAATAATTTTCAAGTTAAAATCAATTGAAAAAAATAAGTTAAATTAATTTTTAAATTAATTTAATAAATTTTTAAGGAAAAAAATTAAGTTATATTAATTTTTAAAAAGATTTTTAAGTTTAATTTTTAAGTTAAAATCAATTTTTAAAAATAAGTTAAATTAATTTTAAAATTCAGTTAATAAATTTTTAAGTGAAAAAATTAAGTTATATTAATTTTTAAAAATATTTTTATGTTTAATTTTTTAAGTTAAAATAATTTTTATGTTAAAAAAAATTAAGTTAAACTAATTTTTAAGTTAATAAAATTTTAAGTTATAAAAAAAATTATATTAATTTTTAAAAAGATTTCGAAGTTTAATTTTTATGTTAAAATAATTTTTAAGTTGAAAAAAAAATGAAGTTAAATTAATTAATAAATTTTTAAGCTTAAAAAAATTAAGTTAAATTAATTTTTAAACATATTTTTAAGTTTAATTTATAAGTTAAAATAAATTTTAAAAAATATGTTAATTTAATATATAAATTAAGTTAATAAATTGTTAAGTTAAAAAAGATAATTTTAAAAAATATTTTTAAGTTTAATTTTTAAGTTAAAATAATATTTAAGTAAAAAAAATTAAGTTAAATTAATTTTTAAAAATATTTTTAAGTTAAAATATTTTTCAAGTTAAAAAATTTAAGTTAAATTAATTTTTAAATTAAGTTAATAAATTTTTAAGTTTTAAAAATTTAATTTAAATTAATTTTTAAAATGATTTTTAAGTTTAATTTTTTAAGTTAAAATATTGTTTAAATTAAAATAATTTGAAAGTGAATTTTAACTTAAATTTAATTTGATTTAGTTTAATTTATTTAGTTTTAATTTTATTTTTATTTTTAATTTTAGTTTAAATTTTAGTTTTTATTTTAATTTAGGTTTTAAATTTAATTTAATCTTAATTTTAATTTTAATTTAAGTTTTAAATTTAATTTAATTTAATGTTAATTTTAATTTAAGTTTTAAATTTAATTTAATTTAATATTAATTTTAAATTTCTTAGTCATCTCACTCGATCTATGTTTTCAATCAATGAATCCTATAATTTTTGTGAGATGAGTTAAGTTTAATTTTAGGATTTGGTTTAACTTTGTGTTAGATTCAGGTTTAGCTTTCGGCTCAACAAACAGACATTTTTTGGATAAACTTTTGGGCTATGGTGAGTCACCTGGACATCATTAGAGTAACCGTACCTTCGAAGTTTTCCAAATAATCTCATTCACTGAACTTAGTACAAAACCTTGGTCTAACTAGTTAGGATCCGTAAGGGGTGGCTTCAGTTAGTTCCACTCAGCCAAATGCACCAGGTCGAAGTCATATCTTCCTATACATGCATAGACAGAGCTTTCCTAACCTACTATCTTCCAAAACTTCACAAGTATCGTACGTCAAGTTAAACTTTTGTCCCTTTTTAAGTTAATCCTAATTACCCTGCCATTTAAGTTATTTTTGGAGGTGTCAGTTATTCTGGAGCCTCCCCCTGAATTAATTATCTAATTTAGGTTTTAGTTTTGGGTTTATGTCGATTACTTTTATAATTATAATATACTTGATTATAATCTTGGTTTAAGTTGGTTTTATGGTTTGGTTTTAGTTTAGTTGATTTAGGTTTATATTTTGGCTTTTGATTTAGGTTATTTGATTTTACATAATATATTTTCTTTTTAGGTATATAGTATTGATTGATTCCTACTTGCGTGGTTAAGCACACTTTCGGAAACCAAGCTTTAATTTAGTTTTTGTTTTGGGTTACGAGTAATACAAATGATTTATTTGTTGAACTGGACTTGTATCCAAGACCAGATTTGATGTATACACATTTTTGACTTTTTAGAATTAAGTCCAAGTTTTTAGATTTGGTTGTAAAATTTTTTAATAACCATTTAAGTTTGTTGATTTCATCTTTTACTGTTGAATTTTCCTCCTCAAGTTTTACAAGTTGATTTGGACTAGATTTTGTAATTTGTTCCTTGAGGTGTTGGTTTTCCTCAAGAAGCATTTTATTTTGATTTTCAGTTGCAATTAATTTTCTATCTAGGCATGCAATAACTTTAAAAAACTTTTTGTTTAAACTATAGTATACCTCCTCGGAACCTTCGGAAATGAGTGTGGACTCGTGGCTCGATTCCGGTTCGGACCCGTCTTCTGATTCTGATCCGCGGGTCATCAGGGCGAGGTGGCTTTGGTGCCTTTGCTCTTCGTCTTCCAGTTCCTCTAATGATGATTCGTCCGACGTTGCTTTGAGTGTCCTCTTATTGGCTGTCTTTGACTTGTCGTTCTTTAATTTTGGGCACTCGTTCTTGTAGTGGCCCTTCTTGTTGCATCCGAAGCAGGTCACATATCTTGGTTCAGTTGTGGAGTTGATCTTCAGTAGGTCTTTTCTGCTGAAGTTCTTCTTTCTCCTAGTGAACATTTTCCTTACCAAGTTGACCAGGAGTTCTTCATCTTTTGAGTCTTGGTCAAACTCACCTTCAGATTCAGTCTTGGTTCTTGACTTCTCTTTAAAGGAACTTGCAAGAAGAGCAACACCATTCTTGGTTCTGGTGTTAGTTTGTTCGTGTAGCTCAAGTTCACAAAATAATTCACCCTATTTTAATTTTGGAAGATTCTTCAAAATCTTGTAGGCATCCACGATGGATGTCCACAATGCATTTCGAGGAAACACGTTCAGGGCATATCTTATTAAATCGCGGTTCTCCATTTGGTGACTAATAGTATGAAGCCCATTGAGGATGTCTTTGATCCTCGCATGAAGTTGACTCGCAGATTTTTCTTCCTACATCTTAATGTTAAATAATTTATTTAGGAAGAGATCTCATTTGGTTACCTTAGTGTCGATCGTTCCCTCGTGCAGTTCAATGAGCTTGTCACATAATTCTTTTGCATTTTCTTGTGGGGCGACACTGCTTATTTCCTCCTTTGTCAAACCGCACTGTAGCGTGTTGAGGGCTTTAAAGTCCATCGGTGCTTTCCTTTTCATCTCCAGGTTCCACTGTTCCGGGTCCAGCAGAATTTTGGCGTTGTCAACTAGAGCTTTGTAGCCTTTGGTGACACTGAACCACTAAACATATTCAATCTTTAGATAGACCTCCATCTGCTTCTTCTAGTATGGGAAATCATCACCGCTGAATAGGGAAGTATGGATGGTACTGATTCCCTCGATGTGGGCCATAGGTTCTGCACACAAGAAAAAAAAATAAAGACGGGTCCCAAGACTTGGTCTTGGATTAGTAGTGTGGGAAAGGAGAGAAATATTAAGACTGAATTGGTGTTGCACCAATTCAGATTGATTTGCTACAATAAAATACTTCCAAAGAGGTAATTGTACCAATTTGGAATAAATAAAAAAAACTAAAAATTGAAAGAAAATAAAATAAAAGTTTCACCCCCTTTGTCTGATTTGTGGTTACACCAAATCAAAGCAGTGCCTGCTCTCTGATACCACTTGTTAGATCATAGAGTTTGCTAGAGGGGGGTGAATAGAAATTGTCGAGAATTTGAAAATCAAATCGAGTAAGCAACAAAAATAACAAGCACAATGCTAACAAAACTAATTTTACTTAGCTCGGAGCCTTCGTCAACTCCTACTCCAAGGCCCACACGTGAGAGTGTTTTCCTTGGGAAATCACCAGTAGTTTGCAAAAGGATTACAAATTAAGTACAAGAACTTGTAAAATGAAATTATCGACAACAAGAAAATAAAGATTGAATCGTCGGTTGTACAAGAGCGTCTTGGAACAAGTGTGCACGAGAACAATCACAGAGAGAAGGTATATTTCGAAGCTCTTGTTGGTGCAACCTTAGGTCAAGGTTGACCTGGTTGACCAGACTCGAGTTGACTTGACTCGAGTTGTGTTTTAATGTTTGACGAGTTATGTTTGACAATGTTTGACGTGAACAAAAAAGTTGTATCTTGATGTTTTACAAGGATACAAGCTTGGGAGATTGTGGGTGCAACCCGTGGTCAAGGTTGACCTGGTTGACCCGAGGTGAGTTGAATTGACTCTGAAAAGTCCAAGCAGGGAGCTTGGCATGGGAAAAGTCCAAGCAGGGAGCTTGGCATGGGAAAAGTCCAAGCAGGGAGTTTGGCATGGTGAAAAGTCCAAGCAGGGAGCTTGGCACGGGAAAAGTCCAAGTATGGAGACTTGGCACAGAGAAGTCCAAGTATGGAAGCTTGACACATGGGAAGTCAGAGAGGGCTCGGTAGCTCGTTCTCCGGACTGTGGTCAGAGAGGGCTCGGGAGCTCGTTCTCTGGACCGGATGGAAGTCGGAGAGGGCTCGGTAGCTCGTTCCCCGAACTGTGGTCAGAGAGGGCTCGGTAGCTCGTTCTCTGGACCAGATGTGGAAAGTCCTGGTGAGTGAAGCCAGGCAGACGGATAAGTCCTGGTGAGTGAAGCCAGGCAGTGGGAAAGTCCTGGTGAGTGAAGCCAGGCAGTTGTGAAAACCCTAGTGAGTGAAGCTAGGTGAAAGTCCTGGTGAGTGAAGCCAGGTAGTGGGAAAGTCCTGGTGAGTGAAGCCAGGCAGTGGGAAAGTCCTGGTGAGTGAAGCCAGGCAGTTGGAAAGTCCTGGTGAGTGAAGCCGGGCAGATTGGAAATCCTGGTGAGTGAAGCCAGGTGAAAATCCTAGTGAGTGAAGCTAGGTGAAAGTGAAAGTCCTGGTGAGTGAAGCTAGGCAGTTGGTGAAAGTCCTGGTGAGTGAAGCCAGACAGTTGGGAAGTCCTGGTGAGTGAAGCCGGGCAAGGAAAATCCAGATGGATCAAGGCTGATCGGACATCTGGTGTTGTGAAGGTCAAGAAGGTCAAGGGAGTGACCGGATACTTGGCACGAAGAGAAAAGTCTAAGTGGGTCAAAGGGATTGACCGGACACTTGGTAGGGCGTCTTAGCAGGTCAAGGGAGTGACCAGATGCTAAGCATGAGATACCAATAGGTCAAGGTTGACCGGATATTGCTTTGGAAGGCGTGGGACTTGGTTTGAGTAAAAACCAAGAGCTGGATCGATCAGTTGATCAATCCAGTGATACACTGAGTTATCTGATCGGTCTGGTGACCGATCAGTAACCGATCAGTAGCTTTCTGTGAGAGTTACTGATCGGTCTGGAGACCGATCAGAGACGAGGCCAACTCTCACAGAGAGTTGGCTGATCGGTTTGGGGACCGATCAGCCTAAGGCCTGATCGGGCCACAGACCGATCAGAGTCCGATAAGTGTGGCTCTGTGAGATGGCTGATCGGTCTGGGGACCGATCAACCTAGGTCCTGATCGGTCCCCAAGACTGATCAGAACACTCTTGGACCGATCAGGAGTGTGCCTGATCGGTCCAGGCCCTAGCCGTTGCGACACAACGGCTAGTTTATGTGTCTTCTTCTTCGCAGGTTATATATCGAGGTCGAGGGCCTCTACAGGAACAGTTCTTGCTCTTCCTCCTTACTGCAATTTGAGCTTTGCTGAGCTCTCGGTTTGCTGAAGCTTCGCGTGAGCTTCATGCTGGTTTTCTAGCTACTGGAGCCGTGAAGCTGCTGCTTCATCAACGGACTCCGACGAGAAGGCAAGCAAGTGTGTTTACAATTTCTATTGTTCTTGTTTGTTTCCTCTATTGTTTTACTCCTCTGTTTTTCTGTTGCAAAGACTTTGTGGTGAGGTTTCTCCACCCAGAAGGAGTTCATATTAGCCGGTTATCCGGGGTTTCATCCACCGACGGAATGATAGGCTTCGTCCACCTTACGGACACGCCGAGGAGTAGGAGTTTCATCTCCGAACCTCGTTACATCGCTGCGTCTAAGGTTTGATCTTGTCGTTCTCGTTTCTATTATTGTATTTCCGCTGCGCTAACCTAATTCGTAGGAAGAAACGTGAATTTGGGGTCGGCTATTCACACCCCCCTCTCTAGCCGCGACCATCGATCCTAACAAGTGGTATCAGAGCAAGGTCGCTCTTCGTTGGATCAACACCCGGGGGAGCACGAGCTAGAGAATGGAGTTATTTGGAGAAGATGTCATAATTCCACCTTTCTACGATCGCGACAACTTCGCGTTTTGGAAGATAAGAATGAAGTACTTTCTTATGACTAACCTTGAAAATTGGAATTGTGTTCTATTAGGTTTCAAGCCACCGATGGACAAGAAAGGAGAAACCCTAGAAAAGAAGGAGTGGACCAAGGAACAAGTCCACCAATCCCTAGTCAACGATGAGGTATTGAAAATTTTTGAATTTTCTTTACCTAATGATGTTTTGTGTAGGATAGGTGGATATAACGATGCCAAGGAGTTGTGGAACAACTTGGCAAAGTTCCATGAGGAGAACTCCACTTCAAGTCATGAAGAGGAGTCAAGTGAGCCAAGTAGCTCACTTCATGGAGGAATGGATTTAGAAGTTGAGGGCCACTCAACTTCTAAAGAAGAAGAGGAGGAGAGTTCTTCTTCAAGTTCGAAGCAAGAAGAAGAAGCTTCTACCTCCGGAAGGGATGAAGGAGAGAGCGTTCATCCATCCTCAACTCTAGGTAACTCAAGCCATTTAGTTTCTAGCAAATTACACATAATGTGCTTTGAGTGTAGAGAATTTGGACATTACAAGAGTAAATGTCCAAAGAGGGTTAGAAAGATTCCACCGGCGCAAAAGATCAAGGAAGTCGGAGTCCCAACACGCAAGGGCAAGGAGCACGTGGTGTGCTTCCAATGCAAGCGAAGGGGACACTATAGGAGTCAATGTCCGAGGGGGAGGCAACCTCACAAGGATAAAAGACCGAGCACGTCAATAGGGGGAGCGAAGGCAAACCCTAAGGTAACATTTAAGTCTTACTCTTGCAATAAGACACATGCTAGTAGTTTTGTTGCAATTGTTAATAATGATAAGCATGTTAACCTTAGGAACCAATACATGAGCTTAGGAGCCAAACATGTTAACCTAGATAAGGATAATACTAGAAATGTCAACCCTAGAATTAACCCATCTAAGGCTAAGGAAAATCTAGATAGAAATCCCAAATCATCTAGACACATGCCTAGGAATACCTCAAAGAAAAATGAAAAATTAAAAATTGAGGTATTAGAAAAGGAGAATCAAGTCTTGAGGTCAAGACTTGATACTTTGGAAAAGGCTCTTAAGAACTTGGAGAAGTCATCTCTAGGGTTTAAGGGTCAAAAACTAATGTCCAAGGACAAGAAAGGTTTGGGTCACAAACCTAAGTCCCAAGTGGTCAAGTCCACTTATCATAATGTTCCATTCGATTATGGAACAAAATCTAGGGCAAGGAAGACCATCACCAAGGTCACAAGGGGAGTCATCCCTAGAGTTGATCTTGATGAGTCCCAAATGACCAAGGCTTCAAAGCCTAGGAGGGTCATTAGAAGGGTTGCTAGGGAAGTCATCCCTAGTGAATACTTAGTGAACCCAATGAGCTCCAATAGGTATTGGGTTCCTAGGAGCGTGATTCCATCACACTAGATGGTTTAGGGTGTGCCAACCTTAATTGAATAGGTAGTTAACCTAATCATGGCAAAGGTGGCACCTTAGGAATTTTCAAGGTCTAATCAAGCCTTGAAAATGAAAGTGAAAATTATTCCTAAGATAATTAGGATGTGCCAACCACATTTGAGGAATTTTTCTAGAGTCAATCTAGTTGGCACATAGTGATCTAAAAGTCTTGAGGATATGATTTTAGGTCTATTACACTTAGGAATATAGAATTTATGGCAAAATGATCAAAACTATCAAAAATGACAATTAAGGCTAGAATTAGGTATCTTCTATACCTTTACATGTTATTTGCCATATATTGTTTGCCATATGCCATGCCATGACATCATATTTAATTTAGTATCATTTGAAATGTCATGATAATGCTTAGGTTATTTAGATGTCATGCCTTATTTAAGTTTCATACTTTATGCCATGACATCATGACATTGGCACATGCTTCCATTTATGATACTATTTTATGCCATGTCATCATCTCTTGCATGTATAATCAATTAAATTGATTTAAGGACAAAAAACACAATTTGATATGGAGATCAAATTGTTATTTAGAAAATGCATGAGAACTTAGCCTAATATGACCTAAACCCATATCTCACATCAAAATTGACTTGGATGTGTTTGATACACCTTAGATGTGTGTGAGATATTAGGATTATGAGTTAGGATCAAGGTGCATAGTTCTTGTACCTAGATGAGCCTAATTCTAATTGGGGATCATAGGGAAAGCTTGTGTACAAGTCATGTACATTTAGCCCTAAGATTGTGGTCCCAAATTAAAGGGTTTAAAATCATTTTAAAATTGATTTGAAAAACCTTGATGAAGCTTTTCTAGTGATAACATTCATCATTGAACAAGGTGATACAAAGATGAGTTAACTTTGAGATATTTCAAAGACTTGTGAACTTTGTATCAAGATTGAAAAATGGAAGCTATTTTCATAGAAAACTATTCTTCCATGATAGTATATGTTATGAGGAATGTATCCTCAAAATTTTACAATTTTTGAAATTTTCTATGATTTTCTAGAGGTTTCTGAATTTCGGGAGAAGAAAAATTCAGAAATCAAAAATCAGAGGTCGTGGACCGATCATGAGGTTCCCTGATCGGTTCAGGTCTGTGTGGATCGGTCACTGGACCGATCCAGAGGGAGCCTGATCGGTCTGGTGACCGATCAGGGCGTGCCAAATTGCTGAAATTCGACTGGTTGTCTGAAATTTCAGCTCGGGAGTTGGTATTTTGAAGGTTTGAAACTCTCCAAGACATTGTTGGTGCAATGGTCAAGGGGGAGTTGACCTTTAGGGGGAATTTTACCTATTAGTCAAGGGGAGTTGACTTTTAGGGGGAGTTTTTACTTCTAAAGACTTGAGTGATATGGGATTATCACTAAGTTAAATATTGACTTTAGTATCAAGGGGGAAATTAAGGGTTTCAATGAAAGGTATGGGATATTCATTAGAAAGAAACTCTTGACTTTGATTCACTCTTTTTGATGTGTGTCAAAAAGGGGGAGAGTGTAGGTTTGGGGAGAATGTTCAAGGAAGAACATTAGAAAACCTAAGTTTGATTATGAGTTTTGTCAAACATCAAAAAGGGGGAGATTGTTGGTGCAACCTTAGGTCAAGGTTGACCTGGTTGACCAGACTCGAGTTGACATGACTCGAGTTGTGTTTTGATGTTTGACGAGTTATGTTTGACAATGTTTGACGTGAACAGAAAAGTTATATCTTGATGTTTTACAAGGATACAAGCTTGGGAGATTGTGGGTGCAACCCGTGGTCAAGGTTGACCTGGTTGAGCCGAGGTGAGTTGACCTGACTCGGAAAAGTCCAAGCAGGGAGCTTGGCACGGGAAAAGTCCAAGCAGGGAGCTTGGCATGGGAAAAGTC
Organism: Zingiber officinale; assembly: GCF_018446385.1. NCBI lineage: Eukaryota > Viridiplantae > Streptophyta > Magnoliopsida > Zingiberales > Zingiberaceae > Zingiber > Zingiber officinale. The sequence continues at coordinate 52,402,122 of NC_055992.1, read as the reverse complement.
CAAGCAGGGAGTTTGGCATGGTGAAAAGTCCAAGCAGGGAGCTTGGCACGGGAAAAGTCCAAGTATGGAGACTTGGCACGGAGAAGTCCAAGTATGGAAGCTTGGCACATGGGAAGTCGGAGAGGGCTCGGTAGCTCGTTCTCCGGAATATGGTCAGAGAGGGCTCGGGAGCTCGTTCTCTGGACCGGATGGAAGTCGGAGAGGGCTCGGTAGCTCATTCCCCGAACTGTGGTCAGAGAGGGCTCGGTAGCTCGTTCTCTGGACCGGATGTGGAAAGTCCTGGTGAGTGACGCCAGGCAGACGGATAAGTCCTGGTGAGTGAAGCCAGGCAGTGGGAAAGTCCTGGTGAGTGAAGCCAGGCAGTGGGAAAGTCCTGGAGAGTGAAGCCAGGCAGTTGTGAAAACCCTAGTGAGTGAAGCTAGGTTAAAGTCCTGGTGAGTGAAGCCAGGTAGTGGGAAAGTCCTGGTGAGTGAAGCCAGGCAGTGGGAAAGTCCTGGTGAGTGAAGCCAGGCAGTTGGAAAGTCCTGGTGAGTGAAGCCGGGCAGATTGGAAATCCTGGTGAGTGAAGCCAGGTGAAAATCCTAGTGAGTGAAGTTCGGTGAAAGTGAAAGTCCTGGTGAGTGAAGCTAGGCAGTTGGTGAAAGTCCTGGTGAGTGAAGCCAGACAGTTGGGAAGTCCTGGTGAGTGAAGCCGGGCAAGGAAAAATCCAGATGGATCAAGGCTGATCGGACATCTGGTGTTGTGAAGGTCAAGAAGGTCAAGGGAGTGACCGGATACTTGGCACGAAGAGAAAAGTCTAAGTGGATCAAAGGGATTGACCGGACACTTGGTAGGGAGTCTTAGCAGGTCAAGGGAGTGACCAGATGCTAAGCATGAGATACCAATAGGTCAAGGTTGACCGGATATTGGTTTGGAAGGCGTGGGACTTGGTTTGGGTAAAAACCAAGAGCTGGATCGATCAGTTGATCGATCCAGTGATACACTGAGTTATCTGATCGGTCTGGTGACCGATCAGTAACCGATCAATAGCTTTCTGTGAGAGTTACTGATCGGTCTGGAGACCGATCAGAGACGAGGCCAACTCTCACAGAGAGTTGGCTGATCGGTCTGGGGACCGATCAGCCTAAGGCCTGATCGGGCCACAGACCGATCAGAGTCCGATAAGTGTGGCTCTGTGAGATGGCTGATCGGTCTGGGGACCGATCAGCCTAGGTCCTGATCGGTCCCCAAGACTGATCAGAACACTCCTGGACCGATCAGGAGTGTGCCTGATCGGTCCAGGCCCTAGCCGTTGCGACACAACGGCTAGTTTATGTGTCTTCTTCTTCGCAGGTTATATATCGAGGTCGAGGTCCTCTACAGGAACAGTTCTTGCTCTTCCTCCTTACTGCGATTTGAGCTTTGCTGAGCTCTCGGTTTGCTAAAGCTTCGCGTGAGCTTCGTGCTGGTTTTCTAGCTGCTGGAGCCGTGAAGTTGCTGCTTCATCAACGGACTCCGACGAGAAGGCAAGCAAGTGTGTTTACAATTTCTATTGTTCTTGTTTGTTTCCTCTATTGTTGTACTCCTCTATTTTGCTGTTGTAAAGACTTTGTGGTGAGGTTTCTCCACCCAGAAGGAGTTCATATTAGCCGGTTATCTGGGGTTTCATCCACCGACGGATTGATAGGCTTCGTCCACCTTACGGACACGCCGAGGAGTAGGAGTTTCATCTCCGAACCTCGTTACATCGCTGCGTCTAAGGTTTGATCTTCTCGTTCTCGTTTCTATTATTGTATTTCCGCTGTGCTAACCTAATTCGTAGGAAGAAATGTGAATTTGGGATCGGCTATTCACACCCCCCTCTCTAGCCGCTACCATCGATCCTAACAGCTCTGGTGAAAGGCTCCTTTTATAGGAGTGCTCCGGGTGCCCAGATCCCTTCTAGGTGCCTAGACCATGACGTTGGCCAACCAATCAACAAGCTCTAAGCTGTCGAGATAAAATATGCCTTTCGAGAGTCCGAACCACTTCCAGGCGCCCGGATCCCTTCCGGGTGCCCGAACCTTCTTTTCTAGCAGGCTGCTTTCCTGCAAGACAAAGTTAGTTTAAGGTAAATAAAACTTATACTATCCTGTAAAATAAAGTGTTAACACAAGTATAGTCAATTAGAGTAGCAACTAGATTCTGTCTCACCGAGACTAGAATCTAGTCATGATCTCAACTTAGATTCCCGAAATTATTCTAAGTTGGATCAACGCCTACTGTTCCCTCGAACGGGGAACACGTCCTCACCAAGTCACTCCCCTCTAGTGACTTACCTTAACTTAGCTGCCATACATCCGGTCAATCCGTTGACCTATTTGGACTTCGTGCCAGCTATCCGGTCGGCCCGTCGACCAAGATAGGCTTTGTGCCAGCTATCCGATCTGTAAAATACCACAAAATTAAAAAATTAATGTTATTGGACGAAAAATCTTATTGGATTTTTCAAGAAATTTTAGAAATTTTTTGAGATTTAAATGGAGTCCGTATGACCCGTTTTGAAGGGATATATTCGGGATATAGTGGAGGTCTGTTTGGGATACCCAAATTGAGTGGGAGTTGATTGAGAAATTAACTTAGTGGTTAATAAAAATTAACCTAAGTATTTAAATCCTTAAATTCCGATTCCCTTCTTATTCTCTCCTTTTTCCCGAGTTTCTCTCCCGACCTTCTCCTTCTCTTTACATCGCGCCCGACTCTTGCCTCTTCTCCCGATTCTTTCTCGTCGCCGGTTGCCATCGTCGACTCCGGGAGCCACCAATCGTCTTCTCCTCTTCGTTGGCGCAACCCCATCGCCGATCGCCAGCAAGATCGCCCCAACCGGCCGGATTCCCTCCTCATCTCCTCTATGATCTTGCCCTCTTCCGATCTAGTCGCTGCCGCCCTGACGTCGTCGATCCCACAGCCATCTATGCCAAACGTGATCGCGACACGGGAGGAGTCTAGTCCTTGGCCGATCCATCGCCTTGGTCGCCATCCGTCCACCTTCGGGCACCGCTAAAGCTACCTCACCGCCAGGTGATGCTGTTGTCGGAGGAAGAATCAACACAGGGGGGGCTAGGGTATACTCTCCCTCTCACTGGCGGATCGGAGCAGAGCAGAGGCGGTTGCCATCAGGGCTTTCTCTCCACCAGATTACGGTTCTCACAGACTCAGGCTTTGATCAGTACCATTCGTCAGTGATCCACAATTCCGGTGATCTTATGTCGACAGCGAATCCCTCTGGTCATGTTCCACCAGTGGTCACCATGAATTTGGGTGAGTTTGTTTGGGGTAAATCATGATTGTAAACCCTAATTTAATTAGGTAGTATTGATTAGGGTAGTGGCATTTCTTGTGCTTAACAGGTGTTTGACGAAATGCCTTAGGTTTCTTGTCTCCTCTGTTTGTGTCGGACCAACTGCAAATGGGTGGGGAAGCTCCATTTTTCTCCACAGCAAACTTTGGGTTTGTTAATCAAAGGGTGTGAATCGGTTTTGGATCAACAACGGTGCATCCGAATTTGGGTAAGTTTCGGAGTTGATTTATAATGCTTATTTGGTGGATGATTTATATAGATGGATACATGATCGTTATTGGTATATGTTGGATTGATTAGGGTTTGTATTGGGTTGGAATTTGTGGATATGGTGATTTGTTGATATAGATTGTTATGTGATCATTCTTTGGATTATTGGATTAATTGGGGTTTGTATTGGGTTGGAATTTGTGGTTATGGTGGTTAAGGATTATTTGGAGGATTAGTCAGGGATCAGATTTGATTGGAGTGATCCTATTGGGTTAGGGATTTTATTTAGCTATTTAATTCATATGAATTTAGCTAAATAAAATATAAATATATTGATTTCTATAGGACTTGGATTCGGGACGAGCGTCTCGACGCGGGATTACTTGGCACGATCTACATTTTAAGGCGGGTATTTCTTCCTTGGCCTCTATGTAGATTTTCTTGTGCTTAGTGCATGGTTATTATTGGATGAATTAGGCTGCTTTATCTTATATCATGGTCGGTTGCTATTTTTCCTGCATGATACTTATGCTTGACCCTTGTGATGATCTATTTAATTCATATACAATCTCCACTCTTGATACCTACTCTGTTGTGATTACACATGTAGAGTATGTCTTGTAGGGATTGTCGGATTGTTGGTATTACCATGCTGATTAGGTATATGATGTGGACTGTACATAGGTGGGTATGTGTTATAGGAGTCATCTTGTTGACCATGCATTTACATGTGTTGTGTACATACGTATTTGTCATGTACTTTTGGAGGAGTTGTGTTGATTGCATGTTTGGGGTATATACACATGTCTGTTGTGTTTTTACTGGAGGATACATGTTGTTTGTACTTATATTTTGTGTACATGTGTCTGGTGGGATTATTGGAGATTTTTGGTTGATTATACATGTGTAGTGTGTACATATGTTTGGTGGGATACTTGGAGGTATCATGACGATTATACTCATGTTGGAGGTATTTATGAGGTTTGGGGTGTTGCATGGATAATGATATATATATATATATATATATATATATATATATATATATATATATATATCATGTTTATCATTCATTGCATCTGATGATCATTTTCTCCCTTGTGGTTGAGAGAGTCATCGGTTTGGTTTAGCGCCGCACACTTGGCCACTCATGGGTAGTGGTAGCTGGAGCAGTTGCCGCTCGTCCTGTCGTGCCACCCGGTCACAAGGTTTAGTGAGATCCGGCGTTGTGAGCAGTCAGGGACCCTAATGCTATGTAGTTAGATAACTACTTAGCATTCCGTCTACCTCAGCTGCTTTATAGCAGTTTGGAGTATGAGGCTTGTACGGTTGTCACGGACCCAAGCCTCTCGGCCATACTGGGGTCGTGGTGTCTGGAGAGGTGTCGGGGGTGACCATGGAGCATGCATACGCAGTTATTATTCTTGCATTTGATGCGCGATGCATCTGCATTTGCATACATACCTAGTAGATACTAGTTGCATGTGATTGTCGTTGTTGCACTTGATTGAGATATGATTGTTGCATATAGTTGTCATGCTGCATACATGTCATTTATTTTACATGTATATGTAGTCGTATTTATATTGCACAGGTGTCAAGGGTATATCTATTGCAGATCCGATGAGTTTACTAATCATTGTACTATGTGTCGATTCCAGATTGGGTATGTATCTGTCACTATATTAGTTGTGGTTTGTACAGTTTACATGACAGGTTATTATGTCAGATATGTTTAGGTGCATTGATTATGATAGTATGATCATGTTCTTTATTCCCTACTGAGACTGTATACTTGTGATCTCTATGGTTGTTTATGGACCATGCACTATCTTGTCTATTACCCGCTGAGTTACCTATACTCTGTAGCGCCCGCCCTCCCTGCTAACCCTAAGGGACGGGGCTACGATACTCTACGTATAAATTTTTCTTTTTAAAACAGCGGAAGACTTAAAATAATTTTCATAGTTTTAATAAAACTTTTCTTTTAAATTTCTTTTGAACTATACTATTACATGGCATCAAAAATCATAACATCAAATCCAGTGGAACCATAATGTCAAGCCACACATGTTTAGGTATCACAAGTCATAAAATACCAATGCATAGTTCTTTAAAGAAACTTTAAGCAGGTTCTTATTTATTTGGTTGCCTAGCCATTGCCACACACATCTTCGTTGCCCCTCCTGCTGCTCCTCTAACTCATCCAGCTTTTTCCTTTATCTGTGGTACAAGGAAAGTAAGCTATGAGCACTCATGGCTCAGTAAGTTCCTTTCCTACTCACTAAAACCAACAATCAGCACATAATCAAGAATGCATCAACAAGTCATAATCTCAACTAATCATGGCATAACATAGTATTCTATTCAAGAATATCATGCATCATAATATAATCACAACTAGTCATAGCATATCAAGCATCACCATGGCCGAAACATATACATAGTGCATTGCATAAAACATAGCTAGACATGACATAACAACAAGTATCATGATATATCAAAGCATGGCCGAAACATGTATATCAAAGCATCATACTATGGCCGAAACAAGTACATCAAGGCATCATCATATCCATGGCCGAAATCTATATATCAAGCATCAACAAATCAATGGCCGAAACATGTCTATAAGGTATAGCATGAACATAACGTAATCATACCTTATCATGGCATATCATAATCAAGAGCATAACATGAAACATAGCATAATCATAGGGTGTATGCAATATGATTTTGGAAAACATGTATCCGAAAAACATGTGTATGTCTCATGATCTTTTAAACCATTTTCTTTTACATATATACTTGAAAATAATCTCAACATAAGGGGATCCCGGCTATGTACCACTTACATATTGCGCGTAACCTTGTAGGTCCAAGGTAGCAAGTCTTGAACCCTACGAGGCAAACATACTAGGCCCTTAGTCCTAGGGGCACTTAGGAGCCCATCCCTAATGAGGTCCTTAGTCCCCGGGGCGCTTATGGAGCCCACCCTTGGTACAAGCCACTCACATATAAAGTAAAGTACATGTCATACATATCATGTATCATAAAAATATGCATCACTTAGGCACACATCATATCATAAAAGTATGCATCACTTAGGCATACATCATATCATAAAGGTATGCATCACTTAGGCATACATCATGTCATAAAGGTATGCATCACTTAGGCATACATCATATCATAAAGGTATGCATCACTTAGGCATACATCATGTCATATCAATATGCATCACTTAGGCATAGATCATAAAAACATGCATATCTTAAGCATAAAGCATATCGTCAAGCATGCATGATTTAACCACATATCATATCATGAAAGCATACATATTTTAAGCACTAAACATAGCATCAAGCATGCATAATTTAACCACATATCATAACATAAGCATGTATAATTTAAGCACAAAGCATATCATATCATAAAAGCATGCATATCATATCATAAGTCATAAATCACAAGCATACATATTAAGCATAAGGGTGTATCTTGTGATTATCCTATCATAGGAAACATGGTATCATATTTATCTTGGTTTTAAGCTTCCTAAACCCTTGTGGCCGAAACCCTTTAGAGCTCAATTTAGGTTAAACACAACATCCAAGCATGTGGCACCTAAATTATCATCATAACATTTTCATAGGAAGCATTATAAACATGATTAACTTAGTTTCTAAATTCCTCAAGTCCCTAATTTCATATGGCCGAAACCTTAAGGTGTGAAACAAGGTTCCATATGACATAAAAGCATGGACAACTTTAAATCATATTTATAACATTTTTACTAAGGAACAAGGTAAACACATTTGACACATTTGAATTAGTTCCTAAGTTCTTTAAGCCCTTAACATATCTCATGGCCGAAATTTAACAAGTTCTCATTAGGGCTACAAACAAGCATACAAGCATGTGAACTTGGACTAACATTATGTATAAATTCATACAAGGCATCATCCAATAGTTATGGCCGAAACAAACCCTAGCATCATTTTAGGTAATAAAACAACATATAGTAATTGAACCTTGGCTTTCTACTTATCATATTTCATGTAGGGTGACATGAGCATATTTAATTTAAGTCCTAGGGTTTCTAGGGCATCTAAACCTTCATGACCGAGACTCACAATGGTCCATTTAGATCATGGAAAAATTATACAAGTATGTGACAAAATCAATACATTATCCTATTTACATAAGAAGTACTTTTAACACATTTGGTTTCATTTCTAAGGCCTCTAGGTCTTTTAAACCCTACTTGGCCAAAACTCACAGAATATAAACTTGCTTCAAATAGCCTAAAAGCATGAGAATTTATACAAGTTTCATAGCATGTATAAAGACAAGCATAATGAGTATACATATGAATTGTGTCTTAAGCTTTCTAGGTTTCTTTTTCTCGTTTTCTTTTATTTTTTTCTCATGGCCGAAACCTACCATTCTTTATCTAGGTTTTTAAGTGGCCTAAATCATGAAAAACCTAAGTAAGTTTCATGGCAAAAGTTACTAAGAAACATATATACAAATTGGTTCATGAATAAGCTAGGACCCCTTGTGGTTATACATGTTATATGTCATCCACTAATTTTTCTACACCCTAACTAAGCATGAGGGCATTGAACAACTTTCATATCTAAATAGCACAGAGGTCTTGAGCATATTAAAATCTTGTTTAAGCTTTTCTAAGCTATCCATCTCATCATGGCCGAAAAACCCTAAGAAGGAGTTCATGGAATTCTAGCAATATTCAAGCATACAAATCCTTTAAGATCTTTGTATTCTATCACATGAGCATGGTTATTTAAATTTAAAAGTCTTTCTAACCCTAAACCCTTTCTTGGCCGAAATATATGAGTGGTTTTCTTTTAGTTTCAAATATCTTCTAAGGAAGAAACACTAATACATAACCCTTAATATTTCATAGGGAGAACCTTGTACTAGTTGGGTGAAACAATAAATTTCCCTAGCCTCTTAAGAATATTTTTGGCCGAAATTCTAGGGTTCAGTACTCCTCTGATCAAGCATCATATAGGTATAAAAGCATGAAGAAGAACCCCTTTACATAGCATAGAAAAATCTATCATGTAGTGAAGACTAGTTTAAACACCATTAGATTTTGGAAGCTCTTCTTGGCCGAATTTTCTCAAACTTGTTTCTAGGTTTTAAAATCTTCATAAAATCTGAAAAACACATAAAAGACTTGTACCACAGGTGAGGGGAAGCTTACATCCTTTTTCGCTTGTGGATCTAAGGTATGGTGAAGAAGAAGTAGCCTCTTCTTCTAGTTCCTTTCCCTTGGTTCCTTTGCTAAGTTCTCCTTGTATCCTAGGCTTCCTTAGGGAAAAACATTGCTTTGGGGCTGAAGATGGAGGAGAGGGGACTGTGGTGTTCTCGGTGAGGGAGAGGATGAATGAGAGAAAATGAGAGAAAAATAGTTTTCTCTTTTCTTGCTCCCTTTTATGTTAAGGGGGAAGAGGTAGCAAACTTAGTTTTTGCTTTCCTTCTCCCTTAGCCCTTTTTCTCTATTTTATTTTTATTTTTATTTGTTTATTTATCCTCATCATTCATGGTGAAATAAGGGGGAATGAATCCCCTTAATTAACTTCTTTTATTTTCGGCAAAATCAAAGATGAAGAGGGAGAGGAAGGGAGGAAGGCAAGTTGCCTTTCTCTTGCTCTTTACTTGTTTCCTTTTGGCTAGCTTTTACTCTTACCTTTATCATGAGTTTCCCTCCCTTGCTATCAACATATTATTCCTATCCCAACTGGTTATTACCCATTAATTCCATGAAATATAATATAAGAGGTTCAAGGTTCAATCCTTGACCTCTCCCTATTGTTATTTCTTTTTATTTCCTTTTTGGTTCAACTCCCTATAATTTTTCTAAGGCAAAATCCCACATTCATATATTTATCTTACAAGCTTAGTGGGTATTACATACTCACCACCGCATGTATACATTTATGTTTTCAGGTAGCTTGTAGATGGTTGGTGTCGCTCGGAGTATCCTGTCTGCCGGGTCCTATGTCACATCCGAAGACCGTCCTTGTTTTCTTTTGTATATCTTTTTATTATTTTTGGCATTGTATTTATGTGTAGCCATGTGGCTATCTTATTCTCTTGGTGTTGTATTTGTGTTTAAGCCGTGTCGGCATGCATTGTATTCATTTGGTTTGTGTGGGTTTTCTTTCATTTTCCCGCTGTGTTTTTAGTGCAGCCGTGTGGGCTGTTTTATATGTAACTGCGTGGTTGTGATTGTTTCATTCCAGCTGAGTGGGCTGTGATTATAACTGTGTGGTTGTGTATAAATATTCCAGCCGCATGTGGCTGATGTATTTTATTTGTATTGATGCTTCAGATTGTCACCGGTACAGGGGAGATGCTGTCGGATTTTTGTCTGGCAGAGACTCCTTTGGGGGCGTGACACGGTCGCCCTGTCGATCAAGCTAGGCTTCGTGCTAGATATCTGGTCAGCCCATCGACCTATCTGGACTTTGCACCAACTATCTATTCGGCCCATTGACCTAGCTAGATTTCTCCTGCACACTCAGTCAAAGTGTTAGATCACAACAAAATTAACTTAACCTACTTTGTCATTCATCAAAACTTGAGTTAGACCGTTAATGCTAACTGCACCAACAACATTTACCTTGGCTTTGCCGAGATTCGAACCCTAGACCTCATGATGGCAACACCTCATGCGCAAGATGTCCATTAATTAAACATTTACTTTCCCTATAGTTGGCCTATGATCACTCTTTTGACACATTTTATAATTCATTAAAATTCCATAAGCACAAGTGAATTATTAGTATCATCCTAGCATCTCGTGTCTCTGTTTAAAATGATAAAGCAAGCCATTGTGAGATGAAATGAAGGTGACCTCTACTTAGCCTTCATGAGGTTATATTCAAGGCTATGTGCTCCCCCTTAAGGTCTCAAGTAAACCATATAGAAAAAAAATAGAATTAATGACTTCCATGGTTGACTTATCCCCAAATCCTCTAACTCTTGAGGATTGACTTTGGTACCCAATTGAGGTTCTTCTTAATTAGGTCAACCAAGTATTCCTTAAGGATCCATTTCCTATCTATGCTTTTTGTCTTTGATTGCCCCCTAGCAATTAGACAATTGTTAGCGCTCAGAATTTCGTTCTGTGTAAAACCCCTGTACAAAAATTTGTATAAGCACAGAACTTTACCTAACAACCTACATACTCGATCATACGTGTGTTTAATCAATCAAGCAAGTCCTTGATTGACCAAAACGCACCTTGATCGAAGCACAAGATTGCTTGCCTCTTGTGTTGGTGTTCAGGATCCATACAAAGAAAACATAACTAGTTGCGCTGCGGAATAAATAACTAGTTGTACCTTTCTTTGTAGAGAAAGACCTCTTGATCTTCTGCTCTATTCCTCTCCTCTTTTTGGACGTTATATGGGAAATGATCTACCAAGAAAAACCACCCGAACCTTCTTTTGTTTCCAAGTCGCCTACCACCAAAAGATGCAAAGAAAAGGGGCGCCTCCTCCTCCTTCTCCTCCAAACCGCCTACCACCTAGGATGGTTCTTCTCTTCTTCTTCTTCTCCTCCAAGCTCCGGCCACCAAAGGAGATATGTGCAGACCCTAGAGGGAGGAAAGGGAGGAAGAGATGAGAAGATGAAGCACCGGCCCTAGGAGGAAGTGAGGAGGTCGGCGCCGACCCTAGGGGAAAAGAAAAGAGAGAAAAGAAGAGATGAGGTGTCGGACAGAAGCAAGGGAAAACAACTCAAGAGAAATTAGGTTATGGTGGCATGGTCTCTTCCCTTTTTATAACCTTTGGCACCAGATAAAAGAGGAGAAATATTAACAGAATTTTTTTTAGAAAAAATCTCTAGGTAAGAATTAGCATAATTCTTTTTAGAAAAATTTCTTAGGAAAGAATTAATATAATTCTTTTTAGAAAATTTCTAAGAAAGAATTAACATAATTCTTTTTAGAAAAATATCTAATTTTGTTGAGAAAAAATCTCCCTTTTACAACTCCTTTTTTTTTCTTCCTTTTCTTTTCTTTTCCTTTTCTTTTCTTTTGGTTTGGCCGACCCCTTGCTTCGGCACCAAGCAAGGCTTGGCCGACCCCATTCTTGGATAGGAAACAAAATCAAACGAGTGAATGCGAGGCTATGAGCTTCCTTTACTCGACCCGAACACCCAGCTCAAGTTCATCAATAATAACTCATACCACTAAAGAGTTATTATTGAACTATCACACCAATCTCATATTACAATATGGGCTCTTACTTATCATGAGTGCATTAACCTCCCTGTGTTTAAGATATCGTATGTCCGTTAATTAAATGAGTTACTGACAACTCACTTAATTAACATTTGATCCAAGAGTCGTACCACTCAACTTTATTATTGTCACGCCCCGAGGGACTCCCTGTCCGAAGAAATTTTGGCAGCACCTCCCCTGTACGGGTGACAATCTGAAACATTTATACAAAGCCCTCCGGGCCACATATACCTCGGCCAACACGGCCGGAACAATAATAGTAATAAAAATATAACACAAAGTCATCCACGCAGTTTATATATATGGATATGGTTATGCTGATCAGTTTATTGCTATGCTTAGTGTCATGCATCATGATTGCATGCTGCGCGATTGTCGGCTCCACTATGGTTGAGCACATAGCCAGTTACATGTACTACACACACCACCACTCATGGGTTAGTGGTATATCAGACAGGTGTGTGGCGGTTCTGCTGTTTGGCTCCGTTGGTCTGAGGACTCAGTTCCACTCTGTTTGGCTCGGCTGGCATTTAGTGTAGCAGCGTGGTAGCCGGCAGATAGTGGACTCTGTTTGGCTCCGTTTGTCAGGTGACTCAGCGTGGTAGCCGGCAGAGATACCTCCCCGTCATCGTGTACCCGGAGATGAGAGCATTTAGCTCCCCCATTTATGATTTGGGGTCAGAGGAAAGGAGTACTCCGACAGCATCCCATCCACTCAGTCACTCATCAGGTGTAGTGATGGTAGAGTACACGGTTGTCACAGCCCTACCCACTCGGTCTCACCATTGTGTGTGAGATGACTGATTGGCGTCAGGGTGACCAGGACGCATCATTGTCATCATACGCATTTATGCATTTATTGCTTGTGTTTGCTGCACTTATATGTTGCATTTCGATGGATGCATATGTTTGACATGCATACAGGGTTTATGACACTTCCTGTCTGACGACCTGATTATTCTGATAGGTGGCCCTGGTGAGTATAGAAATCTTCAGCCTTTTCTATTATGCATTACCTTCTTTTGTTCAGGAGACTGTACTCCATAGTTATTACTATTTGTTTTAGTTTACTATACATGTCAACTAGGTATCTGCTGAGTTGTTGAACTCACCCCCGTGGACACTATCTTTTTCAGGTACCAGGTTGGTTTATGGTGTCGCTTGGAGTATCCTGTCTGCCGGTCCCCATGTCACATCAGAAGACTTATAGGTTTCACGTATGTTTTGTTTATTTATGTATTAGTTTGTTTAGCTCTGTACTCCAGTTTTGTTTTTGGAGTGTTAATGTTGTTATGTGGTATTTTGTATTTGTTGTTGGTTGTGTAAGCCTAGCCGGCTAGCAGTTTTTATGTTTTGGGTTTGTATTTGCTTTCTGTCATTTTCCGTTGTGTTGGTTTTGTTCCAGTCGAGTGGGCTGATGATATATATAACTGTGGTTGTGTATATATTCCAGCCGCATGTGACTGATGTATATTGTGGATGTAGAAAGTTTCAGATTGTCCGCCGTACAGGGGAGGTGCTGTCAAAATTTCTTCGGACAGGGACTTTCCCGGGGCGTGACAATTTAGTGGTATCAGAGCAGGTATACGATACTTGCTATGTGTTCTGGATTTTGAGATTTATCTGATACCAATTTATTTGGTATCAGAGCTCAGATTATGAGTCTTATTTCCGGTGTCGGATTTCGTGATTTGGTTTTCTCGATGTAACTTTTCGGATTTTGGGACCTGGCAGCGGCAGGACATCTCCAAGCTATAGGAGGTATGCTGGTATATTTTTTTATCCTACCTCTTTATTTAGTATATGCACTGTAGACTATTATATTTTATGACATAGATTAGCATTCTTTATTAGTACCTGTCTAGATGTTATAGCATATATTTCATGTATTATGTAAACCACTGATCATGGTTGACTCAGATAGAGATCCAGGATTATAGTCTTTGGTGATTTTCATATCATACCCCCAGTAGTTTTAGTTTCTGTTATTACTAGTTGGATAGGAGATGGAGACACATACCAGCCTCTACTATTATTAGCTGAGTAGTGGATAGTATTTATATATTCATGCTTGACTTAGCCAGTAGAATACCATTCTATTTTAGTTAGTAGATAATTGATTTACTCATGTTAGATCGGTAAGTAGAAGTCTGTTTTGCACTTATTGACTGGGTAGTCGTGGATCGATATACCTTAGTTGCTTATGGAGAATTAGTGTATTCTTGATTAGTTAGTCATGACCGATTTAGTTTTGTTGGTCCGATTAGTAGAGGACTGTCATACTCTATATTTTTGTAGCGATGTTGATTTTTGGGATATTTGCGCTTAGTTGGATATTATGAGCACATTGGAGTACATGACTTTTTCTGACGTGGGAAAAGACTGAATTAGCCGTATATCGTTGTTGGTTTGGTCAGTCTTTAGAGGATTGATTTATCCTATTCTGTGGGTACTTTAAATTTAGACTGTATGTACCTTGTAGGATAACTTAGAAGGTGGCGTAGGGTTTGTGTGGTAGATTGGATTTAAAATATGTTGATTATGCATATTTATGTGGTGTGTAGATATGATTATTATGTGTTGTAGGAGTCCTGTGGTAGATTGGCCGATTGGATCATTGAGCTTATGCTGATTGTATCATGGAAGGTATCATGTTGATTAAACCGGTGTTATGGTAGATGCAGATGTATTCGATGTAATATTCAAGGTATCTTGTTGATTATATTTGATTGTGGATACACTTGTGTCAATTAGACTTTATTGGAAGTATAAAAGTGATTATACTCATTTGGTATGTGTTAGGTGAGTATTATTGGAGGTGTATTGTTGATTATACTACGTTGATTATGCACACGTGTTCGGTGTGTATTGTTGGAGGTATCACGATGGTTTATACCTTTGTTGTGAGTATGTTTGGTGTGTACTAATTGGAGGATTATGTCGATCATACATATGTTGTGTGTACACGTGTGCCAGGTGTATGGTTGATAGCATCATGATGATTCTACCTATGTTGAATGTAGAATGTTGAGTGTCTACATTATGTTATTGGTTGTATTACCCTGTCAACTAATTCTCCTATTAATGGATGACCGACCCACTAGGATGATGATAGAGTTGACTATTGATTTGATTTTCTTACTGGATTGTTATACCCTAGGCTACCCACAGTGATCTGTGGTAGAGAGATCTCGTGCAGTCTCTAGTTGGATAGTTAGGTGCCTTGGGCACTTATGTATTGGTTATGGTGGAGTGTTGCTCCCACACCTGTTACGGATTGTTTGTGGTGGAGCGTTGCTCCCACATATTGCGGATTGCTTGTAGCAGAGCATTGCTCCCATATTTATTGTGGATATATATTTCGGATTATGTGTGGTGGATCGTTGCTTCCACATAATGAGGATTTCTTGTGGTTGAGCGTTGTTTCCATATATGTGGTATTTTGTGTAAAGGAGCGTTGCTCTCACACTAGAGGATCTATTCTTAGGTGATTTATGTTGTTGGTGATTAGATTTCCGATTTATTATCAGAGATCTTATGGTTAGGAATGTCTGTGATACGGACATTATGTGTCTCGGTTTTACCATTAGGGCTTGCGGAGCCTTGATGTTTTCAGAGACCCGATGATTTTGGTATGTCTAGGATGTTTGGATCGGTTTCCATTGTCTTTGTTGACGATGTTGTGATTTATTACGGATCCGAGGTGAGTCACGTGCACCACCTTTGCATAGATCTAGAGATGTTTCGACGAGAATATTTATATGTGAAGATCAGTAGTGCGTATTTTGATTTTCTTGTGTGAGACGTTTGAGACACACGGTCACCCGTAGGGGTATACGTGGTTCCACAGGAGATAGAGGTTGTTACTGTTGGGAGTAGACAGAGTCTATATAGGAAGCTCGCAACTTCCTCTGTTTGGCTCGATATTTCCGGAGATACGTTGAGGGTTTTTCTCGGATAGCTATGTCACTGACACGCCTGACCAGGAAAGGCGTGAAGTTCGTGTGGTCCGAGGACTACGAGACCAGCTTCGAGGAGCTGAAGCGGAGACTCGTGTCGGCTCCAATTTTGGTTTTACCTTCTGAAGAGGACGGATTTGTGCTCTATACCGACGCATGGCTACAGGGTTTGGGCGCTATTTTGATGCAGCACGGCAGGGTAATTTCCTACTTCTAGGCAGTTGAAGGAGCATAAGGAGAATTACCCAGTACCTGACTTGTGGCTGGCCGCCATTATTTTGCCTTGGAGATTTGGCAGCAGCATCTGTATGATATTACATGGAGATTCTCACTGACCGTAAGAGTCTCAAATATCTATTCACTAAAAAGGAAGTTTAATCTCCGACAGAGGAGATGGATGGAGTTCCAGAAGGATTTTGATTGTACCATTAGGTACCACCCAGGGAAAACTAATGTGGTTGCCGATGCATTTCGCTAGAAGTCCAGAGGGACTTTAGCATGCCACCGAGTTGTGGTTACGGACTTGATTAAAGGATTCTCCGAGTTGGGCCTTGAGGGATAAGGACAGACAGAGCAGGGTATTCTTGTTACCATGGTTGCTCAGTCGTCGATCAGGACGAGGATCCGAGAGCCCTAGGCTGCTGATCAGTATTTGTGGTTTAATTATAGCCGAATAGTTTTCGGGCAGCAGATCGAGTTTACCCTAGATGAAGCGGGTATTATATATTTCCGAGGTCACTTATGCGTACCTCTATTTCACACAGTCAGGGAGGAGTTATTTCAGGAGGCTCATCGCTCATGATTTACTATCCACCCAGGCGGTACCCGTATGTACCAAGATTTGAAGTGTTCCTATTGGTGGAAGGACATGAAGGAAGACATCGCGGATTTTGTAGCTAGATGTATTGTTTGTCAGCAGGCGAAGGCTGAACATCAGAGACCTGCCGGCTTACCTCAGCGGATTCCTATTCCCGAGTGGAAATGGGAACATATTACTATGGACTTTGTGTATAAAGTGTGCAGTGGAATTGTGGTGGGTTTGTCGAGGACACGATGAGGTCATGACGCGATTTGGGTAATCGTTGATCGATTAACCAAATTTGTGCACTTCTTAGCGATCCGGAAGACTGATTTTCTGGATCGATTGGTAGAGCTGTATTGCTGAAAGATTATCGGATTACATGATGTTCCTTTGAGTATTATTTCGGATAGAGACCCCCGGTTCACGTCTCGTTTCTGACAGAGTCTGCAGCAGGCCTTGGGCTCCGTTTCAGTATAGCTTTCCATCCACAGACAGATGGACAGTCAGAGCGGACCATTCAGACTCTAGGGGATTTGCTGAGGTCATGTGTATTGGATTTTGGAGGCACTTGGGAGGACCATTTGCCATTGGTAGAGTTCGCCTACAACAACAGCTTTCATTCGGCTATCCAGATGGTACTATTTGATGCGTTGTATGGTAAGCCTTGTCGGACACCCACCCTCTGGGATGAGGTTGGGAGGCCCAGTTGTTGGGACTTCATAGAGCTCAGCAGGAGGCAGAGTTGGTTCGTAACATAGGATGGAGGATGTTAGAGGCGTAGGACCGCCAGAAGAGTTATGCTGATTGGAGACAGAGACCCCTAGAGATCTTTACTGGTGACTATGTTTTTCTGCGAGTCTCACCCACGATAGGGGTAAAGAGATTTGACCTCAGAGGTAAGCTAGCTCTACGATATATTGGACCTTTCCAGAGTTTGGAGAGGATTGGAGCAGTAGCTTACCAGCTGACACTACCACCGTCCCTAGTAGGCGTTCACGACGTATCCATGCTGAGGAGATACGTAGCCGACCCAGCTCATGTACTATATGATATACCAGTTCCCGTTCAGCCTGACATCACATATGAGGAAGTTCCGGTACAGATTTTGGATCGAAAAGAGCGTCAGTTGTGGAACAAGACAATCCGACTAATTAAAGTCGGATGACAGTATCATTTGGACGAGGAGGTTACTTGGGAGCTCGAGGATATTATCCGAGCTCGATACCCCCGTCTTTTCACTTGAGGTATATGATTTAATTTACCGTTCAGCATCTATACTCTTTGCCTGTTGTTAGTATTTGTTGATGGTAGATAACGAAATTTGGGGACCAAATTTTTATTAGTGGGGGAGAATGTAAAATACCGGAAAATGGCGAATAATGATAAGGGAATTTTTTAGAATTTTTAGAAATTTTTCGGGAATTTTTTGGAACTCGTATGGACAAGTTTACGGGGATAAAAAAAAGGGGTCCGGGAAAGCCTGTTTGGGCCTTCCCCATTTAAGTGAGGAAATGTTTAATTTTTCCTTTTAATTTAGTTTTCTTTTTCTTTATTTCTTTTTCCTCCGAACCTCTACTGTGCCGTTTCCCCTCACCTGAGCCCTCCGTACGCCGTTCTTCTTCCCCTGCCGAAACCGAGCCCTAACTGCTCCTCGCCGGTTTCCTTTCTTCTTCCCGAGACGCCGCGATCAAATTCTCCCCTTCACCGTCGGCGCGAACCTTCTCTCTCGCGCGCGTGGGGAGCCGCTCCTCTGCCCTAGCCTCAGCCGACGCCCTACTCCGACTCCAACAGCCACCACCAAGCCTTCTTTCCTTTGAGTTGCCACCGGCCACTGCAGCCGACGCTGACTTCACAGTGTTGCCAGCTCGTGCCCTAGTTTTGGGTTTACAGCCATTGTCGCACCTCTACAACTCACGGTCGTCGGCCATCAAGTTCTACCGAGCCCCTTTTTCTATGTGACCTAGCAGTGGTCTTTGAGGTAGGTGCGCTGCCTTGTGATTCAGGTGATACATTAGTTTTACTTGTTGTAATCTTCTTCCGGTGATGGACTAGGAGGGGAAGTGTTTGATAAATCTTTTGTTGTATTTCCTGATCAGTTCTTGCTCTTCTTCCTTGCTGTTAACCAAGGTCCCTGTTGAGGTAAGTTTAGGTTATTGTTGTTGCATTTGTGACCTACATTTTGATTTAATTGAGCCATAGGGAAAGATTTCAGCAGGAATGGTATACTGTGGGGAAGTTCATGGTTTCGGTAGCAACCCATCTAGCATCCTCCTGTTCCAGCGGCAAAAGCACGGTTGTATATTGAGGTAAGATTCGGGTATCAGAAGTCTTCTTGTTGTAATTCAGTTGTTGGACTTATTCTAAGCGGAAAGGATGTTTTGTTGTTCCTTAGGTGGTTGTCGACAGAAGCTTTAGGGCAGTGAGGTGGATTTCCAACGGCCCACCTTGTTTATGGCTGTGAGTTTGAGGTATGTTGTAGGAGTTTGGCTACGTGTTGTAGTGGATAATGGATTGATTTAGGTATGATCTAATTACATGATTATGTGAAGGTTTGAATGGGAGGTTGTAATTAGCTGTCAAGTGTGAATTAGGTTTATATTTATGTGTTGACTAGGGTTTTTGCCCTAATTCAGTGTTAGAGATTTTATTTAGCTACTTATTTGAATTTAGCTAAATAAAATATACCCATTGATTGATACAGGACTTTGGTTTGAGACGAGAAGTTGGATTTGACTAGATTGGACCTGCGATTTGAGGCGGGTACCTTGACTTATCTTTTTGATATGTCATGTTGATATGTCTAGTAGGATTATAGCCATGCTTGTTTGCTCGTCTTAATAATTATGTTTGTCTTTGTTTTGGAACGTCACTACTGGATACCTGTAACATGCTTGTTTGCTCATCTGTTATGCATTTTTTTGCTAGTACCCACATGATTATATATATGCTCATAGAGGTAGTGACATACCATGCTTGTTATGTTTAGGACCTAGGTTTTTGATATCCTATCTGACCTGTGTACTTTAGACCTTCGTATTTGACCATCGATATTACGATACTCATTTTATATATATGGATATGGTTATGCTGATCAGTTTATTGCTATGCTTAGTGTCATGCATCATGATTGCATGCTGCGTGATTGTCGGCTCCACTATGGTTGAGCACATCGCCAGTTACATGTACTGCACACACCACCACTCATGGGTTAGTGGTATATCAGACAGGTGTGTGGCGGTTCTGCTGTTTGGCTCCGTTGGTCTGAGGACTCAGCGTGGTAGCCAGCAGACAGTTCCACTCTGTTTGGCTCCGCTGGCATTTAGTGTAGCAGCGTGGTAGCCGGCAGATAGTGGACTCTGTTTGGCTCCGTTGGTCAGGTGGCTCAGCGTGGTAGCCGGCAGAGATACCTCCCCGTCATCGTGTACTGGGAGATGAGAGCATTGAGCTCCCCCATTTATGATTTGGGGTCAGAGGACAGGAGTACTCCGACAGCATCCCGTCCACTCAGTCACTCATCAGGTGTAGTGATGGTAGAGTGCACGGTTGTCACAGCCCTATCCACTCGGTCTCACTATTGTGTGTGAGATGACTGACTGGCGTCAGGGGTGACCAGGACGCATCATTGACATCATACGCATTTATGCATTTACTGCTTGTGTTTGCTGCACTTATATGCTGCATTTGGATGGATGCATATGTTTGACATGCATGCAGGATTTATGACACTTCCAGTCTAACGACTTGATTATTCTGATAGGTGGCCCTGGTGAGTACAGTAATTTTCAGCCTTTTCTATTATGCATTACCTTCTTTTGTTCAGGAGACTGTACTCCATAGTTATTACTATTTGTTATAGTTTACTATACATGTCAACTAGGTATCTGCTGAGTTGTTGAATTCACCCCCGTGGACACTATATTTTTCAGGTACCAGGTTGGTTTATGGTGTCGCTTGGAGTATCCTGTCTGCTGGTCCCCACGTCACATCAGAAGACTTATCGGTTTCACGTATGTTTTGTTTGTTTATGTATCAGTTTATTTAGCTCTGTAATCCGGTTTTGTTTTTGGAGTGTTGATGTTGTTATGTGGTATTTTGTATTTGTTGTTGGTTGTGTAAGCCTAGCCGGCTAGCAGTTTTTATGTTTTGGGTTTGTATTTGGTTTTTGTCATTTTACGTTGTGTTGGTTTTGTTCCAGCCGAGTGGGCTGATGATATATATAACTGTGTGGTTGTGTATATATTCCAGCCGCATGTGGCTGATGTATATTGTGGATGTAGAAAGTTTCAGATTGTCCACCGTACAGGGGAGGTGCTGTCGAAATTTCTTCGGATAGGGACTTTCCCGCCGTTAATTAAATGAGTTACTGACAACTCACTTAATTAACATTTGATCCAAGAGTCGTACCACTCAACTTTATTATCATGCTGGACTAAGTCCACCTGCAGGGTTTACATGATAATCCTTATGAGCTCCACAAGGGGACATCATCAACATAAATAAATAATTCACAATTTCCTTTTATAATCAACAACACACGATATAAATGGTATTATCTCCCAACTTATCAGGTCTATTGATTTAAAGAATAAATCTCACCCATTGATAAGTCAAAGAAATAAATAGTAAGTATATGTATTTGTTATTATATCGGGATTAAGAGTACGCATATCCATAATAACAGAGGTTCTATTCTTTTATATAGTCAATATAAATTGAATAACTTCAAATGATCCTACTCAATATACACATAGTGTACTAGTGTAATTTTATAGTCAAGATAAACTAATACCAAATTACACTGCAACTATTCTAATGGTTTGTCCCTATCCATCTCGGTCGTGAGCTACTATTTATAATTTATAAGGAACTGATAACAAGATCTTCTGTGTGGCACCACACACGATGTTATCTACAATATAAATTAAATGGATAGTTGCATTAACATATATATAAATATAAAATGCAACATTTGACCAAAGTGATGTTGGTTAGTCCTAAGAAAACGTACCGGTTCCACTGTAGAAATTTTTTTTGTACAAGTATCGAACCTTTCCTTAAATAACATATTGTGTTCTTTAGAAGTAAAATTAGGAATCACAGACGGAACTTAACATTATTGATTCCAAATTTAACTTATCTGTTCTTAATGGTTTAGATTTGAATTGCAAGCGGAACTTAACACTATTGATTTAAATCCACCTATGTTATTAATTTTATTAAATATTAATTTTCAAAATTGACTTCCAAGACTGCATGGCGAGGCACATGGCCTTCTTGGATATGGGAGCAACCACCACCGCCTAGACAAAGCCTTTTAAGGAAAGCTAATATTTAATTTCCTTAAATAACTCTAGGTTAACCAAAAAGAACAATCAAATCACAAATTCAAAAAAGAAGAAAACACAAACTCAAAAAATAAATTCGATAAACTAGATCTAATTGTTTCTTGTATTTAGAATTCTTACAAAGAAAATAACTAGTATGATACGGAAGAAAACTACTAGTTATACCTTCTCTTTGTAAGCTAATGACCTCAAGATCTTCTGTCGTATTTCTCGCCTCACCTTGGACGTCGTGTGGGCGATGATCCTCCAAGATGAACACCACCCAAAAGCTTCTTCCTCTTCTTCTAAAATCCGGCCACCACCATCACCAAGGAGAAGAGAGCAAAAGGGAAAAGAGAAGGGAGTGGGCCGGCCACACCAAGAGGGTCTCTAAGCAAGAGAATAAGAGTTGTGTCTCATGAAGCCTCCTCACCCCTTCTTTTATATTACTTGCCCAAGGCAAATAAGGGAAAACTTTTTACAAAAAATAAAATCATCCTCTAGTTTTTCCTTTTCCCTTTTTATTTTTCCTTTTCTTTCCTCTGGATTGAATCAATCACTAACATTATTTTTTTGTGATGATTTTTTATTTTTAATTATGGTTGGCCCCTTGCTTGGGCACCAAGCAAGGTGGTCGTCCACCTTATCAAGGAAAAAAAGGAAATATATTTTTTTAAAATCTTACAAGAAGAAATCCTCTTATAAAATTTACAAGCTCTCTTTCCTAAAGTAGGAGTTTAAAAAGGAAAGTTCTAAAAATTAAAACCATATTTTAAAATTTAAAACTTCTCTTATAAAATTTCCTTTTTTAACATGATGATAGAAAATTTTAATTTTAAAACTTATCTTCCTTTTTTTTCTTAAACCATGAGGATGGTTAAAAAAGGAAAGTTTTAAAACTTTTAAAACTCTCTATTAAAACATGGCCTAATTCAAATAAGGAAAGTTTTAAAAATTAAAATCTCTCTTTTAAAACTTATAGTTTTCTACAAAGAGAAGATTTTAAAAATTTAAAACAACCCTCCCTTTTTGATTTATTATGGTCGTCGGCCCTTGCTTGGTCACCAAGCATTAGACCGGCCCACTTCTTGGACACCAAGAAGAGCCTTACATTTGGATGGACTTGAGGCTATAATGAGGCTACGACAGGGACCTAGAGGAGAAATTGGTTTTGGCCTTCCGATGAGCTTGAGTATCCCGTGCTCGCCCCGAACACACAACTCAAGTTCATCGATAATAACTCATTCCACTAGAGAGTTATTACTGCACTACTGCACAAATCCCAAATTACATTATGGGCTCCTTCTTATAGTGAGTGTGTTAGTCTCCCTGTGTTTAAGATTACGAATGTCCACTAATTAAGTAAGTTACTGACAACTCACTTAATTAATATCTAGCTCCAAGAGTAGTACCACTCAACTTCATTGTCATGTCGGACTAAGTCCACATGCAGGGTTTAACATGGCAATCCTTATGAGCTCCTCTTGGGGACATTCTCAACCTAGATAACTAGGACACAGATTCCTTCTATAATTAACAACACACACTATAAGTAATATCATTTCCCAACTTATCGGGCATATTGATTGATCGAGCTAAATCTCACCCTTTGATAAGTCAAAGAAATAAACATTAAATATATGTGCTTGTATTATATTAGGATTAAGAGCACACACTTCCATAATAACTATGGTCTTGTTCTTTTATTAAGTCAGTACAAAAAAGAATTTACCTAAAATGGTTCTACTCAATACACTTAGAGTGTACCAGTGTAATTTATTAATCAAGATAAACTAATACTTAATTACACTATGACTATTCTGATGGTTTGTTCCTTTCCATCTTAGTCATGAGCAACTGTTTATAATTTATAGAGAACCGACAACATGATCTTCTGAGTGTGACACCACACTCCATGTTATCTACTATATAAATTAATTGAACAATTACATTGAACAAATAAATGCAGATATTGACCAATGTGATTCTTTTATTTCAAAAATAAATGTTTACAAAAGCTAGGCTTTTAGTATACACTCTAACAAGTGATTCTCATTTCAAAATATAAATGTTCATACAAAAATCTAGGCTTTTTGTATACATTCTAACAATCTCCCACTTATATTAAAAATACTATGTTGTCATATATGCTGCCATACATCTGATTCCCATCCCCTCAATATGCCCATCAAAAGCTCTCACCGGAAGGGCCTTAGTGAAAGGATCTGCCAGGTTATCTGTTGATGCAATCTTGGCGACAACAACTTCTCCTCATTTTACGATGTCTCGTATCAGGTGGTACTTGCACTCAATGTGTTTACTTGCCTTATGGGCTCATGGTTCCTTCGAGTTTGCTACTGCACCACTGTTGTCACAATAAATTGTGATAACTTTGGATAAACCAGGAATCACATCTAAGTCCATCAAGAAGTTTCTGAGTCATACAGCTTGTTTGACTGCCTCAGAGGCTGCCACATACTCGACTTCCATGGTAGAGTTTGAAACACATTTCTGCTTAACACTCTTTCATGTTATGGCTCCACCTCCCAAAGTAAACACATACCCTGAGGTTGATTTACTATTGTCCTTATCTGATTGGAAGTCAGAATTTGTGTAACCCACAGGGAGCAAATCATTTACCTAGTAAACCAGCATATAATCTCTAGGCCTTCTTAGATATTTCAATATATGCTTTACGGCAGTCCAATGCCCCTGTCCTTGATTATTACTTTGATATCTGCTAACCATGCCCATGGTAAAATAGATATCCGGTCTCATACATAGCATCACATACATTAAGCTTCCTACAGCCGAAGCATAAAGAACTGCCTTCATGTCCTCTATCTCCTTTGATGTCTTAGGAGACATCTCTTTAGATAAATGTACTCCATGCCGAAAAGGTAGAAAACCTTTCTTGGAGTTTTGCATGCTAAAACGAGCTAGGATAGTATTGATGTATGAAGCTTGGGATAAGCACAACATCCTTTTCTTGCGATCCCTCATACTTTGATCCCAAGAATATGTCCACATTCTCCTATGTCCTTCATATCAAACTGCTTGGGCATCCATACCCTTACGTCTGGCAACACTCTGACATTGTTACCAATGAGCAAAATGTCATCTATGTATAGTACAAGAAATACCACCAGATTTCTGTCACTTTTCTTGTATATACAAGACTTATCCAGACACTGAATGAATCTATAAGACTGGATCACTTCATCAAACCGGATGTTCCAAGATCTCGAAGCTTGCTTCAGTCCATAAATGAACCGATTAAGCTTACATATAAGATACTCTTTGCCCATCGCAATGAATCCCTCTAGTTGCTTCATATAGATGTTTTCTTCAAGACTTCCATTAAGGAAAGCTGTCATGACATCCATTTGCCAAACCTCATAATCCATATGAGCAGCAATAGATAAAAGAATCCGGATAGACTTAAGCATGACTATCGGCGAAAAGGTTTCCTCATAATCGATTCCCTCTTTCTGAGTATACCCCTTTGTAACAAGCCTTGCTTTAAAGGTTTCCACCTTCCCATTTGTTCCTCTTTTCCTTTTGTAGACCCATTTACATCCATTAGCTTTTACACCATCTGGTGGTTCTATAAGCTCCCATACCTGATTAGAAGGCATAGATTCTATTTCAGAGTTCATTACACTTTGCCAAGATGCTGCATTTTATCTTGGAGTACTTTATCATATGTCCAGGGATCAACTTCATGTTCACCAGGGATCAAGTTTGAAGACTCTCCCAAAAACATGAATCTATCAAGTTGCTGAACAACCCTCCCACTAAGATGAGGCACTATCTGTAATTGTGCAACATTTGTGACATGTGTTGTAGTTTCTTGTGATATCTCAACTTGTAATGTTGGTACTAAATTAGATGTGTCCTCTCTTATTTCCTCAAGAACAATTTTACTAATGGGCTTGTGGTTCATTACATAGTCCTCTTGTTAGGATGTATACTAAAAGACTAGCTTTTTGTATGAACATTTATATTTTGAAATAAGAATCACTATGGTCAAATGTTGCATGTTAATGCAGTTATCCATTTCATTTATTTTGTAGATAACATGGTGTGTGGTGTCATATAGAAGAACATGTTATCAGTTCCTTATAAATTATAAATAGTAGCTCACGATCGAGATGGATAGGGGCGAACCATTGGAACGGTTGTAGTGTAATTTGGAATTAGTTTGTATTGACTATATAATTACACTAGTATACTATGTGTGTATTGAACAGGACCATTTGATGTTATTCTTTTTATACTGACTGCATAAAAGAACAAAACCTTTATTATTATGGATGTGCGTACTCTTAATCCCGATATAATAACAAACACATATACTTAGTATTTATTTCTTTAATTTATCAAAGGGTGAGATTTATTCAGTTAAATCAATAGGTCCGATAAGTTGGGAAATAATATTATTTATATAGTGTTGTTGATTATAAATGGAAATTGTGTCCTAATAATCTAGGTTGATGATGTCCCCTTGAGGATCTCATAAGGATTATCATGTAAACCCTACAGGTGGACTTAGTCCGACATGATAATAAGGTTGAGTGATACTACTACTCTTGGAGCTAGATGTTAATTAAGTGAGTTGTCAGTAACTCATTTAATTAACGGACATACGATATCTTAAACATAGGGAGATTAATGCACTCATGGTAAGTAGGAGCCCATATTGTAATATGAGATTGGTGCGGTAGTTCAATAATAACTCTTTAGTGGTATGAGTTATTATTGATGAACTTGAGTTGGGTGTTCGGGTCGAACACAGGAAGCTCAAGTCCATCAGGAGGCCAAACCAATTCCTCCTCTTGCCCCCTGTTGTAGTCTCTATAAAGCCTCGCATTCACCCGTTTTGGTTTTGCTTCCTACCTAAGAAAGGGACCGACCACATCCTTGCTTGGTGCCCAAGCAAGGGGCCGACCAAGCCTTGCTTCCTACCCAAGAAAGGGGCCAGCCAAGCCTTGCTTGGTGCCTAAGCAAGGGGTCGACCAAACCAAAAGAAAAGAAAAGAAAAAAAAAGGGAGATTTTTTCTCAACGGAATTAGATATTTTTCTAAAAAGAATTATGTTGATTCTTTCTTAGAAATTTTTTAAAAAGAATTATATTAATTATTTCCTAAGAATTTTTTCTAAAAAGAATTATGTTAATTCATTCCTAGAGATTTTTCTAAAAAGAATTATGTTAATTCTTTCTTAGAAATTTTCTAAAAAGAATTATACTAATTATTTCTTAAGAAATTTTTTTAAAAAGAATTATGTTAATTCTTTTCTAGAGTTTTTCTAAACAAAAATCTATTACTTTTTCTCCTTTTTTATCTTTTAAGGGTTATAAAAGGAGAGGAGGTTGTGCTACAAAAATCAATAATTCAATTAATAATTGATAAGTTCCTCTGCTTTCCCTTAAGGCTTACGCCCATTTTTTCTTTTCTTTACTCTAGGGCCGACACCCCACTTCTTTTCTTCTTCCCTTTCTTCCCTCTAGGGTCGGCACCCCATCTTCTCTTGGTGGCTGGAGATTAGAGGAAAAGAAAACGAAGAGATGAAGCACCTTGGTGGCTGGCGGTTTCGAGGAGAAGAAGAAGAAGAAGGCGCCCCTTTTCTTTGCATCTTTTGGTGGTAGGAGGCTTGGAAACAAAAAGGGTTCGAGTATTTTTATCTTGGTAGATCGTCACCCACACGACGCCCAAGAAGAGGAGAGGAATACGGCAGAAGATCAAAAGGGCTTTGTCTATGAAGAAAGGTACAACTAGTTATCTTTCCGCAGCACAACTAGTTTTTTTTTCTTTGTATGGATCCTGAAATACCAACACAAGAGGCTAGCTATTTCGTGTTTTCATTTTTGTACTTCGATTTTGTGTTTCGATCTTGTGCTTTGATTGAGATCTTTGTAGTTAAACCTAAGGTTACTGTGAGATGTTTAAATATTCAATTTCTTTGAAAGGCTTTGTCTAGGAAGTGGTGGATGATCCCATAACCAAGAAGGCCTAGTGCCTCGCCAACGACCTGGAAGCCAATCCTTGAAATAAATATTTAATCAACTTCTGTAATATTGTTTAACTTCTGAAGAACACAAGAGTTGAACTTGGAGTAAAAATATTAAGTTTTGTTTTCAATCCAAGTTTAACTTTGAAGAACGAACTTGGAGTAAAAATGTTAAGTTCTGTTTCCAATCCAAGTTTAACTTCTGAAGAGCACATGGGTTGCTAGGAAACATTCTGTGCTTGTATAAATTTTTTACAGGGGAAACAGAACGGTATTCCGAGTAGCTCCCAACAAATGGTATCAGAGCTAGTTTTCTGCCTCTCTGTGTTTGGTTTTTGGTTAAATTATGCACTACTCATACATTAGTTTAGGCCGGATAATAGTAGGATGTGCTAGATAGATTAACTCTGTGGTTGCAGGTATCCTAGATCCAGCTATTATGGCTTTTGTGTGCTTGTGTGTGATTTAAACCCTCGGGCATGTCGAGGTTGTTGTGTGTGCATAATTGTAATAATTAATTATGGTTGGTTGCCATATTATTGTTGTTGTTGTTTTACATTCTGCTCGATCTAGATTACATGTGCATTCCCTTGTGGAATATAGGATCGATAAATATAAAACTTTATTTTTATCGTGGATCGTATCCTTGCAAGGTGTGGTTCTATTTGAGAACCAAAGGCGCAACGGAAAAGGAAGCAAGATAGACGCAACGACATGACCCATTGGCGAGCCAGCGGCATACAAAGGACAACTATGGATGAGGCCATAATAGTTGGAAAATTATTTTTTCATATTTATTGCCTTTATGTGTTGTGATGTGTATGCTTTTGTGTGCATGTGTGTTATATGTGTATGTTAAAATTCCTCGTTTAAATAACTAAGTGGGAGAGGGTTTATTTAAATAAATTCCATGGTCTCCATTACTGGTTTGTAAGTGATGCATTCAAACTTGCGTGTTGGCTTTAAGTGCCTTCCTCCACATCGGATGAGTTTGCTTGCAGATCACTAGATCAAACTTCCTCTATGGATGATTATAGGAAATTATTTAGTTTTGTGTGATCTTCTCCATCTGAAGGGGCACAATCCTAATTAATGGACTAAGTATCAAGTAATGGTATACACTTAGACGCATTTAATAGTATCTTCCCCATCGGAGTCATTGCTATTATTTTGTGTGACCGAAGACAAACCAACTATTAATTTTATTTGTCATAAAGTTAGGTTGACAAGATAATAAAATTAATGGGTAAGACCTCCTCTTACAAATGTTTGAATTAATATACGTCCACACTATTGTGGCATACTAAATTCACGATGTTTTGAGGTGTTGGATAATTTAAATTATATTGTTTGAGGGATCAATATTATTTTAAATTTTAAAGTTTTGACCAAATATCTTATTTTGTGATTCTCAGGATTTTAAAATGACTTTCAATGCTCTCGCTGTTATTTTAAAAGAAAACAAACTTACTGGTCCAATTATATTGATTGGAAACGAAACTTGGGCATTGTCTTAACTGCTGAGGGATATAAGTTCATACCTTTTGAGGTCTGTCCTAACGAACCTAATAGTGATTCTAGGGAAGAGGAGATTGACAGGCATAGGAAATAGGTCAAAGCAGATGAGATGGTGCGGTGTTACATTTTGGCATCTATGTCAAATGTGTTGCAATATCAGAATCAGGCCTTACCTACTACCTATGACATGATGTGCAATCTCAAAGAACTCTTCGGACACCAGAATCGGGCTGCTAGGCAGGAGGCTATGAGAAACTTGATGACGACCACCATGATTGAGGGGACACCCGTAAGGGATCATATCCTCAGGATGATGGCTCATTTGAACGAAATACAAATCCTTGAAGCTGAAATCAATTGGGAAACCCAGGTCGATATCATTCTCCAAATGCTACCCAAGAGTTTTGAGTAGTTCCGCCTGAACTATAATATGAACAAAAGGACATATTTGTTGGCAAAAATTCTGACAGAACTTCAAGCAGCAGAAGGACTATTTCGTCAAAGTTCTCAAATTCACATTGTTGAAAACATTTCTGCTTCTAAGCCGAAAGGCAGGAAGGAGAGAAAGAAACAAGTTTGTTCAGCAAAGAAGGTGATTCGACCTCAAGGCACTAGACCGCAAGCAGGGGTGAAGAAGTCGAAGGGCAAGTGCTTCACATGCAAGCAGTCTGGACATTCGAACTTGGACTATCCTCGTAGAAACGAGAACAATGAAAGTGTATCTTATTCATTAGTTGTCGAAACATGTTTAGCGGTGTTATCTACTGGTACCTGGTGTGTAGATGTGGGAGCCACTGATCATGTCTGCAATTCATTGCAGGTGTTCCAGGAAACCTGACGAATACATGAAGGAGAAATCACCGTCTACATGGGCAATGCTACGAGAGTTGTGGCTGTTGCAGTGGCCACCGGGGTCTCCACATTGATAATAGGGGGAGGGGGAGGAACTGGCTGCTGATTTACCATCAGATTGGCGATTACTTGTTGCTGCTCTGCTACTTGTTTCTGGAGTTGAGCAATAACTTTAGAGAGATTAGGCTCAGTTGTTCTGGGCTCTTCGTTCTCGTGAGCTCGGTCCTCAGTATGAGCGGTACGGGGATGCTCTCTTCTTTCCATCTAGTCATGCAGAGAGAGAAAACTTGAAATCATCCCTATACTCTCTAGACATATATATATAAACATAGAAAAACCAAAACAAGAACTTTTATCTTACTTAAACACATATAAGCAAATACTTCTAAGGATTTCTCTATAGTGCAATTAATAAGAAAAGGCATATTAAATAAAAAAAATTAAGTACTTTCTTACTGGAAGATGGCAAGGCTGATGCTGATGTGTGTGTGATGCTGAAGAATGGGGACTGCTCTGATACCACCTTGGGACGACCCCACCCTCCTCTTAGCTAGTCTGAGGGAGTGGCCGTTACTTAACTATGAACTTTACTTAACTAGTGTTGCTCACACTATTAATAGTGATACTTAGAACTCTCAGAAAATATGCAATGCATAGAAATGGTTCATCTTGACACTCCATTTCATATTTTAAAGCAATTAAAATATCACAATTTGTACATGCATACTACCATGACACAACTGAAATAATGGGACTAATGTGCATAGCAATTTAAACGGAAGAATTCTATGAACAAAACCAGCAATACAAAAAGGAATTAAACCATTTATATTTCCCTATCACTCTAAGAAAAAATTTTAATAAACTTTTAGTGGATTGTCCCAAGGATTCCATTCATCAGTCACCACACATCCATCCCACATCTCCTTGTCGCCTTCCTTCACTATAGCTTTCCTTTTCCTTTATCTGCAGTAAGAGGAAATGCAACTATAAACGGATGCTTAGTAAGCGCTGTCTAACTGACGAAAACTCAATGTGCATATACATATATATATATAACAGAGCTAAAAACTGAATGCTAAAAGAAAATATGAAACTGGAATTGCTAAATGAAAATCTGCACTGAAATGCTTAATAAAAATCTGCACTGCAACGCTTAATAAAAATCTGCACTGCAATGCTTAATAAAAATTTGCACTGCAATGCTTAATAAAAATCTGCACTGCAACGCTTAATAAAAATCTGCACTGAAATGCTAATCTACACAACGAAGAGATCTAAAACTGCATGTCAAAGAATTAATAACAAAAGGGTCTAACAGATGTTAAAGAATTAATAACAAGAGGTCAAAATAAGCCACTGAAATCTTACTGCACACTTCTAGAGCTAAAGCTATTCATGCTCATTGCATAGCACAAATCGAGACTGCAAAGTGAGCTCCAAAGTGGTTGTTCATGCCCCTTTCGTAGCACAACTTAGACTAAAACTTGTTGGAGTTAAAGCCTATGTAAAGCTTGTTTCATTTATTCAAAACTTATACCATTATACTTCAAAATAATAATAAATTTCCTCTTGGGCCTAGGCATAGTACCAAAGCGCGCTCCCTAATAGAGAGTGGCATGGCAAACCACCAGTCCTACGAGGGTGAAGACCTTCGTCTTACCAGAGTCGAGACCTCGGAACCGGTCTCCTGGATTTGTTTAACGACAACCTCGGAAGTCGGGTACTAGCCTTTTTAAGTAAAATACTTGTTACTTGTTAATACTTCTAATAAAATAATGCCTCGGCATCTCTTCAAGCGCTTGGTGTACTGCGGATTCAAATTCTAGAATTCAAAATCCTATAAAGATCTTGGTATTGCTTTACGTACAGCCACCCATAAGCCTCTAAGAACTAATAGGGTACATAACCATTCCACTGCATACTTATTTAAATAGCGGTCCTTATTCATTGCAGCAAGGAGAAATCAAAAACTGAGATGCTGAAAATCTAAAACTGAGGTGCTACATATATGGGCCATTTCTGCTCATCGCAGTAACAATGAACCTAAACCACATGCTCAAAAATCTAAACCATTTCATGTTCATTGCCTAGCAGCAAAACTCGAAACCTGCAAGGCTCAATATGAGCCGATCGTGCCCCTTTTTGGGTAACAACAAATAGAAATCTAAACCTAAAATGCTAAATTATAAAGCTGAAGAATCTAACTACATGCCTAATCTATACAAATCCCTTTTTATTTTATTTTTTTGAGATTCATGGCAACATGCTTCGAAAACCACCTTCTTTACAACGTGCTTCAAAAATCAAGAAGAAACAAAGATCCGAGAGCTACTCCTACTGCAGGTGAGAAGCACTTACCTTTGTTCTTGGATTTACAACCGGAAAGAGGCTTCTAGGTTTTCAGAGACTTGCAAATTTTGGCAACTTCTTCACGTCTATGCGTTCTCCTCGACGAGGTGATCGCGATGGTGTGGAAGGCTCTCAGAATTGGTCCATGGTCGCCCGCCGGAGACGAAGCCCTAGCTCCCTTTTTTTTCTTCGCCCAAGCAGGAGTTGACGCCGTGCGTATATGGAGGAGAAGAGGGTTTAGGTTAAGAACTCCATTCCTCGCTTAACTCATCCCTCTTTATACCTAGGTATTTTTGTTATCCTATTACCGCTTAAGGTTACTTTCGCCCTTTATTTGATCAGCACGACCCTGCTGGGTTCTTGGTCATCTGAAACAACTTAAGGCTTTGCTTAACTAGAGGTCTCTAATTCGATCCTCGGCCCGACCTCTTTTTGCCTCAACTTTGTTTCTTTTGGTAAAAATACCAAACGAACTCTGAAAATTGCATAAAAATACTCTAAAAATTTATAAAAAAAATCTCTAGAATATTTCTAAAGCATTTCCAAGTATTTATAAGCACTTTTAGAACTCGTGATAAGGAAATTTGGGTTGTTACAATTCCCCATACCTTATAAAAAGTTCATCCTCGAATTTAGAATAATTCTGGATATCTCTATCTCATACTGTCTTCATGCTCCCAAGTAGTTTCCTCGTGCTTCTGATTTTGCCAAATGACCTTCACTTGTGGTACTTCATTGTTCCTTAGTCTCTTAACTTCTCTGTCCACTATCTGTGTAGGTCTGCTCTCATAGCCAAGATCCTCCTAGATCTGCACTGACTGAGGCTGAACCACTTGACTTGGGTCGTGGAGACACTTCTTTAGCATGGAGATATTAAATACATTATGTATTGTTGACATGCCATGTGGTAAGTGTTAGTTAGAGCTCTAGAGCCAATTATTTGATGGTTGTATGGACTCATTGTATCATATTCTTGTATATTAATAAAGGCATTTGTTTGGTTATTATACTTATTTGTATTAGTGCCAAATAGACTAAGTATAATAGCGTCCTTGAGTAGAAGGTTCATACCTATATCAATCGATTAGTTGAATCGATAGTGAGATGATATAGGGAACACTACTCTAAATCATTCCTAGTCGAGTATTAACATTTAGGGACAATGTTAATACAATAAGACTAGCATGTAGGTCAGCTCGATGACTTGATCTCACAAGTCATGGATATAGAGATATCAAGCTGACACATGGGTATGCATTAGAGAATGTATACTAATGACCCGCCATGAGAAAGTATCATGGATCGTTATATGAGTGTCATATATTTTCTCATGTGGCTATTAGTATGACTATTAGTCCTTAGACCTGAAGTCACCATGGATCCCTACATAAGGAGTTATGTACTTTAGTTTCGTCAAACGTCACCCAGAATCGGGTGGACTATAAAGGCGATTACTGGGTATATAACAAATTATGCAGAGGGATGTGAGTGATGTAGATGGGATCTATCCCTCCTATATGACGGGAGAGACATCGATATTCTTGATAGAGTGAGACCACGAAGTGTATGGCCATACCCAAATGAGTCAATATGAGATATTGAGCTCATTTGATTGAGTGAGTCTACTCAGAGTTCAAGATTTAGATTGGTCAGAGGATGACACGGTCTATGCCTCAAATTGATCAATCTAGATGTCTAGGATAGAAGGACACTTGTCACATATTGTGAGGAGTCACAATTAGTAGTCACAAGGTGATGTTGGATCTCAACATTTCTTGTAACTTGGGTAGCAATGATGAATTGCTAGATGTCGCTCATTGCTTATGTTTTTAAAGGAGTTTATAACATTGCCAACGTTACAAGAACCTATTGGGTCACACACAAAGAACATGTGCATGGAGATTAGGTTCATATGATGAACCAATAGGATTAGATTCATATGATGAATCAAAGATTGGATTCAAATTAGACTTATTGAGTTAGACTCAATTAGATTCAATTGTTGAATGAGTCTAATTTAAATTTGATTCATGAGTCAATTTATATTAATGAATTGAGATTCATTAAATTAAAATTGACTTGAATCAAAGCTTGGATTTAACTTAACTAGGAAGAGCATTGGTCAAGTTTGACTTGACCAAATAGAGGTTGACGCATCAAGTTTTGACTTGATGAATTGACACATCATGAGGATGACTCATCCTACATGGCATGCCACATCATCCCCTTATATAATGGTGTGCCACCTCATGGAGGTTACACACCATTAATCCTCTTAATGTGGCCGGCCACATTAATGTGGGGGTTACACATGTGGTGGCCGGCCACACTAAGTGAGGAGAGGGTTTCATTTGGTGGCAATTGAATGGTGTTCAATGCTTCTTCTTCCTTGGGTGCTTCTCCCTCTCTCTAGCTTGCTTATGGTTGTGGCTCCATGGTGGAGAAGAAGTGAGTGTTGATTCCAAGCAACTAGGTGGTGTGAAGGTCACAAAAGGAGTACCTAGAGGAGTGTGTGAGTTCCTTTTTCCCTTCTCTCCTTTCTCACCTTTTAGATCCAATCCGAGAGCCCTAGAAAGTGCTAGCACACTTGTGGGTTCTCCTCTCCATCTTTGAGTGGTAGAAGACCACTCCTTGTTCGTGTGGATACCGCTAGAGGACCGTTCGCTTGACGGTCTCGAGATCCGGCTACCTTTGGACGTTGCGGGATTACGAAGGGCACGCATCAAGGGTAAATGTTTTTCACTCATAGATCTAAGAGTTGATCATGTTTTAAACTCGTACTCGTATTTTTCGAAAGTTTTACCTTGCACGAGATCCGTGGCTTGGGCGATTCGGGGTTTCCGCGACGCGAAAAGCGGTTTTCGCGGCCCGAAAAACCCAACAGTAAGTCCAGCTTGTAAGCTACTTTTCCAATCCTCTCTGTGATCAGGTAGGGTCCTATGTAGCGGAGACTTAACTTGCCCTTTTTGCCAAATCTCATCACTCCCTTCATAGGAGCAACTTTGAGGAAGACAGAATCCCCTACTTGGAACTCAAGTGGCCTACAACGTGTGTCAACATAACTTTTCTGACTGCTCTGGGCAGTCTCAATTTTCTGTCTGATCTTCTGGATAGCCTGAGTGGTCTCATCTATCATCTCAGTCTGCCTGCCTAGTTCTGATTCCATCTCTTTTCTTTCTCCAGCCTCCAGCCAGCATATGGGTGATCTGCACTTTCGGCCATACAGTGCCTCGTAAGGTGCTATCTTGATAGTGGCGTGGTAGCTATTGTTGTAGGCGAATTCAGCTAAGTATAGATACTTGCACCAACTGCCTTTAAAATCTAATGCACAAGCCCGGAGCATGTCTTCTAAAATCTGATTTACACGTTCTGTCTGTCCATCAGTCTGGGGATGGAAGGCTATGTTGAACTTGAGTTTGGTGTCTAATGCATTCTGAACACACTCCGAAAAATGAGAGGTGAAGCGCCCATCCCTATCAGAGATAATAGACTTTGGAACTCCATGAGGTCTGATCACTTCCTTAACATATAGCTGTGCCAACTGCTCTATAGAGTGGGACACCTTGATGGCTAGAAAATGGGCAGACTTTGTCAACCTGTCCACTATC
Source organism: Zingiber officinale (assembly GCF_018446385.1). NCBI lineage: Eukaryota > Viridiplantae > Streptophyta > Magnoliopsida > Zingiberales > Zingiberaceae > Zingiber > Zingiber officinale. The sequence goes on along the minus strand of NC_055992.1, from coordinate 52,365,885 downwards.
ACCCATATTGCATCGTACCCATTAGTGGTCCTTGGAAGACCTGTTATAAAGTCCATGGATATTTCTTCCCACTTCCACTCTGGTATTGGGAGGGGTTGTTGGACTCCTCCTGGTCTCTGGTGCTCTGCTTTGACTCTTTGGCATGTCAGGCAGGTACTGACATATTTTACAACATCTCTCTTGAGTCCAGACCACCAGAATCTCTTTTTCAAATCTTGATACATCTTAGTGGAACCAGGGTGCATGGAGTATGGTGTACTATGAGCTTCTTCTAGAATCTTCTTTCTCAATTCCTCATCATTAGGGACACAGAGGCGGCTCCCCTGATAGAGGATTCCACTATCTGATACCCGAAACTCTGAATTTTCTTCTTTTTGTATCCCTTGCTTGATCTTCTGGATATCTGGATCTTCATTTTGCTTTCTTTGTATATCCTCAAGCAGAGTTGAATCTAAGGTCAATGCAGAGAGTTGCCCATAAATAATTTCAACTCCAAAATCTGACAATTCCTTCTGCAGTGGCAGTGCTAGTGATGACAAGGGCATCAGGGTTGCACTGGATTTTCGGCTTAGTGCATCCGCCACTTTGTTAGCTTTACCTGGGTGGTAGAGAATTTCACAGTCATAATCTTTAACCAACTCTAGCAACCTCCGTTGTCTCATGTTTAAGTCTTTCTGGGTAAAGAAATATTTCAAGCTCTGATAGTCAGTGAAGATTCTGCACTGGACTCCATACAAATAATGTCGCCAGAGTTTTAGTGCAAAGACCACAACTGCCAGCTCAAGATCATGAGTGGGGTAGTTCTTCTCATAGTGTTTGAGCTGTCTTGAAGCATAAGCTATAACCTTCCACTCTTGCATGAGAATAGCTCTGAGGCCCATCTTGGAAGAGTCACTGTATATGTCAAAACTCTTATCACTCTCTGGAACAGTCAGAATGGGAGCACTGGTCAGTCTTTTCATCAATGCTTGGAAACTTTACTCACATTTGTTTGACCATTCAAACTTCTTGTCCTTCCTAGTTAGGGATGTTAGTGGAGAGGCTATCTTGGAAAAGACCTCTACGAATTTTCTGTAATACCCAGCTAAACCAAGGAATCTTCTGATCTCCCTGGTGTTCTTGGGTCTACACCAGTTGTAGACCGCCTCTATTTTGGCAGGGTCCACCTAGATACCTTCTTTAGAAATGATGTGACCTAGAAACGCCACCTGCTCTAACCAGAACTCGCACTTTGAGAATTTGTCATATAACTGTTTTTGCTGTAGGGTCTGCAGTACTATTCTCAAGTGCGTCTCATGCTCCTCTGGGGTTCTGGAATAAATTAGAATATCGTCGATGAACACGATGACAAATTTGTCGAGGTATTCTTTGAACACTCTGTTCATTAAGTCCAGGAAGACTGCACGTGCATTAGTCACACCAAAAGGCATGACTACAAACTCGTAGTGTCCATATCTGGTCCTGAAAGCTGTTCTGGTTATATCACTTTCTTTCACTTTCAACGGATGGTACCCAGAGCGCAGGTCTATCTTAGAGAACACAGTTGCCCCCTTTAGCTGATCAAATAAATCATATATTCTGGGAAGAGGGTACTTATTCTTAACTGTTACTTTCTTCAGTGCTCTATAATCTATGCACATCCGTATAGATCCATCTTTCTTCTTAACGAAGGACACTGAAGCTCCCCATGGTGAATGACTAGGACAGATGAAACCTTTGTCAAGCAGCTCCTGGAGTTGTTTTTGCAACTCTTTCAGCTCTGCTGGAGACATCCGGTACGGAGCTTTTGAAATTGGACCGGTACTAGGAACCAACTCAATTTCAAACTTCACTTCTCTGTTGGGAGGTAGTCCAGGTAGCTCTTCTAGAAATACATCTGGATACTCCAGACTTCCCGAACATCTTCCTGCTTGGGTCCTTTTTGTTCTTCTGTATTCACAATGTACGCAAGAAAACCAGCACACCCTTGAGCTAACATCTGGTGAGCTGTTAGAGACAAGAGGAATTTCTGGATCTTTCTCTTTGGGACTCCCGTGAACTCAAAGGATGGTTCACCTTCTGGGCTGAAAATCATTTTCCTTCTGCGGTAGTCCACCGAAGCACTATACTTGTTGAGGAATTCCATACCCAGAATAACGTCGAAATCCTGCATCGCAAGGACTACTAAATTAACATATAGCTCTCGGTCTGAAATTCTGACTGGTACAGCCCGAAGCCACTGGTTGGACTCCATGACTTCCCCAGAAGGTAGGGTTGTCAAGAACTTGGAGTTCATGCTCTCTGTAGGCACCTAAAATTCCATGGCAAAGGGCACTGATATAAAAGAATGGGTCGCCCAGTATCAAATTGTACAGTAGCTAAATGTTGGAAAATAACTACTTGACCTGTTACGACCGTGGAGGCACTAGCAGCTTCTTCTTTAGTGAGGGAGAATATTCTAGCACTGGCTGGAACTGGTGGGGCTTCCAACCTTCCTTGATTGAGCTGAGGTCCGTCCAGATTGCGAGCATGTAGTGTAACTGAGGCTTGATCCCGTATGGCTCTGCCTGTTGCTGAGGTGCCTTAAACTTGTTAGGGCACGCTTTAGCCAAAGTCCTTCTTGTCCACACGAATAACACCCGGTCTTACTCAAAAGATTGGCTCCTGAATGCAGTCTCACACATTTGGGACAGGGAGGGAACTTGGCCTGCTTATTTGTTGGACCTCCCTTTTGGCTACCTCCTGTATTCCATTGTTTGCTTTTGTTATCCTTGCTCTTCCAGTTTTGCTTACTTGCCTGGGGTTTCTGACTCCCCGCTGTCTTGTCCTCTAACTTGACTGGCTTGAGTTGCGTTTGTTGTGCCTTGATGTTGTTCAGATAGTGCTCAGCGACTAATGCCCTGCTGACCATCTCTTCACCAATTTGTGGTCGGTGAGTTCCACTACTCACTTTAAGTGCTATTTCTGGCCTCAGCATTCGGAGCATCAGTCTGACTCATTCTTTCTCTGTACTTACTAACTCTAGGCAGAGACGAGCTAGCCTGTTGAATCTTTTGACTACATCTTCGACTGGCAGGTCACCTTGTCTGAATTCTATAAACTCCTCATAATGTTTATTGGTGATCCGTCGGCGGAAGAATTCTTCGTAAAACTCTGTCTCAAAGTCAGCCCAGCTCATCTGGTTGGTTGCTCTCTTGCTCTTAACCCTCTCCCACCACATACGAGCATCTCCAGATAGGCAGAAGGAGGCACATTTGACTTTCTCGACTTCTGGCAAGTCAAGAAGATCCATTGTGCTATCCAGTGTCTTGAACCAAGCCTGGGCATCCCAGGGCTCAGTCGTGCCTGAGAAACTTTCTGGCTTCAACTTCAGCCACTGTATCAGGTATGCTTCTTGTCATTTAGGTGCTGTGGCGACTTCCAGGGTAGCTGGTGGAACCTCAGTCACCACCGGGGTCTCCACATTGATAGTAGGGGGAGGGGGAGGAACTGGCTGCCGATTTGCCATCAGATTGGCGATTACTTGTTGCTGCTCTGCTACTTATTTCTGGAGTTGAGCAATAACTTCAGAGAGATTAGGCTCAGTTGTTCTGGGCTCTTCGTTCTCCTGAGCTCGATCCTCAGTACTGTAGGACCGTTGGGCCGGCTAGAAGGGTTGGTAAATAACCTGTCAATTAAAAACAAACAACCCTTCCTCGAACGATTAAGCTAACACTTGTAAAATGAATTAAGCAGATAAATAAAAGCATAAAAGAAAAGACGAGGCACCAGATGTTTACTTGGTTACAACCGATGTAGTTGTTAATCCAAGGAAGATTAAGCTCAAATACTCCTTCAGGCGGAGAAGCCTCTTACAGCGTTTAGGCACAGAAAATAGAAGCTTAACTACAACTAAAGCATACAATTGTTTGGAAATAGAATGATCGTGATTGTTGAAAAGCTTCTGGACCAAGGCTATATTTATAGCCTTGGTCGGGGTGCCTGGAAGGGTTCCGGGCGCCATGGGGGGGATAGAATTTATCCCCCAACGGTTGGATCGAGTCAAAGCTCGATCCTGTGAAAAAGTTATTTCCGGGCGCCCCGGACAGTTCCGGGCGCCCCAGACAGCTCCAGGCGCCCCGGACAGTTCCGGCCGCCCCAGAGCCAAAAGTCAACCCAATTGACTTTTGGTCCGTGCTTTCTTCTCCGATTCAGCTCGCCTCTGGTTCGGATCTTTCTGCTCCGGCTCCGCTTGCTTGGGTGATCTCTGACATCCGGAATAGGGCTCACCCGAACCCATCTTCCGGTCTTCTCGAGCGTGCTTCCCTCCGGCTTCTCGTCCCTCGGAATTGCCGCGTGTCCCTTCTCGTCTACCATCGTACTCATCCGCAGACTTCGTCCCTCGATCGCACCCCGTGCCGACCTTCGCGCTAGCTGCGTCTCTTACTCCCAGAGCAATCTTCCGCTCCGGCTTTCGTACCTCGGAACCACCGCGCGCACTTTCTTCTCGTCTGCCGGTGTACTCTTCCGCAGCACCACGTCCCTTGGACGCACCGCGTGTCGTCCTTCTCGCTAGCTGCGTCTTCCGCTCGAGTACCTGTGCTCCTAAGCTCCTGCACACTTAGACATCAGGTAAGAAACAGACAGGACCTAACTTAACTTGTTGGTCACACCAAAACCAACCTTGGGGTTCCAACAATCTCCCCCTTTTTGGTGTGATCAACCCAAGTTAAGCTAGGGAAAAAAATAGACATAAAACATAAACTAACTTATATTGCAATTAAGTGCAATAAGATAGAAAAAATTAAATTTCAATAGAAAACTTTTAATTTTCAATTTTCTCTACCTCCCCCTAGACTTATACTTCTTCTTCTCCCCCTTTGATCACAATAAAATAGGGTTTAAAATTCTAAGGGTTTAAAGACTTAGAAAATTTTGAAAAGTTATCTGTTAAAATATTTCTAAGTCAACAATAGCTTTTTGAAAAGTTTCTAAGTTAAAAAAAAACTTTCTAAGCCTAAAAGACTTTTATGCAAGAAAATTAAAACATTTAAAAAATTTCTATGCATTTATTTATTTATTTAGTTCTTAATTCTATTTATCAGAAAGTTTTAAATTTCCATTTTAACTTATCATAATTTCTTAAATCAATCTTTTTTAGATTTAACGCCACAAAGATTATACATGCAGAAATTTGTATCATGTTAATTTCTATTATTTTTTGAATTTCAATTTCACAGAAATATTCAGATGGCATAGATTTTAACTTGATAAATTTTTTTGTCAATATAAAAAATTCTTTCGGCAATGTGCAAAATTCGTTTGAAGGAATATTTTGTAATTTGCAAGATTTTTTTAACAATAAGAGTTTGCAGGAATCTATTAATAATAGATTTCTTAATCTGAAAATTTTGTTTGATGAATCAATTTCTAATTCACAAAACTTTTTCAGTAAAGTAATTTGTCATTCGAAATTTTTAGATGCGGAAAAAGTTTTTAAGAAAATACTTTGTGATTCGCAAGAATCTTTCGTCAAAATATTTTGTAATTCGAAAAAAATTTTAGATCCGAAAAAAGTTTTCGATAATATTTCTAAGTTGCATAATTCTTTCGTAAAAATATTTTGTAATTTACAACAATTATTCGACCGAAGATTTTCTAATCCGAAAAGTTCTTTCGATAATTCAAATTTTGGTTCACAAAAATCTTCAGGTAATTTGATTAATTGAACCAGTTGTTCAGAGGGTAGAGGCCATACCTTACTTACCTCGACGGTCGTTGGTTCTCCCCCAGTTGAATTAATTTCTTCCGAAGATTCTCCCCCTTCATCGATCTCGGGATGTACTTCGGCTATTGGGGCTGTCTTGGTAATTTCTTCCATCTCGGATTCTTCTGATGACGGCTCGATGTCTATTGAGGAGATGACTTCAACCGGTTCTTCGTAGAGCATTAAGAACTTTTCCCAAAGTTCTTTCGCACTTTTGTACTCTCCGACTCTGTCAAAATCTTTAGTTGGTATTGCGCTTAGAATGTGAAACTCTGCCCGAGCATTCGCCATGAACTCTTCACGTTGCTTCTCGTTCCAGAGGCGTATGCCGATTTTCTCTCCGTTCGTGTCTTTCGGTGCTTCATAACCTGTTTTCATTATTAGAGAAATACCAATATCAGAGTTAAGGAATTCTTTCATTTGTTGCTTCCATGAAGAAAGCTCCCCCTCGAATGCTGGTGGGTAGTCGCTAGCTCCGGCCATTGTTGCTTCATCCGGCGGTTAGTCCTTCTGAGGCGTCTCGTCTCTGATACCACTTGTAGGACCGTTGGGCCGGCTAGAAGGGTTGGTAAATAACCTGTCAATTAAAAACAAACAACCCTTCCTCGAATGATTAAGCTAACACTTGTAAAATGAATTAAGCAGATAAATAAAAACATAAAAGAAAAGACGAGGCACCAGATGTTTACTTGGTTACAACCGATGTGGTTGTTAATCCAAGGAAGATTAAGCTCAAAAACTCCTTCAGGCGAAGAAGCCTCTTACAGAAAACAGAAGCTTAACTACAACTAAAGCATACAAGTGTTTGGAAATAGAATGATCGTGATTGTTGAAAAGCTTCTGAACCAAGGCTATATTTGTAGCCTTGGTCGGGGCGCCTAGAAGGATTCCGGGCGCCCTGGGGGGATAAAATTTATCCCCCAATGATTGGATCGAGTCAAAGCTCGATCCTGTGAAAAAGTCACTTCCGGGCGCCCCGGACAGTTCCGGGCGCCCTGGAGCCAAAAGTCAACCCAGTTGACTTTTGGTCCGTGCTCTCTTCTCCGATTCAGCTCGCCTTTGGTCCGGGTCTTTCTACTCCGGCTCCGCTTGCTTGGGTGATCTCTGACATCCGGAATAGGGCTCACCCGAACCCATCTTCCGGTCTTCTCGAGCGTGCTTCCCTCCAGCTTCTCGTCCCTCGGAATTGCCCCGTGTCCCTTCTCGTCCACCAGCGTACTCATCCGCAGACTTCGTCCCTCGGTCGCACCCCGTGCCGACCTTCGCGCTAGCTGCGCCTCTTGCTCCCCAAGCAATCTTCCGCTCCGGCTTTCGTACCTCGGAACCACCGCGCGCACTTTCTTCTCGTCTGCCAGTGTACTCTTCCACAGCACCTCGTCCCTCCTAAGCTCCTTCACACTTAGACATCAGGTTAGAAACAGACAGGACCTAACTTAACTTGTTGGTCACACCAAAACCAACCATGGGGTTCCAACAAGTACGAGCGATACGGGGACGCTCTCTTCTTGCCATCTAGTCATGCAAAGAGAGAAAACTTGAAATCATCCCTATAGTCTCTAGACATATATATATAAACATAGAAAAACCAAAACAAGAACTTTTATCTTACTTAAACACATATACGCAAATACTTCTAAGGATTTCTCTATACTGCAATTAATAAGGAAAGTCATAATAAATAAAAAAAATTAAGTACTTTTTTACTTGAAGACGGCAAGGCTGATGCTGATGTGTGTGTGATGCTGAAGAATGGGGACTGCTCTGATACCACCTTGGGACGAACCCACCCTCCTCTTAGCTAGTCTGAGGGAGTGACCGTTACTTAACTATGAACTTTACTTAACTAGTGTTGCTCACGCTATTAATAGTGATACTTAGAACTCTCAGAAAATCTGCACTGCATAGAAATGGTTCATCTTGACACTCCACTTCATATTTTAAAGCAATTAAAATATCGCATTCTGTACATGCATACTACCGTGACACAACTGAAATAATGGGACTAATGTGCATAGCAATTTAAACGGAGGAATTCTATGAACAAAACTAGCAATACAAAAAGGAATTAAACCATTTATGTTTCCCTATCACTCTAAGACAGAATTTTAATAAACATTTAGTGAATTGTCCCAAGGCTTCCATTCATCAGTCACCACACATCCTTCCCACATCTCCTTGTCGCCTTCCTTCACTATAGCTTTCCTTTTCCTTTATCTGCAATAAGTGAAAACGCAACTATAAGCAGATACTTAGTAAGCACTGTCTAACTCACGAAAACTCAATGTGCATATACATATATATATATAACAGAGCTAAAAACTGAATGCTAAATGAAAATCTGAAACTAGAATTGGTTAATGAAAATCTGCACTGAAATGCTTAATAAAAATCTGCACTGCAAAGCTTAATAAAAATCTGTACTGCAACGCTTAATAAAAATCTGCACTGAAATGCTGATCTACACAACGAAGAGATCTAAAACTGCATGTCAAAGAATTAATAACAAAAGGGTCTAACAACATGTTAAAGAATTAATAACAAGAGGTCTAAATAAGCCACTGAAATCTAACTGCACACTTCCAGAGCTAAAGCTATTCATGCTCATTGCATAGCATAAACCAAGACTGCATAGTGAGCTCCAAAGTGGCTGTTCGTGCCCCTTTCGTAGCGCAACTTAGACTAAAACTTGTTGGAGTTAAAGCCTATGTAAAACTTGTTTCGTTTATTCAAAACTTATACTATTATACTTCAAAATAATAATAAATTTCCTCTTGGGCCCAAGCGTAGTACCAAAGCGCGCTCCCTAATAGAGACTTGGGTGGCGAACCACCAGTCCTACGAGTGTGAAGACCTTGGTCTTACTAGTGTCGAGACCTCGGAACTGGTCACCTGGATTTGTTTATCGACAACCTCGGAAGTTGGGTACTAGCCTTGTCAAGTAAAATACTTGTTACTTGTTAATACTTCTAATAAAACAATGCCTCGACATCTCTTCAAGTGCTTGGCGTACTGTGGATTCAAATTCTTGAATTCGGAATGCTATAAAGACCTTGGTCTTGCTTTACATACAACCACCTATAAGCCTCTAAGAACTAATAGGGTACATAACCATTCCACTGCATACTTATTTAAATAGCTATCCTTATTCATTGCAGCAAGGAGAAATCAAAAACTGAGATGCTGAAAATCTAAAACTGAGGTGCTACATATATGGGCCATTTCTGCTCATCGTAGTAACAATGAACCTAAACCACATGCTCAAAAATCTAAACCATTTCATGTTCATTGCCTAGCAGCAAAACCCGAAACCTGCAAGGCTCAATATGAGCCGATCGTGCCCCTTTTTGGGTAACAACAAATAGAAATCTAAACCTGAAGCGCTAATTTATAAAGATGAAGAATCTAATTACATGCCTAATCTATACAAATCCCTTTTTATTTTATTTTTTTGAGATTCATGGCAGCATGCTTCGAAAACCACCTTCTTTACAGCATGCTTCAAAAAATCAAGAAGAAACAAAGATCCGAGAGCTACTCCTACTACAGGTGAGAAGCACTTACCTTTGTTCTTGGACTTATAACCGGAAAGAGGCTTCTAGGTTTTCAGAGACTTGTAAATTCCAGCAACTTCTTCACGTCTATGTGTTCTCCTCGATGAGGTGATCATGATGGTGTGGAAGGCACTCGGAATTGGTCCTTGGACGGCCGCCGAAGATGAAGCCCTAGCTCCCTTTTTTTTCTTCGGCCAAGCAGGATCCGACGCCGTGCGTATGTGGAGGAGAAGAGGGTTTAGGTTAAGAACTCCCTTCCTCGCTTAACTCATCCCTCTTTATACCTAGGTATTTTTGTTATCCTATTACTGCTTAAGGTTACTTTCGCCCTTTATTTGATCATCACGACCCTGTTGGGTTCTTGGTCATCCGAAACAACTTAAGGCTTTGCTTAACTAGAGGTCTCCGGTTCGATCCTCGGCCCGACCTCTTTTTGCCTCAACTTTGTTTCTTTTGATAAAAATACCAAACGAACTCCAAAAATTACATAAAAATACTCTAAGAATTTCTAAAAAATCTCTAGAATATTTATAAAGCATTTCTTAGTATTTTTAAGCACTTTTAAAACTCATGATAAGGAAATTTGGGTTGTTACAATTCCCATACCTTATAGTCGATCGTGCCCCTTTTTGGGTAACAACAAATAGAAATCTAAACCTGAAGCGCTAAATTATAATGATGAAGAATCTAACTACATGCCTAATCTATACAAATCCCTTTTTATTTTATTTTTTTGAGATTCATGGCAGCATGCTTCGAAAACCACCTTCTTTACAGCATGCTTCAAAAAATCAAGAAGAAACAAAGATCCGAGAGCTACTCCTACTACAGGTAAGAAGCACTTACCTTTGTTCTTGGACTTATAACCGGAAAGAGGCTTCTAGGTTTTCAGAGACTTGTAAATTTTGGCAACTTCTTCACGTCTATGTGTTCTCGTCGACGAGGTGATCCTGATGGTGTGGAAGGCACTCGGAATTGGTCCTTGGACGGCCACCGAAGATGAAGCCCTAGCTCCCTTTTTTTTCTTCGGCCAAGCAGGAGCCGACGCCGTACGTATGTGGAGGAGAAGAGGGTTTAGGTTAAGAACTCCCTTCCTTGCTTAACTCATCCCTCTTTATACCTAGCTATTTTTGTTATCCTATTACTGCTTAAGGATACTTTTGCCCTTTATTTGATCAGCATGGCCCTGTTGGGTTCTTGGTCATCCGAAACAACTTAAGGCTTTGCTTAACTAGAGGTCTTCGGTTCGATCCTCGGCCCGACCTCTTTTTGCCTCAACTTTGTTTCTTTTGATAAAAATACCAAACAAACTCCAAAAATTGCATAAAAATACTCTAAAAATTTATAAAAAATCTCTAGAATATTTATAAAGCATTTCTTAGTATTTTTAAGCACTTTTAGAACTCGTGATAAGGAAATTTGGGTTGTTACAATTCTCATACCTTATAAAAAGTTCATCCTCGAACTTAAAATAATTCTGGATATCTCTGTCTCATACTGTCTTCACGCTCCCAAGTAGTTTCCTCGTGCTTCTGATTTTGCCAAATGACCTTCACAAGTGGTACTTCTTTGTTCCTTAGTCTCTTAACTTCTCTGTCCACTATCCGTGTAGGTCTGCTCTCATAGCTAAGATCCTCCTAGATCTGCACTGACTGAGGCTGAACCACTTAACTAGGGTCGTGGAGACACTTCTTTAGCATGGAGACATGAAATACATTATGTATTGCTGACATGTCTTGTGGTAAGTCCATCTTGTAAGCCACTTTCCTAATCCTCTCTGTGATCAGGTAGGGTCCTATGTAGCGGAGACTTAACTTGCCCTTTTTGCCAAATCTCATCACTCCCTTCATAGGAGCAACTTTGAGGAAGACAGAATCCCCTACTTGGAACCCAAGTGGCCTACGGCGTGTGTCAGCATAACTTTTCTATCTGCTCTGGGTAGTTTCAATTCTCTGCCTGATCTTCTGGATAGCCTGAGTGGTCTCATCTATCATCTCAGTCTGCCTGCCTAGTTCTGATTCCATCTCTTTTCTTTCTCCAGCCTCCAGCCAGCATATGGGCGATCTGCACTTTCGGCCATACAGTGCCTCGTAAGGTGCTATCTTGATAGTGGCCTGGTAGCTATTGTTGTAGGCGAATTCAGCTAAGTATAGATACTTGCACCAACTGCCTTTAAAATCTAATGCACAAGCCCGGAGCATGTCTTCTAAAATCTGATTTACTCGTTCTGTCTGTCCATCAGTCTGGGGATGGAAGGCTGTGTTGAACTTGAGTTTGGTGTCTAATGCATTCTGAACACACTCCGAAAAATGAGAGGTGAAGCGCCCATCCCTATCAGAGATAATAGACTTTGGAACTCCATGAGGTCTGATCACTTCCTTAACATATAGCTGTGCCAACTGCTCTATAGAGTGGGACACCTTGATGGCTAGAAAATGGGCAGACTTTGTCAACCTGTCCACTATCACCCATATTGCATCGTACCCATTAGTGGTCCTTGGAAGACCTGTTATAAAGTCCATGGATATTTCTCCCACTTCCACTATGGTATTGGGAGGGGTTGTAGGGCTCCTCCTGGTCTTTGGTGCTCTGCTTTGACTCTTTTGCATGTCAGGCAGGTACTGACATATTTTGCAACATCTCTCTTGAGTCCAGACCACCAGAATCTCTATTTCAAATCTTGATACATCTTGGTGGAACCAGGGTGCATGGATTATGGTGTACTATGAGCTTCTTCTAGAATCTTCTTTCTCAATTCCTCATTATTGGGGACACAGAGGCAGCTCCCCGATAGAGGATTCCACTGTCTGATACCCGAAACTCTGAATTTTCTTCTTTTTGTATCCCTTACTTGATCTTCTGGATATCTGGATCTTCATTTTGCTTTCTCTGTATATCCTCAAGCAAGGTTGACTCTGAGGTCAATGCAGAGAGTTGCCCATAAATAATTTAAACTCCAAAGTCTGACAATTCCTTCTGCAGTGGCAGTGTTAGTGATGACAAGGGCATCAGGGTGCACTGGATTTTCGGCTTATGCATCTGCCACTTTGTTACCTTTACTTGGGTGGTAGAGAATTTCATAGTCATAATCTTTAAGCAACTCTAGCCACCTGCGCTGTCTCATGTTTAAGTGTTTCTGGGTAAAGAAATACTTCAAGCTCTGATGGTCGGTGAAGATTCTGCACTGGACTCCATACAAATAATGTCGCTAGAGTTTTAGTGCATAGACCATGACTGCCAGCTCAAGATCATGAGTGGGGTAGTTCTTCTCATAGTCTTTGAGCTGTCCTAAAGCATAAGCTATAACCTTCCCCTCTTGCATGAGAACAGCTCCGAGGCCCATCTTGGAAGCGTCACTGTATATGTCAAAACTCTTGTCACTCTCTGAAACAGTCAGAATGGGAGCACTGGTCAGTCTTTTCTTCAATGCTTGGAAACTTTGCTCACATTTGTCTGACCATTCAAACTTCTTGTCCTTCCTAGTTAGGGTTGTTTGTGAAGAGGCTATCTTGGAAAAGTCCTCCACAAATTTCCTGTAATACCCAGCTAAACCAAGGAAGCTTCTGTTCTCCCTGGCGTTCTTGGGTCTACACTAGTTGTTGACAGCCTCTATTTTGGCAAGGTCCACCGGGATACCTTCTGTATAAATGATGTGACCTAGAAACGCCACCTGCTCTAACTAGAACTTGTACTTTGAGAATTTGGCATACAGTTGTTTTTGCTGTAGGGTGTGCAGTACTATTCTCAAGTGTGTGTCATGCTCCTCTGGGGTTCTCGAATAAATCAGAATGTCGTCGATAAACACGATGACAAATTTGTCGAGGTATTCTTTGAACACTCTGTTCATTAAGTCCATAAAGACCGCACGTGCATTAGTCACACCAAAAGGCATGACTACAAACTCGTAGTGTCCATATCTGGTCCTGAAAGCTGTTCTGGGTATATCACTTTCTTTCACTTTCAACTGAAGGTACTCGTAGCACAGGTCTATCTTAGAGAACACTGTTGATCCCTTTAGCTGATCAAATAGATCATCTATCTTAGAGAACACTTGTTCTTAACTGTTACTTTCTTCAGTGCTCTATAATCTATGCACATCCGCATAGATCCGTCTTTCTTCTTAACTAACAACATTGGAGCTCTCCATGGTGAATGACTAAGACGGATGAAACCTTTGTCAAGCAGCTCTTGGAGTTGTTCTTACAGCTCTTTCAGCACTGCTGGGGACATCCGGTACGGAGCTTTTAAAATTGGACCGGTACCAGGAACCAACTCAATTTCAAACTTCACTTCTCTGTTGGGAGGTAGTCCAGGTAGCTCTTCTAGAAATACCTCTGGATACTCACAGACTACCCGAACATCTTCCTACTTGGTTCCTTTTTATTCTTCTGTATTCACAATGTACGCAAGAAAACCAGCACACCCTTTAGCTAACATCTAGTGAGCTGTTAGAGAAGAGAGGAATTTCTGGATCTTTCTTTATAGGACTCCCGTGAAATCAAAGGATGGTTCACCTTCTGGGCTGAAAATCACTTTCCTTCTGCGGCAGTCCACCGAAGCACTATACTTGCTGAGGAAATCCATACCCAGAATAACATCGAAATCCTGCATCGTAAGGACTAATAAATTAACATATAGCTCTCGGTATGAAATTTTGACTGGTACATCCCGAAGCCAATAGTTGACTCCATGACTTCCCCAGAAGGTAGGGTTGTCAAGAACTTGGAGTTCATGCTCTCTGTAGCCACCTGAAATTCCTTAGCAAATGGCACTAATACAAAAGAATGGGTCGCCCCAGTATCAAATAGTACAGTAGCTAAATGCTGGAAAATAACTACTTGACCTGTTACGACCGTGGAGGCACTAGCAGCTTCCTCTTTAGTGAGGGAGAATACTCTGGCACTGGCTAGAACTGGTGTGGCTTCTAACCTTCCTTGATTGAGCTGAGGTCCGTCCGGAGTTACAGGCATGTAGTGTAACTAAGGCTTGCTCCCGTATGGCTCTGCCTGTTGCTGAGGTGCCTTAAACTTGTTAGGGCATGCTTTAGCCAGATGCCCTTGTTGTCCACACGAATAACACCCAGTCATACCCAAAAGACAGTCTCCTGAATGCAGTCTCCCACATTTGGGACAGGGAGGGAACTTGGCCTGCTTGTTTGTTGGACCTCTCTTTTGGCTACCTCCTGTATTCCATCGTTTCCTTTTGTTATCCTTGCCCTTCCAGTTCTGCTTACTTGAGTTGCGTTTGTTGTGCCTTGATGCTGTTCAGATAGTGCTCAGTGACTAATGCCCTGCTGACCAGCTATTCACCAGTCTATGGTCGGTGAGTTCCACTACTCACGTTAAGTCTATTTCTGGCCTCAGCATTCGGAGCATCAGTCTGACTCATTCTTTCTCTGTACTTACTAACTCTAGGCAGAGATGAGCTAGCCTATTGAATCTTTTGATTGCTTCTTCTACTGGCAGGTCACCTTGTCTGAATTCTATAAACTCCTCATAATGTTTATTGGTGATTCGTTGGCGGAAGAATTCTTCGTAAAACTCTATCTCAAAATCAGCCCAGCTTATCTGGTTGGCTGCTCTCTTGCTCTTAACCCTCTCCCACCACATACGAGCATCTCCAGATAGGCAGAAGGAGGAACATTTGACTTTTTCAACTTCTGGCCAATCAAGAAGCTCCATTGTGCTCTCCAGTGTCTGTTAGTTAGAGCCCTAGAGCCAATCATTTGATGATTGTATTATGGACATGTTGTATCATATTCTTATATAAATAAAGGCATTTGTTTTGGTTATTATACTTACTTATATTGGTGCCAAATAACTAATTATAATATCGTCCTTGAGTAGAGTGTTCTTACCTATATCAATCGATTAGTTGAACCGATAGTGAGATGATATAGGGAACACTACTCTTAATCATTCCTAGTCGAGTATTAACATTCAGGGACAATGTTAATGCGACGAGACTAGCATGTAGGTCAACTCGATGACTTGATCTCACAATTCATGGATATAGAGATATCAACTTGACACATGGGTATACATTGGGGAATGTATACTGAATGACCCGCAATGAGAAAGTATCAAGGATCGTTATATTAGTGTGATATACTTTCTCATGTGGCTATTAGTATGACTATTAGTCCTTGGACCTGAAGTCACCATGGTTCCCTACATAAGGAGTTACGTACTTTGGTTTCGTCAAACGTCACCCGTAACTGGGTGGACTATAAAGGCGATTACTGGGTATGTAACAAATTATGCGGAGGGATGTAAGTGATGTAGATGTGATCTATCCCTCCTATATGACGGGAGTGACATCGATATTTTTGATAGAGTGAGACCACGAAGTGCATGACCATGCCCAAATGAGTCAATATGAGATATTGAGCTTATTTGATTTAGTGAGTCTACTTGGAGTTCAAGATTTAGATTGGTTAGAGGATGACATGGTCTATGCCTCACATTGATCAATCTAGATGTCTAGGATAGAAGGACACTTGTCATATATTGTGATGAGTCACAATTAGTAGTCACAAGGTGATGTTGGATCTCAACATTCTTGTAACTTGGGTAGTAATGATGTGTTGCTAGATACCACTCATTACTTATGGTCCTAAATGGGTTTAGGGGCATTGCCTGTTAGTTAGAGCCCTAGAGACAATCATTTGATGATTGTTGATGAACTTGTTGTATCATATTTTATATAAATAAAGGCATTAGTTTTTGGTTATTATACTTACTTGTATTGGTGCCAAATAAACTAAGTATAATAGCGTTCTTGAGTAGAAGGTTCTCACCTATATCGATCGGTTAGTTGAACCGATAGTGAGATGTTATAGGGAACACTACTCTTAATCATTTCTAGTCGTGTATTAACATTCAGGGACAATGTTAATGCAATAAGACTAGCATGTAGGTCAACTCGATGACTTGATCTCACAAGTCATTGATATAGAGATATCAGGTTGACACATGGGTATGCATTGGAGAATGTATACTGAATGACCCGCCATGAGAAAGTATCGTGGATCGTTATATGAGTGTCATATACTTTCTCATGTGGCTATTAGTATGACTACTAGTCCTTGGACCTGAAGTCACCATGGATCTCTACATAAGGAGTTATGTACTTTGGTTTCGTCAAACGTCACCCGTAACTGGGTGGACTATAAAGGCGATTACTAGGTATGTAACGAATTATGCAGAGGGATGTGAGTGATGTAGATGGGATCTATCCCTCCTATATGACGGGAGAGACATCGATATTCTTGATAGAGTGAGACCACGAAGTGCATGGCCATGCCCAAATGAGTCAATATGAGATATTGAGCTCATTTGATTTAGTGAGTCTACTTGGAGTTCAAGATTTAGTTTGATCAGAGGATGACACGGTCTATGCCTCACATTGATCAATCTAGATGTCTAGGATAGAAGGACACTTGTTATATGTTGTGAGAAGTCACAATTAGTAGTCACAAGGTGATGTTGGATCTCAACATTCTTGTAACTTGGGTAGTAATGATGTGTTGTTAGATACTGCTCATTTCTTATGCTCCTCAATGGGTTTAGGAGCATTGCCAACGTTACAAGAACCTATAGGGTCACACACTAAGGACAATTAGATGGAGATTAGGTTCATATGATGAACCAAAAGGATTAGATTCATGTGATGAATCAAATTGGATTAAGAGTAATCCTAATTGGGCTAATTGAGTTAGACTCAAGTTGATTCATGTGTTCAATGAATCTAATTTAGATTATGACTCATTGAATCAATTTAATTAAATGAATTAGATTTATTATATTAAATTGGCTTGAATTAAATGGTTGGATTAGATCAACCATGAGAGAGATTAAGTCAAGTTTGAATTGACTTAAGAGGAAGATGAAGAGTCAAGTTTGACTTGACTTTATGCCTCCTCATTGGTGACTTGGCATTGAGTGGGCCAATGATGATGCTGCACATCATCATGGTTGCTTAAGTCGGATGGCACCTCATGGGAGTTACCAAAAGTTGTGACTCTTGGCATTCCATGGAGGTTACAACACCTCTTAATGTGGCTGGCCACATGAATTACATGAATGAGTTTCATTTTGCAAGTGTAACTCTCATCTTCTTCCTCCTAGCGCTCTCTCTTCTTGCTCTTCCTCTCCTCATCTTGCCGAAACCTACTAAGGTGCTAGCACACTTTAGTTTGGTGATCTCCTTCTTGTGTTCGTGTGGATACTTCTAGAGGGTTGTCTACTTTGACAATCTTGAGTCCGGCTGTTGGGTTTTTCGGGCCGCGAAAACCGTTTTTCGCGTCGTGGAAACCCCGAATCACCCAAAGCCGTAGATCCGTGCAAGGAAAGCCGAACGAAAATTTTGAGTACGAGTTTTCAAATATCTAGATCTACTCCTAGATCTATGTGTTAAGAAGTATACCTTGAAGCGTGCCCTTTCACGTTCCCACTCGTCCAAGGAATTGTCGGATCTCTAGACCGTCAAGCGTCGGTCCTCTAGAAGTATCCACATGGACACGTAGGTGGAGAAAACCTCACACAAAGGTGTGCTAGCACCTTGGTAAGATTCGGCCATGCAAGGAGGAGAGGGAGAGGGAGAGCTTGAGGAAGAAGAAAGGAGTGAATGAGGCTTCAATGAAAAAATTCATTTCTTTCCCCTCACTAAAGTGGCCAGCCACCTCTCCAAGAGTAACCCCCATTTCTCATTTAATGCCTCATTAAAAGAGAATGGGTATGTAACTCCCATGAGGTGGCACACCATGATGATGTGGAACATCATCATTGGTCCACCTAATGCCAACTCACCAATGAAGTGGCAAAAGGTCAAGTCAAAATTGACCTTTGGTCTTCCTTCTCAAGTCAAGTCAAACTTGACCCAATCTCTACCATGGTGGATCTAATCCAACCATTTGATTCAAGCCAACTTAATATAATGAATCTAATTCATTTAATTAAATTGATTCAATGAGTCATAATCTAAATTCGATTCATTGAACACATGAATCAACTTGAGTCTAACTCAATTAGCCCAATTAGGATTACTCTTAATCCAATTTGATTCATCACATGAATCTAATCCTTTTGGTTCATCATATGAACCTAATCTCCATCTAATTGTCCTTAGTGTGTGACCATTGAACACATGAATCAACTAGAGTCGAACTCAAGTTAGCCCAATTAGGATTACTCTTAATCCAATTTGATTCATCAAATGAATCTAATCCTCTTGGTTCATCATATGAACCTAATCTCCATCTAATTGTCCTAAGTGTGTGACCCTATAGGTTCTTGTAACGTTGGCAATGCCCTAAACCCATTTAGGAGCATAAGTAATGAGCGGTATCTAGCAACACATCATTACTACCCAAGTTACAAGAAATGTCGAGATCCAACATCACCTTGTGACTACTAATTATGACTCCTCACAATATATGACAAGTGTCCTTCTATCCTAGACATCTAGATTGATCAATGTGAGGCATAGACCGTGTCATCCTCTAATCAATCTAAATCTTGAACTCCAAGTAGACTTACTCGATCAAATGAGCTCAACATCTAATGTTGACTCATTTGGCCATGGCCATGCACTTAGTGGTCTCACTCTATCAAGAATACCGATGTCGCTCCCGTCATATGGGAGGGATAGATCCCATCTACATCACTCACATCCCTCTGTATAATTCATTATATACCCAGTATCCAGTTACGGGTGACGTTTGACGAAACCAAAGTACATAACTCCTTATGTAGGGATCCAAGGTGACTTCAGGTCTAAGCACTAATAGTCATACTAATAGCCACATGAGAAAGTATATGACACTCATATAACGATCCATGATACTTTCTCATGGCGGGTCATTCAGTATACAATCTTCAATGTATACCCATGTGTCAGCTTGATATCTCTATATCCATGACTTGTGAGATCAAGTCATCGAGCTGACCTACATGCTAGTCTTATTGCATTAACATTGTCCATGAATGTTAATACTCGACTAGGAATGATTTAGAGTAGTGTTCCCTATATCATCTCACTATCGATTCAACTAATCGATTGATATAGGTATGAACCTTCTACTCAAGGACGCTATTATACTTAGTCTATTTTGCACTAATACAAATAAGTATAATAACCAAACAAATGGCTTTATTGATATACAAGAATATGATACAATGAGTTCATACAATCATCAAATGATTGGCTCTAGGGCTCTAACTAACAATCTCCCACTTGCACTAGTGCCAATCAGTATAGGCTCTAAGGCCTAATGACCTAGTGTGACCATCATGCTTCCTCTGTGCCAAAGCCTTGGTCAAGGGATCTGCGATGTTAGCCTCTGTAGGTACTCTGCAAATCTTCACATCTCCTCTATCGATAATCTCTCGAATGAGATGGAAGCGCCGTAGTATATGCTTGGTCCGCTGGTGTGGTTCCTTCGCCCGTGCTATAGCTCCATTGTTGTCACAATAGAGCTCAATAGGGTCAGAATGCTAGGAACCATCCCAAGTTCAAGAATGAACTCATGATCCAAATCGCCTCCTTTCTTGCCTCGATGCGAATGTACTCGTTGTAGAATCGTGTATCTGCTCGAACTCTTCCGGTGACACCACCATTAATGCAAAATACGAACTCCATTGCGATCTATAGTCATCCCGGTCGGTCTGGAAGCTAGCATCACAGTAACCCTTTACAGCTCATCATTGTCTCCATATATCAAGAAATATTCTTTAGTCCTTCTTAAGTACTTAAGAATATTCTTGACCGCTATCCGATGACTTTCACCCTGGTATCTGCTCGTCATGCTCAAAGCATATGAGACATCAGGTCGAGTACATAGCATGGCGTACATGATCGATCCTATGGCTGAGGCATAAGGGATCTGATCCATGCGGTCTCTCTCCTCTCTAGAAGAGGGACCTTGAGTCTTCGAAAGACTCATGCCATGTGACATCGGTAGAAATCCCTTCTTGGAGTTCTGCATGGCAAACCGTAGGAGTAACTTGTCAATGTATGTATTCTGACTTAGGCCAAGCAATCTCTTAGATCTATCTCTTTAGATCTGTATACCTAGAATACGAGATGCCTCACCTAAGTCCTTCATTGAGAAGCAACTCCCTAGCTAGATCTTGACAGACTGAAGCATAGGGATGAGTAGTATGTCATCCACATACAATATGAGGAAGACAACTATATCCCTACAACCTTCTTGTAGACACAAGGTTCATCTTCGTTCTTGATGAAACCAAACTATTTGATTGCATCATCGAATCGAGAATTCCAGCTCGAGAAGCTTGATTTAGTCCATAAATGGACCTATGCATCTTGCATACTGCTAGTATCTTTGTGGATCTACAAAACCCTCGGGTTGTGTCATGTACACATCCTCGGGTAGGTTTCATTCGGAAACGCGGTTTTGACATCCATCTGCCATATCTCATAGTCATGGTAGGCTGCAATAGCAAGCATGATCCGAATGAACTTAAACATCGCTACTGGAGAAAAGGTTTCATCATAGTCAATACCATGAATCTGCTTGAAACCTTTAGCTACCAAGCGACCCTTATAGATAAGTCCATCCATGTCAGTCTTTCTCTTAAAGACCCACTTGCACCCTATGGGTTTTACCCTTTCAGGTGGATCAACCAAAGTCCATACTTGGTTGGTGTACATGGATTCCATCTCGGATCTCATGGCTTCTAGCCATTTCTCGGAATCTGGTCTCATCACAGCTTCCTGATAGGTGGTAGGCTCATCCTCTATGAGCACAATGTCATCATGGTTAGACAAGAGAAATGAGTATCTCTCAGGTTGACGACGTACCCTATCAGACCTGCGAAGAGGTATGTCTACTTGAACTGGTTGTTGGTCCTCAACTCCTTGTGGAACAACATCATCCACAACACTTTGTGGTTCCAGTTCAATTTCCATCGAGGCATCAGTGCTATTGTTCGCATCTTGAACTTCTTCAAGATCGAACGCACTCCCACTAGTCTTTCTAGAAACAAAGTCCCTTTCTAGAAAGACCCCAGTCTTTGCCACAACTATCTTGTGCTGACTGAAAATGTAGAAGTAATATCCCTTAGTTTCCTTGGGATATCCAATGAAATAGCACTTGTCGGATTTGGGTCCTAATTTGTCTGAGACTTGACGTCGTACGTAAGCCTCACAACCCCAAATCCTCATGAAAGACACCTGGGCATCTCTCCCAGTCCATATCCTATATGGTGTCTTTATCACGGCCTTGGATGGAACTCGGTTGAGAATAAAAGCTGCCGTGTCTAGAGCATATCCCCATAGATATGTCGGAAGATCTGTGTGACTCATCATAGATCGTACCATATCTAATAGGGTACGATTCCTCCTTTCGGATACACCATTCCACTGTGGTGTTCTAGGAGGAGTGAGTTGGGATAGAATCCCACACTCAGCTAGGTAGTCACGAAACTCATGGCTAAGGTATTCTCCACCTCGATCTGATCGAAGTATCTTAATACTCTTGTCAAGCTGGTTCTGTACTTCATTCTTGAATTCTTTGAACTTTTCAAAGGATTCCGACTTATGTGTCATCAAGTACACATAACCGTATCTACTGAAATCATCAGTAAATGTGATGAAGTACCTATAACCGCCTCTAGCAACAACATTGAAAGGGCCACATACATCACTATGTATGAGTCCTAACAAATCAGTTGTTCTCTCGCTGTGCCCACTAAAGGGCGTCTTGGTCATCTTGTCTCGTAGGCATGACTTGCATATCTCATATGATTCAAAATCAAATGAGTCCAACAAACCATCCTTATGGAGTTGGGATAAGCGCTTGTCATTTATATGACCTAAGCGACAGTGCCAAAGGTAGTTTGGTTCATGTCATTATACTTGAACCTCTTGGTATTTACGTTATAGATAGGGCTCTCAAGGTTTGGAATATAGAGTCCGTTCATCAGAGGTGCACTACAATAGAACATATCGTTTAAATAGATAGAACAACATTTGTTCTTTATTATAAACGAAAATCCTTTCTTGTCCAAACAAGAAACTGAAATTATGTTCTTAGTCAAGGCAGGCACATAACAATAATCATCTAATTCTAGTACAAGCCCAGAGGGAAGAGATAGATGATAAGTTCCTACAGCAATAGCAGTAACCCGTGCTCCATTGCCTACTCGTAGGTCTATCTCACCCTTCGTCAATGCCCTGCTATTTCTCAGCACTTGTACATTAGTACAAATGTGCGAAGCACATCCGGTATCTAATACCCACGATGAAGAAATAGAGAGGTTGACTTCTATAACATGTATACCTGAAGTAGAAATCTTATTTCTCTTCTTCTTAAGATCTTCCAGGTATTCTTTGGAGTTCCTCTTCCAGTGCGTTGCTTGTCCTTGATATAGGTGACAAAGATGCTCAACCATATCATAAGCGCCCATCAACTCATGTTGCTTCTTAAGCTCAGAGTTCATGGTCGCGAGCATAAGACAGGACACATCTAATGCGTCATCTTGATGCTTCTTGTAAGCATCTCGGTCTCCGCGTGGCTGGTAGGAGGAGCCTCGAATGGGCTGCTCGAGAACGTACAGATTACGTTCTTGGGTGAGAACTATTCTCAATCTTGCCAGTCCAGGAAATTTGCTCCGTTGAGCTTGTCCTTCTTAAGGACAGATCGCAGAGAGAAAGTGTTCGTATTTGACATCATGGTAATTCTACAACAGAAATAAAAGCAGAAATAAGTATCATATTCTTAAAATCATTTAATTAGGCCTTTAATTAAATGATGCTCCCACTGAATTCTATAATTCTTGTGGGACAAGATCCACATCATACTAACCCTTGAGTTAGCTTTGGCTAATACGCCCAAGGCTTAGTATGATCGGTAGGTAACGATTACCAATTACATCTCTATGCAACTCTTGTTTATAAAATCAATATCCGCATTTATATTAAAACTCTAGTTAGCTTTGGCTAATACGCCCGAGAGTTAATATAGATGTGATTTTGACCTATCTTTTCCAACCGTTGGAAGAATGCCTATAGTTGACTCGATCTAACCGAGCAACTAGGAATACTCAATCTAATTGAGTTTGTATTCACCCATGCGTTGATAGGCGGGACCAAGATTGTCCCTCCGTACCCTACCAAGATAATATGTATTGCTCTGATTTGGCAGATTCAACAATACATGTGATCGAGGTAGTGATAGGTATCATGGCACGGTTAGGCATTTAGAGTTGGTTTGATCGAGATCTAATCTAATCGAAAAGGATGCATCTTGTGCACGACTTATATCTAATCTAATCGTAAGGGTGCATCATGTGCACGACTTAGATCTAATCTAATCGTAAGGCACTAATTAATTAATTACTTATTAAACATGCATCATATACATAAGCAATTAGCTAATTAATCTATTTGTGATTTAGTCATGGCCCCACTATGATCTTCTCAAGCCAATGAGAAGATCGAATGGTCAACCTAGGGTCAACAGCTTCTCCAAGCTCCTCCCTTTGACCACCTTGTGTTGCTCGTGCCCGCCTCGGAACTCCGTCTCGTGTGGACCCTCCACCGCTCCAATTTGTACATTACAATTTGAAACTCGAGTTACATTCGAGTCTAAATCTAATTTACAACCAGACTATATGAGAAAGGCACGACGCATAGGTCGCGGAAAAATAAAAACATACAACACGCGCAAACACATAACGGCACGCAGGCCATATTATGAATTACAACACAATCCAATAATATTGGGTTTTTGGGCCATGACTATCACAAAATTAATATATAATTCAAAATTATATATTTTTCATAATTTTCTATAATTTTAAAATTAATTTTTACAATTTTTACGAGTAAAATTTCCCGGCGGTCCCGTTTAGCGGTTCCGGGGGCAATCGCGGAACGGATCCCCTTGCGGGGCCAGGGGCAGCACCCCTACCCGCGATCTAACCATCGCGAGGGTTCCTTTGCGATCCTACAGCGCCTTAGCCTGCTGTCCCAAAACAATTTGGGATGAAACCTTTGAGAAGAATTTTCCCGGCGGTCCCAATTAGCGATTTCGGGCGCAATCGCGAAGCAAATCCCCTTGCGGGGTTAGGGGGAGTGCCCCTACCCACGATCTAACCATCGTGAGTTGCTCCTAAGCGATCCTACAGCGCCTTCACTCGCTGTCCCAAACGGATTTGGGTCGAAACATCACCGTTTTGAAAAAATCTTCCCGGTAGTCGAAGCCTACAAGCGTCTAAACACTTGTTCTTCGATTACTCGAGAAAAATACTCATAAAAACCCAAAAATCATAATTTTATAGAAAATTACAGAAACTTTAGTTTTCATAAAATCAAAAATTAAACTCGTACAAGCCTTGCACGTGGCTCTGATACCACTGTTGGGTTTTTCGGGCCGCGAAAACTACTTTTCGCGTCGCGGAAACCCCGAATCACCCAAAGCCGTAGATCCATGCAAGGAAAGCCGAACGAAAATTATGAGTACGAGTTTTTAAATATCTAGATCTACTCCTAGATCTATGTGTTAAGAAGTATACCTTGAAGCGTGCCCTTTCGCGTTCCCGCTCGTCCAAGGAACGGTCCTCTAGAAGTATCCACAAGGACACGTAGGTGGAGAAAACCTCACACAAAGGTGTGCTAGCACCTTGGTAAGATTCGGCCAAGCAAGGAGGAGAGGGAGAGGGAGAGCTTGAGGAAGAAGAAAGGAGTGAATGAGGCTTCAATGAAAAAATTCATTTCTTTCCCCTCACTAAAGTGGCCGGCCACCTCTCCAAGAGTAACCCCCATTTCTCATTTAATGCCTCATTAAAAGAGAATGGGTATGTAACTCCCATGCGGTGGCACACCATGATGATGTGGAACATCATCATTGGTCCACCTAATGCCAACTCACCAATGAGGTGGCAAAAGGTCAAGTCAAAATTGCCCTTTGGTCTTCCTTCTCAAGTCAAGTCAAACTTGACCCAATCTCTACCATGGTGGATCTAATCCAACCATTTGATTCAAGCCAACTTAATATAATGAATCTAATTCATTTAATTAAATTGATTCAATGAGTCAAAATCTAAATTAGACTCATTGAACACATGAATCAACTTGAGTCGAACTCAAGTTAGCCCAATTAGGATTACTCTTAATCCAATTTGATTCATCACATGAATCTAATCCTCTTGGTTCATCATATGAACCTAATCACCATCTAATTGTCCTAAGTGTGTGACCCTATAGGTTCTTGTAACGTTGGCAATTCCGTAAACCATTTAGGAGCATAAGTAATGAGCGGTATCTAGCAACACATCATTACTACCCAAATTACAAGAAATGTCGAGATCCAACATCACCTTGTGACTACTAATTGTGACTCCTCACAATATATGACAAGTGTCCTTCTATCCTAGACATCTAGATTGATCAATGTGAGGCATAGACCGTGTCATCCTCTAATCAATCTAAATCTTGAACTCCAAGTAGACTCACTCGATCAAATGAGCTCAACATCTAATGTTGACTCATTTGGCCATGGCCATGCACTTAGTGATCTCACTATATCAAGAATACCGATGTCGCTCCCGTCATATGGGAGGGACAGATCCCATCTACATCACTCACATCCCTCTGCATAATTCGTTATATACCCAGTAACCGCCTTTATAGTCCACCCAGTTACGGGTGACGTTTGACGAAACCAAAGTACATAACTCCTTATGTAGGGATCCATGGTGACTTCAGGTCTAAGGACTAATAGTCATACTAATAGCCACATGAGAAAGTATATGACACTCATATAACGATCCATGATACTTTCTTATGGCGGGTCATTCAGTATACATTCTCCAATGTATACCCATGTGTCAGCTTGATATCTCTATATCCATGACTTGTGAGATCAAGTCATCGAGCTGACCTACATGCTAGTCTTATTGCATTAACATTGTCCCTGAATGTTAATACTCGACTAGGAATGATTTAGAGTAGTGTTCCCTATATCATCTCACTATCGATTCAACTAATCGATTGATATAGGTATGAACCTTCTACTCAAGGACGCTATTATACTTAGTCTATTTGGCACTAATACAAATAAGTATAATAACCAAACAAATGCCTTTATAGATATACAAGAATATGATACAATGAGTCCATACAATCATCAAATGATTGGCTCCAGGGCTCTAACTAACACCGGCACCATTGGACGAGCGGGATTCGCGAAAGGCACGCATCAAGGGTGAAACTCATACTCTAATATAGATCTAGAGTTTGTAAACTCGTACTCGAAATGTTTTCGAAGTTTTATTCTTCGCACGGATCCGGTGGCGGGACTTTCAGGGTTTCCGCGACGCGAAAAAGCGATTTTCGCGGCCCGAAAAACCCAACGGTGGTATCAGAGCCACATGCGAAGACTTGTACGAGTTTATTTTGATTTTTTATGGAAAATATAGCTTCTGTGATTTTCTATAAATTTAAGTTTTTATGGTTTTTTTATGGGTAATTTTCTCGTAGAAGCAAAGCACAAGTGTTTATACACTTGTAGGCTTTGACTACCGAGAAGTTTTTCCCGAAACGGCATGGTTTCACCCCAAAAATTTTTGGGACAGCGGATTAAGGTGCTGTAGGATCGCTTTGGGACACTCGCGATGGTTAGATTGCAGGTAGGGGCGCTGCCCCTGGCCCCGCAAGGGGATTCGTTCCGCGATTGCGCCCGAATATCGCTAAATGGGACCGCCGGGAAATTTTACTCGTAAAAAATTGTAAAATTAGTATTAAAATTACAAAAAATTATGGAAATTACATAATTTAGAATTATGTATAATTTGTGATAGTCATGGCCCAAAAGACCCAATCTGATTGGATTTGTGTTGTAATTCATATTACGGCCTGCGCGCCGTCATTTGTGTTGTGCGTGTTGTACATTTGATTCGCAACCTGCGCGTCGTGCCTTTCTCTATTATTTATTCTTATTGTAAATTAGTTTAGACTCGAATGTAACTCGAGTTTCAAAATTTTAATGTACAAAATTGGAGCGGTGGAAGGTCCACTCGAGACGGAGTTACGAGGAGGGCGTGAGCAACACAAGGTGGTCAAAGGGAGGCGCTTGAGAAGTTGTTGACCCTAGGTTGACCATCCGATCTTCTCATTGGCTTGAGAAGATCGTAGTAGGGTCATGACTAATCACGAATTAATTTAATTAATTGCTTGTGTGTATGTGATGCATGATTAGTAATTAATTAGTGCCTAACGATTAGATTAGATCTAAATCGTGTACATGATGCACCCTTTCTAGTAGATTAGATCTATCACGTATTTGATACACATCAACGATTAGATTAGATCTAAATCATGTCAACTCTAATGCCTACCGTGCCGTGATACTTATCACTACCTTGATCACATGTGTTGTTGAATCTGCCAAAGCAGAGAAATACATATTATCTTGGTAGGGTACGGAGGGACAATCTTGGTCCCGCTTATCAACGCATGGGCGAATACAAACTCAATTAGATTGAGTATTCCTAGTTAACTCAGTTGGATCAAGTACAACTATAGGCATATTTCCAATAGTTGGAATGATAGGACATAAATCACATTTATATTAATTCTTGGGCGTATTAGCCAAAGCTAACTCAAGTTTTAATATAAATTTGGATAATGATCCTATAAACAAGAGTTGCATAGAGATGTAATTGGTAAATCGTTACCTACCGATCATACTAAATCTTGGACATATTAGCCAAAGCTAACTCAAGGGTTAGTATAATGTGGATCTTGTCCCACATGAATTATAGAATTTAGTGAGAGCATCATTTAGTTAAAGGCCTAATTAAATGATTTAAAAGAATATGAAATTTATTTTCTGCATTTTTCTATTGTAGATAACCATGACGTCGAATACGAACACCTTCTCTCTGCGTTCTGTCCTTGAGAAGGACAAGCTCAATGAAGCAAATTTCCTAGACTTGTACAGGAACTTGAGAATAGTTCTCACCCAGGAACGTAAACTGTACGTTCTGGAGCAGCCCATTCCGGAGGCTCCTCCTACCAATGCCACGCGAGTAGACAAAGATGCTTATAAGAAGCATCAAGATGACGCATTAGATGTGTCCTGTCTAATGCTCGCGACCATGAACTCTGAGTTTCAAAAGCAACACGAGTTAATGGGCACTTACGATATGGTTGAACATCTTCGTCAACTGTATCAAGGACAAGCGAGACATGAGAGATTTGAGATCTCAAGGGCACTGTTTCAGTGCAAGATGTCAGATGGGGCTCCCGTAGGCCCATATGTACTCAAAATGATTGGGTACATAGAAAACCTACAGAGATTGGATTTCCGCTTGGCCAAGAGCTGGCCAATGACTTGATCTTGCAATCCTTGCCGGATAGCCATAGTCAGTTCGTTCTAAACTACAATATGAACGAAATTGACAAGCCACTGCCCGAACTGCTTAGCATGTTAAGAACTGCTGAGCTGAACCTTAAGAAGGCTAAGCCCCACTCTGTTCTGATGGTTCAAAAACACAAGGGCAAGGGAAAGTCCCTAGCCAAGGGAAAAGGCAAGGCACTGAAGCCGAAAGGAGGGGTCGCCAAGGATGCTACCTGCTTCCACTGCGGTCAGACCGGGCACTGGAAGAGGAACTACAAGATGTACCTGGAAGATCTTAAGAAGAATGGAAGTGAGACTTCCACTTCAGGTATATATGTTATAGAAGTCAATCTATCTATTTCTTCATCATGGGTATTAGATACCGGATGTGCTTCTCACATTTATACTAATGTGCAGGAGCTGAGAAATAGCAGGGCATTGGCGAAGGACGAGGTGGACCTACGCGTAGGCAATGGAGCACGGGTTGCTGCTGTTGCTGTAGGGACTTATCATCTATCTCTGCCCTCTGGGCTTGTATTAGAATTAGATGAATGTTGTTATGTGCCTGCTTTAACTAAGAACATAATTTCAGTTTCTCGTTTGGACAAGAAAGGTTTCTCTTTTATAATTAAGGACAAATGTTGTTCTGTTTATTTAAAAGATATGTTCTATTGTAGTGCACCTCTGATGAACGGACTCTACATTCTAGACCTTGAGAGCCCTATCTATAACATAAATACCAAAGAGGTTCAAGTCAAATGACAAGAACCAAACCTATCTCTGGCACTGTCGCATAGGTCATATAAATGACAAGCGCTTATCCCAGCTCCATAAGGATGGTTTGCTGGACTCATTTGATTTTGAATCTTATGAGACGTGCGAGTCATGCCTACTAGGCAAGATGACCAAGACTCCCTTTAGTGGGCACAGCGAAAGAGCGACTGATTTGTTAGAACTCATACATAGTTATGTATGTGGCCCTTTCAATGTCGCTGCTAGAGGCGGTTATAGGTACTTCATCACATTTACTAATGACTTCAGTAGATATGGTTATGTGTACTTGATGACACATAAGTCAGAATCCTTTGAAAAGTTCAAAGAATTCAAGAATGAAGTACAGAACCAGCTTGGCAAGAGTATTAAAATACTTCGATCAGATCGAGGTGGAGAATACCTTAGCCATGAGTTTCATGACTACCTAGCTGAGTGTGGGATTCAATCCCAGCTCACTCCTCCTGGAACACCACAGTGGAATGGTATATCCGTAAGGAGGAATCGAACCATATTAGATATGGTACGATCTATGATCAGTCACACAGATCTTCCAACATTCCTTTGGAGCTATACTCTAGACACGGAAGCTTTTATACTCAACCGAGCTCCATCCAAGGCCGTGATAAAGACACCATATAGGATATGGACTGGGAGAGATGCCCAGGTGTCTTTCATGAGGATTTAGGGTTGTGAGGCTTACGTTCGACGTCAAGTCTCAGACAAGTTAGGACCCAAATCCGACAAGTGCTACTTTATTGGATATCCCAAGGAAACTAAGGGATATTACTTCTACATTCCCAGTCAGCACAAGGTAGTTGTGGCAAAGACTAGGGTATTTCTAGAAAGGGACTTTGTTTCTAGAAAGACTAGTAGGAGTACGTTCGATCTTGAAGAAGTTCAAGATGCGGACCATAGCACTGAAGCCTCGATGGAAGTTGAACTGGAACCACAAAGTGTTGTGGATGATGTTGTTCCACAAAGAGTTGAGGAACAAGAACGAGTTCAATTAGACATACCTCTTCGTAGGTCTGATAGGGTACGTCGTCAGCCTGAGAGATACTCATTTATCTTGTCTGACCATGATGACGTTGTGCTCATAGAGGATGAGCCTACCACCTATCAGGAAGCTGTGATGAGACCAGATTCCGAGAAATGGCTAGAGGCCATGAGATCCGAGATGGAATCCATGTACACCAACCAAGTATAGACTTTGGTTGATCCACCTGAAGGGGTAAAACCCATTGGGTGTAAGTGGGTCTTTATGAGAAAGACTGACATGGATGGACTTATCTATAAGGGTCGCTTGGTAGCTAAAGGTTTCAAGCAGATTCATGCTATTGACTATGATGAAACCTTTTCTCCAATAGCGATGTTTAACTCCATTCGGATCATGCTTGCTATTGTAGCTTACCATGACTATGAGATATGGCAGATGGATGTCAAAACCGCGTTTCTGAATGGAAACCTACTTGAGGATGCGTACATGACACAACCTAAGGGTTTTGTAGATCCACAGCATACTAGCAGAGTATGCAAGCTGCATAGGTCCATTTATGGACTAAAGCAAGCTTCTCGGAGCTGGAATCTTCGATTTGATGATGCAATCAAATAGTTTGGTTTTATCAAGAACGAAGATGAGCCTTGTGTCTACAAGAAGGTTGTAGGGGATATAGTTATCTTCCTCATATTGTATGTCGATGACTTACAACTCATTGGGAAGGACATCTCTTTGCTTCAGTCTGTCAAGACCTGGCTAGGGAGTTGCTTCTCAATGAAGGACTTAGGTGAGGCATCCCGCATTCTAGGCATACAGATCTATAGAGATAGATCTAAGAGATTGCTTGGCCTAAGTCAGAGTACATATATTGACAAGGTACTCCTTCGGTTTGCCATGCAGAACTCCAAAAAGGGATATCCGCTGATGTCACATAGCGTGAGTCTTTCGAAGACTCAAGGTCCCTCTTCTAGGGAGGAGAGAGACCGCATGGATTAGATCCCTTATGCCTCAATCATAGGATCTATCATGTACGCCATGTTATGTACTTGACCTGAAGTCTCATATGCATTGAGCATGATGAGCAGATACCAGTCAGATCCAGGTGAAAGTCACTGGATAGCGGTCAAGAATATTCTTAAGTATTTAAGAAGGACTAAAGAATATTTCTTGACATATAGAGGTAATGATGAGCTAGCTGTAAAGGGTTACAGTGTTGTCAGCTTCCAAACTGATCAGGATGATTATCGATCGCAGTCAGGGTTCGTATTTTGCATAAATAGTGGTGCTGTGAGTTGGAAGAGTTTAAAGCAGGACACAGTAGCTGATTCTACGATAGAGGCCGAGTATATTGCTGCATCAGAGGCAGCAAAGGAGGAATTTTGGATACGCAAGTTCATCACTGAACTTGGGGTGGTTTCTAGTATCGCTGATCCCATTAAGCTCTATTGTGACAACAATGGAGCTATAGCACAGGCGAAGGAACCTCGCTCACACTAGCGGACCAAACACATACTACGGCGCTTCCATCTCATTCGAGAGATTATCGAGAGAGGAGATGTGAAGATATGCAGAGTACCTACAGAGGCTAACATCGCAGATCCCTTGAACAAGGCTTTGGCACAGAGGAAGCATGCTGGTCACACTAGGTCATTGGGGCTTAGAGCCTACACTGAATGGCACTAGTGCTAGTAGGAGATTGTTAGTTAGAGCCTTAGAGCCAATCATTTGATGATTGTATTATGGACTTGTTGCATCATATTCTTATATAAATAAAGGCATTAGTTTTTGGTAATTATACTTACTTGTATTAGTTCCAAATAAACTAAGTATAATAGCGTCCTTGAGTAGAAGGTTCTCACCTATATCAATCGGTTAGTTGAACAGATAGTGAGATGATATAGGGAACACTACTCTTAATCATTCCTAGTCGTGTATTAACATTCAGGGACAATGTTAATGCAATAAGACTAGCATGTAGGTCAACTCGATGACTTGATCTCACAAGTCATGGATATAGAGATATCAAGTTGACACATGGGTATGTATTGGAGAATGTATACTGAATGACCCGTCATGAGAAAGTATTGTGGATCGTTATATGTGTGTCATATACTTTCTCATGTGGCTATTAGTATGACTACTAGTCCTTGGACCTGAAGTCATCATGGATCCCTACATAAGGAGTTATGTACTTTGGTTTCGTCAAACATCACCCGTAACTGGGTGGACTATAAAGGCGATTACTGGGTATGTAATGAATTATACAGAGGGATGTGAGTGATGTAGATGGGATCTATCCCTCCAATATGACGGGAGCGACATCGATATTCTTGATAGAGTGAGACCACGAAGTGCATGGCCATGCCCAAATGAGTCAATATGAGATATTGACCTCATTTGATTTAGTGAGTCTACTTGGAGTCCAAGATTTAGATTGATCAGAGGATGACACGGTCTATTCCTCTCATTGATCAATCTAGATGTCTAGGATAGAAGGACACTTGTCATATATTGTGTGGAGTCACAATTAGTAGTCACAAGGTGATGTTGGATCTTAACATTCTTGTAACTTGGGTAGTAATGATGTGTTGCTAGATATTGCTCATTACTTATGCTCCTAAATGGGTTTAGGGGCATTGCCAACGTTACAAGAACCTATAGGGTCACACACTAAGGACAATTAGATGGAGATTAGGTTCATATGATGAACCAAGAGGATTAGATTCATGTGATGAATCAAATTGGATTAAGAGTAATCCTAATTGGGCTAATTGAGTTGGACTCAAGTTGATTCATGTGTTCAATTAGTCTAATTTAGATTATGACTCATTGAATCAATTTAATTAAATGAATTAGATTCATTATATTAAATTGTCTTGAATTAAATGGTTGGATTAGATTAACCATGAGAGAGATTAAGTCAAGTTTTACTTGACTTGAGAGGAAGATGAAGAGTCAAGTGTGACTTGACTTTATGCCACCTCATTGGTGAGTTGGCATTAATTGGGCCAATGATGATACTCCACATCATCATGGTTACTTAAGTGGGATGCCACCTCATGAGAGTTACCAAGAGTTGTGACTCTTGGCATTCCATGGAGATTACAACACCTCTTAATGTGGCTGACCACATGAATTGCATGAATGAGTTTCATTTTGCAAGTGTAACTCTCATCGTCGATAAACACGATGATAAATTTGTCGAGGTATTTTTTGAACACTCTGTTCATTAAGTCCATGAAGACCGCACGTGCATTAGTCACACCAAAAGGCATGTCTACAAACTCGTAGTGTCCATATCTGGTCCTGAAAGCTGTTCTGGGTATATCACTTTTGTTCACTTTCAACTGAAGGTACTCGTAGCGCAGGTCTATCTTAGAGAACACTGTTGACCCCTTTAGCTGATCAAATAGATCATCTATTCTGGGAAGAGGGTACTTGTTCTTAACTGTTACTTTCTTCAGTGCTCTATAATCTATGCACATCCGCATAGATCCGTCTTTCTTCTAAACTAACAACACTGGAGTTCTCCGTAGTAAATGACTAAGACGGATGAAACCTTTGTCAAGCAGCTCTTGGAGTTGTTCTTACAGCTCTTTCAGCTCTACTGGGGACATCCAGTACGGAGCTTTTGAAATTGGACCAGTACCAGGAACCAACTCAATTTCAAACTTCACTTCTCTGTTGGGAGGTAGTCCAGGTAGCTCTTCTAGAAATACCTCTGGATACTCACAGACTACCCGAACATCTTCCTACTTGGGTCTTTTTATTCTTCTGTATTCACAATGTACGCAAGAAAACCAGCACACCCTTTAGCTAACATCTAGTGAGCTGTTAGAGAAGAGAGGAATTTCTGGGTCTTTCTCTTT
The DNA here is from genome assembly GCF_018446385.1 of Zingiber officinale. Classification (NCBI taxonomy): domain Eukaryota; kingdom Viridiplantae; phylum Streptophyta; class Magnoliopsida; order Zingiberales; family Zingiberaceae; genus Zingiber; species Zingiber officinale. Next base: position 52,331,600 of record NC_055992.1, on the reverse strand, counting down.
AGGACTCCCGTGAAATCAAAGGATGGTTCACCTTCTGGGCTGAAAATCACTTTCTTTCTGCGGCAGTCCACCGAAGCACTATACTTACTGAGGAAATCCATACCCAGAATAACATCGAAATCCTGCATCGTAAGGACTACTAAATTAACATATAGCTCTCGGTCTGAAATTCTGACTGGTACATCCCGAAGCCAATAGTTGGACTCCATGACTTCCCAGAAGGTAGGGTTGTCAAGAACTTGGAGTTCATGCTCTTTGTAGCCACCTGAAATTCCTTAGCAACTGGCACTAATACAAAAGAATGGGTCGCCCCAGTATCAAATAGTAGAGTAACTAAATGCTGGAAAATAACTACTTGACCTGTTACGACCGTGGAGGCACTAGCAGCTTCCTCTTTAGTGAGGGAGAATACTCTGGCATTGGCTAGAACTGGTGGGGCTTCAAACCTTCCTTGATTGAGCTGAGGTCCATCCGGAGTTGCAAGCATGTAGTGTAACTGAGGCTTGCTCCCGTATGGCTCTGCCTGTTGCTGAGGTGCCTTAAACTTGTTAGAGCATGCTTTAGCCAGATGTCCTTCTTGTCCACACGAATAACATCCAGTCATACCCAAAAGACAGGCTCCTGAATGCAGTCTCCCACATTTGGGACAGGGAGGGAACTTGGCCTGCTTGTTTATTGGACCTCCCTTTTGGCTACCTCCTGTATTCCATCATTTCCTTTTGTTATCCTTGCCTTTCCAGTTCTGCTTACTTGCCTGGGGTTTCTGACTCCCCGCTGTCATGTCCTCTATCTTGACAGGCTTGAGTTGCGTTTGTTGTGCCTTGATGCTGTTCAGATAGTGCTCAGTGACTAATGCCCTGCTGACCAACTATTCACCAGTCTGTGGTCGGTGAGTTCCACTACTCACGTTAAGTGCTATTTCTGGCCTCAGCATTCGGAGCATCAGTCTGACTCGTTCTTTCTCTGTACTTGCTAACTCTAGGCAGAGATGAGCTAGCCTGTTGAATCTTTTGACTGCTTCTTCTACTGGCAGGTCACCTTGTCTGAATTCTATAAACTCCTCATAATGTTTATTGGTGATTCGTTGGCGGAAGAATTCTTCGTAAAACTCTATCTCAAAATCAGCCCAGCTTATCTGGTTGGCTGCTCTCTTGCTCTTAACCCTCTCCCACCACATACGAGCTTCTCCAGATAGGCACATGGAGGAACATTTGACTTTTTCGACTTCTGGCCAATCAAGAAGCTCCATTGTGCTCTCTAGTGTCTGTTAGTTAGAGCCCTAGAGCTAATCATTTGATGATTGTATTATGGACATGTTGTATCATATTCTTATATAAATAAAGGCATTTGTTTTGGTTATTATAATTACTTATATTGGTGCCAAATAACTAATTATAATAGCGTCCTTGAGTAGACTGTTCTTACCTATATCAATCGGTTAGTTGAACCGATAGTGAGATGATATAGGGAACACTACTCTTAATCATTCTCAGTCGAGTATTAACATTCAGGGATAATGTTAATGCGACGAGACTAGCATGTAGGTCAACTCGATGACTTGATCTCACAAGTCGTGGATATAGAGATATCAACTTGACACATGGGTATACATTGGAGAATGTATACAGAATGACCTGCCATGAGAAAGTATCATGGATCGTTATATCAGTGTTATATACTCTTGTTGGTGCAGCGGAGGCCGGCAAGAGGGGGGTGAATTGCTGAAAACACAAAATAAAAATACCCTCCTCGTATTTCAACTCAATTAATGCAATAGTAAATAAAGTAAAGGCAGAAATAAAATTAAACCAAGCAAGGAAATAGAAATTAAGTAGAAAACAGGATTTAACCTGGTTACAACCAAGGAGATTGTTAATCCAGGGCAGTAAGAAAAAGCTCAGTAGAAAAATCTCCTTTGCTGAAGGCGGAGAAGCCTTTTACACTTTGGAAGCTTAGAACTATTGCTAGGAATGGCTACACAATGATTGCTTGAGTTGTTGTTGAATTCCTAGCTCCAGGGGCCTTTATATAGGCCCTGGAAATCTTATCCCGAGAGTCCAAGGCGCCTCCAACAGGGTTCAAGGTGCCTCCAACTCGATCTGCGGATAAAACTTTATCCGCAGCGCAAACGGTCAAACTGGACTGCTCAAGGCGCCTTGAACAGGCTTCAAGGCGCCTTCAAAGGCGCCTTCAAGCTACAAGAATCTCGCCACGAATTTCGCCAAGAATTTGACTCTTTTTTTTCGCTTTGGCTCAAGCTCCGTTCTTTGGGTGATTGCGCCAACCGAATAGGGCTCACCGAACCCACCCCGCCTTTCCACGAGCGCCTTCCGTCCCGCTTAACGCCCTCAAACGCCGCGACGCTCTTCATGCCCACCGAGTACTCTTCAGCTCTACGCCCCACGGACGCACCGAGCGCCGCTCCCTTCCGTGCCGTCCTTCTCGCTGCCGCCTTCCGCCGACTTCGGCTTCTAAGCTCCTGCACACTGCATACGTGGATCAAACACAGCAGGACCTAACTAACTTGGTTGATCACATCAAAACTATCACGGGGTCCAACAATCTCCCCCTTTTTGATGTGCATCAACCCAAGTTCAAGTTAGGGTTAAAATAGACATAAAGAGTAATTTTAAAGAAAAAATTACTAAACTAACAAGTTAAGCATAATTTTTGCAATTAGTAAAATTGCAACACTTTTTATAAAAATAATAACAGAAATTTTAAATATTTCTAACTCCCCCTAAACTTGTACTTGTCTCTCCCCCTTTGATCACAGCAAAAATGGGGTTCTAATTAGAGGGAACTTTTTAAAAAATTCTAAGGATTTTCCAAAAAAAAATTCAAGTCAAAAAGCAAATTAAGTCTTTAGAATTTTTCAGGATAAAATATTTCTAAAAATGAATTTATAAACAAAATTTTCAAAAATGTTTGATTAAACTTTCAAAGCATTATTTAATTTTAATTTTTAAATGCTTTTTCAGAAAGTTAATTAAAACTTTCATTTCAATATTTCAGCTTCCAGGTCGTGGCGAGGCACTAGGCCTTCTTGGTTATTAGAACAACAACCACTTCCTTGACAAAGCTTTATAAAGAAATTTACTATTTAATTTTCTTCTCTAAAAGCGCTAAGTTTAATATTTCAACTAAGATCAGATATTATGATTTTTAAATTTCAATTTTAACTTCTCATAAGTTCTTAATTCACAGTTTTTTAGAATTATGGCAAAAAATATTGAGCATGCAAAAAATTGTACATTTTCTATTGTTAGTTTGTCAAAATCTTTTAATTGACAAATTGTGTCTTTTAACTCAATATTCTTTAATAGTTTTTCAGTTTTTAATTTAAAATATTCTTTCGACGAAATAATTTGTAATTCATGAAAATCTTTCGGCAATATTTCATTTGAAGCAATTAATTTGCCTAGAGGTGGAGACCATACCTGACTTACCTTGTCAGTGGTTGATTCTCCCCCTGTCAAGTTGTTTTCGTCTTCTGATGTTTCTCCCCCTTCATCGATGCTCATTTGTGAAGAGCATTCTAGGTCTTCAAGTTGGAGTTCGGCTACTGGTTCTGTCTCGGCACTTACCTCAGTTTCGGACTCTTCTGACGTCGGATCAGTGTCCATCGAGGGGTCGGATTCAACTTCAATTTGTTCTTCGTGGAGTTTTAAGAACTTTTCCCAAAGTTCTTTTGCGCTATTGTACTCTCCGACTTTGTCGAGATCTTCATTTGGTATTGTGGTTAGAAGATGAAATTCAGCCCGTGCATTTGCCATAAACTCGTCACGTTGCTTCTCGTTCCAGAGGTATTTCTCGAGCTCTTCTCCGTTTGCTTTCTTTGGTGCTTCATAACCAGATTTCATTATTAAATAAATAGAAAAATCGGAGTTAAGGTATACCTCCATCTTTTATTTCCATGAAGCAAACTCCCCCTCGAATGCAGGTGGGTAGTCACTGTCTCCGGCCATCGTTTTGATCGTTGTGCGTCAGTCGGCGGTTAGTCCTTCTGAGCGGTCTGGCTCTGATACCACTTGTTGGTGCAGCGGAGGCCGGCAAGAGTGGGGTGAATTGCTGAAAACACAAAATAAAAATACCCTCCTCGGATTTCAACTCAATTAATGCAATAGTAAATAAAGTAAAGGCAGAAATAAAATTAAACCAAGCAAGGAAATAGAAATTAAGTAGAAAACAGGATTTAACCTGGTTACAACCAAGGAGGTTGTTAATCCAGGGCAGTAAGAAAAAGCTCATTAGAAAAATCTCCTTTACTGAAGGCGGAGAAGCCTTTTACACTTTGGAAGCTTAGAACTATTGCTAGGAATGGCTACACAATGATTGCTTGAGTTGTTGTTGAATTCCTAGCTCCAAGGGCCTTTATATAGGCCCTGGAAATCTTATCCCGAGAGTCCAAGGCGCCTCCAACAGGGTTCAAGGCGCCTCCAACTCGATCTGCGGATAAAACTTTATCCGCAGCGCAAACGGTCAAACTGGACTGCTCAAGGCGCCTTGAACAGGCTTCAAGGCGCCTTCAAAGGCGCCTTCAAGCTTGTTTAAGGCGCCTTCAAGCTACAGTAACTTCTGCTACAGTAATTTCCAGCTTCTTTTGACTCTTTTTCTTTTTCGCTTTGGCTTTCGAAGCTCCGTTCTTTTGGGTGATTGCGACCAACCGGCATAACGTCCCTCGAACGCCGCGCACGCTCTTCACACCCACCGGAGTACTCTTCTGCAGCTCTCTCGTCCTTCGGACGCACCGAACCCGTCGGCAACCTTCCCGTGTCGTCCTTCTCGTTAGCTGCGTCTTCCGCTCGACTTCCTGTGCTTCTAAGCTCCTGCACACTCAGACACAGGGATCAAACACAGCAGGACCTAACTAACTTGGTTGATCACATCAAAACTATCACGAGGTCCAACAACTTTCTCATGTGGCTATTAGTATGACTATTAGTCCTTGGACCTGAAGTCAACATGGTTCCCTACATAAGGAGTTACGTACTTTGGTTTCGTCAAACATCACTCGTAATTTGGTGGACTATAAAGGCGATTACTAGGTATGTAACAAATTATGCGGAGGGATGTAAGTGATGTAGATGGGATCTATCCCTCCTATATGACGAGAGTGACATCGATATTCTTGATAGAGAGAGACCACGAAGTGCATGGCCATGGCCAAATGAGTCAATATGAGATATTGAGCTCATTTGATTAAGTGAGTCTACTTGAAGTTCAAGATTTAGATTGGTCAGAGGATGACACGGTCTATGCCTCACATTGATCAATCTAGATGTCTAGGATAGAAGGGCACTTGTCATATATTGTGATGAGTCACAATTAGTAGTCACAAGGTGATGTTGGATCTCAACATTCTTGTAACTTGGGTAGTAATGATGTGTTGCTAGATACCACTAATTACTGATGCTCCTAAATGGGTTTAGGGGCATTGCCTGTTAGTTAGAGACCTAGAGACAATCATTTAATTATTATATTATGGACTTGTTGTATCATATTTTATATAAATAAAGGCATTAGTTTTTGATTATTATACTTACTTGTATTGGTGCCAAATAAACTAAGTATAATAGCGTCCTTGAGTAGAAGGTTCTCACCTATATCAATCGATTAGTTGAACCGATAGTGAGATGATATAGGGAACACTACTCTTAATCATTCCTAGTCGTGTATTAACATTCAGGGACAATGTTAATGCAATAAGACTAGCATGTAGGTCAACTCGATGACTTGATCTCACAAGTCATAGATATAGAGATATCAGGTTGACACATGGGTATGCATTGGAGAATGTATACTGAATGACCCGCCATGAGAAAGTATCGTGGATCGTTATATGAGTGTCATATACTTTCTCATGTGGCTATTAGTATGACTACTAGTCCTTGGACCTGAAGTCACCATGGATCCCTACATAAGGAGTTATGTACTTTGGTTTCGTCAAACGTCACCCGTAACTGGGTGGACTATAAAGGCGATTACTGGGTATGTAACGAATTATGCAGAGGAATGTGAGTGATGTAGATGGGATCTCTCCCTCCTATATGACGGGAGAGACATCGATATTCTTGATAGAGTGAGACCACGAAGTGCATGGCCATGCCCAAATGAGTCAATATGAGATATTGAGCTCATTTGATTTAGTGAGTCTACTTGGAGTTCAAGATTTTGTTTGATCAGAGGATGACACGGTCTATGCCTCACATTGATCAATCTAGATGTCTAGGATAGAAGGACACTTATTATATATTGTGAGGAGTCACAATTAGTAGTCACAAGGTGATGTTGGATCTCAACATTCTTATAACATGGGTTGTAATGATGTGTTGCTAGATACTACTCATTACTTATGCTCCTAAATGGGTTTAGGGGCATTGCCAACGTTACAAGAACCTATAGGGTCACACACTAAGGACAATTAGATGGATATTAGGTTCATATGATGAACCAAAAGGATTAGATTCATGTGATGAATCAAATTGGATTAAGAGTAATCCTAATTGGGCTAATTGAGTTAGACTCAAGTTGATTCATGTGTTCAATGAATCTAATTTAGATTATGACTCATTGAATCAATTTAATTAAATGAATTAGATTCATTATATTAAATTGGCTTGAATTAAATGGTTGGATTAGATCAACCATGAGAGAGATTAAGTCTAGTTTGACTTGACTTAAGAGGAAGATGAAGAGTCAAGTTTGACTTGACTTTATGCCTCCTCATTGGTGAGTTGGCATTGAGTGGGCCAATGATGATGCTCCACATCATCATGGTTGCTTAAGTGGGATGCCACCTCATGGGAGTTACCAAGAGTTGTGACTCTTGGCATTCCATGAAGGTTACAACACCTCTTAATGTGGCTGGCCATATGAATTGCATGAATGAGTTTCATTTTGCAAGTGTAACTCTCATCTTCTTCCTCCTAGTGCTCTCTCTTCTTGCTCTTCCTCTCCTCATCTTGCCGAAACCTACTAAGGTGCTAGCACACTTTAGTTTGGTGATCTCCTTCTTGTGTTCGTGTGGATACTTCGAGAGGGTTGTCTACTTTGACAATCTTGAGATCCGACACCATTAGACGAGCGTGATTCGCGAAAGACACGCATCAAGGGTCAAACTCATACTCTAATGTAGATCTAGAGTTTGTAAACTTGTACTCGTAATGTTTTTGAAGTTTTATTTTTCACACGGATCCGGGGACGGGGCTTTTGGGGTTTCCGCGATGCGAAAAAGCGGTTTTCACGGCCCAAAAAACTCAACATTGCCAACGTTACAAGAATCTATAGGGTCACACACTAAGGACAATTAGATGGAGATTAGGTTCATATGATGAACCAAGAGGATTAGGTTCATGTATTGAACCAAATTGGATTAAGACTAATCCAAGTTAGGCTAATTGAGTTGGACTCAAGTTGATTCATGTGTTCAATGAGTCTAATTTATATTATGACTCATTGAATCAATTTAATTAAATGAATTAGATTCATTTTATTAAGTTGGTTTGAATCAAATGGTTAGATTAGATCAACGATGAGAGAGATTTGGTCAAGTTTGACTTGACTTGAGAAGGAAGATAAAAGGTCAAGTTTGACTTGACCATTTGCCATCTCATTTGTGAGTTGGCAATAGGAGGACTAATGATGATGTGTCACATCATCAAAGCTAGCACATGTTTGTGCCACATCATGAAGGTTACAAACCCCTTTCCATTTAATGTGGTCGGCCACATTAATTGTAAGGGTGTTACAATTGTGGCTGGCCACTCAAAATGAATGAGAATGATTTTTTTTTTTCATTCAAGGCATTCATTCTATCTTCTTCCTCCTTGAGCTCTTTCTTCTCTCCCTCTCATCCTACCTTGGACGAACCCTACTAAGGTGCTAGCACACTTTAGTTTGGTTTTCTCCCTCTTTTGTTCGTGTGGATACGTGTAGAGGATTGTCTACTTTGACAATCTTGAGATCCGACACTTTGGACGAGCGGGATTCGCGAAGGGCGCGCATCAAGGGTAAAAACTCTTAACCATCTAGAACTCTAATGTAGATCTAGATTTAGTAAACTCGTACTCGAAGGTTTATCGAAATTTTATTCTTCGCACGGATCCGGTGACGGGGGTTTCAGGGTTTCCGCGACGCGAAAAAGCGATTTTCGCGGCCCGAAAAGTCAAACAGTGGTATCAGAGCCACGTGCGAAGTCTTGTACGAGTTTATTTTGTATTTTTATGAAAAATAGCAGTTCTGTAATATTCTGTAAATATCCTATTTTTATAGTTTTTATGGGTATTTTTCTCATAGAAGCGAAGCACAAGTGTTTCGACACTTGTAGGCTTCGACTACCGAGAAGATTTTTCAGAAACGGCAAGGTTTCGCCCCAAATCATTTTGGGACAGTGGGCTAAGGTGTTGTAGGATCGCTAAGGAACACTCGCGATGGTTAGATCACGGATAGGGGCGCTGCCCTTGGCCCCGCAAGGGGATTCGTTCCGCGATTGTGCCCGAAAACCCGCTAAACGGAACTGCCGGGAATTTTACTCATAAAAATTATAAAAATTGTAGTAAAAATTACAGAAAATTATAGAAAAAACATAATTTAGAATTATGTATTATTTTTTGATAGTCATGGCCCCAAAAGACCCAATCTAATTGGAAATGTGTTGTAATTCATAATACGTCCTGCGTGCCGTCATGTGATGTGCGTGTTGTATATTTGATTCACGACCTGCCCGTCGTGCCTTTCTCTATTTTTATATTCTTGTTGTAAATTAGTTTAGACTCGAATGTAACTCGAGTTTCAAAATTGTAATGTACAAAATTGGAGCGGTGGAAGGTCCACTCGAGACGGAGTTACGAGGAGGGTGCGAGCAACACAAGGTGGTCAAAGGGAGAAGCTTAAGAAGATGTTAACCCTAGGTTGACCATCCGATCTTCTCATTGGCTTGAGAAGATCGTAGTAGGGCCATGACTAACCATAAAATTTAATTAATTGCTTGTGTGTGTATGTGAATTAGTGCCTAACGATTAGATTAGATCTAAATCATGTACAAGATGCACCCTCTCGATTAGATTAGATCTCAATCGCGTCAACTCAAATGCCTACCGTGCCGTGATACCTATCACTACCTCAATCACATGTGTTGTTGAATCTACCAAAGCAGAGCAACACATATTATCTTGGTAAGGTACAGAGGGACAATCTTGGTCCCACTTATCAACGCATGGGTGAGTACAACTCAATTAGATTGAGTAACTAGTTAACTCAATTGGATCGAGTTTAACTATAAGCATTTTCCAATGGTTGGTAGATAGATCAAAATCACATTTATATTAATTCTTGGGTGTATTAGCCAAAGCTAACGCGAGTTTTAATATAAATGCGGATCTTGATCCTATAAACAAGAGTTGCATAGAGATGTAATTGGTAAATTGTTACCTACCGATCATACTAAGTCTTGGGCGATTTAGCCAAAGCTAACTCGAGGCGTAGTATGATGTGGATCTTGTCCCACATGAATTATAGAATTCAGTGGGAGCATCATTTAGTTAAAGGCCTAATTAAATAATTTAAAAGAATATGATATTTATTTTCTACATTTTCTGTTGTAGATAACCATGACGTCGAATATGAACTCTTTCTCCCTACGTTCTGTCCTTGAGAAGGACAAGCTCAACAGAGCAAATTTCCTGGACTGGTACAGGAACTTGAGAATAGTTCTCACTCAGGAACGTAAACTGTACGTTCTGGAGTAGCCCATTCCGGAGGCTCCTCCTGCCACTGCCTCGCGAGCTGATCGAGATGCTTACAAGAAGCATCAAGATGACGCATTAGATGTGTCCTGTCTGATGCTCGCGACCATGAACTTTGAGCTTTAGAAGCAACATGAGTTGATGGGCGCTTACTATATGGTTGAACATCTTCGTCAACTGTATCAAGGACAAGCGAGGCACGAGAGATTCGAGATCTCTAAGGCACTATTTCAGTGCAAGATGTCAGATGGGGCTCCCATAGGCCCATATGTACTTAAAATGATTGGGTACATAGAAAACCTACAGAGGTTGGGATTCCCGCTTGGCCAAGAGCTAGCCACTGACTTGATCTTGCAATCCTTGCCGGATAGCTATAGTCAATTCGTTCTAAATTACAACATGAACGAAATTGACAAGCCACTGCCCAAGCTGCTTAGCATATTAAAAACTGCTGAGCTGAACCTTAAGAAGGTTAAGCCCAACTCTATTCTGATGGTTCAGAACCACAAGGGCAAGGGAAAGCCCAAAGGCAAAGGAAAGTCCCAAGCCAAGGGCAAAGGCAAGGCACTGAAGCCTAAAGGAGGGGTCGCCAAGGATGCTACCTGTTTCCACTGCGGTCAGACCGGGCATTGAAAGAGGAACTGCAAGGTGTACCTGGAAGATCTTAAGAAGAAGCGAAATGAGACTTCCATTTCATGTATATATGTTATAGAAGTCAATCTATCTATTTCTTCATCATGGGTATTAGATACCGGATGTGCTTCTCACATTTGTACTAATGTACAGGCGCTGAGAAGTAGCAGGGCATTGGCAAAGGGTGAGGTGGACCTACGCGTAGGCAATGGAGCACGGGTTGCTACTGTTACTGTAGGGACTTATTTTCTATCTCTGCCCTCTGGGCTTGTATTAGAATTAGATGAATGTTGTTATATGCCTACTTTAAATAAGAACATAATTTCAGTTTCCTGTTTGGACAAGAAAGGTTTCTCTTTTATAATAAAGGACAAATGTTGTTCTGTTTATTTAAAAGATATATTCTATTGTAGTGCACCTCTGATGAATGGACTTTACATTCTAGACCTTGAAAGCCCTATCTATAACATAAATACCAAAAGGTTCAATTTAAATGACATAAACCAAACCTATCTCTAGCACTGTCGCTAAGGTCATATAAATGACAAGCGCTTATCCCAGCTCCATAAGGATGGTTTGCTGGACTCATTTGATTTTGAATCTTATGAGACATGCGAGTCATGCCTACTAGGCAAGATGACCAAGACTCCCTTTAGTGGGTACAGCGTAAGATCGACTGATTTGTTAGGACTTATACATAGTGATGTATGTGGCCCTTTCAATTTTGCTGCTAGAGGCAGTTATAGGTACTTCATCACATTTACTGATGACTTCAGTAGATATGGTTATGTGTACTTGATAGCACATAAGTCAGAATTCTTTGAAAAGTTCAAAGAATTCGAGAATGAAGTACAGAATCAGCTTGGCAAGAGTATTAAGATACTTCGATCAGATCGAGGTGGTGAATACCTTAGCCATGAGTTTCGTGACTATCTAGCTGAGTGTGAGATCCTATCTCAACTCACTCCTCCTGGAACACCATAGTGGAATGGTGTATCCAAAAGGAGGAATCATACCCTATTAGATATGGTACGGTCTATGATGAGTCACACAGATCTTCCTATATTTCTTTGGGCTATGCTCTAGACACGACAGCTTTTATACTCAACCGAGTTCCATCCAAGGCCGTGATAAAGACACCATATAGGATGTGGACTGGGAGAGATGGCCAAGTGTCTTTTATGAGGATGTGGGGTTGTGAGGCTTACGTTAGATGTCAAGTCTCAAACAAATTGGGACCAAAATCTGACAAGTGCTACTTTATTGGATATCCCAAGAAAACTAAGGGATATTACTTCTACATTCCCAGTCAGCACAAGGTAGTTATGGCAAAGACTGGGGTCTTTCTAGAAAGGGACTTTGTTTCTAGAAAGACTAGTGGGAGTACATTCGATCTTGAAGAAGTTCAAGATGCGGACCATAGCACTAAAGCCTCGATGGAAGTTGAACTAGAACCACAAAGTGTTGTGGATGATGTTGTTCCACAAAAAGTTGCGGAACAACAACCAGTTCAAGTATTCATACCTCTTCGCAGGTCTGATAGGGTACGTCGTAAGCCTGAGAGATATTCATTTTTCTTGTCTGACCATGATGACGTTGTGCTCATAAACGATGAGCCTACCACCTATCAGGATGCTGTGATGAGACCAGATTCCGAGAAATGGCTAGAGGCCATGAGATCAGAAATGGAATCCATGTACACCAACTAAGTATGGACTTTGGTTGATCCACCTGAAGGGGTAAAACCCATTGGGTGTAAGTGGGTCTTTAAGAGAAAGACTGACATGGATGGACTTATCTAAAAGGGTCACTTGGTAGCTAAAGGTTTCAAGAAGATTCATGGTATTGACTATGATGAAACCTTTTCTCCTGTAGCGATGTTTAAGTCCATTCGGATCATGCTTGCTATTGCAGCATACCATGACTATGAGATATGGCAGATGGATGTCAAAATCGCATTTCTGAATGGAAACCTGCTCAAGGATGTGTACATGACACCACCTGGGGTTTTGTAGATCCACATCATACTAGCAGAGTATTCAAGCTGCATAGGTCCATTTATGGACTAAAGCAAGCTTCTCAGAGCTGGAATCTTCGATTCGATGATGCAATCAAACAGTTTGGTTTCATCAAGAATGAAGATGAAGCTTGTGTCTATAAGAAGGTTGTAGGGGATATTGTTATCTTCCTCATATTGTATGTGGATGACATACTACTCATTGGGAAAGACATCCCTTTGCTACAGTCTGTATAGACTTGGCTAGGGACTTGTTTCTCAATGAAGGATTTAGGTGAGGCATCCCGCATTTTAGGCATACAAATCTATAGAGATAGATCTAAGAGATTTCTTGGCCTAAGGCAGAGTACATACATTGACAAGGTACTCCTTCGATTTGCCATGCAGAACTCCAAGAAGGGATTTCGGCCGATGTCACATCGCGTGAGTCTTTCGAAGACTCAAGGTCCCTCTTCTAGAGAGGAGAGAGACCACATGGATCAGATCCCTTATGCCTCAACCATAGGATCTTTCATGTACGCAATGCTATGTACTCATCCTGACGTCTCGTATGCTTTGAGCATGACGAGCAGATACCAGTCAGATCCAGGTGAAAGTCACTGGATAGCGGTCAAGAATATTCTTAAGTACTTAAGAAGAACTAAAGAATATTTCTTGATATATGGAGGCGATGATGAGCTAGCTGTAAAGGGTTACAGTGATGCTAGCTTCCAGACCGACCAGGACGATTATCGATCGTAGTCAGGGTTTGTGTTTTGCATAAATGGTGGTGCTGTGAGCTGGAAGAGTTCGAAGCAGGACACAGAAGCTGATTCTACGACAGAGGCCGAGTATATTGCTGCATCAGAAGCAGCAAAGGAGGCAGTATGGATCCGCAAGTTCATCACTGAACTTGGGGTGGTTCCTAGCATTGCTGACCCTAATGAGCTCAATTGTGACAACAATGGAGCTATAGCATAGGCGAAGGAACCTCGCTCACACCAGCGGACCAAACACATACTACGGCGCTTCCATCTTATTCGAGAGATTATCGAGAGAGGAGATGTGAAGATTTTCAGAGTACCCACAGAGGCTAACATCGCAGATCCCTTGACCAAGACTTTGGCACAGAGAAAGCATGATGGTCACACTAGGTCATTGGGGCTTAGAGCCTACACTGATTGGCACTAGTGCTAGTGGGAGATTGTTAGTAATAGTCCTAGAGCCAATCATTTGATGATTGTATTAAGGACTTGTTGTATTATATTCTTATATAAATAAAGGCATTTGTTTTGGTTATTATACTTACTTGTATTGGTGCCAAATAACTAAGTATAATAGCGTCCTTGAGTAGAGAGTTCTTACCTATATCAATCAGTTAGTTGAACTGATAGTGAGATGATATAGGAAACACTACTCTTAATCATTCCTAGTCGAGTATTAACATTCAGGGACAATGTTAATGCGACGAGACTAGCATGAAGGTCAACTCGATGACTTGATCTCACAAGTCATGGATATAGAGACATCAAGTTAACACATGGGTATGCATTGGAAAAAGTATACTGAATGACCCGCCATGAGAAAGTATGATGGATCGTTATATGATTGTCATATACTTTCTCATGTGGCTATTAGTATGACTATTAGTCCTTTGACCTGAAGTCACCATGGTTCCCTACATAAGGAGTTACGTACTTTGGTTTCGTCAAACGTCACCTGTAACTGGGTGGACTATAAAGGCGATTACTAGGCATGTGACAAATTATTCGGAAGAATGTGAGTGATGTAGATGGGATCTATCCCTCCTATATGACGGGAGTGACATCGATATTCTTGATAGAGTGAGACCACGAAGTGCATGGTCATGCCCAAATGAGTCAATATGAGATATTGAGCTCATTCGATTTAGTGAGTCTACTTGGAGTTCATGATTTAGATTGGTCAAAGAATGACACGGTCTATACCTCACATTGATCAATCTAGATGTCTAGGATAAAAGGACACTTGTCATATATTGTTAGAAGTCAGAATTAGTAGTCACAAGATGATGTTGGATCTCAACATTCTTGTAACTTGGGTAGTAATGATGTGTTGCTAGATACCGCTCATTACTTATGCTCCTAAATGGGTTTAGGGGCATTGCCAACCTTACAAGAACCTATAGGTCACACACTAAGGACAATTAGATGGAGATTATGTTCATATGATGAACCAAGAGGATTAGGTTCATGTATTGAACCAAATTGGATTAAGAGTAATCCAAATTAGGCTAATTGAGTTGGACTCAAGTTGATTCATGTGTTCAATGAGTCTAATTTATATTATGACTCATTGAATCAATTTAATTAAATGAATTAGATTCATTATATTAAGTTGGTTTGAATCAAATGTTTAGATTAGATCAACCATGAGAGAGATTTGGTCAAGTTTGACATGACTTGAGAAGGAAGATGAAATGTCAAGTTTGACTTGACCATTTGCCACCTCATTTGTGAGTTGGCAATAGGAGGAGTAATGATGATGTGCCACATCATCAAAGCTAGCACATGTGTGTGCCACATCATGGAGGTTACAAACCCCTTTCCATTTAATGTGGTGGGCCACATTAATTGTAAGGGAGTTACAATTGTGGTCGGCCACTCAAAATGAATGAGAATGAATTTTTTTTCATTCAAGGCATTCATTCTATCTTCTTCCTCCTTGAGCTCTTTCTTCTCTCCCTCTCATCCTACCTTAGCCGAACCCTACTAAGGAGCTAGCACACTTTAGTTTGGTTTTTTCCCTCTTTTGTCCGTGTGGATACGTGTAGAGGATTGTCTACTTTGACAATCTTGAGATCCGGCACCTTGGACGAGCGGGATTCGCGAAGGTCGCCATTCAAGGGTAAAAACTCTTAACCATCTAGAACTCTAATGTAGATCTAGAGTTAGTAAACTCATACTCGAAGGTTTTTCAAAATTTTATTCTTCGCACGGATCCGGTGACGAGGGTTTCGGGGTTTCCGCGACGCGAAAAAGTGATTTTCGCGGCCCGAAAGTCCAACAGTGTCTTGAACCAAGCCTGGGCATCCCAGGGCTCAGTCGTGCCTGAGAAACTTTTTGGCTTCAACTTCAACCACTGTATAAGGTATGCTTCTTATCATTTAGGTGCTGTGGCGACTTTCAGGGCAGCTGGTGGAACCTCAGTCACTACCGGGGTCTCCACATTGATAGTAGGGGGGAGAGGAACTGGCTATTGATTTGCCATCAGATTGGCGATTACTTGTTGCTGCTCTGCTACTTGTTTCTGGAGTTGAGCAATAACTTCAGAGAGATTATGATCAGTTGTTCTGGGCTCTTCATTCTCCTGAGCTCGGTCCTCAATATGAGCGGTACGGGGACGCTCTCTTCTTGCCATCTAGTCATGCAGAGAGAGAAAACTTGAAATCGTCCCTATACTCTCTAGACATATATATATAAACATAGAAAAACCAAAACAAGAACTTTTATCTTACTTAAACACATATAAGCAAATACTTCAAAGGATTTTTCTATACTGCAATTAATAAGGAAAGTCATAATAAATAAATAAAAATTAAGTACTTTCTTACTTAAAGACGGCAAGGCTGATACTGATGTGTGTGTGATGCTTTAGAATGGGGACTGCTCTGATACCACCTTGGGACGACCCCACCCTCCTCTTAGCTAGTCTGAGGGAGTGGCCGTTACTTAACTATGAACTTTACTTAACTAGTGTTGCTCACGCTATTAATAGTGACACGTAGAACTCTCAGAAAATATGTACTACATAGAAATGGTTCATCTTGACACTCCACTTCATATTTTAAAGGAATTAAAATATCGCAATCTGTACATGCATACTACCGTGACACAACTGAAATAATGGGACTAATGTGCATAGTATTGGACCCCGTGGTAGTTTTGATGTGAACAACCAAGTTGGTTAGGTCCTGCTGTGTTTGATCCTTGTGTCTGAGTGTGCAGGAGCTTAGGAGCACAGGAAGTCAAGCGGAAGACGCAGCTAGCGAGAAGGACGGTACGGGAAGGGAGCTGACGGGCTCGGTGCGTCCGAAGGACGAGAGAGCTGCGGAAGAGTACTCCGGTGGGCGTGAAGAGCGTGTGCGGCGTTCGAGGGACGTTAAGCCGGGACAGAAGGCTGCTCGAGGAGAAGGTCGGGAATTGGGTTCGGGTGTGCCCTATTCTAGTTGGCCGCAATCACCCAAAAGAACGGAGCGTCGGAAGCTGAAGAATCCAGGCTGGAAAATGAGCTGCCAGCTTGGAGGCGCCTCCAGCTTGAAGGCGCCTTCAATAGGTCTGTTTTGACCATTTACACTGCGGATAAAGTTTTATCCGCTGACCGAGCTGGAGGCGCCTTGAACCTTGTTGGAGGCACCTTGGACCCTCGGGATAGACTTTCCAGGAGCTATAAAAAGGCCCCTAGAGCTAGGAATTGAACAACAACTTCTACATTCAACTCTGTAAGCAATTCCTAGCAGTAGTTTTGAGCATTTAGAGTGTAAAAGGCTTCTCTGCCTTCAGCAAAGGAGAATTTTCTTTGTACGCTTTTCACTCCCCTGGATTAACAACCCTCTTGGTTGTAACCAGGTTAAAATTCTGTTTCTGCTTTTATTTTCTGTCTCTATTATTTTACTACTGCATTTATTCTGAGTTAAATCCGGGGAGGGTAGTTTTATTTTTTGTATACAGCAATTCAGCCCCCTCTTGTCGGCCTCCGCTGCACCTACAATTGGTATCAGAGCCAGACCGCTCAGAAGGACTAATCGCCGACTAACGCACAACGATGAAAACGATGGCCGGAGATAGTGACTACCCACCTGCATTCAAGGGGGAGTTTGCTTCAAGGAAGCAAAAGATGGAGGTATACCTTAACTCTAATTTTTATATTTATTTAATAATGAAATCTGGTTATGAAGCACCAAACAAAGCAAACGAAGAAGAGCTCGAGAAATACCTCTGGAACGAGAAGCAACGTGACGAGTTTATGGCAAATGCACGGGCTGAATTTCATCCTCTAACCACAATACCAAATGAAGATCTCGACAAAGTCGGAGAGTATAATAGCGCAAAAGAACTTTGGGAAAAGTTCTTAAAACTCCTCGAAGAACAAATTGAAGTTGAATCCGACTCCTCGATGGACACTGATCCGATGTCAGAAGAGTCCGAAACTGAGGTAAGTGCCAAGACAAAACCAGTAACCGAACTCCATCTTGAAGACCTAGAATGCTCATCACAAATGAGCATCGATGAAGGGGGAGAAACATCAGAAGACGAAAACAACTCAACAGGGGGAGAATCAACCGCCGACAAGGTAAGTCAGGTATGGTCTCCACCTCTTGGCAAATTAATTATTTCAATTGAAATATTGCCAAAAGGTTTTCGTGAATTACAAATTATTTCATCGAAAGAATATTTTAAATTAAAAACTGAAAAACTATTAAAGAATATTGAGTTAAAAGACACAATTTGTCAATTAAAAGATTTTGACAAACTAAAAATAGAAAATGTTCAATTTTTTACATGCTCAATATTTTTTGCCATAATTCTAAAAAACTGTGAATTAAGAACTTATGAGAAGTTAAAATGGAAATTTAAAAATCATAATATTTGATCATAGTTAAAATATTAGACTTAGCGCTTTCAGAGAAGAAAATTAAACAGTAAATTTCTTTATAAAGCTTTGTCAAGGAAGTGGTTGTTGCTCCAATAACCTAAAAGGCCTAGTGCCTCGCCACGACCTGGAAGCTGAAATATTGAAATGAAAAGTTTATTTAACTTTCTGAAAAAGTATTTAAAAATTAGAATTAAATAATGCTTTGAAAGTTTAATCAAACATTTTTGAAAATTTTGTTTATAAATTCATTGGTAGGAATATTTTTTCTAGAAAGTTCTGTTTGAAAATTCATTTTTGCTTAGAATTTTTTTTTAATTCAATTTAACTTAGAAATGTTTTCTAAAAAATTCATCTTGTTTCTCAGAATTTTTTTCTAACTTAATAATTTTCTTAATATTCCCTCTAATTAGGACCCTATTTTTGCTGTGATTAAAGGGGAGAGAAAAATACAAGTTTAGGGGGAGTTAGGAATATGAAAATTTTATAAAATGAAAATTCTATCCATTTTTTTGAAAATGTGTTGCAATTTTAATTATTGCAAATTTATGCTTAATATGTTAGTTTAGTAATTTCCTTTAAAATTACTATTTATGTCAATTTTAACCCTAACTTGAACTTGGGTTGATGCACATCAAAAAGGGGGAAATTGTTGGACCCCGTGATAGTTTTGATGTGATCAACCAAGTTGGTTAGGTCCTGCTGTGTTTGATCCTTGTGTCTGAGTGTGCAGGAGCTTAGGAGCACAGGATGTCGAGCGGAAGACGCAGCTAGCGAGAAGGACGGCACGGGAAGGGAGCCGACGGGCTCGGTGCGTCCGAAGGACGAGAGAGCTGCGGAAGAGTACTCCGGTGGGCGTGAAGAGTGTGCACGGCGTTCGAGGGACGTTAAGCCGGGATGGAAGGCTGCTCGAGGAGAAGGCCGGGAATTGGGTTCGGGTGAGCCCTATTCCGGTTGGCCTTAATTACCCAAAAGAACGGAGCGTCGGAAGCTGAAAAATCCAGGCTTGAAAATGAGCTGCCAGCTTGGAGGCGCCTCCAGCAGGCTCGGAGGCGCGTCCAGCTTGAAGGCGCCTTCAACAGGTCAGTTTTGACCGTTTGCGCTGCGGATAAAGTTTTATCCGCTGACCGAGCTGGAGGTACCTTGAACCTTGTTGGAGGCGCCTTGGACCCTCGGGATAGACTTTCCAGCAGCTATAAAAAGGCCCCTGGAGCTTGGAATTGAACAACAACTTCTACATTCAACTCTGTAAGAAATTCCTAGCTATAGTTCTGAGCATTTAGAGTGTAAAAGGCTTCTTCGCCTTCAACAAAGGAGAATTTTCTTAGTGCGCTTTTCACTGCCCTGGATTAACAAACCTCTTGGTTATAACCAGGTTAAAATTCTATTTCTGCTTTTATTTTCTGTCTCTATTATTTTACTACTGCATTTGTTTTGAGTTGAAATCCGGGGAGGGTAGTTTTATTTTTTTTTTACATCAATTCACCCCCCTCTTGCCGGCCTCCTCTGCACCTACACATAACAATTTAAACGGAAGAATTCTATGAACAAAACCAGCAATACTAAAAGGAATTAAACCATTTATGTTTCCCTATCACTCTAAGACAGAATTTTAATAAACTTTTAGTGAATTGTCCTAAGGCTTCCATTCATCAGTCACCACACATCCATCCCACATCTCCTTGTCGCCTTCCTTCGCTATAGCTTTCCTTTTCCTTTATCTGTAGTAAGAGGAAATGCAACTATAAGCGGATGCTTAGTAAGCGTTGTCTAACTCACGAAAACTCAATGTGCATATATATATATATATATATATATATATATATATATATATATATATATATATATATATATATATATATATATAACAGAGCTAAAACTGAACGCTAAAAGAAAATCTGAAACTAGAATTGCTTAATGAAAATCTGCACTAAAATGCTTAATAAAAATCTGCACTGCAATGCTTAATAAAAATCTGCACTGCTGTTGGTTGCTACTCGGAAAACCCAATGGCTCCACTATACAAAAATTTTGTACGTGATCTGAACCTTTCCTAGCTACCATGTGTTCTTTTAAGTTAAACTTGTATCTCCTGCGGAACTTAACGTGTTTGATTCCAAGTTTAACTTATATGTTCTTTTAGATTTAGATTTGGATCTCCTGCGGAACTTAACACGTTTGATCCAAATCACCTAGGTTAAAAATTCAATTAAATGTTAGTTTCCAAAATTGGCTTCCAGTGCTGCATGGCGAGCCTCTTTGCCTTCTTGGATATGAGAGCAACCACCACCGACTAGACAAAGCCTTTTAAGGAAAGTTAATATTTAATTTCCTTATATAACTCTAGGTTAACCAAAAGGAACAATCAAACCACAAGGAAAAAAAAAAAGAACACAACATCGAAATTAAATTTAAAAAACAAGAATCGAATGTCTCTTGTATTTGATATTTATACAAAGAAAAATTAACTAGTATGATGCAGAAATTAAATACTAGTTATACCTCTTCCTTGTATGCTAAAAACCTCAAGATCTTCTACCATATCCCTCACCTCCTCTTAGACGTCGTGTGGGAGACGATCCTCCAAGACGAACACCACCCGGAAAGCTTCTCCTCCTTCTCTAGAATTCGGCCACCACCACCACAAAGGAGCAAAAGAGAGCAAAGGAAAGAGAGGGAGAGGGGTCGGCCACTTGATGATCTCCAACAACACAATATCAATAGTTATGTTTTTCAAGGCCTCCCCTTCCCCCCTTTTTATATTAGTTTCCCAACGGAAAATTATGGAAAGAGTTTTATAAAAAATTCGACTCATTCCTATTTCCTTTTAATTTTTTCTTTTTCTTTCCTTTTAATTAATCAATCCAAGATTGATTTATTAATTAAACAACTATTTGTTGATGTTTAATTATTTGACCGGCCCCTTGCTTGGGCACCAAGCAAGGTGGCCGGCCACTTATTAAAAGGGAAAAAAAGAAAAAAAATTTATAAAATTTAAAAGAAGAAAACTTCTAATAAAATTTACAAACTCTCTTTTTTTTTTAATGTGGATATTAAAAGGAAAGTTTTAAAATTTAAAACCAAGTTTTAAAATTTAAAACATCTCTAATAATATTTCTTTTTAAAAGAAAGTTTTATAAATTTTACAACTCTCTTTTAAAACCTTGTGGCCTAATTTAAATTAGGAAAATTTTATAAATTTTTAAAATCTCTCTTTTTACAAATTGTAAATATCTAAGGAAATTTGAAAATTCAAAAACAACATTCCTAATTTAAATATTGTGGTCGGCCCCATTGCCCAAGGTAAGGGCCGACCACTTCTAGAGAATATGTGGTCGGCCATTGCTTGGTCACCAAGCAATGAACCGGCCTCTTCTTGGACACCAAGATAGGCTTTTCTTTGGATGGACTTGAGGCTTTATTGAGGCTACAACAGGGACCTAGAGGAGAAATTGGTTTTGGCCTTCCGATGAGCTTGAGTATCCCGTGCTCGCCCCGAACACACAACTCAAGTTCATCGATAATAACTCATTCCACTAGAGAGTTATTACCGCACTACCGCACCAATCCCAAATTACATTATGGGCTCCTTCTTATCATGAGTGTGTTAGTCTCCCTGTGTTTAAGATTACGAATGTCCACTAATTATGTGAGTTACTGACAACTCATTTAATTAATATCTAGCTCCAAGAGTAGTACCACCCAACTTTATTGTCATGTTGGACTAGGTCCACCAGCAGGGTTTAACATGACAATCCTTATAAGCTTCTCTTGGGGACATTCTCAACCTAGATAACTATGACACAGATTCCTTCTATAATCAACAACACATATTATAAGTAATATCATTTCCCAACTTATCGGGCATATTGATTTATCGAGCTAAACCTCACCCTTTGATAAGTCAAAGAAATAAATATTAAATATACATGCTTGTTATTATTTTAGGATTAAGAGCACACACTTCCATAATAACTAAGGTCTAGTTCTTTTACTAAGTCAGTACAAAAAGAACTTACCAAAATGATCCTACTCAATACACTTAAAGTGTATCAATGTAATTTATTAGTCAAGATAAATTAAAACTTAATTACACTATGTCTATTCTGATGGTTTGTTCCTTTCCATCTTAGTCGTGAGCAACTGTTTATAATTTATAGAGAACCAACAACATGATCTTCTTAGTGTGACTCCACACTCCATGTTATCTACTATATAAATTAATTGAACAATTACATTTAACAAATAAGTGTAAACATTTGACCAATGTGATTCTTTATTTCAAAATAAATGTGTACAAAAGCTAAACTTTTAAGTATACACTCCAACAATCTCCAACTTATACTAAAAGTCTAAGCTACCATATCTGTTGCCATACATCTGATTCCCATCCCCTCCACATGCCGATCAAAAGCTTTCGCCGGAAGGGCCTTAGTGAAAGGATCTGCCAGGTTATCTATTAATGCTATTTTGGCGACAACAACTTCTCCTCGCTTGACGATGTCTCGTATCAGGTGGTACTTCCTCTCTATATGTTTACTTGCCTTATGGGCTCGTGGTTCCTTCGAGTTTGCAACTGCTCCACTATTATCACAATAAATTGTGACGATCTTGGGCAAACCAGGAATCACATCTAAGTCCATTAGAAAGTTCCTGAGCCATACAGCTTCTTTGGCTGCCTCAGAGGCTGCCACATACTCAGCTTCCATGGTTGAGTCTGAGACACATTTCTGCTTAACACTCCTCCATGCAATGGCTCCACCTCCTAAAGTAAACACATAGCCTGATGTAGACTTACTGTTGTCCTTATCTGATTAGAAGTCCGAATCCGTGTAACCCACAGGGAGTAAATCGTCAGCTTGGTAAACTAGCATATAATCTCTAGTCCTTCTCAGGTACTTTAATATATGATTTACTGCAGTCCAATGTCCTTGTCCAAGGTTACTTTGATATCTGCTAACCATGCCCACGGCAAAACAGATATCAGGTCTCGTACACAATATTGCATACATAAGGCTTCCTACAGCAGAAGCATAAGGAACTGCCTTCATGTCCTCAATCTCCTTTGATGTTTTTGGAGACATCTCTTTAGATAAGGCTACTCCATGCCTAAAAGGTAAGAAACCTTTCTTGGAGTTTTGCTTGCTAAAACGAGCAAGGATTGTATATATATATAAAGCTTGGGATAGGCACAACATTCTTTTCTTGCGATCCCTTATAACTTTGATCCCAAGGATGTGTGCACATTCTCCTAAGTCCTTTATATCAAATTGTTTAGACAACCATACCCTTACGTCTGATAATACCTTGACATTGTTGCCAATTAACAAAATATCAGCTACGTATAATACAAGAAATACCACCATATTTCCGTTACACTTCTTGTATACACAAGACTCATCCAGATACTGAATAAATCCATATGACTGGATTACTTCATTAAACCGGATGTTCCAAGATCTTGAAGCTTGCTTCAGTCTATAAATGGACCGATTAAGCTTGCACATTAGATGCTCTTTTCCCTTTTCAATGAACCCTTCTGGTTGCTTCATATGGATGTTTTCTTCAAGACTTCCATTAAGGAAAGCTGTCTTGACATCCATTTTCCAAATCTCATAATCCATATGAGCGGCAATGGATAAGAGTATCCGGATAGACTTAATCATAGCTACCGACAAAAAGGTCTCCTCATAATCGATTCCCTCTTTCTGAGTGTACCCCTTCGCAACAAGCCTTGCTTTGAAGGTTTCTACCTTTCTATCTGTCCCTCTTTTCCTTTTATATATCCACTTGCATGCAATGACTTTTACACCATCAGGTGGTTCTACAAGCTCCCAGACCTTATTAGAATACATAGATTCTATTTCGGAATTCATTGCCTTTTGCCAAGATACTACATCTATATCTTGGGTGCTTCATCATATGTCCGAGGATCTGGTTCATGTTTGTCTAGGATCAAGTCCGAAGACTCACCCAAAAACATGAATCTCTCGGGCTGCCTTACAACCCTCCCACTACGACGAAGCACCGTCTGTGGTTGTGTATCATGTGTGACACGTGTTGCAGTCTCTTGTGGTACTTCATCTTGTACTGTTGGTACTGAAGTAGACGTGCCCTCTCTAAGTTCTTCTAGAATAATTTTACTACTAATCCATTATATAGTATTCTTCTAAAAACTGGGCATTGGTGCTAACAATGACCTTCTGGTCTTTAGGACTATAAAATAAACCACCTTTCATTCCTCTGGGATACCCCACAAACATAAGAACTTCTATACGAGATTCTCACTTATCAGCATCATTTTTCAGCACATGTGCTGGACTACCCCAAATCCGAATATGTCTTAGACTTGGCTTCCGCCCATTCAATAATTCTGTGGGAGTAGAAGATACTGATTTAGAAGGTACTAAGTTCAGAATGTGCGCTGCTGTTTCCAAAGAGTATCCCTAAAACGAATTTGGTAATTCTGAATAACTCATCATCGATCTAACCATCTCCTTAAGAGTCCTATTCCTTCGTTCTGCCACACCATTCTGTTGGGGTGTACCAGGTGCGGATAATTGGGATTGAATCCCTGCCTCTGATAAGTAATTCCTAAACTCTCCTAAGAGGTATTCGCCACCACGATCAGACCGTAGTGTCTTGATACTTTTACCTAGACGTTTCTCCACATCAGCCTTGTACTCTTTGAACTTATCAAAGCATTCAGACTTGCAGCGCATTAGGTAAATATATTCATATCTTGAATAATCGTCTATAAAAGAGACAAAATATTCAAAGCCACCTCTAGCCTGGATAGACATAGGACGACACAAATCAGAATGAACCAATTCTAACGCTTCTTTGGATCTATATATAACACCCCAAATTTCATGATCTAGAGTCCTAAAAGACCTTATTAAAATCTAGGAATATTTTAGAAAAATTCTAGAGATTTTTAGAAATTTTTAGAGTATTTTTATGCAATTTTTGGAGGTCGTTTGGTATTTTTACCAAAAGAAAGAAGTTTCGACAAAAAAATATCCAAGCTGAGGCTCGAACCGGCAACCCTTGACCCGAGCAAAACCCGACTAACCAACTGGGCTAGCAGTTGTTATGTAATCAAATAAAGGGAGAATTTTATTTAAGTAGTAGAAGTTAATAACAAGAAATAATAGGGAGAAAATTGGTTGTAGTCGAGATTCGAACCCGCGACTCCAACAATGAGCCAAGCCGCGGCTGACCAAGTGCTCCAGCCGTCGGTTCTACTTAGAAAAGGTAGGAAATTTATTTAAAGCAGTTAACAGAATATTAAGGTTATAAGAGGAGAACTTAGGGCTTGATTATTTCCTGTGACCTAGCTTTTCCCCTTTTCTCTTCTCCCTCACGCGCGCGACAAATCTGTGCAGGCGGAAAATGTCGCACGAAGCCGAGCTAGGGCTCGACTCCGGCGGCCGGCGAGCACCCTTCTCCGCGGGTTCTTCACATATCCGAGCTCCCCTCGGCGAGGAGAGCGTGTAGACTCGAGGAATCGCCGAATTTGGAGTGTTGCCGAAGCCCTAGAAGCTTCTTCTCCGATGTGATTCCAAGGAATCGAAGTAAGTGCTTCCTCACCTGCAGTAGAGTAGCTCCGAATTCTTGTTTTGTTTTGTTTTCAGGTTTTGCTGTGGAGATTTTGTTTGGTTTTAGGGTTTGTTGCCATGAGATTCAAAGAAAGAACAAGAAAGAGGAACTTAGAATAATTTAGTCTCGGATCTTTGGATTCTTGAATTCGAAGCATGCTCTACAAATTTTCTAATTGTGTTTGCTGCCGTGGAATTCAAGGGATCCGAGTTTGAATTGAGATTCTTTTTGGATTTTCGGAATAAGCTGTAAAGATTAATGAGTTTGAAGGTGCTACCGTGAGTTTTATAAGGAATAGGAGAAGAGATTTGAATGAATTGATCATGTAGTTAGGCTCCCCAGCTTTTATGATCTGGTTTTCATGTTTAGATTGTTTTTTTTGTTGCTAGCTCAAAGGGCACCGTCGGCTCCTATTGTTTCGGATTTAAGTCAAGAATGATCTAATCCGGAAATAGTGGTGGTGTTTGGAATTGAGGAAATTTCCGGGTTCTGTTCAATGTTGCTCTGATTTTTAATCATACCGGTTAAGTAGAGTTAGTTGTTAAGTAACAGTCATCCTTAGAGAGTAGTAGTAGTAGTAAGAAGGGTGGTCGTTATAGTTGGTATCAGAGCAGTCCCCATTCTCCAGCATCGCACATCAGCAACATCATTGTCGTCTTCAAGTAAGAAAGTATTTAAGTTTTCTTTTATACTTTTCTTTTTATTTGCAGTATAGAATATTTGCTTAGAAATGTTTAAGTAAGATAGAAGTTCTTGATTTCTTTTGTTTACATATGTATATATGTCTAGAAAGCATAGGGACGATTTTATGTTTCTCTACATAACTAGATGTCAAGAAGTGGACGTCCCCATACCGTTCGTACTGAGGACTGAGCACAGGAGAACGAAGAGTCCAGAACAGTTTCCAGGACCCGATATGGACACTACGAAGTTGTAGTGATGCCATTTGGTGTGACCAATGCACCTGTGGTCTCCAAGGACCTTATAATAGGACTTCCAAGGACTACTAATGGGTACGATGTGATAGGGGTGATAGTGGACAGTGAAGTTAAGAGACTAAGGAACAAAAGAGTATCATTAGTGGAAGTCATTTAGAACCAGAATCATGAGGAAGTTACTTAGCAGTGTGAGGATAGTATGAGATAGAAATATTCGGAATTATTCTAAGTTCGAGGATGAACTTTTTATAAGGTAGGGAGGATTGTAACCCCCCAAATTTAATGATCTGGAGTCCTAAAAGACCTTATTAAAATCTAGGAATGTTTTAGAAAAATTCTAGAGATTTTTAGAAATTTTTAGAGTATTTTTATGTAATTTTTGGAGGTCGTTTGGTATTTTTACCAAAAGAAAGAAGTTTCGACAAAAAAATGTCCAAGCTGAGGCTCGAACCAGCAACACTTGACCCGAGCAAAACCCGACTAACCAACTGGGCTAGCAGTTGTTACGTAATCAAATAAAGGGAGAATTTTATTTAAGTAGTAGAAGTTAATAACAAGAAATAATAGGGAGAAAAATTGGTTGCAGCCGAGATTCGAACCTGCGACTCCAACAATGAGCCATGCCGCGGCTGACCAAGTGCTCCAGCCGTCGATTCTGCTTAGAATAGGTAGGAAATTTATTTAAAGCAGTTAACAGAATATTAAGGTTATAAGAGGAGAACTTGGGGATTGATTATTTCCCTGTGACCTAGCTTTTCCCCTTTTCTCTTCTCCCTCACGCGTGCGACAAATCTGTGCAGGCGGAAAACGCCGTACGAAGCCGAGCTAGGGCTCGACTCCGGCGGCCGGCAAGCACCCTTCTCCGTGGGTTCTTCACAGATCCGAGCTCCCCTCGGTGAGGAGAGCGTGTAGACGCGAGGAATCGCCGGATTTGGAGTGTTGCCGACGCCCTAGAAGCTTTTTCTCCGATGTGAGTCCAAGGAATCGAAGTAAGTTCTTCCTCACCTGCATTCGAGTAGCTCCGGATTCTTGTTTTGTTTTGTTTTCGGGTTTTGCTGTGGAGATTTTATTTGGTTTTAGGGTTTGTTGCCATGAGATTCAAAGAAAGAACAAGAAAGAGGAACTTAGAATAATTTAGTCTCGGATCTTTGCATTCTTGAATTCGAAGTATGCTGTACAAATTTTCTAATTGTGTTTGCTGCCGGGGAATTCAAGGGATCCATGTTTGAATTGAGATTCTTTTGGATTTTCGGAATAAGCTGTAAAGATTAATGAGTTTGAAGGTGCTACCGTGAGTTTTATAAGGAATAGGAGAAGAGATTTGAATGAATTAATCATGCAGTTAGGCTCCCCAGCTTTTATGATCTGGTTTTCATGTTTAGATTGTTTTGTTTGTTGCTAGCTCAAAGGGCACCGTCAGCTCCTATTGTTTCGGATTTAAGTCAAGAATGATCCAATCCGGAAATAGTGATGGTGTTTGGAATTGAGGAAATTTCCGGGTTTTGTTCAATGTTGCTCTGATTTTTAATCATACCGGTTAAGTAGAGTTAGTAGTTAAGTAACGGTCATCCTTAGAGAGTAGTAGTAGTCGTAAGAAGGGTGGTCGTTACAGTTGGTATCAGAGCAGTCCCCATTCTCCAGCATCACACATCAGCACCATCTTTGCCGTCTTCAAGTAAGAAAGTATTTAAGTTTTCTTTTATACTTTTCTTATTATTTGCAGTATAGTATATTTGCTTAGAAATGTTTAAGTAAGATAGAAGTTCTTGATTTCTTTTGTTTACATATATATAGATGTCTAGAAAGCATAGGGACGATTTTAAGTTTCTCTACATAACTAGATGTCAAGAAGAGGACGCCCCCATACCGTTCGTACTGAGGACTGAGCACAGGAGAACGAAGAGTCCAGAACAGTTTCCAGGACCCGATATGGACACTACGAAGTTGTAGTCATGCCATTTGGTGTGACCAATGCACCGGTGGTCTCTAGGGACCTTATAACAGGTCTTCCAAGGACTACTAATGGGTACGATGTGATAGGGGTGATAATGGACAGTGAAGTTAAGAGACTAAGGAACAAAAGAGTATCATTAGTGGAAGTCATTTAGAACCAGAAGCATGAGGAAGTTACTTAGGAGCGTGAGGATAGTATGAGATAGAAATATTCGAAATTATTCAAAGTTCGAGGACGAACTTTTTATAAGGTAGGGAGGATTGTAACACCCCAAATTTCATGATCTGGAGTCCTAAAAGACCTTATTAAAATCTAGGAATGTTTTAGAAAAATTCTAGAGATTTTTAGAAATTTTTAGAGTATTTTTATGCAATTTTTGGAGGTTGTTTGGTATTTTTACCAAAAGAAAGAAGTTTCGACAAAAAAATGTCCAAGCTGAGGCTCGAACCGGCAACCCTTGACCTGAGCAAAACCCGACTAACCAACTGGGCTAGCAGTTGTTATGTAATCAAATAAAGGGAGAATTTTATTTAAGTAGTAGAAGTTAATAACAAGAAATAATAGGGAGAAAAATTGGTTGCAGCCAGGATTCGAACCCGCAACTCCAACCATGAGCCAAGCCGCGGCTGACCAAGTGCTCCAGCCGTCGGTTCTGCTTAGAAAAGGTAGGAAATTTATTTAAAGTAGTTAACAGAATATTAAGGTTATAAGAGGAGAACTTAGTGCTAGATTATTTCCCCGTGACCTAGCTTTTCCCCTTTTCTCTTCTCCCTCACGCGTGCGACAAATCTGTGCAGGCGAAAAACGCCGTACGAAGCCGAGCTAGGGCTCGACTCCGGCAGCCGGCGAGCACCCTTCTCCGTGGGTTCATCACAGATCCGAGCTCCCCTCGGCGAGGAGAGCGTGTAGACGCGATAAATTGCCGGATTTGGAGTGTTGCCGAAGCCCTAGAAGCTTCTTCTCCGATGTGAGTCCAAGGAATCAAAGTAAGTGCTTCCTCACCTGCAGTAGAGTAGCTCCGGATTCTTGTTATGTTTTTTTTTCGGGTTTTGCTGTGGAGATTTTGTTTGGTTTTAGGGTTTGTTGCCATGGGATTCAAAGAAAGAACAAGAAAGAGGAACTTAGAATAATTTAGTCTCGGATCTTTGCATTCTTGAATTCGAAGCATGCTGTACAAATTTTCTAATTGTGTTTGCTGCCGTGGAATTCAAGGGATCCGAGTTTGAATTGAGATTCTTTTGGATTTTCGGGATAATTTGTAAAGATTAATGAGTTTGAAGGTGCTACCGTGAGTTTTATAAGGAATAGGAGAAGAGATTTGAATGAATTGATCTTGCAGTTAGGCTCCCCAGCTTTTATGATCTGGTTTTCATGTTTAGATTGTTTTGTTTGTTGCTAGCTCAAAGGGCACCGTCAGCTCCTATTGTTTCGGATTTAAGTAAAGAATGATCCAATCCGGAAATAGTGGTGGTGTTTGGAATTGAGGAAATTTCCGGGTTCTGTTCAATGTTGCTATGATTTTTAATCTAGCTGTGGATTTCCAAGGTTTATTCAAAAGATTTTGATGTGTTACATGGTGATTTTCTGGATCGTTGTGTGCTTTTGAGTTCTTTAAAGGTATTGATACGGGATTCATTTAGGTTACTTTGCTGCTAGAAGAATAGGCAAATATGGACTATAGGTGTTATGAATTGATTATCCTCGACAGCAGATATATATTGTGTGCTCAATGCTATGAACAGAACTAGAGTAACATGGAGGATAGTATGCATTACCTGTGGAAAAAAAAAACTATGCTAAATGCTATGAACTGAGCTAGAGTTGATTATGATGGCTTAGCGGCTGTTCAAATCAATTTTGTGAGTTCTGTGGGAATTTTTTTGGTTAGTTCGTGTCTTTATGTGAAGAATGCTATGATTGGAGTTTTCATCTTTTGTCCAGCAACTATGTTGGTAAGTGTTAAATGCTATACTAGAGAATCTATCTTCCCTGTCTAGTATAAGTGTTAGTATGTAGCAACCAGTGATAAGTGATAATATGTAGCAACCGGTAATAAGGGTTTAGTTAGATTTCAGTGGCTGGTTTAGAACAGAATTTTATTAAGCATTAGTGTGCAGATTTTTAAGCTTAGAATGCATATTTTTATTAAGCTTATATGCAGATTTTTGTTAAGCTAGTATGCAGATTTCTGTTAAGCATTAGTGCAGATTTTTGATAAGTATTGTATGTGCAGATTTCTTTTGTATTCTATGCATGATTATGTGTTACATAGTTAGTTTCATTCATAGATGCATACGAAGGATACCCTAACAGTATTTTGGGTTTAAGAAAAGCATAAGAAAGATAAAGAAAAGTATAAGAAAGATAAAGAAAAGAAAGAAAAGGCCAAGGCCTTAAGTAGATCCCAAAGTCTAGACTTTAGGGATTTTTGGCACACAAGGTGTCTCGTTAAAATGCCAAGGCATTTAAAGAAGTAATTAAGATTATAAGTATTTTACTTTTAAGAAGAGGCTAGTACCCGACTTCCGAGGTTGTCGTTAAACAAATCCAGGTGTCCAATTCCGAGGTCTTGGTCCTGGTAGACCGAGGTCTGCTCTTTTAGGATTGGTGGCTCGTTACCCCAACCTATTAGGGAACGCGCATGAGATGGTACTATGCCTGGGCCCAAGAAGAAGTTGATTATTATTTTAAAGTATTATAAGTATAAGTTTTTGAACAAGTAAAACGAGTTTTACATAAACATAAAGTATTAAAGATTAAGTTAGAACAAATGAAATAAGTTTCATACAGTTCTAAAAATCAGTAAGTTTAGTTCTTTATTCTATCATGTTTATCTAGTGGATGAGTAATTTTCATGTTTACCTATTAGATGAGCAGCATGATTAGTTATTAGAATCACATGAGTAGATTTCTTAGCTTTTCTTTGCTATTAGTTTGACATGAGCAGTTATGTTTATGCTTTATTTCTTTTTAGAGCATATAGTTTCTAGTTCTTTTCGTATACATGCACATTCGTGGTTTTGTGAGTTAGAGCTTACTAAGCAAATTTTGCTTATAGATTGCACTTCCTCTTACTGCAGATACAGGAAAGGAAAAGATATAGAAAGGAAGGCGACAAGGAGGTGTTCGAAGAATGTGTGATGCCAGGACTATGGAAGCCTTGGGACTAGGAAAGAAGTTTTATTTTAGTTTCCATTGTCTTTTGCTATGTTAGGAGTATTTGAGATAGTATTTGTTATTTTGATATGATTAGGACATAGTAGAAGAATTGTAATCTTGTGTGATGATTTCTGGTGTTGTTTTCTTTATTTTGGATTTATTATACTGCGTGATTGATTGATATGTGTTCCAGCCGCTTGTGGCTGAGTATATATTGCATGTATTGTTGAATATGGTCACCGGTACAAGGTAGATTCTGTCGAAATTTTTCGGTAGGGTTTCCATGTGATTTTTAATCATACCGGTTAAGTAGAGTTAGTAGTTAAGTAACGGTCATCCTTAGAGAGTAGTAGTAGTAAGAAGGGTGGTCGTTACACTACACCCCTTGGCCTTAAAAGGTCTCTTGGTCATCTTACCTTCCAAGCAGGATTCACACGTTGGAAAGTTTTCCAACTTTAATGGACCCAAGAGTCCATCGGCTACAAGCCTTTGAATCCTACTTAAGTTAATATGACCAAGCCTTAGATGCCAAAGATGTGTTTGGTTCATTTCCGAAGGTTCTTTTCTCTTATTAGAGTTAGAAGATGTGTTATTAATTTTCATATTTTGCTTTGTGGGAGAAATTAGATTTAAAGTATATAAATTGCCAACTAATGCACTAGAACAGATAATCACTTTATTTCTCTTTATAACCACATTGTTACTAAAGGAAACTGAATATCCATCTAAATACAGTTTAGAAACTGAAATTAAATTTTTTCTAAAATTGGATACATAAAGACAATTCCTTAAAATCAATTTCATATTCCTATCAAATGATAAGTAGACGTCTCCCACTGCAACAGCCGCCACCTTAGTAGCATTGCCTATATAGATAGTTATCTCTCTATCAAATAGTCGCCAGGTTTCCTGGAACCCCTGCAGATCAGTGGCTCCCGTATCTACACACCAGGTGCTGGTAGATAACACCGCTAAACATGTTTCAACTACTAGAGTATGAGATATACCTTTATTGTTCTGTTTCCTACGAGGACAGTCCGCTTTCCAATGTCCAGTCTGCTTGCAAATAAAGAACTTGCCCTTCAGCTTCTTTATTCAAGCTTTTTGTCCTGCACCTTGAGGTTTATTCACCTTCTTTGCTGAGCCATTTTGTTTCTTTTTCTTCTTGCCTTTCGGCTTAGAAGTAGAACCATTTTCAGCATAGTGAATTTGAGAATGTTGACGAAACAACCCTTCGGCTGCCTGAAGTTCTGTCAGAAGTTCCGCCAATGAATACATCCTTTTATTCATATTATAGTTCAGGCGAAAATGCTCAAAAGTTCTGGGCAGCGTTTGGAGGATGATATCGACCTGGGTTTCCCCATCAATTTCCCCTCCAAGAACTTGTATTTCGTTTAAGTAAGCCATCATCTTGAGAATATGACCCCTCACGGGAGTCCCCTCAGTCATGGTGGATGTCATCAGTTTTCTCATTGCCTCTTGCCTAGCAGCCTGATTCTGATGTCCAAAGAGTTCCTTGAGATTGTTCATTATATCATAGGTTGTTGGTAAGTCCTGATGCTGATGTTGCAATACATTTGACATCGAAGCCAAGATGTAACACCGCGCCATCTCATCAGCTTTTACCCATTTACTATGATGTTGAATCTCCTCTGGGGTAGAATCATTTCTAGGTGTTTCTGGGCATTCCTCTGAAAGTACAAACTTATAGCCCTCAGTAGTTAAAAACAATGTCCAGGTTTCTTTTCCAATCTATATAGTTGGGATCAGTAAGTCTGTTTTCTTTTAGAATAATGGCCAGTAAGTTGAAAGTCATCCTAAGAATCACAAAATTAATTTTGGTCAGAACTCTAAATTTAGAATAATATTGATTCCTCAAACAATACTATTTTAAATTAACCAACACCTGAAAACACTGTGAATTTTGTATGCCACGATAGTGTGGATGTATACAAATTCAACATTTGTAAAAGGAGGGTATATCCCATTAATTTTATTGTCTTGTCAACCTAACTTTTTGACAAATAAAATTAATAGTTGGTTTTCTTCGGTCACACAAATAATAGCAGTGACTCCGATGGGGAGGATACTATTAGACGTGCCAAAGTGTATACCATTACTTGACACTAAGTCCATTAATAAGATTGTGCCCCTTCCGATGGGGAAAATCATACGCTCTTAATTAATTTCCTATAGTCATCCGAAATGGAAGTTTGGTATAGTGATCCGCAAACAAACTCATTCGATATTGAGGAAGGCACTCAGAGCCAACGTGCAAGTTTGTTTGCATCACTTACAAACCAGTAATGGAGACCGTGGAATTCACTAAAATAAATTCCTCTCCCACTTAGTTATTTAAAGTGAGGAATTTTGATGATGCTAGCCTACTAAACATGTACGCTAACATTCACACACAGCATAATACAAAAGCAATAAATAGAAAAACTAATTTTCAACTATTATGGCTTTTATCAATTGTTGTCATCCGTGTGTCGTCATCCCTAGTTGCTGCCATCTTTGGCCACCGCCACCGGGTCTAGTTGTCACATCCATCTTGCTCCTTGTTCTGCTACACCACTCTGATCCTCAAAAGGTTCCATGCCTTGCAAGATTCGATCCGCGACATAAATAGAATTTTACATTTTTCGATCCTATATTCCTCGAAGGAATGTACATGTAAACTAGATGGAACATAAAATAAAATTTACATCCATCGATCCTATATTCCATAAAAGGAATGTACATGTATCTAGATCAAAAAATAAAATCCTAATAAAACTAAATACAGCTCCTGCTGTATTTTATAATACAATCATGCACACATAATAAATCCCATTGACATGTCCAAGGGTCCAATCACACACATAATAACTACAAGCCATAATAGTTGGATCCTGCATCCACAAAGTTAGCACATCCTACTATTAACCTGCCTAAATTATGTATGACATGTGCATAATTAAACTAATACCAAATACACAGAGGCAAAACCCTAGCACTGATACCAATTGTTGATTGCTACTCGGAAAACCCAATGGCTCCACTGTATAAAAATTTTGTACGTGATCTGAACCTTTCCCAGCTACTATGTGTTCTTTTAAGTTAAACTCGTATCTCCTGCAGAACTTAACACTTTTGATTCCAAGTTTAACTTATATGTTCTTTTAGGTTTAGATTTGGATCTCCTGCGAAACTTAACACGTTTGATCCAAATCACCTAGGCTATAAATTCAATTAAATATTAATTTCCAAAATTGGCTTCTAGTGCTGCATGGCGGGGCACTTGGCCTTCTTGGATATGGGAGCAACCACCACTGACTAGACAAAGGATTTTAAGGAAAGTTAATATTTAATTTCCTTATATAACTCTAGGTTAACCAAAAAGAACAATCAAATCACAAGGAAAAAAGAAAAAGAACACAACATCGAAATTAAATTCGAAAAACAAGAATCGAATGCCTCTTGTATTTGGTATTTAGACAAAGAAAAATTAACTAGTATGATGCGGAAATTAAATACTAGTTATACCTCTTCCTTGTATGCTAAAAACCTCGAGATCTTCTGCCGTATCCCTCACCTCCTCTTAGACGTCGTGTGGGCGACGATCCTCCAAGACGAACACCACCCGGAAAGCTTCTCCTCCTTCTCTAGAATTCGGCCACCACCACCACAAAGGAGCAAAAGAGAGCAAAGGGAAGAGAGGGAGAGGGGCCGGCCACTTGATGATCTCCAACAACACAATATCAATTGTTATCTTTTTCAAGGCCTCCCCTTCCCCCCTTTTTATATTAGTTTCCCAACGAAAAATTATGGAAAGAGTTTTATAAAAAATTAGACGCATTCCTATTTCCTTTTAATTTTTTCTTTTTCTTTCCTTTTAATTAATCAATCGTAGATTGATTTATTAAATAAACAACTATTTGTTGATGTTTAATTATTTGACCGGCCCCTTGCTTGGGCACCAAGCAAGGTGGTCGGCCACTTATTAAAAGGGAAAGAAAGAAATTTTTTTTATAAAATTTAAAAGAAGAAAACTTCTAATAAAATTTAACCAACTCTTTTTTTTCTAATGTGGATATTAAAAGGAAAGTTTTAAAATTTAAAACCAAGTTTTAAAATTTAAAACATCTCTAATAATATTTCTTTTTAAATAAAGTTTTATAAATTTTACAACTCTCTTTTAAAACCTTGTGGCCTAATTTAAATTAGGAAAATTTTATAAATTTTTAAAATCTCTCTTTTTACAAATTGTAAATATCTGAGGAAATTTAAAAATTCAAAAACAACCTTCCTAATTTAAATATTGCGGCCGACCCCCTTGCCCAAGGCAAGGGCCCGCCACTTCTAGAGAATATGTGGTCGGCCATTGCTTGGTCACCAAGCAATGAATCGGCCCCTTCTTGGACACCAAGATAGGCTTTTCTTTGGATGGACTTGAGGCTTTATTAAGGCTACAACAGGGACCTAGAGGAGAAATTGGTTTTGGCCTTCCGATGACCTTGAGTATCCCGTGCTCGCCCCGAACACACAACTCAAGTTCATCGATAATAACTCATTCCACTAGAGAGTTATTACTGCACTACCGCACCAATCCCAAATTACATTATGGTCTCCTTCTTATCATGAGTGTGTTAGTCTCCCTGTGTTTAAGATTACGAATGCCCACTAATTAAGTGAGTTACTGACAACTCATTTAATTAATATCTAGCTCCAAGAGTAGAACCACCCAACTTTATTGTCATGTTGGACTAGGTCCACCTGCAGGGTTTTACATGGCAATCCTTATAAGCTCCTCTTGGGGACATTCTCAACCTAGATAACTAGGACACAGATTCCTTCTTTAATCAACAATACATACTATAAGTAATATCATTTCCCAACTTATTGGGCATATTGATTTATCGAGATAAACCTCACCCTTTGATAAGTCAAAGAAATAAATATTAAATATACATGCTTGTTATTATATTAGGATTAAGAGCACACACTTCCATAATAACTAAGGTCTAGTTCTTTTACTAAGTCAGTACAAAAAGAACTTACCTAAATGATCCTACTCAATACACTTAAAGTGTATCAGTGTAATTTATTAGCCAAGATAAACTAATACTTAATTACACTACGTCTATTCTGATGGTTTGTTCCTTTCCATCTTAGTCGTGAGCAACTGTTTATAATTTATAGAGAACCGACAACATGATCTTCTAAGTGTGTAACGACCCACCTTCTACTACTAGGCTGTAAGGCCAATCACTACAGTTATGCTGAGCTAACTGTGCGGAAAACTGATCCAATTTAAATTTTCGTTGCTAAGTGATAACTATTCTTGGTTCTACATGTACTGAAGGATGTAATCTAAGGGATACAATGTGTATCCTACATCCCCTATGGACTAGAAGCTGATCTGCTAAGTTTCTTGGTTGAAACTGAACTTCCTAGTCGATCCAGACTGAACTGGGTCGATTGCTCTCTGTTGGATCGATCCATGGATCGATCCAGACTGCTACTGTGCTCGGGTGATAATCTGGATCAATCGACTGATCGATCCAGGCTCACTGATCGATCCAGTGATCGATCCAGCGTGCTTCTGTGCATGGGACTTTATTTGGATCGATCGGCTGATCGATCCAACATAAGTCAATCGATCCAATGATCGATCAAAAACCTTTCTGTTCGCGAGGAATAGCTTGGATCGATCGACCGATCGATCCAGAGGCCTTTTGTTCGTGACAGAATGTGACTGGATCGATCAGCTGATCGATCCAGAAGCCTTCTGTTAGCGGAATCAGCCCTCAATCGATCCATGGATCGATCGAGGACCCCAGATCGATCCATGGACCGATCGGAGTTTCTGATTTCGCACTGAAACTCTGATTTCAGCACTAGTTCGTGCCAAATCTCACACAACAATTATACAATGCATGGAAAATATTCTAATATCTAATAACTAGCATTCTAACATGACATAGTGCAAGGTTTATTAATTCATAGCATTTAAACCACTAGAAATGCCGAAATGTGTCTTAAGAAAGAAACTAAGTTCTTAATTTGCTAAACTCCCTAAGGATCTTCATTCCAGGTCCCTGCCAGACACACCATCTCTGCATTGACCTCCAGCTTCCTCTGCTAGTCCATCTTTCCTTTACCTTTATCTGCAGTATAAGGAAATAGAATCTGTAAGCTTAAAGCTTAGTAAGAAACCAACTACCTCACTAAAACATGCAACGATGCAAAACATGCTTTTAAAGAATGCTATTTAAAAACATGAACTGAATTTGCTAAAACATGGCATACATAATAAATCTAAGCATGGAGTTATCCCATAGTATCAACTTGGAAAACTAGGCTGAAACTGAAATTGAAACTGAGCTAAAACTGAGCTAGTGCTGATCTTAAACTATAATCACATAATTAGATTACTAGTTTGAAAGCTATTATCATAATAAGTGAAAATAGTAATCATGTTGCTGTTTGGGCCCGGCAACTGTACTTGCTGTGCGCGCATCCCTAACTAGACCCGGGTTTGCAAGTCCCGAATTTAGCAGGGTTTACTAGGTTATCTGTGTAACGCCCGCCCTCCCTGCTAACCCTAAGGGACGGGGCTACGATACTCCATGTACAAATTTTTCTTTTTAAAACAGCGGAAGACTTAAAATAATTTTCTTAGTTTAATAAAAACTTTTCTTTTGTTTTTCTTTTCATCAAATCTGAACTACACTATCATGGCATCAATAACATGATATCAAAATTAGTAGAAACATAACATCAAGTCACACATACGGTACTACAATTCATGATTCCAAAGCATAGTTCTTTAAAAGTTTTTAAAGCAGGTTCTTATTTGGTTGCCTAGCCACTGCCACACACATCTCCTTGCCTCTCCTGCTGCTCCTTTAGCTCATCCAGCTTTTTCCTTTATCTGTGGTACAAGGAAAGTAAGCTATGAGCACTCATGGCTCAGTAAGTTCCTTTCCTACTCACTAAAACCGAAAATCCTCACATGATCAAAGAATGTCTCAACATAACATGATCTCAACTAGTCATGACATAACATATCATACTCTTTAAGCATATCATGCAACATAACAAAATCATAACTAGTCATGGCATATCATCTCTTAAAGCATAGCATGAAACATAACATAATCATATCTAATCATGGCATATCATAGTATCATCATAAGGTGGCATGGCATATCAAGCTCTTAAAGCTTAGCATGAAACATAACATAATCGTATCTAATCATGGCATATCATAAATCCTAGCATCATCACAACATGATCATAAGGTATATGCAATATGATTTTGAAAACATGTATCCGAAAAACATGTGTATGTCTCATGATCTTTAAAACCATTTCTTCTTACATATATACTTGAACATAATATCAACATAATCAGGGCCCCAGCTTGTACCACACATAGATAAATCACGTAGATATGCGCGCTTCCTAAGTATATCCAAGGTAGCAAGTCTTGAATCATACTAGGAACTAGGTCCGGATCACACAGCCATAGACCTAGGAGCGTACTAAGGAGCCCATCCCTTTGTTTTTACTAGCCTGGATCACACAGCCAAAGGCCTAGGGGCTGATTAGGAGCCCACCCTTGGTACAAGCCTTACAAAGTAAAGTAGCATGTATAAAAATGCATCATTTAGTCACATAGCATATCATAGAAGTATGCATCACTTAGACATACGTTATGTCATAAAAGTATGCATCACTTAGGCATACATCATATCATAAATAGTATGCATCACTTAGGCATACATCCTGTCATAAAAAGTATGCATCACTTAGGCATACATCATGCCATAAAAAGTATGTATCACTTAGGCATACATCATGTCATAAAAAGTA
This sequence comes from Zingiber officinale, assembly GCF_018446385.1. NCBI lineage: Eukaryota > Viridiplantae > Streptophyta > Magnoliopsida > Zingiberales > Zingiberaceae > Zingiber > Zingiber officinale. The sequence continues at coordinate 52,292,078 of NC_055992.1, read as the reverse complement.
TGCATCACTTAGGCATACATCATGTCATAAAAGCATACATATTTTCACCACATAGCATATCATGAGAGCATGCATATTTTAGGCACATAGCATATCATCAAAGCATGCATATTTCTATCCACATAGCATATCATGAAAGCATGCATATTTTAAGCACATAGCATATCATCCAAGCATGCATATTTCTATCCACCTAGCATATCATGAAAGCATGCATATTTTAAGCACATAGCATATCATCAAAGCATGCATATTTCTATCCACATAGCATATCATGAAAGCATGCATATTTTAAGCACATAGCATATCATCAAAGCATGCATCTTTCTATCCACATAGTATATCATGAAAGCATGCATATTTTAAGCACATAGCATATCATCAAAGCATGCATATTTCTAAGAACATATCATATCATGGAAAGTATAAATCACAAGCATACATGTTTAAGCATAAGGGTGTATCATGTGATTATACTATCATAAGAAACATGGTAACATAGTTAGCTTGGGTTCTAAGCTTCCTAATCCCTTGGGTTCTTATCATGGCCGAACCCCCCCTTAGATCTCAATTTAGGTAAAAACAACCTCCAAGCATGTGGAACCTAAATTATCATCACATCAATTTCATAGGAAGCATTATAAGCATGATTAACTTGGTTTCTAAGTTCTCCAAGTCCCTAAACTTCATGTGGCCGAACCCTATCAGGTGTGAAACAAGGTCCCAAATGTCATGAAAGCATGGAAACCTTAAACCATATTTATAGCATTTTTTCCAAGTAACATAGTAAGCATATTTGAGCTAGTTCCTAAGTTCTTCAAGCCCTTAACATATGTCATGGCCGAAATTTAACAAGTATTCATTAGGGCTATAAGCAAGCATACAAGCATGTGGACTTGAACTAACATCATGTATAAATTCATAATAAGGCATCATACAATGGGTATGGCCGAAACTTACCCTAACCTCATTTTAGGTCATTAAACAACATATAGCATGAGAACTTTGGCTTTCTACTTATCATATTTCATGTAGAGTGACATGAGCATATTTAATTTTTGTTCTAGGGTTTCTAGGGCATCTATCCCTTCATGGCCGAAACATACAATGGTCCATTTAGGTCAGGGAAAAATTATACAAGCATGTGACTCAATCAACATATTATCATATTTCCATAAGAAGCATTTTTAACACAATTGGTTTCAATTCTAAGGCCTCTAGGTCATTTAAACCCTACTTGGCCGAGACTCATCAATGTTTAAATTTGCTTCAAATAGCCTAAAATCATAGGAAGTCATACAAGTTTCATAGCATGTATAAAGACAAGCATAATAAACATACATGTGAATTGTGTCTTAGGCTTCCTAGGTTTCTTTCCTTTTTCTTTTATTTTTCCTCATGGCCGAAACCTACCAATCACTAAACTAGGTTTTAAGTGGCCTAAAGCATGGAAAACCTAAGTAAGTTTCATGGAAAAAATTACTAAGAACATCATATACAAATTTGGTTCATAAACAAGCTAGGACCCTTGTGATCTTACATGTCATATATCATGTAACTAAATTCTCTATACCCTAATTAAGCATGAGAGCATTAAACAACTTTCATATCTTAATATCACAGAGGTCTTGAGCATGTTAAAATTTTGTTTAAGCTTTTCTAAGCTATCCATCTTATCATGGCCGAAAATCTTAATGAAGAGTTCATGAATTTTCAGCAATATTCAACATGCAATTCTTTAAGAGAACTCTATATTCTATCATATAAACATGGTTACTTAAATTTAAAGGTCTTCCTAACCCTAAGCTCTTTTCTTGGCCGAAACATATGAGTGGATTTCTTTTGGTTCCAAGTAACTTTTAAGCAAGAAGAACCAACAAAAGACCCTTAGTAATTCATGGAGGGAATCTTGTACTAGTTTGGTTAAACAATGATTTCCCTAACCTCTTTAAAATATTTTTGGCCGAAATTCTAGGGTTAGGTACTCCTCTGACCAAGCATCATATAGGTATAAAAACATGAAGGAAAACCTTCCTACATAGCATAGAAAAATATCATGAAATGAGGACTTGTTTAAACCTTCCTAGATTTGAAAACTCTTCTTTGGCCGAATTTTTCTTAAATTCTATTCTAGGTTTTCTAATCCTCATAAAATCCGAAAAGCACATAAAACGCCTTGTACCACAGGTGAGGGGAAGCTTACTTCCTTTTCGCTTGTGGATCTAAGGTGTGGTGATGGAAGAAGTAGCCTCTTCTTCTAGTTCCCTTCCCTTGATTCCTTGCTAAGTCCTCCTTGTATCTTAGGCTTTCTTAGGAGAAAACCTTGGCTTGGGATGAAGATGGAGGAGAGGGGATTGAGGGTTCGGTGAGGGAGAGGGAGGATGAGGGAAAATGAGAGAAAAATAGAATTTTCCCTTTACATCATTTTTTTTATATTAAGGGGGAAGAGGTAGAAAAATTGGTTTTTGCTTTCCTTCTCCTTTAACCCATTTTCTATTTTATTTTATTTATTATATTTTCTAATTTATTCTCATCATTTATGATGAGAACAAGGGGGAATGAATCCCCTTCATTCTCCATTTAATGTCACGGCAAGAGAGGGAAAAGAGAGAGAAAGGGGGGAAAGCAAATTGCCTTTCTCTTGCTCTTTTCTTGCTTTCTCTTCTTAGATCTTTACTCCTATCTTTATCATGCATTCCCTTTCCTTGCTATCAATATCTTCTCTCTATCCCAATTGGTTTCTACTAATTAATTTTATAAATTATAATATAAGAGGTTCAAGGTTCAATCCTTGACCTCCTCTTCTTTTTATTTCATTTTATTTATTTTTGCTTCAACTCACTTCTTATTATTTTTCTAAGGCAAAATTCATCATTCTCTTATTTATCTTAAAAGCTTAGTGGGTGTTACAATCTGAACCTAGGGACGACTGTGGGAGCCCAACCCAATGGACATCTGGTCCAGTACAATGCCACTGAAAATAAAATACCGATATAGCTGAATTTACTTATCTTGCTGTTACTAGGTTATCTGAACCTAGTGCTAGGTTGTCTGAACCTAGAGGCGACTGTGGGAGCCCACCCATTGGACCGTAGTCCCACGAAAGTTGTAGTAAGGCTAACTAAGCTATTTTAAATGCTTCTATTGCATTTACTGAGCTATTAAAAATGCCTAAGTTGCATTTTACTGAGCTAATCATTTAATTGAACATCTAGTGTGCTTAAACTCTCCCCTCTATTAGGGAGACTACCTCTAGGCACCCGACAACATCTAAAACCTCCAACTGAAGGGGGAAAGACGTGCCCGGCCCATCTAAAGGTACTCACTAAATCCCTAAACCTGCGAGGAGGGTTAAATGCTCCCTATGTGTCGAAAAAAACTGCATATGACTAAACTAATGCATAGAAAACCAAACGGAAGCTACTTATACTGCAGGTGAGGGGTTTCTTACCTCCTGTTTGGATTTTCTTACGATTCTAATTACTAGATTTCCGGAGGAGACGATCCTTTCGACGATCTTCTCGCGTCTATGCGTTCCTCTCGCGGAGGGGAGCGTCCTCGTGTCGAAGTCGTCGCCGGAAAGCGCCCTTGGAGCGGAACCCTAGCCTTCCTTGTGGTTGGCGCCGACAGAAGGAGAGGAGAAGGGGAGTCGGCGGTGAGGGTTTGAGGAGAGGAGAAATCACGATCCAAAATAACCCTTCACTTAATTATTTCCTATTTATATTAACTGGTAATTTCGGCCCAACTGAAATATAAATATAATTGATCCCTTTTCCTTTTAGCACGGTCCTGCTAGGTTCACTTTGTTACTATGGTTCTCCATAAGTCATAGGACCCAATAGGTCTCGGGATCAATTCCCGCGTAGGCTACTTTACGGTCCTATTTATTTTTGCTACTTTCATTACTCTAAAAATTCTGTAAAAATATCCTAAAATTCCAGAAAAATCATAGAATATTTCTAAAATAGTTTTGAGAATTTTCGGGGGTTACAAAGTGTGACTCCACACTCCATGTTATCTACTATATAAATTAATTGAACAATTACATTTAACAAATAAATGTAAACATTTGACCAATGTGATTCTTTATTTCAAAATAAATGTGTACAAAAGCTAAACTTTTAAGTATACACTCCAACAGTAGGAGCAATGTTTGAAGGTAGGGGTGATGGAACAGTGGGAAGCGATCCTGGAATTTGCTAGTGTCTGACTATGTTAGATTTTGGTGCTGATGGGCATATGTTCTTATCTCCGCTTAGTATAAAAGTACTATTAAGAATGGTGTACAATGAATTTGCGGCTTGGTAGTAGTTGAAGTGTCAAATATTCTCCCTAAGGTTGTGGGATAAAATGATAAGTCAAGAAGGAGTACAAAGGGGGAGAACCATTCCTTTTTGGGTGCAGGGCATGACCCCCACACGGCCGTGACACGGTCGTGTGGAATCACACAGCTCTAACCCTCTCCCTCTCGGCCAGGGTTGCACGGTCGTGTGCCACACACGGCCATGCAAGGTTTAGTCTTTGGAAAAGTTGCACGGTCGTGTGCCACACACGGCCATACCAGGTTTAGTCTCTGGAAAAGTTGCACGGTCGTGTGCCACACACGGCCATGCAAGGTTTAGTCTCTAGAAAAGTTGCACGACTATGTGCCACACACGGCCATGTAAGGCTTAGTCTCTGGAAAGGTTGCACGGCTATGTGCCACACACGACCATGCACCTCTCCTCCTCGGGCAAAATGACACGGCCGTGTGGATTCACACGGCCGTGCACCCCTTTGACTTAGCCAAGGTGACACGGCCGTGTGAGCCACACGGTCATGCCCCTCTTCGTTATGGCCAAGGTGACACGAGTAACGCCCGCCCTCCCTGCTACTCAAAGGGACGGGGCTACTTACTTACTTAACTATTCCATGATACATACATACTCAAAAATTCTTTCTTATAACATAAAGCAGCGAAAATGTCATAGAGTTATACTGGAATGTAACATAAATACAATGGTTCATGTCAAACATAACAAAACATTATAGCAGGTCTTATTAGTCTCAGCCGAGCCACTGCCACACACACCTCCTTGCCTCTCCTGCAGCTCCCTTAGGTCATCCATCCCTTGCCTTTATCTGTGGTACAAGGAAGTAAGCTATGAGCACACGAGCTCAGTAAGATTCTTTCCTACTCACAAAAATTCGTATCTCAAGCATAATCATACAAGCATATCATCAATGAAAAAAATAAACATAATCATCCATAGGTGAGCATAGTTTCTTATCATAACATATCCTTATGAAACATGTTTCTAACATATCATAAACAAAGGAATCATATGAGGTAGATCATGAGAAGCATAACATATCATGGAACATAGAAAGAAACATATCATATATGAATGGGTGCATTATGCAAAATGTCTTTTTAAAACATATGCCATGTCGAGTGCAAGATGTCTTTATACATATATTTTAATATTTGAACATAATATCATCATCATGAGGGCCCGGCTTGTACCACATACATACATAAATGCGCGTAATCCCTAGGACAGGGTAGCTAGCCCCGAACCTACTAGGGATCTAGACCCGTTCATAGTCCGTCGGTCTAGGGGCGTACTAAGGAGCCCATCCCTTTTTTACTAGACCCGTTCATAGTCCGTCGGTCTAGGGGCGCTTATGGAGTCCACCCTTGGTACAAGCCATACAAAGTAAAGTACATGTCATGCATATCATATCATTATAATCGTCATATCATATCATCATAAGGTCATGCTCTTGTCTTAACATGAAGAGTGCTCTTAATCCCAACTTAAGGGAAGCAACTCTTTGCCATTTTCTTATCATATCATAAGGCATGCATTCTTGGCACATGGCCATCATATGAAAACATTATCATGCTTGGTTCATAAGGTTACATAGATGAGCATGCAACATATTGAAATCATACATGCTTGTGTACATAATCATCATAAGGATCATATCATGCATAATTCGTAACATACATAATCAACATGTTACTGATCTTATCATAAAGCATGCATACTTAAACCTAAACATATCATAAGGAAAATTCATGGCTTGCTAAGTTTAAGTTTAAAAACTTTCTTGAATCCTAAGTCATAGTCATGGCCGAAAGTTCATAACAAAGAATACTTCTAAACAACATACAACATGAATACTTAGAAAATCTCATAACATATCATAAGAAGTCTATGAACATGCTAAATTAGGTTTTGAGTTCCATGAACCCTAACACCTTATTATAGCCGAAACATCATATAACAAGGAGTAAAACTTCTAAGCAACATATGAACATAAATACTTGTAAAGCCCGAAAAATTCCCGAATTTATTTTAGAAATATCCTATGATTTCTCTAGATTTTTAGGATATTTTCACATAATTTTTGGAGTACCGGAAGTGGCAAAAACAAATAAGTCGCAAAATAGGTTAGGCGGGAATCGAACCCGAGACCTATGGTTTAAGGGATAATGCTAGTAACCGGTTGAACCCATCAGGGCCTTGCTGAAAGAGAAGGGAAACATTTATATTTATATTGGAGTTGGGCCTAGTTACCCACTTAATATAAATATAAACTTAAGTTGGGGTTGAGTGATATTATTTTGGTTCGGCACATCCTTCTCCACCGAAACCCTCCCAACCCCACCGCCGCTTCTTCCTTCTTCCCCTCTTCCTCACGCACGACACACCAAGCCAAGGGTCAAGGGAACATCTTCCGGCGGCGACTCCAACACGAAAAAGGTTCTTCTCCGCGAGAGGAACGCGGAGACGCGAGCGGATCGTCGAGAAGATCATCTCCACAGGAATCCTAGCGAATAGAATCGTAAGAAATTACGAACAGGAGGTAAGAAACCCCTCACCTGCAGTATAATTGCTCTCGCTTGTTTGTTTTGGCGTTAGTTCAGTAGTTCTACAGTTTTCAATTTTAGGGTGTGCTTTTAGTGCACACCAAGCATTCGGTAGAATGCCCAGTTCAGAAGGATGCACCAGTAGGCGTCCTAACAGCATGTAAAATCTATTAGAAATATTTTATTCAACTTATTACCAGTTATTACAGCTATATGGATCAGATATCCATTGGGTGGGCTCCCACAGTAGCCTCTAGGTTCAGATAACCTAGCTCTAGGTTTAGCTAACCTAGAACAGCAAAGTAAAATAAAACAGTATTCAGTATTTTACTTTTATTCAGTTGGCACTGTACTTGGATCAGATATCCATGGGCTGGACTCCCACAGTCGTCCCTAGGTTCAGATAACCTAGTAACCCTGCTGGATTCGGAACTTGCAATCCCGGGTCTCGTAGGGATGCGCGCACAGTAAGTACAGTTGCCAGGGCCCCAGCAGCATGTTTAGTATTTTCATCTATTATTATATATAGTTTTCCAAATATGTAATCAGTGATGGAAACACTAACTTAGTTTCAGTTTCAGCTATTTATCTCAGTGAAGTTTCATGATTTGAGTTCATGACCAGTTAGATGTTTATGCATTACCAGATCAGTATTCATGCTTAGTTTCAGATACAGTATGTTATGCTCAGCTTGTTTGTATGCCATGATCAGTTCAGTACATGTTTGTATGCCATGCCATGTTGTCATGCTCAGTTCAGTTTCAAACAGCATGTTTTAAAAACATAATCGCATCGTTGCATGTTTTTGTGAGGTAGATGGTTTCTTACTAAGCTTATTAACTTACAGATGCTACTTTTCTTATACTGCAGATACCGGTAAAAGAAAAGTGGGCTAGCGGAGGCTGGAGGGCGATGCTACGATGATGTGTGTGTGCAAGGGGTCTGGAATAAAGATCCTTGGGATCTATACGCTTTTATTTCAGTTTTAGTACTTAACATGTCTAGTTTGATGACTTAGTATTGTTACTAGTTGTTATAGATTAGTAAACTATGTCTTGTTGAGTTTATCATGTTTAGAACGTTAGTACTTACATGCTAGAGTGTTTTTCATGTATCTAGAGCTTAGGTATGTGATTATGGGCACGAATCAGTGCTGGAAATCAGAAATTCTGATTTCGTTTCAGACTATCAGAACCTGGATCGGTCAGCAGACCGATCCAGTGCCATTTAATCTCCTGGATCGGTCAGCTGACCGATCCAGATGGATACAGTAGCCTACTGTATCTCCCAGGATCGGTCAGCCGACCGTTCCATCCGCGAACAGAGAGTTCGGGACGAAATCAGCGGTCACTGATCGGTCAGCCGACCGATCAGTGAGCAGCTGGATCGGTCGGCAGACCGATCCAGCCAGCGTTCCTGTGCGCGATCAGTGAGCAGCTGGATCGGTCGGCAGACCGATCCAGCCAGCGTTCCTGTGCGTGTTAGTGGATCGTTACAGGGACCGATCCAAAGTTCCAGTTCACCCCCCCAGCATAGCTATGAATATCTAGAAGGTAGTTAAGTATAAAATCCCTCTCACAGTGTTAATAGAGGCAACATTACCATAGTTTGGTAATGTTTTATTTTACCCAGTTTCCGCTCAGTACAGCACAGTAGCTACAGTAGTTGATGTAGCGATCCGGCTCACAGCTTAGTACCCAGGAGTCGGGTCGTTACAGAGTGGTATCAGATCAAGTTCCTCACTTCCTACACAAACATCAGCATGTGCCTACAGCTTCCAAGTAAGAACATCTCTCACTCAGTTTTGTTTTCAGCTTTCATATCAGTTATATGTGCTTTCATGTTTGCTCTCATGTTGGTAGTTAATTAATTCATGTTTACAGTAATAGTATTTAACATGTTACCAGTAGTTAACTATAACATGATAGCCTAGTTATATATATATGTATTCTCTGCTATTTAGAAAATGGTACGAGGACGTCCAGCTAAGAAAGCATCAGCGGCTGAGCCCCAGCAAGAGGCAGGCAGTTCAGTGCCTCCCCCAGACCTTACAGCACTAGTGGCTCAGCTACAGCAGTAGTTAGCTGAACAGCAGCAGGAGATAGCCTCCTTAAAGGCTAACCAGCAGACTACTCCCCCAGTCACTCCAGTACCGAACCTCACGACTCCAGTAATCACAGAGGTTGTACCAGCTCAGCCTGCAGTACCAGTCCCAGTAGCCCCAGTAGCAGGGGCTAAGAGAGAAGCTTACCTTATCCAGTGGCAGAGAATTAAGCCCGAGAACTTCTCAGGCACCAGCGAACCATGGGATGCTCAGGCATGGTTTAAAACACTGGAAAGCACGATGGAGCTTCTAGACTGGCCAGAGCACGAAAAGGTGAAGTGTGCCTCCTTCTGTTTAACAGGAGACGCACGCATGTGGTGGGAGCGGATTAAATCGAAGTGGCCAGTAAACCAGATGACATGGGCCAACTTCGAGAAAGAATTCTTCGAGGAATTCTTTCACATGCAAGTCACGAACCGACACTATGATGAGTTTACAGAATTTCGTCAGGGCAACCTATCAGTTCAGGAAGCCGTGAAGAAATTCAACAGGTTGGCCCGTCTGTGTCCAGAACTAGTCAGCACAGAGAAGGAACGAGTACGGTTGATGCTGAAGATGCTCAGACCAGAGATCGCAATGAATGTGGCTGGTGGCGTTCATAGGCCACAAACCACAGAGGAGCTAGTGAGTAGTGCTCTGATCACCGAGCACTATCAGCACAGCATCACCCAGCAGAAGCAGGTTTCCACAGAGCCCAAGGGACAAGCTGGCTCAGGTACTCAGCAGAAACAACAGGGACATATCTCCAACTGGAAGGGGAAACGCAAGGCAAGCAGTGACCCAAAAGGAGGACCAGCTGGAAAACATTCCAGATATCCCAAGTGTGCTACTTGTGGGAAACACCATCCAGGAGTTTGCCGCAAGGGTACGCGAGGTTGTTTTGAATGTGGACAGGAAGGGCACATGGCTAAGCGATGCCCGAACAAACGATCTTCCTCACCTCACCGATACAAGATGGAGCTCGGCCAGCTACACGATGTATCGCCTTAGATGGTCCACTGATTAGTCGAGGCATTAGAAGCCCCCACAGCTACCAGGAATGCCAGGATTTTCTCACTGACCAGAGAGGACGTAGCAAATGCCTCGACAATTGTCACAGGTCAGATCAGTATTTTACAGCATAATGCAACTGTCTTATTCGATACTGGGGCAACCCACTCTTATGTATCCAGGGCATTTGCCGAGAAATTAGCAACACCTCCAGAGGTACTCAATAGTCAGTTTCTGACAACGCTACCCTCAGGAGACATTATGGCCTCTACGCACTGGCTCAGAGCAGTGCCAGTCATTATAGCAGACAGAGAACTTTTTGGTGATCTGATAGTGCTAGAAATGACTGACTACGATGTCATCTTTGGGATGGATTTTCTGATCAGATACGACGCTTCTATAGAGTGTCGTAAACAAAAGGTCATATTCCAACCTGAAGAAGGAGTACAGTTTGAGTACATAGGAAAACCAAAGAGAAAAGCCAGGAAGTTTCTCTCAGCACTGAAAGCACAGCAGCTAATGGATTCAGGATGCATGGGATTTTTAGCAAATGTAGTCAACACCAGCCAGGACAAGAACCAACAGCTATCAGAGGTTCGAGTCGTTTGTGACTACCCAGCAGTCTTCCCTGAAGAGCTACCAGGCTTAGCACCAGACAGGGAGATTGAATTTGAGATAGAGCTCATTCCCGGCACAAATCCAATTTCCAAAGCACCATACCGCATGGCTCCAGCAGAACTGAAGGAACTTCAGGATCAATTACAGGAGCTTCTTGACAAGGGTTTCATATGCCCTAGTCACTCACCATGGGGAGCACCTGTGTTGTTCGTGAAGAAGAAGGATGGAAGCATGCGCCTATGCATAGACTACCGTGCCTTGAACCAGGTCACAATTAAAAACAGGTACCCTCTCCCCAGGATAGATGACCTGTTTGACCAGCTAAAGGGAGTCACGGTGTTCTCTAAAATTGACCTCAGATCAGGATATCACCAGGTTAGAGTCAAGAAAGGTGATATACCTAAAACAGCTTTCAGGACCAGATACGGACATTATGAGTTCGTAGTCATGCCTTTCGGCGTGACAAATGCTCCAGCTACTTTCATGGACCTCATGAACAGAGTATTCAGAGAGTACTTAGACAAGTTTGTCATTGTATTCATTGATGACATTCTTATCTATTCAGGCACTTAGGAGGACCATGCAGAGCATCTGAAGACAGTTTTGCAGATCCTTCAGCATAACCAGCTGTACGCCAAATTCACGAAATGTGAATTTTGGCTAGACCAGGTAGCCTTTCTAGGTCACATCATCTCCAAGGATGGTGTTATGGTAGATCCCAGCAAGATAGAAGCAGTAAGTAACTGGAAGAGACCCAGGAACGCCAGTGAAATCAGAAGCTTTCTGGGATTAGCAGGAAATTCGTAGAGGACTTCTCCAGGATAGCCTCCCCACTGACAGCTCTCACCAGGAAGAACAAGAAATTTCAGTGGACAGAGGACTGCGAGAACAGCTTCAGCGAACTAAAACGGAGATTGACCAGTGCTCCTATTTTAGCTATACCAGAAAACACAGACAGCTTCGACATCTACAGTGACGCCTCTAAATTGGGATTAGGAGCAGTACTGATGCAGCAGGGCAAGGTGATCGCCTATGCCTCCAGACAACTCAAGGATTATGAGAGGAACTATCCTACACACGACCTTGAGCTTGCAGCAGTGGTGTTCGCTCTCAAGATTTGGAGACATTATTTGTACGGAGCTCAGTGCAGAGTGTATACAGATCATCAAAGTCTGAAGTATTTCTTTACTCAGAAGGATCAGAATATGCGACAGCGTAGATGGTTAGAGATGGTCAAGGATTATGACATAGATATCCTCTACCATCCAGGGAAAGCTAATAAGGTAGCAGACGAACTCAGCAGGAAGTCCAGTGCTACCTTATTATCTTTAGCAGCTATGTCACCACCCCTAAGGAAGGAGATTACAGCTTTTAGTCTCGAGCTTATAGTCGGGCAGCTTTTCGCTATGTCCTTAGCATCTACCTTGCTTGATGATATCCAGATAGCTCAGGAGCAGGATCCTGAAATCCAGAAAATCAAGCAAGGGTTAGCAGAATCAGAAAGTGAAGAGTTCAGAGTGTCCGCCAGTGGGGTAGTGTATTGTGGTGACAGACTTTGTGTTCCAGATCAGGAGGAACTACGAAAACAGATTCTAGACGAGGCTCACAGGACTCCCTATGCGATGCATCCTGGTTCCACCAAAATGTATCAGGATCTAAAGAAACGATTTTGGTGGCCTGGGATGAAGCGAGATATCGCCAGATACGTCAGCATCTGTCTAACCTGTCAGAGAGTTAAGGCAGAACATCAGCGACCAGGAGGAGTTCTGCAGCCGATCCAGATTCCAGAATGGAAGTGGGAGGATATCTCTATGGACTTCATAGTGGGATTACCCAGAACCACGAATGGTTTTGATGCCATCTGGGTAATAGTCGACAGGTTGACTAAATCAGCCCACTTCTTAGCTATCAGAATATCCTATTCCATGGAGCAGCTAGCTCAATTGTATCTCAAGGAGATTGTCAGGCTGCATGGAGTCCCACGAACCATTATATCAGATAGAGATAGCAGATTTACATCACACTTCTGGAAGTGTGTACAGTCAGCTATGGGCACCCAGTTAAAATTTGACCTTCCATCCTCGACGGATGGTCGACGGAGCGAGTAAATCAGGTACTCGAAGATATGCTCCGGGCTTGTGCCCTAGATTTCAAGGGAAGTTGGTGCAAATATCTGAGTCTAGCAGAATTTGCATACAACAACAGTTATCAGGCCACTATCGGCATGGCACCTTATGAGGCACTCTATGGGCGGAGGTGCAGATCACCAATCTACTGGTATGAGAGTGGTGAACAGAAGGAACTAGAGCTTCAGACAGATCTAGTAGCGGATACCACAGCCCATACAGATTCGCAGAGGATAGAGGCAAAGACAGAGCCGTCGGAAGAGCTATGCCGATACACGACGTAGACCCCTAGAGTTTTGGGGATACAGTTTTCCTCAGAGTAGCTCCCATGAAGGGAGTCATGCGTTTTGGAAAGAAGGGCAAGCTAGCTCCCAGATACGTGGGACCATACCTTATCACGAAGAGAGTGGGCAAGGTAGCATATGAGCTAGAGCTACCTCAGGAGATGTCAGATGTCCACAACGTATTTCATGTCTCCATGCTGAAGAAGCATATTCCAGACGCCACCCAGGTGATTGAGCCCCAGTTGGTACAGGTCCGTGATGATCTCAGCTATGACAGTCGGCCTATTCAGATAATAGACCGAGCAGTAAAGAAATTACGGAACAAGAAAGTACCATTAGTCAAAGTCAGTTGGCAAAATCACACAGCAGCAGAGGTGACTTGGGAGACAGAGGCCAGCATGAGACAGAAGTACCCAGAATTGTTTTAAGTTCGGGGACGAACTTTTTATAAGGTGTGGGCGATTGTAAAGCCCGAAAAATTCTCGAATTTATTTTAGAAATATCCTATGATTTCTCTAGATTTTTAGGATATTTTCACATAATTTTTGGAGTACCGGAAGTGGCAAAAACAAATAAGTCGCAAAATAGGTTAGGCGGGAATCGAACCCGAGACCTATGGTTTAAGGTATAATGCTAGTAACCGGTTGAACCCAACAGGGTCGTGCTGAAAGAGAAGGGAAACATTTATATTTATATTGGAGTTGGGCCTAGTTACCCACTTAATATAAATATAAACTTAAGTTGGGGTTGAGTGATATTATTTTGGTTCGGCACATCCTTCTCCACCGAAACCCTCCCAACCCCACCGCCGCTTCTTCCTTCTTCCCCTCTTCCTCACGCACGGCACACCAAGCCAAGGGTCAAGGGAACATCTTTCGGCGACGACTCCAACACGAAAAAGGTTCTTCTCCGCGAGAGGAACGCGGAGACGCGAGCGGATCGTCGAGAAGATCATCTCCACAGGAATCCTAGCGAATAGAATCGTAAGAAATTACGAACAGGAGGTAAGAAACCCCTCACCCGCAGTATAATTGCTCTCGCTTGTTAGTTTTGGCGTTAGTTCAGTAGTTCTACAGTTTTCAGTTTTAGGGTGTGCTTTTAGTGCACACCAAGCAATCGGTAGAATGCCCAGTTTAGAAGGATGCACCAGTAGGCGTCCTAACAGCATGTAAAATGTATTAGAAACATTTTATTCAACTTATTACCAGTTATTACAGCTATATGGATCAGATATCCATTGGGTGGGCTCCCACAGTAGCCTCTAGGTTCAGATAACCTAGCTCTAGGTTTAGATAACCTAGAACAGCAAAGTAAAATAAAACAGTATTCAGTATTTTACTTTTATTCAGTTGGCACTGTACTTGGATCAGATATCCATGGGCTGGACTCCCAGAGTCGTCCCTAGGTTCAGATAACCTAGTAACCCTGCTGGATTCGGAACTTGCAATCCCGGCTCTCGTAGGGATGCGCGCACAGTAAGTACAGTTGCCAGGGCCCCAGCAGCATGTTTAGTATTTTCATCTATTATTATATATAGTTTTCCAAATATGTAATCAGTGATGAAAACGCTAACTTAGTTTCAGTTTCAGCTATTATCTCAGTGAAGTTTCATGATTTGAGTTCATGACCAGTTATATGTTTATGCATTACCAGATCAGTATTCATGCTTAGTTTCAGATACAGTATGCTATGCTCAGCTTGTTTGTATGCCATGATCAGTTCAGTACATGTTTGTATGCCATGCCATGTTGCCATGCTCAGTTCAGTTTTCAAACAGCATGTTTTAAAAACATAATCGCATCGTTGCATGTTTTTGTGAGGTAGATGGTTTCTTACTAAGCTTATTAGCTTACAGATGCTACTTTTCTTATACTGAAGATACCGGTAAAAGAAAAGTGGGCTAGCGGAGGCTAGAGGGCGATGCTACGATGATGTGTGTGTGCAAGGGGTCTGGAATAAAGATCCTTGGGATCTATACGCTTTTATTTCAGTTTTAGTACTTAACATGTCTAGTTTGATGACTTAGTCTTGTTACTAGTTGTTATAGATTAGTAAACTATGTCTTGTTGAGTTTATCATGTTTAGAACGTTAGTACTTACATGCTAGAGTGTTTCTCATGTATCTAGAGCTTAGGTATGTGATTATGGGCATGAATCAGTGCTGGAAATCAGAAATTCTGATTTCGTTTCAGACTATCAGAACCTGGATCGGTCAGCAGACCGATCCAGTGCCATTTAATCTCCTGGATCGGTCAGCCGACCGATCCAGATGCATACAGTAGCCTACTGTATCTCCCAGGATCGGTCAGCCGACCGTTCCATCCGCGAACAGAGAGTTCGGGACGAAATCAGCGGTAACTGATCGGTCAGCCGACCGATCAGTTAGCTACTGATCGGTCAGCCGACCGATCAGTGAGCCACTGATCGGTCAGCCGACCGATTAGTGAGCAGCTGGACCGGTCGGCAGACCGATCCAGCCAGCGTTCCTGTACGCGATCAGTGAGCAGCTGGATCGGTCGGCAGACCGATCCAGCCAGCGTTCCTGTGCGTGTTAGTGGATCGTTCCACGGACCGATCCAAAGTTCCAGTTCACCCCCCCCCCCCCAGCATAGCTATGAATATCTAGAAGGTAGTTAAGTATAAAATCCCTCTCACAGTGTTAATAGAGGCAACATTACCATAGTTTGGTAATGTTTTATTTTACCCAGTTTCCGCTCAGTACAGCACAGTAGCTACAGTAGTTGATGTAGCGATCCGGCTCACAGCTTAGTACCCAGGAGTCGGGTCGTTACAATACTTAGCCAAATTGATAACATATCATAAGGAAGTCTATGAGCATGCTAGATTAGGTTTTGAGCTTCATGAACCCAAAAATCTGATCATGGCCGAACCTTCATAAGCCAAGAATATAAACTTCTAAACAACATGTAACATGAACACCTAGCTAATTCCATCATATATCATAAAGAAGTTTATGAGCATACTAAATTAGGTTTGGGAGCTTCATGAACCCTAAGGATTAATCATGGCCGAAACTTCATCATGTAGGGAATGAATTTCTAAGCAACATGTAAGTATAAGTTTCTATCCCATTTTATAGCATATCATCAAGAAGCCTATGAGCATACTAACTTAGGTTTTGTGCTTCATGAACCCTAAAAGTTATCATAGCCGAAACATCATGAAACAAGAGGTAGACTTCTAAGAAATCTTTTAACATGAATACCTAGCAAATTTGATAACATATCACAAGGAAGCCTATGAACATGCTAAATTAGATTTGGAGCTTTAAGAAACCCTAAATCATTATCATGGCCGAAACTTCACAACTAAGAAATAAAATTATGAGCAACATGTAAACATAAATCTCTTAGTTAATTTCATTACATATCACATGGGGGTCTATGAGCATACTAATTTAGGTTTTGAGTTTCATGAACCCTAATATTTCCATCATGGCCGAAACTGTTGGAGGATCGGTGGCCGGCTTGAAGGGGGGGTGGATAGACGGCACCCCCAAATCGTTAGCTTCCTATACTATTGTTAGCTTGCGCAGCGGAAATACAAATACTAAAGCAATGAATACGAAAGCTAAAGAAAGAAAAGAACTAGCAAACCAATACACGTTCGTTTAACGTGGTTCGGAGATGATGCTCCTACTCCACGGCTGTCCGTAAGGTGGACGATCCCGATCCTTCGGTGGATTAGCCCCCGGAAACTCCGGCTATCTCAAGTCGCTCCTTGTGGGTGGAGAAACCTCACCACAACACACCAAGACCTCTTGGATTCCACAAACACTTGAGCACTTGTAGACTACTAATTAGACCTTAACCAAGTCTAATTTCGTCGCCTTGGCCGGCCATCCCAAGCTCCTTCTTATAGAGCTTGGGGAAATCAGCCTTGCTGATTTGCCCGTTACCAGTCGACTGGTCCATGCACCAGTCGACTGGTGCCAGCCGTTTTGCACAAAACCTCTCTGTGCTCACCACCAGTCGACTGATCCTAGTACCAATCGACTGATCCTAGTACCAGTCGACTGGTACAACCCTAAACTTAGGGTTTCCCATCCCGAGTACATTTCACTCACACTCGGACCCTCACGACTCACTTGACTCTTCTTTGCAGCTTTGACCTCTTGCCTTCAAGCCTACTTCCTTTGGCTCTCGTCCCTCGGATGCATCCAAGCTCGCGGCTTGTCTCCAATGCCATCCTTCGCGTATGCCTCGAAGTCGCTTCCCTCGGCCCTTGTCCTTGCTGCCTTGTCCACGATCCCTCAGATGCATTCAAGCCTGCGGCTTGTCCTCAATGCCATCCTTCATCGGACCCGAAGCCGTCAACCTGAGTCAAATGTGTCACCTGCAGTCCTGCACAACTCAAGTACACATATCAAATAACGAGGGTAAACCTAACTTAAACCCTTTGCCCAAACACCAAAACACATGGTCCCACGAACCATTGGGATAGCTCCAACAATCTCCCCCTTTTTGGTGTTTGGCAATACGTTTAAGTTAGGGAAAACAAATAGCAAATAAACATGCTAATACAAATGGACTTACGATGCCAAGGCTACACACTTGGACTTACACCGCCGAATGGACTTACGATGCCAAGGCTACACACTTGGACTTACACCGCCGAATGGACTTACGTTGCCAAGGCTACACACTTGGCAACCGCCGAATGGACTTACGTTGCCAAGGCTACACACTTGGCAACCGCCGAATGGACTTACGTTGCCAAGGCTACACACTTGGCAACCGCCGAATGGACTTACGATGCCAAGGCTACACACTTGGACTTACAACGCCGAATGGACTTACATTGCCAAGGCTACACACTTGGCAACCGCCGAATGGACTTACGTTGCCAAGGCTACACACTTGGCAACCGCCGAATGGACTTACGTTGCCAAGGCTACACACTTGGCAACCGCCGAATCAATGTACCAAGCATTGGAACCTATCACAAGGCTCCCCCTACACCTACGCTCCCCATTGAGCTATGATTTTATCACAGGGCTTTTTAAGAACCTATCCCAAGGCTCCCCCTACACCTAAGCTCCCCATTGAGCTAGGATTTTCCTACAGGGCTTTTTAAGAACCTATCCCAAGGCTCCCCCTACGCAAAGGCACTAAAGGTTTTCCCAACTAAACCTTAATTCTCCCCCTTTGCCTAACATCCAAAAAGTTCTCCAACAATATCCCAATTGTTGAAACCTTATCATCTAACTGACCCTAAACTCATGTATTAATCCCCCTTGGATCCCATACATCTAATCGAGTTGACATGGTCACATACCAATGCTGAAAACAGTTTCAGACTGGTATCAGTCGACTGCCCCAAGTGCCAGTCGACTGCCCCCCTTCGACAGAACCTTATAGAAACATTCTGTGGTCGACAAGTAACCTATTTTTGAAAAAATCGGCCTTTTCTTGCCAACTTCAGAAATGCACCAGAAATTTCACAGACCTCCAAAAATTCCAAAATTTTATGGAGAAGTCTATTGTACCCATGTCTACTTGGGAAAATACATTACAAAATGTATCTATCACCAATCTCAAGATTGACACAAAATTTAAAACTAACTAAATGGTTCAATTGAACCTTGACCTAAAGTCCTAGTTTTGCCTTCCTTTTGATGTATTTGCCCATACCAACCCACAATGCATCCCTAGCATTGGTTTATATGGCATCTATACATCCAAAACCAATTGTCATGCTATATGACCCCAAATGTCATATTTCTTGCATGAAACACCAACCATGTGTGCCAAATCCCTAGGTTTGAGACTCAAGTCCGTCTCTAAACCACTTGGCACACTCCATGGCTCCTCTAGACCCCCCAAGTAGAACCCACCTGAGATCCATTGGCCATGGGTCCCAATTTGACTCTTAGAGCTCCCCCTAGAGCTCTTAGCCTTAGCCACCTCCCTAGGTGACTCATCCATAATGGCTAGGCCACATCGGTCCACCCCCGGTGACACTTGGCCTACAAACGTAACTTTCTTAACCTTGGACACCTTGTCCTTGGTTAATTTCTCCTTACCATTAAATGGCTTTCCCTTGCCATTTATTGGCTTCTCCTTGCTATAGTCATATGCAACCCTAGCATAAGACTTTCCCTTAGCTTTGGAGGACTCTCCCTTGCCATGATCATTTGCCACCCTAGCACATGATCTCTCATTAGCCTTGGAGGAACTAGATCGGTATCCCAAGCCCGATCTATCATTGTTGGGTCTTTGACTACCCAACACCATACTTAATCCCTTAGATCCAATAGTGAATCTCTTAAGGAATTTCTCTAAACCATCAAGCTTTGCCTTCAAAGCTTGATTCTCCCTTTCTAGGTTCCTAAACCTAGAGTCAACATGTCCACCTTGGACATTCCTAGACCTACCCTTTCTAGGCATGTGTCTCCCCTTCTTTGGATTAATGCCTTGGGCCTCCTTAGTTCTACCATTCCTAGATTTATCATTCATAGATTTCCTAGGGTTATGATCCACATTTACCCTATTCCGATCATGATATTTGAAACCAAAATTTTGCATGGGGATATAATGATTAACATTATTTTTCCTAGCATGCATGGAAGAATTTAAATTTGACTTCAAATTTAAATTAGGGTTTACCTTACCCTTTACCTTCGGAGCTCCCCCTTGACATGAGCCTCCATTCTTCCTCCACTTCTTTTCCCACATCCTTAAATGCCCCAACCTTTTGAGCTCTCTCTTCCTTGGGCATTTGGTGTGGTAGTGCCCTATTTCACCACAAGTGAAGCATCTAATGTGCTTCTTCTCGTTCTTCTTCTTGGCACCATCATTCCTACAACCCAAATTAGTATCTAAAATAATTTGATTGGGTTTAGGAATTACCTTCTTACCCATTGGACACCTACTCTTGTAGTGTCCCTTCTCATTGCATCCGAAGCACACAATGTGGTCCTTTGACTTTGCTTCGGTGGAGGTGCTTGCTAGATTGACCACTTCCAATACCTCTTCTTCTTCTTCACTTGCCTTGGAATTTTCTTCAATTCTTGAGGATGTAGATGATGCCTCATCTTCCTTCTCCTCCTCGGATGTTGAGCATGGCTCAACTTCCGTTTGCTCCTCTTCAACTTGAGCAATTAAACCCATCTCCTTGGGTTCTTCTTCTTCTTGTGTAGGTTTAGGTTCTTCCCGTAGAACCATCTTCACCTTGCTCCACAAATCGTGGGCATTCTCATATTTTCCTACACGACTCATCATGTCATTAGGAAAAATATCAATTAAAATTGATATTACCTTTGAATTTGCCTTTGCCCGTGTGATTTGCTCTTCCGTCCAATGTCGTGATCGGAGCTTCTTTCCTTTCTTGTCTCTTGGGACTTCAAATGGTTCCTCGACGACCATCATTGTGTCCCAATCCGTCTCGAGGAAGACTTCCATCTTCATCATCCAATAGGTGATGTCCCCAAGGCTTCCTCCTTCAAACTTTGGAGGGACAATCAACCCGGCCATCTTATGCTTCCTTGGCGGTTAGTCCGATGGAGAGCGCCCTCGCTCTGATACCACTTGTTGGAGGATCGGTGGCCGGCTTGAAGGGGGGTTGGATAGACGGCACCCCCAAATCGTTAGCTTCCTACACTATTGTTAGCTTGCGCAGCGGAAATACAAATACTAAAGCAATGAATACGAAAGCTAAAGAAAGAAAAGAACTAGCAAACCAATACACGTTCGTTTAACGTGGTTTGGAGATGATGCTCCTACTCCACGGCTGTCCGTAAGGTGGACGATCCCGATCCTTCGGTGGATTAGCCCCCGGAAACTCCGGCTATCTCAAGTCGCTCCTTGTGGGTGGAGAAACCTCACCACAACACACCAAGACCTCTTGGATTCCACAAACACTTGAGCACTTGTAGACTACTAATTAGACCTTAACCAAGTCTAATTTCGTCGCCTTGGCCGGCCATCCCAAGCTCCTTCTTATAGAGCTTGGGGAAATCAGCCTTGCTGATTTGCCCGTTACCAGTCGACTGGTGCCAACCCAACGTCTCTCTCAATGGCTATCTATCAGTCGACTGATCCCAGCCATTTCGGGCACAGAATGCTTCTGTGCTCACCATCAGTCGACTGGTCCCAGTACCAGTCGACTGGTACAACCCTAAACTTAAGGTTTCCCATCCCGAGTACATTTCACTCGCACTCGGACCCTCACGACTCACTTGACTCTTCTTTGCAACTTTGACCTCTTGCCTTCAAGCCTACTTCCTTTGGCTCTCGTCCCTCGGATGCATCCAAGCTCGCGGCTTGTCTCCAATGCCATCCTTCGCGTATGCCTCGAAGTCGCTTCCCTCGGCCCTTGTCCTTGCTGCCTTGTCCACGATCCCTCAGATGCATTCAAGCCCGTGGCTTGTCCTCAATGCCATCCTTCATCGGACCCGAAGCCGTCAACCTGAGTCAAATGTGTCACCTGCAGTCCTGCACAACTCAAGTACACATATCAAATAACGAGGGTAAACCTAACTTAAACCCTTTGCCCAAACACCAAAACACATGGTCCCACGAACCATTGGGATTGCTCCAACAGAAACTTCCTCAAGCAAAAACATAATTTCTAAACAACATATGAACATGAATCTCTAGCCAATTTCATAACACATCCTAATTAATTCCATGAGCATGTTAGATTAAGGTTTAAGCCTCATAAACTCTATATTTTTTTCTCATGGCCGAAACTTACAAAAGCAAGAACACAACTTCTAAACAACATATGAACATGAATCTCTAGCAAATTTCATAACACATCATAAATAAATCTATAAGCATGTTAGATTAGGTATTAAGCCTCATGAACTCTATACTTTTATCATGGCCGAAAACTTTCTCAAGCAAGAACACAACTTCTAACCAACATATGAACATGAATCTCTAGCAAATTTCATAACACATCATAAATAAATCTATGAGCATGTTAGATTAGGTTTTAAGCCTCATGAACTCAAACTTTTCATCATGGCCGAACCTTGTAAAAGAAAAGAAGGTCAATAAACATCTTAATAAGAAGATCAATTTAACATCACACACATAATTTCTTTTCTAACTAAATTCATATCATAACCTACTAAAGTACATAAGCATGGTTTCTTCTCTTCATTTTATTCCTAATTCTAAGAGTTCAAATCTTTCGAGAATACCGTAAGCAACTTGTACCACAGGTGAGGGAATACTTACATCCTTATTTGCTTAAGGAAAAGGGATCTTGCTTGTGGAGCCTCCCTAGAGAGGGGTCTTCTTTGTTTATTTTTTTTTTTCTTTTTGGATTTCGGCAAGGAGAGGTGGGGGAAGGTCTTGGTCACGGTGAGGAGGAGGAGGGAGGAGGAAGAGGAGCAAATGAGTTTTCCTCTTTAATTTTCCCTTTTATTCATCATGAGAGGAGGAAGGGAAAATGTACTTTTCCTTCTACTTTCTTTTACTTCTCCTTAATGAGAAGAGGAAGCAAGAATCCTCTTTTCTTTTGAGAGAGAGGGGAGGCAACTCTAACTTCTCCTTCTTAATGAAAAATCTCTTTTCTTACCCTTAACTAGATTGTCACTTCTTTCTTTAACAATAATTTCTCTTGGTCTATTGGTTAACACATGCATATATCTAGTAAGAGATCCAAGGTTCAAGCCTTGGTCATCTCTCTTTTTGGTTCTATTTCATTTTTATTATTTTTGCAATTTCCACATAAGGCCTATTTTATTTTTATTCACGATAAAATATCTAAAATTCTTGCTAAGTACTCTATGGATGTTATAACACGGCTGTGTGGAAGCCACACGGTCGTGCCCTGCTTCAGTAGGGAGGGCCTTACATGACCATGTCGGACACACAGTCGTGCCCAAACTAGGGCTTAGTAAGGCTACACGGCCGGTCATCACCACACAGCCCAGATTCTCAAGTAGTTCTAAACTTCATCTTAGCTCTATTTCGCTCCCAAAACACGAGTTAACAGTCGGAACAAGTTCAAAGTAGATCTCTAAACCGAACAGTGTACATACAATAATGTCCTTAGTAGTATGGAAAGGAGTATCCGTGGCTTGAGTCAGGATTAAGAAGTGTGGTTGTTACATTCCACCACCTAGGGTTGCCGCCCCCTAGGATCTAGGGTTACCACCCCCTAGGCTTTTCCTCAGCCAAGGTTTACCACCCCCAAGGACCTAGGGTTACCACCCCCTAGGACGTAGTAACCCTAGGTCCTAGGGGGTGGTAACCCTAGGTGGTGGAAAGTCCTAGCTATAGTTAGGCAGGTGAAAAATCCTAGGGAGTGGTAATCCTAGGTCCTAGGGGGTGGTAACCCTAGGCTGAGGAAAACCCTAGGGGGTGGTAGGTCCTAGGGAGTGGTAACCCTAGGCAGAAAGTCTAGTTGGTCTGGAGGACCGAGCTGGCAATAGGTAAACTCTCTTGAGAGGAGTTGGTGAGGGTGTGTTCCCCGATGAGGGAACAGTAGGCGTCGGTTCGACCTAGAGTTTTGATGAAACTCAAAGTTAGAATTGAACAGTCCGAGGCTGTCATAATTTCATATTATATGTATATTGTTTTTGCCTGGACTAACTTTGTTTTGCAGAAAATAAGAGCTAGAGAAAGTTGGTCCGGGCACCCCGAGCTGGTCTGGGCACCCGGAGTTGGTCCAAGCGCTCGAAACACAGAAGTTATCTATAAGCTGAAGTGGCACACGCGAAGTGGCCGAGCCATGTGGTCCAGGCGCCCGGAGGGGGTCCAGACGCCCAGAACTGCCTATAAAAGCAGGCTCGACTAGAAGCTTCAAAACAACACAATGAATGACTTCCGCTTCTTCGAGCTTCTCAAAAAATACTTCTACGACGCCCGAAAGCTCCAACGACTATTCCACCAAAGATTTTATGTTGTCGGTATTCTTTAATTGCTAATTACTTGTAAACTCTATTTTGTAATCTTTTAGATTGATTAGTGATTGCCTATCGAAAAGCACTCTTATGTGCAGCCCTTGGAGTAGGAGTCGACACAGGCTCCGAACCAAGTAACCAAAAGTGTTAGCTATTGGTTTTTGTTTACTTCTATTCTGCTGCGTATTTCCGAAATGAAAAGTGAAAGCCACGAGCGCTATTCACCCCCCCCCCCCTCTAGCACTTTAGATCTTACAGTTTGTTTATCTTGTTGACAAGCATTACAGATTGTATTATCTAAATTTTTTTAATTTGGGTAGACCTCTAACTAAGACACTTTGACTCATTTTTGAATGAGTCAGATATGAATGTGACCCAATCTTTTGTGCTACAATTTAGTTTCATCTTTTTGTGTCAAAAGACACTTGATTGAGGAAGTTGCTAGGTTAATTGTGTAGATATTCTTTTTCCTAATTCCCTTAAGTGTGATTTTAGGATTTTCAACATTCTTAATTAAGCACTCAGTGTTTCAAAATGTTACTAATTATCCAGAGTCACACAATTGACTTATGCTTAGTAAGTTAAAATTAAATTTATCAATTAATAGAAATTTTCAAATAATAAAATCGAAATTTAATTCAATGTTACCTATTCTAATTATCTTTAAGTGTTCTGCCATTGTTGAATGCAACAGACCCTAGGTTTTTGAATTTTATTTTGGTGAACTTCAATCTGTCTCTAGTCATGTGTCTAGAGCATCCACTATCCAACATGCATTGGTTCAAATAATTATGTTTCTACACAAAGTATTTTATTTGGATCCAATTTAAAAGGATTGTAAGATAGATTGATTGAGTTCAACCCCTATTCTCTATCTCACCCAATCTAGGTTGTCAACCATGTTTACCTATGTGTGATAGTAAGATGGTTGATTGGGTTTCACTTAAGTTCTATTTAAGTTTAATTTTTACTTAATTTTAAGTTTGATTAATAGATTGATTTTAATTTGAGTTAATTGATTTAGTTTGATTTAGGTTTATTAATTAACTAATTAAGTTTGAATTAGATTGATTGATTAATTTTAGTTTAGATTAATTAATTGATTAATTTTAGTTTAGTTAATTGATTAATTTTAGTTTAAGTTAATTGATTAATTGATTGATTTTGAATTAGGTTAATTTATTAATTTTATTTTAAGTTAATTGATTAATTGATTGAGTTTGAATTAGGTTAATTGATTTGAATATAACTAATTTTTACCTATGTCCATCTCGCCCTTTTCTAGATTATCAATTAGGGAATCTTATAGGTTTTTTGTATGATGGTTAATTTTATCTTTAATTTAGATTAACATCTAAGGATTGATTTACATTTGAGTTAAACTTAGGTTTAATAATTAGTCAATTAAATATTTATTTCAATAATTGACTTTCTAGCTGTGACGAGGCACTAAGCCTTCTTGGATATTGGATCATCAACCATTTCTTGACAAAGCCTTTTAAAAAAATTAAATATTTAATTTCCTTTATGAAAATCCTAGGTCTAAGTCTAAACATGTATAATAAAAGTGGTAAAATAAACATCAAATAAGTCTATCTAATGATAAAAATTGTCTTTCTATTGGCTCTCCTTGGATAATAGTCTCGATAAGATCTATCAAGATAGTGGATTTGATCTTTGGGAATCTAATATTGACCAAGTCTAACTTAATTAATCAAGTTAGACTTAGGGACCTATGCTTGGATGACTCTTCCATTTATATGATTAACACACTACAACAAAAACCCTCATAGATATCGGTTTTCCACCGGTGTCTATTTCATTTTCGACCAATATCTATGAAGCCGATGTAAAAGGTCTGCCATTTTAGACATCGGTTTAAAACCGGTGTAGTATCACTTAACGACACCGGTCTTCGAATCGGTTATTAACCGGTGTAGTATCACTTAACGACACCGTTTCATCAACGATGTAAAACCGATGTAATATTGTATGTTAATAACACCAGTTTTGGCAGCGGGAAATGACCGATGTAATATTAGTTAATAACACCGGTTTTGCAACGATGGAAAATAGATGTAATATGGATATTTTTTAACAGCACAAATTTGATTTCCGAAACAATGAAAAATCGACAATAATAAAAAAAATACACAAATATTCACAAATTATACAAATATTCTTCATTCAACAATATCCATAAAATACACAAATATTCACAAATTATATAAATAATCTTCTTACAACAGTATTCATAAAATATCCAAACATTCTTTTTACATCAAAAGCTAGCTAATAGATATCAAAATCAAGGTAGAACATTCTTTTAACAACACATCAAGGTAGAACCGCACTTCAAATGTAATCTAGCATGCATTCAGCCCACTCGACCGCACTTCATCAATTTCAACTCTGGACTACTTGAGATTTGTAAACTGTAAAAACACATAAATAATATATTAGTAAAGATGCAATTTTGAAAGTTGGAAATGATAAAGATGCAATTTTGAAAGCTGGAAATGGTAAAGATGCAATTTTGAATTATTTATTTTTTCCAAATATCTGCTCTAGCTCTAACGACGCCAGTCTAAAGATGCAATTTTGAAAGATGGAAATCAAGCATTTTGAAAGCTTTTCAGTGATCTGATTTTGGGTTGAGAACTACCAATAAACTAAATTTGGAATGCAAAATATCTAAACCAAAGAAAGTCATTTTCTAATTGATACTTGCAACAAAGATAATCTACAATACTTTATACAAAGTTAATTCATGATCAGGACCAAATAATCCACCATATGTCAAATAACTAAAACAAATGTGTACATGTATCAAATAAAATAGAATACTGAGTTTTTAAAGGTTGCTGTGGAAGATAACGAATATAACATAGAATCTAAAACTTTCATATATGACACTTAGTATATGCTGCTTAGAATATAACATAGATAATTTGCTCCTTCTAATTCAAGTGTACAGATTGATAAGAACCGACAGCATCATACAACAAATTACTAGGCATAATAATGGTTGAACAAAGAAATATGACTACACAACAAATCCAGTGAAGGAAGCATAGAAGAACAAAGCTACCTCTGATGAAGAGATATACTATTTATTGTACTACCTCTGATGCCATCTTCCAAATCTCATAAGCAAGAATGCAACTGTGCCCTTTGTATACACATGGCTAATAGACATAATACAATAAGGCACAAAAGCTATAAAAATCATTGTAACAAAAGCATAGCATCCGGTTTTTATCAAAAAAATCATTGTAACAAAAGCATAGCATCCGGTTTGTATCAAAAAAATCATAGCAAGCACCAGGGGAAAAGCATAGAAATTATCAAAAATCACCAGGGGAAAAGCATCCGGTTTTTAATAAAAAAATCATTGTAACATAGAAACACATCAAGCACCAAGGGAAAAGCATAGCAGCAGCAAGATCTCAAAAGCTATGAGACGTTCATAATCAATCAAAATCAATGAGTTTGTATCAATTATGATACTGAAACAGTGTTGGAAAATGCAACAAATTATCTTTAGGGCTTATATGCAAAATGGAAAATATTGTATTATTACCATTGCTGTAAGTGAATCCTTGTGGTCAACTCCAAAATTTTCAATTATATCTTTCATATATCGCATGATATAAAAACCACATTGCTCTGCATCCGGTTGTTGAGGAGCCTATGTTAGAAAAGAAATATTGGAATAACTCCTTCAAGGATAGTGAAACAGTTGCTAATCAAAAGGACATACCTTAACAACTACCCATGTTGGTTGTTTTTGACCTTTCCTTCCAGCCTCCGCATTATACATTTTCAAGGCCCTTCATGCATATAACCCGTGGGAATTGTATTGCCACATCAAAATACATACATGTTTCAACAAAGGTAAGAAAAGAAGCCAAAAAACTTACATGTTGACAACATATTTCCAATCTTGATCACGAATGCGGTGACTAAGAGGATCCAACAAAAAAATAAGCTCCTTCTCAACATTGATGATAGTCAAAATCCAGTGAAAACTACACAAAGAAATATAATTAGTGTATATATGCATCTTGCAAGTTCTCAAAATATGCAAGTGAGAGTGATATATAATGTTATTCTTACTCACCCAACGTTGCATGGCACAACAACCAATTGACCATATGAGGTACCAATTAGCCTACTGCTTAAGTAACAAGCCCTTTTATTCAACTGTTCTTGGATGAAATCTCTATTTTGATTTCTTGATAGTACATATTCCACAGGCACTGGATCCACCAATCTGAAATCCTGCAGCAACATCTTTTCCTGCATCTTTCTATATAGATGCCTACAGTTGGAAAATATCCCAAAAAAATGATGAAATCTAAATTAATGAAACACATAAATAAAGTCCAATTCAATTGAAAGCTTACCACATATACACAACTATGCAAGTGTCTGTGATTGGCTTCAATTCACAAAAGGGAAATATGTCATCACAATTAACATGGACTGTACGCTCCATGCCAAATACATCAGGAACTAATTCCAAAATCACATTCTCTGTTTCATCAAGACGCTAAAAATAACTATATAAGATGTGTAAGGGTCTTGGCACATTGGACGATTGTAACTTAGACTTCTCTTGTCTGTTGTCAACTTTTTTCTTCCTGGTCTTCTACATATGTAGATGCAACCATATATATATATTAGATATGTGACATACTTTAAATGTACACAAAATTTAGACAACACTTTATCACATTTACCTCATCCCGCATGCTGATTAAGTGCACAGGCCAAGCCACATGGCCACCTACATCATCCCCAATACTCTGACATGCAGATGGGATTGCAACAGGCAGTGGTGCTGATTGATCAATTGCTTTATCAATGGAAATCCTCATGCAATTCACGGGTAATGGAACATCATCAATAAAGTTGCCAGGTCCATTAACAGAGACAATTGTCCCATATGTAACAGTCTTGTTGTTAGGCTGCAATAACAACATCACTGCTTTTCCCTAAAAGACAAACAATTCATGAATCTTCAACATATAGTGCTTTACAAGATTCATTAGATACTAACGATGGGATAATAATATCAACGTGAAATATATATTTAACATGTAAAGCTGAATCCTTCTCAATAACTTTCACATCATCATCATCATGTTCTTCTAGGCCTTCATTTGAGAGGCGCCTTTGACGTTCAAGTTCAGGTTTTATATCGAGGAGGCATTATGGTTTAACTGAGCAGCTATCCTTCTCCTCACTCTCAAATTCTCGACCAGAAAGTTTCAACACCATTGCTTCCAATTTTTCTATTCTATCACCTTGGTTAGAAAGCATAGCTTTTGCCTCCTTAAACTCTTTCTGTTGCCTTTCATAGGTAGCCTTATCAATTTGCACCTTCCCTCTAGCAACCTTGAAGAAGGATGATGGAATGACATTTGCTCCTATGCCTCTCACACGTCCACCATGTTCGTTAGAATTCAAGGCCTTCGTGAGAATATCTTCAAATGGTTTGATAAAGGGCATCTTACCATCCTTCTTTTGGACAATATAATCATCCTGTCATGCATCCAAATACAATAACTTTAAATATATACATATATCATATATGTAAAAAATAAGCAATTTATGTATACTTTTGCTTACAATCTTATTCACTGCTTGCTTCAACTCATCGCCAACAAATTCCCCAGCTTTGTTGAGCCGCCCTCTCTTCCAGCGGATGGCTCTGTTTATCTCTTCCTCATCACATAAAACACTGGACTGTAAGCAAAAAACCACATGAAGTCAACTTACTCAACACCAACTATGACAACCATAAGTAGGAATTTAATGTTAACTAAATACTTACTATTTCTTTAGACAAACCCGCATATCCTTTTCGAGAAAGACGATGAGGGTATAAGTTTGCCTTGCTTCTTTGACTTTGTAGTTCACTTTTCCTCTACATAGTGATAGATGAATTATAACCACATATATCAACTAGAATTTAAAAAGACCACCTTAAACAACTTACTATAAAGTCTTCAGACATCCGATTAGTCACAAAACTACTCCAATCTTCACGTGAAATGCAATGCCCTTGAGGTACCTTATTGAGAAGCTTCGGATTATTTCTATTTGGCTGGATGAATGTCCTGGTGAGGTGAGTTTTATACTGACGCCACTTGGTGTTTGTAGAGATCAAACAATCATTCCTCCATTTTGGGTCCAGTTGGTATGTCAACTACACAAACAAATATCTTAAGTATATAAATAAAAGAAAAGAAAAAAATGCATCACATAAGAAAGTATCATGTTACTTACATTGACGGATTCCCATATCATGTTCTTAACTTCATTCGGCACTTGCTTCCAAGAGTGGTAATTAATATTAACTTTTTCCCGAGCAAGCACACCAATAAAACTTTGCAATTCAGAAGTCTTTTGGCCAACTGGCTGTCCATACTCATTAAATTTGACACTTTGTTTGACTCCCTGAACCCTTTGAACAACAAGCTTATTCATTTGTGTACGACCTCTTTTTGATCTTGTTGTTTGGGTCGTCCCGTCTGATCCTATGTCCTGGCTATCCTCAGCACCCTCTATTTGATCTTGTTCTTTGTCTTTTGCATTTGTGTGTGAATACTTATCATCATCACGTGCTAAATGGGCCTTTTTTCTAGTGTTCATTGTGTCGAAAACCTAATCATAACAGTGAGAATTTGAAATAGAGCAGAGCATATCATTCAAAATCACAACAAAGTAAACATTCGTATATTTAAAAAAAAAAACTACTACCAAACAATGAACCAAAGTTACCAAAATAAAGTAAATAGTCACATATATAAACCATAAATAAAGTTACCAAACTAAAAATTCTCATTGTCAACCCAAATCCTATCATAATCTCCATGAATACAGGATGGTTCATTGTCATCAGTTTCCTCAATATCCATTGATGGCATCCCTTTTGTGAAGCATTGGTAGTGGATTGAAGGATCTCCCAACTTATCATCAATGATGTATTCAAAATACTCTCTATTTGTAGTTGAAAGTACAATAGACCATGTGGGATCATGAGGGTCTTCTACATAAAATACTTGCTTCGCTTGAGTGCCAAAGATAAATGGGTCGGATTTGAATCCCATTCTCTTAAGATTTACCAAGGTGAAACCATTATCATCTACTCTAATACCAGTGTTAATCTCTACCCAATCACACTTAAACATTGGAACTCGAAAATCATGGTAATTGAGCTCCCATATTTCTTGTATCACACCATAATACATCATGTCTGTTATAATTGGATTCTTATCCTTTGAACTAGCAACTTGCATTGTTTGTGCGAGCAAGCTTACACTCGAGTTTTGAACAACTGTAACATTATCACGTTCTTTCGTGTAATAAGTGACCCCATCGATCATATAACAAGAGTATTTTAGCACTTGCTTGCTAGGTCCATTTGCCAACAGCTTCACTTTTTCTGATAATTGATTGGAGGAAGATGATGTTGTATTTGTAACCTACAATTCATCATAAGGGGGTTTAATTATTAAAATTCTTAAAGTTCTTGTGTTCAATAATAAACATGCTAATATTTATGGTACTTACATGTTCATGGAACCAAGAAATAAAACTTCTGTGGTGCTTATCTTGTAACCACTTTGCACCTTTAAAAGGAAATTTTTGCTTCAAGTGTGTCATATGTTCCCTAATCAAAAAATTTTGAAGAGATTAATCAGATATTTTTTAAAATAATTTCAGGAGATTATTACTGAACTAGAGGGCTTACACAATGTAAGGATCAACCTCAGCTTCATTTTCCAAAACATAACGATGTGCTTGTTCCCACTCATCGTGACAACAGAAGTGCACCTTGGCACCTGACAAGGACTTAGTGAGTATTGTTTCACGATGCTTTGATGGAATCCCTATCGTGTTCATATTAGATAGAAATTCTGAGCAAAACTCTACAGCTTCTTCAGCAATATAACATTCATCCATGCATCCTTCTGGTCGATTTCTATTCCACACATAACCTTTCAATGTTTTCATATATCTTTCAAATGGAAACATCCATCTATACCAAACTGGTCCACACAACTTGACCTCACGCACGAGATGAACTGTTAAGTGAACCATTATATCAAAAAATGAAGGTAGAAAATACTTTTCAAATAGACACAACATCGTCACAATTTCTATTTGTACATTATCCAACTTTGAGGCATCTATTACTTTGTTACATAACACATTGAATAAGAAACAAAACCTTGTGATAGCATTTCTGACATGCTTGGGTAGAACACCACGGATGGCAATTGAAAGCAAATGTTGAATTAAGCTGTGGCAGTCATGTGATTTAAGACCAACCAGTTTTAGGTCCTTCATTGAGACAAGGTTTTTGATGTTGGAGGAGTAACCCGTGGGAACCTTAATTCTGAACAACGAATTACAAAGTCTTCTTTTCTCATCCTTGCTTAATGTATAACATGCTGGGGGCAAAAATGTCCTTTTCTCCTCTTTTTGTGGTGCTAATTCTCCCCTAATTTTCATATCCACTAGGTCGTTTCCTGCTGCAATTCCATCTTTTGTCTTTCCTGGCATATCAAGTAATGTATCAATCAAACTTTCGCAAACGTTTTTCTCTATGTGCATCACATCAAGAACATGTCGAACATGCAGATCTTTCCAATACTCAAGTTCAAAGAATATCGATTTTTTTTCCAGCAGGACTTACCATCATTTTCCTTTGATTGAAGATTTGCTCTATTTTTTCCCCATCGGCATGTAATTCCTTCTACTTTTTTTAAAACTTCATCACCGCTTAGTGGTTTTGGGCCATAGTAAAGTCTTGCATCCCATCAAATGCCTTCTTCTACCTTCGATAAGGATGATCTCTACGAAGAAACCGTCTATGACCTGTAAATGACATTTTTTTACTATGCTTCAACCTTTTTGCACAAGTTTTCTCACCACAGATAGGGCATGCTTGATATCCTTTTACAGTGCATCCTGCCAAGTTTCCATATGCCGGAAAATCATTAATTGTCCACAATAGGACAGCTCTAAGCAAGAATCTTTCTTCTCGGTGTGCATCATATGCTTCAACACCAACTTCCCATAATTCTTTTAAATCGTCAATCAAAGGCACCAAGTACACATCAATGTCATTTCCCGGCTGTTTAGGACCAAAAATCAACAACGTGAGCATCATATATTTTCTCTTCATACACAACCATGGAGGAAGGTTATAGGTGATCATTATAACTGGCCAACAACTATATGTAGAACTCATCAAACTATGAGGATTTATCCCATCAACTGCTATGGCCAACCTTAGATTTCTTGTCTCAGAAGCAAAATTTGGCCAATTATGATCCACAAGTCTCCAACAAGGTGCATCAGTTGGATGTCGCATATAGGCATCGCATACTCTTTTATTAGCATGCTAAATTAACTCCTTAGATATTTCCTTACTCCGAAACATTCTTTGAAATCTAGGAATAGGAGGAAAGTACCATAAAATTTTTACAGGGACTCCTTCAATTATCCTAGAATTCTTGGCCAACTTCCACCTTGACAACCCACAAGTAGGACAATCGGTAAAATCCTCATACTCCTTCCAGTATAAGACACAATCATTAGGGCAAGCATGTATTTTCTTATAAGTCATCTCCATTGCACATAAGCTTTTCTTTGCATCATATAAAGATAAAGGCAATTCATTGTCAACGGGAAGCATTTCTCCAAACAAGACAAGTAGTTCAGTAAAACTATTATCACTCCAGCTGTATTTCGCTTTCAAGTTATATAATTGCACAATTGCAGATAACTTTGTAAATTTAGTACACCCAACATACAGGGGTTTCTCAGCATCCTCAAGTAATTTTATAAATTGATCTGGATTCTCTGAACTTTCATATGTAGCGTGTACCATATCTATAGGTTTATCAGCAAAATAGTTTTCACTTTCTCCAGCTGCATCATTCTCTTTCTTTAAATCTCCTAATACAGATTATTCCCCATGCCATATCCATTTTTTGTATGTTAAGTCTATACCATTACAGTACACATGTGCCCTTATGCTGTTAATATTATTGTTCCATAGATTGCCACATTTCGTACAAGCACAAGGTATACTAGTAGGATTAGTAGCATGTTGCAGCGCAAATTGCAAGAAAGATTCTAGTTCAAGTTCAAACTCATGTGATAATCTATCCTTTGCCATCCATGCCTTGTCCATTTTGTTGTACTAAAGAATCTAAAATCAATCAAAAATATCAAGACAATTACAACAATGAGCCAAAATTCTTAATCCATCATTATACAAATAAATTAACTATGTGGGTCCTCCATGAAACCAACTACGCTTACCAAGAAAAGGATACGAATAAATTTCATAAACCAGAAACCAACTACTTCATCATTATACCAATAAATTTTAAACCAGAAACCAACTACTTCATCATTATACCAATAAATTTCTAAACCAAAAACCATGACATATCAGTGAAAAGAATTAGCCTAGACATAAAAGAAACTTGATAGTTCAAGGATTACATAAAACCAACTTAGCAACAGGAACTAACAACTCCTCAATCTATCAAACAAAAATGATAAAATCAACTCAAGGTAGTGTTTGAGGAAATTCATCAAACACATTGCATGCATCAATCAATTAATACTTGCAAACAAGAGATCAAGAAGATGAAACTGTTGAAGATGAGGAAGAAATTCAGTAGCGACAATGTATAAAGGAAAAATTACCGGAATGTGAAGAAGGACTCGAGCGGTGGCAGTGAATGCTGGACCAGAGATGGATGAAGCAAAAACTACTGGAATGCGAAGAAGGCCTCCTCTTCTCAACCAAATGGAGGAGTTGAAGGAGATGCGGTGTGGTTGGACGGAGAAGCAAGTTCGTCGTGTCTTGATCCTGATCGGGAGAGAAAGGGGCATCGATCTAGGAAGGGGGAAGAGGGAGATGAGGTTGAGAGAGATGGTCGGAGGTTTAGGTTTAGGCTGAGAGAGATGGTCGGATGGTCGGAGGTTTTAGGTTTAGGTTTACGCGAGAGAAATGGTCGCGCGGAGGAAGGGGCAGGATATAGATTTAGGTTTGGAGGGAACTTCACAGTGTTGCAAATTTTGGCTTGTGGAAAAATTAAAATATTTTATTTTGGTTCATTAACACCGGATTTTAAAAACCACTATTAAAATCGGTGTCTATTAACGAAAAAAGGGCTCTCATAGACATCGCCTAAAAAACTGATGTCTATGAGCTAAAATCTGCGCTCATAGACACCAGTTTTTGGAAAAACCGGTGTAAAATACTCAAAGACATCGATTTTTGCTTAAAACCGTTGTTGTTCCACTGATGTCTATGAGGGATTTTGTTGTAGTGACAAGAGATAAATATGTTTTAAATTTGTGTTTAGCCTTATATCCAAGTCCAGATCGATTGTATACGACTCTTTATTTTTTAAGAATGACATCAAAATTCTTGGAACCTAAGGTGAACCGTTCCAATGTATCCTTCAGTTCCTTAACATGACTTTTCAGGCTGAAATTTTCTTCCTCAAGTTGTTGGACTTGAGTTGAAGTTCTAGTCTGAATGGATTCAGTCAAGGAGCTTAGGTTAGTCACTTCCTTAAGAGTCGTTACCTCCTTTTGGAGTGACTTGACCCGAATGTTGGTTTGGCAAGCTTGCGCATGAGATAATTTACTAAATTATGTAGTTTAGCTATTTCATAAGAACTTACAAATGTGGTTAGGCCCTTCAAACATGGAAATGGATCTGTGGCTTCTCTTGGACTTGGTTTCTGACTGGTTCTCGATTTCAGATTTATCGACTTGCTCTTGGGATGTAAGTGCAAGGAAGCTTGTCTCTTCAACATCTTTGTCAGAGTCTTCTGAAGAGGATTCATCCTACGTCACTTGCAGTGCCTTCTTCTTCTAGTGCTTCTTTATTTCCTTCTAGTTTGGACAGTTGGCTTTGATGTGTCCCTTTTTATTGCAGCCGTAACAAGTTACTTCGGACTTGGCTTCTGAACTCGGTTGCACTATTTTTGACTGGATCACTTTCTTGATGTAAAATACCGGAAATAGGCGAATATTATTAAGGGAATTTTCCAAAATTTTTGGAAATTTTTCTGGAATTTTTCGGAGCTCGTACGGACGAGTTTACGGGGAAGAAAACTGGGCCCCGGGAAAGCCTGTTTAGGTTGCCCCATTTAAGCGAGGAAAAGTTTTATTTCTTTTTGTTTTCTTTTCTCTTTTATTTTATTTCTCTTCGCCGTTTCTCCCCGATCCCTGCCGAACCCGAGTTTTCTTTTCCCCTCCGCGCCCTTCCTTCTCCTCTCCCACCAATCCTTTGCCCTAACCGCTCGACGGTTCTTCTCCTTTTCTTCCCTCTCCTCCGCCCGAAACCAG
Organism: Zingiber officinale; assembly: GCF_018446385.1. Lineage (NCBI taxonomy): Eukaryota > Viridiplantae > Streptophyta > Magnoliopsida > Zingiberales > Zingiberaceae > Zingiber > Zingiber officinale. The sequence continues at coordinate 52,255,813 of NC_055992.1, read as the reverse complement.
GCCGCCGGCGACGAGAGCCACCCTTTCTTCTCCTCTCCTCTGCGTGGCGTCGACGTCAACGATGATCATCGACGTCGTGCCCTAGCCGACACCCTACAGCCGATGCGACTCACAGCCGAACCTTAGCGTTCGACGTCGATCGTCCTCTGCCTTAGCTTCGCGACGCCAAGCCTTCTCTTCATTTGCTTCATTTCGACACCACCACCCCTTCTCCCCACCGCTTCCAGACGCAGTCACCATGCCCTAGCTTCCCTTCTTACCGTGAGCCTGCTGGCCGAACCTTTCTTCCCTTTTGTTGTATTCCTCCGATTGGTCTAGCAATACTTACACAGGGTCTCCTTGATGTCACATTTGAGAGATCAGCGGCTCCACTATGGATCTAAGCATCACTGGTTGAGGATGATCCATAGCTTCGGCCACAAGTTTCAGCAGCAAGATCTGTTGTTGTGAGTTGGCAGGAAGATGCTTAGATTTAGGTAAGTTGTGGTTTGGTTCATATATCAATTTAATTCAGATTGGTGGATGACATGGTTGTGTTGGATACTTAGGTTGTAAGGGGAATTGTTGATTGGGGTACTTGTGTGGAGGTGAGCGATTCCACCTAGCTCCGACCAGCATTTCCGACAACAACTTCTTCGGCTGCGATAATTGGGTAAGTTGTGCTATGGATTTATTACCTTTAGTGTTGGTTTGGATTAAGTTGTTGTGGTTAATTATATTTATTGCAAATCCTAATTTGAAGGAATTAGTTAGAATCGTTTGAGGAGTTAAATGATCCAATTAGAGTTTATAATTGGATCTGGATTTATTTTAGCACTCGAGGATTTGATTTAGCTAATTTATTTATATGTAATTAGCTAAATCTGGATACTATGTATTACAGGACTCTGATTCGAGACGTGCGTCTCGACTCTTGATTTGACCAGATTGGACTTTACGATTAGAGGCGGGTACTTTTGACTTATTGTCTTTGATATGCATAGCAATGAAATTAACAAGTTGCATTAATTATGTTCCTCATTTGTTTCAGTTAATCACTACCCGACTACCTGTTACTTGCTTGATTGATTGTTTGTTTTGCATTTCGTGTGGTTATGTAATTGATTACACATGCTCATAGGGGTAGTGATATAACCATGTTTCACCATGTTCAGGACCTAGGTTTGATACCTTATTTGATCAGTGTACTTAGATATGATTTGTTCACTATTGTGCACATCATTATATGTCCATAGATTGGTTTAGTATAATACCATGCTTAGTGACATGCACCATTCCCATGATTGCATGCTGTGTGATAGATTGCTCCATTAATGTCGAGCACATTGCCAGTTTCATTACTGTTCGGTGCTCCGTTGTGACGCTCATGGGTAGCGTGATGCAACGTGGTAGCACGTCAGTTTGCTCTTCCGGTGCTCCGTTGGTCCGCTCAGGGGTAGTGCGACGCAGCGTGTAGCACGTTAGGGACCCCTCCCCGACATCGTGTACCGGGAGATGAGAGCATTTCGCTCCCCCATTTATGATTTGGGGTAGGAGTATGTGTGTACTCCGACAGCATCCCGTTCACTCGGTCACTCATCAGGGGTAGTGATGTAGAGTGCACGGTCATCACAGCCCTACCCACTCGGTCCCACTTTTGTTGTGAGTTGGCTGACTGGCGTTAGGGGTGACCATGAAATTGGCATCATATGCATGATGCATTTATTGCTTGTGTATGTGTTTGCTGCATTTATATGATGCATATTTATTGGATACCTATGTTTGACATGCATACAGGATTTCCATATCACTCGGACTATTTGTCATTATGCCCAGGTCCTGGTTAGTACAGTATTCTCCTGTTTACTTCAGTTTGTATTCACCTTTATTACATCAGGAGACTGTACGCATAATTAGTGCTAGGTGTTATTTCCTTACTTTGCATATCAGTTGTACCTGCTGAGTGTTGGACTCACCCCACCTCCATTGTTGTTATATTTTCAGGTTGAGGCTGTCCGGAACAGTTCCAGTCGCTAGTCCCCATCTGCACGTAGTGCTAGTCCTCTGCTGGTCTTGAGTTGTTATTTTATCTTAGTTTTTCTATCAGACTTTGTTTTTAGTCTTGTATTGTTTTACTTATGGATATTGTTTGGATTCTTATCGTTTGATGGTTTTTTTGTATGATTTGGATTTATCCTACTACATGCCTGCCTGGACGGCAGAAGAGGTGAGTTCTTCGGATTTGAGCTTTACGAGTGTAGTTGAGTAGGGTTGATTTCGAGTCATCTTATTACTGCGTGGTTATGTCAGCCAGAGGTTGAGAATTATATTAACTGCGTGGTGATTGTCTATTTATTATTGTTGTTTATTCCAGCCGCATGTGGCTGAGGTATATACTGTTGTAGAAAAGTTTTAGATTGTCCGCTGTACAAGGGAGATGCTGTCGAAATTTCTTCGGACAGGGACTCCTCTAGGGCGTCACAATTTAGTGGTATCAGAGCTAAGTTTTACGATCATTGTTTTCATATTTTGGATATTTGGGATAACCTGATACCAATTTATATGGTATCAGAGCGCCAAGGTTTGGCGATACTAGTTTGATTTCCGTGTGTTGGATTTTCGAGATTTATCTGATACCAATTTATTTGGTATCAGAGCGGGTTATGATACCTGCTTTTGGTGTTCTAGATATTAGGATATCTATTTCGGTTGGTACGGATTTTCGTTATGTTATGTTTCGGACTTGCGTTTCGGATTTATATGGATTTCCGACGATTTTCATGTTCGAAATTTTGAGGTCAGAAGTTGGGGACTGGACAGCGATGGAACATCTCCAGACGACATATAGGTATGATGTGTAATTTTATAGTTTATGACATGTATTAGCATTCTTTATTTAGTACCTATCTGGTTGTTGTAACACATATTACATATGATGGGTTAACCATTGAGCATGGTTGACCTTAGTAGAGATCAAGGATTATAGGTCTCGGGTGATTTTTTCATATCATACCATCAGTAGTTTTAGCTTCTGTTACTACTAGTAGGAGATGGAGGCACATACCAGCCTCTGCTATTGTTAGCTGGGTAGTGCATGATACCTACATATTCCTGTTGACTTATCCAGTAGAGTTTTTATACTAATATCTTTTGGATATTAGGGTACCCGATACAATGAAAATTGATCATTTGGGGAGTTATCATGTTTAATCATGGTTGAGAATGGTTTGAGGTTGCGGGATATTGTGAGATCAGATATTGTGATATGTTGATTTTAATGATTTATGAGAGTAAATGTTATGTGGTTGTCTGATGATCTATTACTAGATATTTGTTTTGATGATCTATTAGTGGATAACTATTTTGATGATCTATTATATGGGTTGTCGTTGATGGTGACATAGTGAGTGTTATGTATGATATTCACAGGTTGGATGATTATAGTCAGTGATCAGATTATAATCGGGTGCTAGAGAGTTTTACGGTTGAGTGTGCCTATGAGATTTTAATAAAATCTGGTTAGTTGTGGTTATTTAACAGGATGATAAAAATTGATATTTGCTTCCTCTATTATTGAACTATGTGGATAAATAATGATTTCATGTTTTGAATGCTAACTAGCTCTCATGGGGAGTAGAGATTTATTCATCTGATAGTATGTGGGCTGATATTTTTGAGGATAAAAATGAGAGTGTCTGATGTTCTTGAATTCTGACTTTTTCTTTTGGGTCGTACACATTAATACATATGATATTATGTGGGCTGGTATTTTCTAATTTGAGTTGATGTAATTAGTGTTGAATTGACCTATGAACTGATTTAGTTATTTGACAATTTATTTGGGGGTCAAGTTGTTACTTGCTCTGGTGTCTATAAAGATGGATCCCTTCGGATAGTTCTGTATGGATTATGGATCAATGAACTGGTAGGATTTTTTTTGTTGTGCTGCCTTTGGTTGTCATAGTTGAAAATTTTCTGGGTCTGCTGAGTGGATACATGTATGGAACATGATATCCGGTTGATTATGAGTGGATTGGTTTGTGAATCCTGACAAAATTTTTGATCATATAACTCCATAGGAATGATTAGTAATGGTTCCAGATATTGAGGATATAAATTTTATTGAAGTATTAAATGTAACCAGTTTTTTTTTCATCAATGTCAAGACTGAATGATAATGGTTGAGTTTTGTGTCGGATTTGGATAACATAGAAGGTAAAATAGGGAATGCCAGGTTGATTGGATTAAGTATGTTGATTTTTGCATATCTATGAGGTGTGTTCATATGATTATTATGTGTTGTAGGAGTTCTTGATAGACGGTTTAAATTGTACGTAGTGGGTGTATAGTTGTCCAGTTATGATTATTGTGGGTTTCTAGTAGATTATACCCGAGTGGTTAGGCATACATGTTTAAGTGTTTTATTGGAGGTATCTTATCGATTTAATCTGAGTTATGATATGTGCAGATGTGTTCAGTGTAATATTCGAGGTATCTTGTTGATTGTTTGTTTTGTGTGTACACTCGTGTCTATTATGGCTTTGTTGGAAGTATTACGTTGATTATTATAGGTGTATATATGCTATGTGAGGTTGTTTGAGGTGTATTGTCGATTATACCTATGTTGATATATGCACACGGGTTCGGTAAGTATTGTTGGAGATATCACATTGATTTATACCTGTGCTATGAGTGTGTTTGGTGTGTACTAATTGGATGATTATGTCGATCATACTTATGTTGTGTGTGCACGTGTGTCTGGTGTATTGTTGATGATGATGTTAGCTAGAGCCCTAGAGCCAATCATTTGATGATTGTATTATAGACTTATTGTATCATATTCTTATATTAATAAAGGCATTTGTTTGGTTATTATACTTACTTGTATTGGTGCCAAATAAACTAAGAATAATAACGTCCTTGAGTAGAAGGTTCTTACCTATATCAATCGATTGGTTGAATCGATAGTGAGATGATATAGGGAACACTACTCTAAATCATTCCTAGTCGAGTATTAACATTCAGGAACAATGTTAATGCAATAAGACTAGCATGTAGGTCAACTCGATGACTTGATCTCACAAGTCATGGATATGGAGATATCAAGTTGACGCATGGGTATGCATTGGAGAATGTATACTGAATGATCCGCCATGAGAAAGTATCATGGATCGTTATATGAGTGTCATATACTTTCTCATGTGGCTATTAGTATGACTACTAGTCCTTAGACCTGAAGTCACCATGGTTCCCTACATAAGGAGTTATGTACTTTAGTTTCGTCAAACGTCACCCGTAACAGGGTGGACTATAAAGGCGATTACTGGGTGTGTAATGAATTATGCAGAGGGATGTGAGTGATGTAGATGGGATCTATCCCTCCCATATGACGGGAGTGACATCGGTATTCTTGATAGAGTGAGACCACTAAGTGCATGGCCATGCCCAAATGAGTCAACATGAGATGTTGAGCTCATTTGATTGAGTGAGTCTACTTGGAGTTCAAGATTTAGATTGATTAGAGGATGACACGGTCTATGCCTCACATTGATCAATCTAGATGTCTAGGATAGAAGGACATTTGTCATATATTGTGAGGAGTCACAATTAGTAGTCACAAGGTGATGTTGGATCTCAACATTCTTGTAACTTGGGTAGCAATGATGTATTGCTAGATACCGCTCATTACTTATGTTTCTAAAAGAGTTTAGGGGCATTGCCAACGTTACAAGAACCTATTGGGTCACACACAATGAACAAGTGGATGGAGATTAGGTTCATATGATGAACCAAGAGGATTAGATTCATTTGATGAATCAAATTGGATTAAGAGTAATCCTAATTGGGCTAATTGAGTTGGACTCAAGTTGATTTATGTGTTCAATGAGTCTAATTTAGATTATGACTCATTGAATCAATTTAATTAAATGAATTAGATTCATTATATTAAATTGGCTTGAATTAAATGGTTGGATTAGATCAACCATGAGAGATATTAAGTCAAGTTTGACTTGACTTGAGAGGAAGATGAAGAGTCAAGTTTGACTTGACTTTATACCACCTCATTGGTGAGTTGGCATTAAGTGGACCAATGATGATGCTCCACATCATCATGGTTACTTAAGTGAAGTGCCACCTCATGGGAGTTACCAAGAGTTGTGACTCTTGGTATCCCATGGAGGTTACAAACCACTTAATTAGATGAAAAGAGTTTCATTTTGCAAGTGTAACTCTCATTCAAGTGATCTTCCTCCTCCTAAGCTCTCTTTGCTCCTTCTCTTCTCTTGGTCGTGGGTTTCAAGCAAGGGAGAAGAAAGGAGAGTGAATCTAATCCAAGAAGAAAGGTTAGTGAAAGTCACATATAGTTTTTAGAGGAGTGTGTTCTCTTCTTTTCCTTTCTTCATCTTCCAATCCCATCCGAGAGCCCTAGAAAGTGCTAGCACACTTGGAGTGCTCTCTTCTCCATCCTTGAGTGTTAGAGAACACATCTTGTTCGTGTGGATATCACTAGAGAGTTGTCTACGTTAACAACTTCGAGATCCAGCGTACCTTGGACTTGCGGGATTGCGAAGGGCACGCATCAAAGGTATAAAATGTTTTTCCTTTGTAGATCTACTCTAGATCATCGTTTGAAACTCGTACTCGTATTTTCGAAAGTTTTCTTCCCACGGATCCAATGGCTAGGGGGTTTCGGGGTTTCCGCGACGCGAAAAAGCGATTTTCGCGGCCCGAAAAATCCAACAGATGCTACCTATGTTGAATGTAGAATGCTGAGTGTCTACATTATGTTATTGGTTGTATAACCCTGTCAACTAATTCTCCTATTAGTGGGTGACCAACCCACTAGGATGATGATAGAGTTGACTATAGATTTGATTTGTTTACTAGGTTGTTTATACCTTTGGCTGCCCACAGTGATATGTGGTTGAGTGGTCTCGTGCAGCCTCTAGTTGGATAGTTAGGTGCCTTGGACACTTATGGATCGTTTGTGGTGGAGCGGAGCTCCCACATATACATATTTCGGATTGCTTGTAGCGGAGCATTGCTCCCATATCTATTACAGATACATGTTATGGATTATTTGTAGTGGAGTGTTATTCCTACATATTGAGGATTTCTTGTGGTAGAGCTTTGCTCCCACATATGTGGTGTTTTCTGTGGTGGAGAATTGCTCTCACACGGGTGGATCTATTCTTGATGATTTGTATTGTTGATGATTATATTGCAGATTTATTGGTAGACGTTCACGAGGTATTCCACATATCTATGCTGCGGAGACACGTGCCTGACCCGACGCATGTGTTGGCAGATATTCTAGTTCCAGTTCAGCCTGACATTACATATGAGGAGATTCCGGTACGGATTCTGGACCGGAAAGAGCGTCAGTTGCGGAACAAGACTATCCGGCTGGTTAAAGTCAGATGGCAGCATCATTCGGACGAGGAGGCTACTTAGGAGCTCGAGGATACAATCCGAGCTCGATACCCCCATCTTTTCCCTTGAGGTATGTGATTTAATTTACCGTTCAGCATTTATACGCTTTACCTGTTGTTAGTGTTTGCTGATGGTAGATAACGAAATTTGGGACCCAAATTTTTTATTAGTGGGGGAGAATGTAAAATACCGAAAATAGGCAAATATTAATAAGGGAATTTTCCGGTATTTTTGGAAATTTTTCTGGAATTTTTCGGAGCTCGTACGGACGAGTTTACAGGGATGAAAACTGGGCCCCGGGAAAGCCTATTTAGGTTGCCCCATTTAAGCGAGGAAATGTTTTATTTCTTTTTGTTTTCTTTTCTCTTTTATTTTATTTCTCATCGCCGTTTCTCCCCGATCCTTGCCGAACCCGAGTTTTCTTTTCCCCTCCGCGCCCTTCCTTCTCCTCTCCCACCAATCCTTTGCCCTAACCGCTCGGCGATTCTTCTCCTTTTCTTCCCTCTCCTCCACCCGAAACCAGGCCGCCGGCGACGAGAGCCACCCTTTCTTCTCCTCTCCTCTGCGTGGCATCGACGCCAATGGTGATCGTCGACGTCGTGCCCTAGCCGACACCCTACAGCCGATGCGACTCACAGCCGAACCTTAGCGTCCGACGCCGATCGTCCTCTGCCCTAGCTTCGCGATGCCAAGCCTTCTCTTCATTTTCTTCATTTCGACACCACTAGCCCTTCTCCCGACCGCTTCCAGACGCAGTCACCATGCCCTAGCTTCCCTTCTCGCCGTGAGCCTGCTGGCCGAACCTTTCTTCCCTTTTGTTGTATTCCTACGATTGGCTAAGCAATGCTTACACAGGGTCTCCTTGATGTCACATTTGAGAGATCAGCGGCTCCACTTTGGATCCAAGCATCACTGGTTGAGGATGATCCATAGCTTCGGCCACAAGTTTCAGCAGCAAGATCTGTGGTTGTGAGTTGGCAGGAAGATGCTTAGATTTAGGTAAGTTGTGGTTTGGTTCATATATCAATTTAATTCAGATTGGTGGATGGCATGGTTGGGTTGGATACTTAGGTTGTAAGGGGAATTGTTGATTGGGGTACTCGTGTGGAGGTGAGCGACTCCACCTAGCTCCGACCAGCATTTCCGACAGCAACTTCTTCGGCTGCAATAATTGGGTAAGTTGTGCTATGGATTTATTACCTTTAGTGTTGGTTTGGATTAAGTTGTTGTGGTTAATTATATTTATTTCAAATCCTAATTTGAAGGAATTAGTTAGAATCGTTTGAGGAGTTAAATGATCCAATTAGAGTTTATAATTGGATCTGGATTTATGTTAGCACTCGAGGATTTGATTTAGCTAATTTATTTATATGTAATTAGCTAAATCTGGATACTATGTATTACAGGACTCTGATTCGAGACGTGCGTCTCGACTTTTGATTTGACTAGATTGGACTTTACTATTGGAGGCGGGTACTTTTGACTTATTGTCTTTGATATGCATAGTAATGAAATTAACAAGTTGCATTAATTATGTTCCTCATTTGTTTCGGTTAATCACTACCCGATTACCTATTACCTGCTTGATTGATTGTTTGTTTTGCATTTCGTGTGGTTATGTACCTGATTACACATGCTCATAGGGGTAGTGATATAACCATGTTTCACCATGTTCAGGACCTAGGTTTGATACCTTATTTGATCAGTGTACTTTGATATGATTTGTTCACTATGGTGCACATCATTATATGTCCATAGATTGGTTTAGTATAATACCATGCTTAGTGACATGCACCATTCGCATGATTGCATGTTGTGTGATAGATTGCTCCATTATTGTCGAGCACATTGCCAGTTTCATTACTGTTCGGTGCTCCGTTGTGACGCTCATGGGTAGCGTGATGCAGCGTGGTAGCACGTCAGTTTGCTCTTCCGGTGCTCCGTTGGTCCGCTCAGGGGTAGTGTGACGCAGCGTGTAGCACGTTAGGGACCCCTCCCCGACATCGTGTACCGGGAGATGAGAGCATTGCGCTCCCCCATTTATGATTTGGGGTAGGAGTATGCGTGTACTCCGACAGCATCCCGTTCACTCGGTCACTCATCAGGGGTAGTGATGCAGAGTGCACGGTCGTCACAGCCCTACCCACTCGGTCCCACTTTTGTTGTGAGTTGGCTGACTGGCGTCAGGGTGACCATGAAATTAGCATCATATGCATGATGCATTTATTGCTTGTGTTTGTGTTTGCTGCATTTATATGCTGCATATTGTTTGGATACCTATGTTTGACATGCATATAGGATTTTCATATCACTCGGACTATTTGTCCTTATGCCCAGGTCCTGGTTAGTACAGTATTCTCCTGTTTACTTCAGTTTGTATTCACCTTTATTACATCAGGAGACTGTACGTATGATTAGTGCTAGGTGTTATTTCCTTACTTTGCATATCAGTTGTACCTGCTGAGTGTTGGACTCACCCCGCCTCCATTGTTGTTATATTTTCAGGTTGAGGCTGTCTGGAGCAGTTCCAGTCGCTAGTCCCCATCTGCATGCAGTGCTAGTCCTCTGCTGGTCTTGAGTTGTTATTTTATCTTAGTTTTTCTATCAGACTTTGTTTTTAGTCTTGTATTGTTTTACTTATGGATATTGTATGGATTTTTATCGTTTGATGGATTTTTGGTATGATTTGGATTTATTCTACTACATGCCTGCCTGGACGGCAGAAGAGGTGAGTTCTTCGGATTTGAGTTTTACGAGTGTAGTTGAGTAGGGTTGATTTCGAGTCATCTTATTACTGCGTGGTTGTGTCAGCCAGAGGCTGAGAATTATATTAACTGCGTGGTGATTGTCTATTTATTATTGTTGTTTATTCCAGCTGCATGTGGCTGAGGTATATACTGTTGTAGAAAAGTTTCAGATTGTCCACCGTACAGGGGAGATGCTGCCGAAATTTCTTCGGACAGGGACTGCTCTGGGGCGTGACACTTGATCTCCTTTTTGGTGAATCCTTTCTTCTTATTGTAGAGTTTTCATACAAGGTTGATGAGCTCGGCAGTGATCTCGTTGTTGTCATCTTCTGAGTCCAGTTCATCTTTGGACTCGGGTTCGGTCCAACACTTGGTTTTTGATTCCCGCGTTTTGCTCATTCTTGCAATCAAAGCAATACCTTTCTTGACCCGAGTAGTATTAGTTTGTTCATGAAGCTCAAATTTGAAAAATAATTCATCTAATTTAATTAAGGAAAGAACCATAGAAACTTTGTAAGAATCTACCATGAATGCCCACAAAGTATTCATAGGAAATGCATTGAGTGCATACCTGATGACATCGTGATTTTTCACCTTTTGTCCGATTATGTGGAGGTTGTTGAGCAGGTCTTGAATCTGTGTGTAAAGTTGGTTTGCCAATTCACTTTCCTACATTTTTATATTATATAATTTATTTAATATTAAATCACACTTTCTTACCTTAGTGTCGGGAGTGTCCTCGTGTTGCTCGATCAACTTTTCTCACAACTCCTTTGCGATGTTGAAGGGGTCGACCCGGTTCAATTCTTCTTTGGTTAGGCCACATTGTAGAGTACATATTGCTTTGGCATTGGCCTCAATCTTCTTCATCAAACTTGTGTCCTAGTTCTCTCAAGATACTGGTTTTCCAATGCTATCGAGTGGAAGCGCGAGGCTGGTTTAGATGATTATCCACATCTCTACTTGTGTCTTGAGATGATACTCTATTTGGCTCTTCTAGTAGCCGAAGTCTTCGCTAGAGAATAGGGGAGGGTGTGTAGTGATATACCCTTCTTGGTGGGCCATTTCAAAGTGAGTTCTTGCACAACAAAAAAAAAATAGAACTTGTCCCAAGACTAGGTCTTGGCTTAGTAGTGCGGAATAAAAAAAAAATGAACTCAAGTGGTGTTACACTAGTTTTGAGAAGAAAACTTGATTGCGAGAAAAAATTAATCAGGAAGAGGTAACTACACCGATTCCGATCGGCTCTGAAAATTTTAAAAACTAATACAGTGAACAATTTTGCTTGAATAGTGGTTTCACCAATTCGAAGTGATCCTGCTCTAATACCAATTATAAGATTGATACACTCTAAAGGGGGAGGAGTGAATAGCGGTCGTGGCTTTTTTCATGCTTTTTTGAAAAACATGATTAAGTAAAATGCAGCAGAAGAGCAAGATTAAGAAGAAGAAAAAGCAATGCTAACAAGTTTGTTTTTACTTGGTTCAGAGCATTTAATGACTCCTACTCCAAGGCCCACGATTGTTGATCACTTTTGTTGGGCAATCCACTATCAGTTCTAATATTATAAAAATATTGAAGTACAACTTTGCAACAAGTAAAGTATACTGACAATTTTAGGATCTGGAGAGTTGCGCTTTCGGTTGTTAGAGTCACATCACTCGATCGCTGGAGTTGCGTCGCTCGGTTGTCAGAGTCATGTCGATCGGTCATCAGAGTCACATTGTGGAGTAGCAAGATTGTTCTTGGAGCAGCGTGTAGGAGAAAGATTGCGAAAATTAAGTGTGTATAACCATCTACAAGAGATCCTCTTTTATGGGCTATTGAAGGCGCCTTCAACCCCATTGAAAGTGCCTCCATCTCGGATTTCTATCCCCAAATCTGCGATGCCAATAATCTTTGCTTTCTGCAAACTTCATCCATTCGATGCCGCCTTCAAGCTCCTAGAAGGCGCCATCCATCCCTGGTCCAAGTCGACTTCAAGCACCTGGAAGGCATCTTCAGCTCCCTTCTGCGCGAAGCTTGGGCTATGGCACCCGAGGTGCCTCCAACATCCCCGGAAGTGCCTCAAACACTGCTCATATGAGTATTTCCTTCATCATCTCCCTTCCTGTAAGGCATATTAGTGCACAAACAAAATATACTATGCAAAATAAAGTCAGCACAATAAAATATGAATAATGAATAATAAATTATTTTATAGCCTATGAACTGTCTGGTACTGATTTTCGGATTTTTCGAAAACCCTAGGTCGAATCGACGCCTACTATTCCCTCAATGAGGAATACTGTTGGATCAAGAATTCACTAGAGGGGGGTGAATAGAAATTTTAAAATATCGCAGAGTAAGGACGCAGCGGAAAAAGAAAAACAAAAAGAGAGCAATGCTAACACAAGTAATCATTTACTTGGTTTGGAGCCTATGTCGACTCCTATTTCAATGCCCGCACTCGTTGAGTGATTTCGTTGGGAAATCACTAATAATTCGAAGAAATATTACAAATGCAGTACAGGAATTATTTAGTAAAAGAAAGCCGATAATAAAAGAAATAGAAAACGAATAGTACTTGTCGAAGAGCTTTCGCAGCGTCGCAGGAGTACAGAAGAGCAGATCGTGAGTTGTTTCTTTGCTTCATCCTTTACCCTCCTTATATAGGAGGTTTCAGGCGCCAGGATCCCTTCAGGGCGCCTTGAATGTGACGTAGTCGAGCTAGTCAACAATCTCCACGTGGCGAAGAGACGATATGGATAAAAGTTGCCTCCGGGCGCCCGGACCTGTTCCAGGCACCCGGACCTTCGGGCGCCCGGACCTTCGGGCGCCCGGACCTTCGGGCGCCCGGACCTCCGGGCGCCCGGACCCTTGTTTTCTGCAATCTTTTTCCTACAAGAAAACGTTAGTCTGAGGCAAGTATAAATCATATCCTACAAAACAAAATGTCAGCACAAATTATAGATATGCAGAATAGTAATTAGATTCCGTCTCCTCGAGACCGGAATCTAGTCACGATCTCGACTTAGATATCCAAAATGGATCTAAGTCGGATCGACGACTAATATTCCCTTCCCAGGAATGCGTCCTCATAGTCACTCCTCTCCAATGACTTACCTTCACTTACCTGCCAAACGTCTGGTCAGCCAATCGACCCATCTGGTCTTCATGCCAGCGGTCAGCCCGTTGACCTAGCTAGACTTCGTGCCAAATGTCTTGTCAGCCCTTCGACCCATCTGGACTTCGTGCCAGCTATCTGGGTGGCCCGTCAACCTAGTTGGACTTCGTGCCAGCTATCCAGTCGGCCCGTCGACCTAGTTGAGCTTCGTGCCAGACATCTGGTTAGCCCATCGACCTATCTGGACTTATGCATGTTAGGATGTACATACAAAAAGCCTAGCTTTTTGTAAACATTTATTTTGAAATAAGAATCACATTGGTCAAATGTCTACATTTATGTTAAATGCAGTTTTCCATTTAATTTATATTGTAGATAACATGGTATGTGGTGCCACACAGGAGATCATGTTATCAGTTCCTTATAAATTATAAATAGTAGCTCACAACCAAGATGGAATGGGACAAATCATTGGAGTAGTTGTAGTGTAATTTGGTATTAGTTTATCTTATCTATAAAATTACACTAGTACACTATGTGTATATTGAGTAGGACCATTTAAGGTAATTTCTTTTTATACTAACTACATAAAAGAACAAACCCTCTATTATTATGGATGTGCATACTCTTAATCCCGATATAATAACAAGCACATATACTTAATATGTATATCTTTAATTTATCAATGGGTGAGATTTAGTTCGTTAAATCAATAGGCCCGTTAAGTTGAGAAATAATATTATTTATATGGTGTGTTGTTAATTATAAAAGGAAACTATGTCCTAGTAAATCTAGGTTGATGATGCCCCCTTGAGTAACTCATAAGGATTGTCATCTAAACCCTACAGGTGGACTTTGTCAGCCATGACAATTAAGTTGAGTGGTACTACTCTTGGAGCTAGATAGTAATTAAATGAGTTGTCAGTAACACATTTAATTAGTACTGGGCATTCGATATCTTACACACAGGGGGACTAACACACTCATGATAAGAAGGAGCCCATAAATGTAATTTGGGATTTGTGCGATAGTTCAATAATAACTCTTTAGCGGTATGAGTTATTATTGATGAACTTGAGTTGGGTGTTCGGGGTGAACACAGGGAGCTTAAGCTCATCGGGAGAACAAAATCAATTTCTCCTCTCGGTCCCTGTTGTAGCCTCTATAAAGTCTTGTATCCACAAAGTCCACTTCTTACCCAAGTAATGGGTCGGACACATCCTTGCTTGGAGCAAGGGGGGCCGACCAAGCATTGTTTAGAGTCCAAGAGGTGGTCGGCCCAAGCATATCTTGGTGTCCAAGATGTGGCCAGCCACTAGTGGAAGAGAAAGGAAGTTTTGTTTTAAAACAAAATTTTGTTAAAATCTTTCCTTTTTTGTAGTTATCTATAATGGTTAAAAGAAGGATTTAATTTTGTTTAAACTTTCCTTTTTAGCATCCACTAAAGGAATAAAAGGAAGATTTTATTTTTGTTAAAATCTTTCCTTTTATAGCCATCTTCATGGTTTTAAAAGAGAGTTTTAAAATTTTAAAATCTTTCCTTTTATAGCTATCTACAAAAGATTAAAGAGAGATTTTAATTTAGTTAAAATCTTTCCTTATTTGTAGTTATCTATAATGTTTAAAAGAGAGATTTTAATTTTTGATAAAACTTTCCTTTTTTGTAACCCTGATTTAAAAAGAGAAGTTTTAATTAATCTTTCCTTTTTGTAGTTGTCTATATGTTTTAAAAGAGAGAGATTAATTTTAAAACTTTCCTTTTGTTGTCATGTACAATCAGAAATTTAAAAGAGAGATTTTAATTGTCATTAAAATTTCTTTTTTTGTCATGACCAAGGATTATAAAAGAGAGGTAGAGGTTGCCTTATGGTTATTGAATTGATCTCTCTTAGCTCCTCTCTTTTCCTTGGTGTGGCCGGCCATCCTCTTCTCCCTTCCCTCTTCTTTGTGGCTGACGGCATTAAGGAGAGAACCTCATCCTTGATGGCCGGTTGTATAGAGAAGAAGAAGAAGAGAAGGAGGCATTGTATCCAAGCATCCCTTGGTGGTTGATGGCCAAATTTTCTCTCTTTTCTCCCTTTCTCTTTTGCTTCCTAAGGGCCGGCGGCACATCAAGTTGGTATCTTCTTGTGGTCGGTTGCTTGGAGAGGAAGAAGAAGAGAAGGAAATTTCCTATTTTGGCATCCTTGGTGGCTCAAGTTTCTTGGAGACAAAGAAGTGGTTTGGGTGGACTTATCTTGGTAGATCATCTCCCACACGACGTCCAAGAGGAGAAGAGGAATAAAATAGAAGATCAAGAGGTAATTAGCCACAAAGAAAGGTATAACTAATTAATGGTTTCCACTTCGAATTAATTGGTTAGTTTTCTTTGCATGAATTCTGAAACACCAACACAAGAGGCTAGCGATTTTATGTTTCAATTTTGTGCTATTGATTTTGTATTTTGATTTTCCGTTACGATCTTGTGTTTCTATTGTGGTCTTTGTAGTTAACCTAGGATTACTGTAAGAAGTTAAATATCTAATTTTTTTGAAAGACTTTATCTAGGAAGTGGTGGATGATCCCATAACCAAGAAAGCCTAGTGCCTCGCTTTGTTTAACCTAGAAGTCAATCTTTGAAATAGATATTTAAATAACTTCTGTAATATGGTTTAACTTTATGAAGAATACATCGATTAAACTTGGAGTAAAAATATTAAGTATCATTTTTAATCCAAGTTTAACTTCTGAAGGAAAATTTGGATTAATAATGTTAAGCATCATTTGCAATCCAAATTTAACTTCAGTAGAGCACATGGTTAGCTAGTGTTGGTGCAGCGGAGGCCGGCAAGAGGGGGGTGAATTGCTGAAAACAAAAATAAACTATACCCTCCTTGGATTTCAACTCAAAAAAGTAATAGTAAAATTAAAACAAGCAAAGAAATAGAAATTAAGTAATAGACAGGATTTAACCTGATTACAACCAAGGAGGTTGTTAATCCAGGGCAGTAAGAAAAAGCTCAGTAGAAAAATCTCCTTTGCTGAAGGCGGAGAAGCCTTTTACACTTTGGAAGCTTAGAACTATTGATAGGAAAGAGTATACAATTGATTGCTTGGGTTGTTGTTCCTTTCCTAGCTCTAGGGGCCTTTATATAGGTCCTGGAAATCTTATTCCGAGAGTCCAAGGCGCCGCTAACAAGGTTCAAGGCACCTCCAGCTCGGTCAGCGGATAAAACTTTATCCGCAGCGCAAACGGTCAAACTGACCAGGCTCAAGGCGCCTTAAACAAGCCTTTCAAGGCGCCTTCAATGTTGAAGGCGCCTTCAATGTTGAAGGCGCCTTCAATATGTTTAAGGTGCCTTCAATATGTTTAAGGCACCTTCAAGGTTCCTGCTACAGTAATTTCTACTACAGTAATTTCAGCCTCTTTTGACTCCTTTTCTTAATCGCTTTGACTTCCGAAGCTCCGTTCTTTTGGGTGATGGCGGCCAACCGAAATAGGACTCACCCGAACCCAATTCCCGGCCTTCTCCTCGAGCAGGCTTCTATCCGGCTTCTCGTCCCTCGAATGCCGCGCATGTTCTTCTCGCTCCACCGGAGTACTCTTCCGCAGCTCTCTCGTCCTTCGGACGCACCGAGCCCTTCGGCTCCCTTCCCGTGTCGTCCTTCTCGCTTGCTGCGTCTTCCGCTCGACTTCCTGTGCTCCTAAGCTCCTGCACACTCAGACACAGGGATCAAACACAGCAGGACCTAACAACTTGGTTGATCACATCAAAACTACCACGGGGTCTAACAATCTCCCCCTTTTTGATGTGTATCAACCCAAGTTCAAGTTAGGGTTAAAATAGACTTAAATAGTAATTTTAAAGAAAATTACTAAACTAACATATTTAAGCATAAATTTGCAATAAATAAAATTGCAACACAGTTTAGAAAAAAATATTCAGTTAATTTTCCTAACTTCCCCTGAACGCCTAACTCCCTCTGAAGTTGTACTTCTCTCTCCCCATTTGAACACAGTAAAAATGGGGTGCCAATAAGAGAATAATAAGCAAATTAATAAGTTAAATTGAATTTTCAGAAAAATTTTCAAAGAAAAAATGAATTTTTAGAATTAAAAAGAAATCTAAGTTAAACTAAAATTTCCAAGAATAAATTTCTAAGTCAATTAATTAAAAAAAATCCAAAGTAAACTAAATTTTTGAATGTTAAAAAAAAATTCTAAGTTTAATGAAGTTTTCTAGAATTTTTCCAGAAAAAAATTTCTAACAAAAAAAATTTTAAGTTAGAATTTTCAAGAAAAATTTCTAAGTAAAAGAAATTTTTGATTATTTTAAAAAATATTTGATAAATTTTCAAAGCATTATTTAATTCTTGTTTAATGCTTTTTCAGAAAGTTAATTAAACATTTTCTTTCAATATTTTAGCTTCCAGGTCGTGGCGAGGTCTAACGATCCAAATTTTCTCAATTAGAGTCCTAAAAGTAATTTAAAAATATTTAAAAATGCTATAGAAATATTCTAGGGATTTTTAGAAATTTTTAGAGTATTTTTATGTAATTTTTGGCGGTCGTTTGGTATTTTTACTAAACGAAGGAAGTTTCGACAAAAAAAATGTCCAAGCCGAGAATTAAACCCACGACCTATGACTCGGTCAAAACCCGGCTGACCAGGTGGGTAAACGGATTTTTCTGTTTAGAAAAGGTAGCGAATTTCTTTAAGATAGTTAACAAAATATTGGATTATAAAAGGGATAAGTTGATCTTGGATTTGTCTGTTTAGAAAAGGTAGCGAATTTATTTAAGATAGTTAATAGAATATTATTAAAGGGATAAGTTGATGTTGGATTTGTCTGTTTAGAAAAAGTAGCGAATTTATTTAAGATAGTTAACAGAATATTATAAAAGGGATAAGTTGATCTTGGATTTGTCTGTTTAGAAAAGGTAGCGAATTTATTTAAGATAGTTAACAGAATATTATTAAAGGGATAAGTTGATGTTGGATTTGTCTGTTTAGAAAGGGTAACGAATTTATTTAAGATAATTAACATAATATTGGATTATAAAAGAGATAAGTTGATGCTGGATTTGTCTCTTTAGAAAAGATTGCGAATTTATTTAAGGAGTTAACAGAAATATTAAGTTATAAAAAGAGATAAGTTGATGCTCTGTTTTCCCGTGACTTAAACCGTTCTCTCCTTCTCTTCTGCGTACGATGGCGGAGCACGGGCAGAAAACGAAAGGGAGTTAGGGCATCATCTCCGGCGGCCGGCCAAGATCCTAGAAGCCCTTTTTGTTCGGTTGTGAGTCCAAGAATCAAGGTAAGTGCTTCTCACCTGCAGTAGGAGTAGTTTCAGACCTTTGTTCTTCTTGAATTCGAAGCATAAGAAGCGCTTATAGTGCAGATTTTTAATTAAGTCTATAGTGCAGATATTAATTAAGCTTATAATGTAGATTTTTATGTAGAACTTATATTGCAGATTTTAATTAAGCGCTTATAGTGCAGATTTTTAATTAAGCCTATAGTGCAGATTTTAATTATGCATATAATGCAGATTTTTATGTAGAGCTTATATTGCAGATTTTAATTAGGCACTTATAATGCAGATTTTTAATTAAGCCTATACTGCAGATTTTAATTAAGCTTATAGTGCAGATTTTTATGTAGAGCTTATATTGCAGATTTTAATTAAGCGCTTATAGTGCAGTTTTTTAATTAAGCCTATAGTACAGATTTTAATTAAGCTTATAGTGCAGATTTTATGTTTTCATAGTATGCAGAAATAGTGTAGCATAGAATGCAGAATCTTGATTAGTATAGTATGCAGAATTTTGATTAGCATAGTATGTAGATTTTTGTTTATGCATTTCAAAGTTAGAATTTCTTTAAATATTTCAGTTTTTAAAGAAGCATTCTTTTATTAGAAGTATTAATAAGTGTAAGAAAGATAAAGAAAAGAAAGAGAAAGGCCAAGGCCTTAAGTAGATCCCAAAGTCAAGATTTTAGGGATTTTGGCACACAAGGTGCTTAAAGAAAATGCTGAGGCATTATATATTAGAAGTAATAAAAGATAACAAGTATTTTACTTTATTTAAGAGGCTAGTACCCGAATTCTGAGGTTGTTATTAAATAAATCCAGGTGTCCAATTCCAAGGTCTTGGCCCTGGTAGACCGAGGTCTACTCTTTTAGGATTAGTGGCTCGCTACCCTAACCTACAGGGAATGCGCATAAGATGGTACTACGCCTGGGCCCAAGAAGAAAGTTGATTATTATTTTGAAGTATTAAAATATAAGTTTTTAAACAAGTGAAATAAGATTCAGAAAGTGTTCAAAATTCAGCAAGATTATGCTAGCATGATTGTATAGATTTTTTTTACACGTTTAGCATTTCAGTATGTTTCTTTTGCTTGTAGATGAGCATGAGTAGTTTTCCTTTTGAGCATTCAGCTTTTAGATTTCAGTATATTCACATGCATATTCGAGTTTTGTGAGTTAGATAGCGCTTACTAAGTAATTTTTCTTATAGATGCATTTTCCTCTTACTGTAGATAAAGGAAAGGAAAAGTTATAGCAAAGGAAGGCGATAAGGAGGTGCGGATGGATGTGTGATGCCTGGACTATAGAAGCCTTGGGACCTAGCATAAGAACTTATTAAGATTGTCATTTATTAAGAATGTATTAGATGAGTCATTTAATCTTCTGCTGCTAGTTAATTGTATGTTTTGAGTTCTCTGAGAGTTTTAGGAATTACTATCAACATGTGTGCAATGTTAGTTAAGTAAAGTTAGTAGTCAAGTAGCACTCCGCCCTCACAGACTAGTAGCGAGGAGGGTGGGGTGTTACAAGTTGGTATCAGAGCAGTTCCTATTCTCCAGCATCACACATCAGCACCATCCTTGCCGTCTTAAAGTAAGAAAGTATTTAAATTTTTTTTTTTGTATACTTTCTTTATTCTTTACAGTAAAGAGAAATCCTTTAAAGTATTAGATTATATGTACAGAATAGGGAGTTGTTTAGAAGTGCTTATAAACCGAGGACCTAAGCCTGGAGAGCTTTCCAATTTATGTTCTGGGATGGTGGTATGATCCGGGGACCTAAGCCCGGTGAGCGCGCTAGAATTAAACAAGATATGTTCTGGGATGGTGGTATGATATGGGGACCTAAGCCAATGAGCACGCCAGAATCAAACAAGATATGTTCTAGGATGGTGATATGATCTGGGGACCTAAGCCCAGTGAGCGTGCCAGAATCAAACAAGATATGTTCTGGGATGGTGGTATGATCCGAGGACCTAAGCCCAGTGAGCACGCAGAATAAAGGGGAACTCCGGTCCTAAGTTCGGACCCCTACCAACCTAGCGCTAGAGTAGTTGTCTGATCAACAACTTATGTTATGGTACTACTAAGTGCAACTTGGCCACCACAATAGTATGTTTATGAGTATACATGCAAGTATGTTCAAGTCATATTATGTTTATATTTATGTTTATGTTTAGGTCTACATTATGTTCATGTTATGTTTTTGCCTATGCATATGGGCATGCTTGTGATCGAGTCTATCATTATGTTTAGTTCATCTACCATGCTTACATTTATGTTGTCATGCTTATATCACTGCATATGCTTATGTTCATTGTATGTAGGTTAGGAGGTCCTAAGATACCTTTGATGTGGTTTTCCTTAGTACATTAGATTATGGACGCTAACTAATGCATGTACAAGGTAGAGAACATGCTATAGAATTATTCTAAGTTCGAGGACGAACTTTTTATAAGATATGGGGAATTGTAACGATCCAAATTTCCTCAATTAGAGTCCTAAAAGTAATTTAAAAATATTTAAAAATACTATAGAAATATTCTATGGATTTTTAGAAATTTTTAGAGTATTTTTATGTAATTTTTGGAGGTTGTTTCGTATTTTTACTAAACGAAGGAAGTTTCGACAAAAAAAAATGTCCAAGCCAAGAATTGAACCCACGACCTTTGACTCGGTCAAAACCCGGCTGACAAGGTGGGCAAACAGATTTTTCTATTTAAAAAATGTAGCGAATTTATTTAAGATAGTCAACAGAATATTGGATTATAAAATGGATAAGTTAATCTTGGATTTGTCTGTTTAGAAGAGGTAGCGAATTTATTTAAGATAGTTAACAGAATATTATTAAAGGGATAAGTTGATGTTGGATTTGTCTGTTTAGAAAAAGTAGCAAATTTATTTAAGATAGTTAACAGAATATTATAAAAGGGATAAGTTGATGTTGGATTTGTCTGTTTATAAAAGGTAGCGAATTTATTTAAGATAGTTAACAGAATATTATTAAAGGGATAAGTTGATGTTGGATTTGTCTGTTTAGAAAGGTAGCGAATTTATTTAAGATAATTAACAGAATATTGGATTATAAAAGGGATAAGTTGATGTTGGATTTGTCTGTTTAGAAAAGACAGCGAATTTATTTAATGAGTTAACAGAAATATTAAGTTATAAAAAGGGATAAGTTGATGCTCTATTTTCCCGTGACTTAAACCATTCTCTCCTTATCTTCTCCGTACGATGGCGGAGCTCGGGAAGAAAATGAAAGGGAGTTAGGGCATCATCTCCGGCGGCCGACCAAGGTCCTAGAAGCCCTTTTTGTTCGGTTGTGAGTCCAACAATCAAGGTAAGTGCTTCTCACCTGTAGTAGGAGTAGTTTCCGACCTTTGTTCTTTTTGAATTCGAAGCATAAGAAACGCTTATAGTGCAGATTTTTAATTAAGCCTATAGTGTAGATATTAATTAAGCTTATAATGTAGATTTTTATGTAGAGCTTATATTGCAGATTTTAATTAAGCGCTTATAGTGCAGATTTTAAATTAAGCCTATAGTGCAGATTTTAATTAAGGTTATAATGCAGATTTTTATGTAGTGCTTATATTGCAGAATTTAATTAGGCGCTTATAGTGCAGATTTTTAATTAAGCCTATATTGCAGATTTTAATTAAGCTTATAGTGCAGATTTTTATGTAGAGCTTATATTGCAGATTTTAATTAAGCGCTTATAGTGCAGATTTTTAATTAAGCCTATAGTACAGATTTTAATTAAGCTTATAGTGCAGATTTTTATATAGGCTTATAGTGCAGATTTTAATTAAGCTTATAGTACAGATTTTATGTTTGCATAGTATGCAGAAATAGTGTAGCATAGAATGCATAATCTTGATTAGTATAGTATGCAGAATTTTGATTAGCATAGTATGTAGATTTTTGTTTATTCATTTCAAAGTTAGAATTTGTTTAAACATTTCAGTTTTTAAAGAAGCATTCTTTTATTAGAAATATTAACAAGTGTAAGAAAGATAAAGAAAAGAAAGAGAAAGGCCAAGGCCTTAAGTAGATCCCAAAGTCAAGACTTTAGGGATTTTGGCACATAAGGTGCTTAAAGAAAATGTCGAGGCATTATATATTAGAAGTAATAAAAGATAACAAGTATTTTACTTTATTTAAGAGGCTAGTACCTGACTTCCGAGGTTGTTGTTAAATAAATCCAGGTGTCCAATTCCAAGGTCTTGGCCCTGGTAGACCGAGGTCTGCTCTTTTAGGATTGGTGGCTCGCTACCCCAACCTATTAGGGAACGCGCATAAGATGGTACTACGCCTGGGCCCAAGAAGAAAGTTGATTATTATTTTGAAATATTAAAGTATAAGTTTTTAAGCAAGTGAAATAAGATTAAGAAAGTGTTTAAAATTCAGCAAGATTATGCTAGCATGATTGTATAGATTTGTTTTACACGTTTAGCATTTCAGTATGTTTCTTTTGCTTGTAGATGAGCATGAGTAGTTTTCCTTTTGAGCATTCAGCTTTTAGATTTCAGTATATTCACATGCATATTCGAGTTTTGTGAGTTAGATAGAGCTTACTAAGCAATTTTGCTTATAGATGCATTTTCCTCTTGCTGTAGATAAAGGAAAGGAAAAGTTATAGCAAAGGAAGGCGATAAGGAGGTGCGGATGGATGTGTGATGCCTAGACTATAGAAGCCTTGGGACCTAGCATAAGAATTTATTAAGATTGCCATTTATTAAGAATGTATTAGATGAGTCATTTAATCTTCCGCTGCTAGTTAATTGTATGTTTTGAGTTCTCCGAGAGTTTTAGGAATTACTATCAACATGTGTGCAATGTTAGTTAAGTAAAGTTAGTAGTCAAGTAGCGCTCCGCCCTCACAGACTAGTAGCGAGGAGGGTGGGGTATTTCAAGTTGGTATCAGAGCAGTTTCTATTCTCCAGCATCACACATCAGCACCATCCTTGCCGTCTTAAAGTAAGAAAGTATTTAAATTTTTTTTTTGTATGCTTTCTTTATTCTTTACAGTAAAGAGAAATCCTTAAAAGTATTAGATTATATGTACAGAATAGGGAGATGTTTAGAAGTGCTTATAAACCGAGGACCTAAGCCAGGAGAGCTTTCCAATTTATGTTCTGGGATGGTGGTATGATCCGGGGACCTAAGCCCGGTGAGCGCGCCAGAATTTAACAAGATATGTTCTGGGATGGTGGTATGATCTGGGGACCTAAGCCAATGAGAACGCCAGATTCAAACAAGATATGTTCTGGGATGGTGATATGATCTGGGGACCTAAGCCCAGTGAGCGTGCCAGAATCAAACAAGATATGTTCTGGTATAGTGGTATGATCCGAGGACCTAAGCCCAGTGAGCACGCAGAATAAAGGGGAACTCCGGTCCTAAGTTCGGACCCCTACCAACCTAGCGCTAGAGTAGTTGTCTGATCAACAACTTATGTTATGGTACTACTAAGTGCAACTTGGCCACCACAATAGTATGTTTATGAGTATACATGCAAGTATGTTCAAGTCATATTATGTTTATATTTATGTTTATGTTTAGGTCTACATTATGTTCATGTTATGTTTTTGCCTATGCATATGGGCATGCTTGTGATCGAGTCTATCATTATGTTTAGTTCATCTACCATGCTTACATTTATGTTGTCATGCTTATGTCACTGCATATGCTTATGTTCATTGTATGTAGGTTAGGAGGTCCTAAGATACCTTTGATGTGGTTTTCCTTAGTACATTAGATTATGGACGCTAACTAATGCATGTACAAGGTAGAGAACATGCTATAGAATTATTCTAAGTTCGAGGACGAACTTTTTATAAGATATGGGGAATTGTAACGATCCAAATTTCCTCAATTAGAGTCCTAAAAGTAATTTAAAAATATTTAAAAATACTATAGAAATATTCTAGGGATTTTTAGAAATTTTTAGAGTATTTTTATGTAATTTTTGGAGGTTGTTTTGTATTTTTACTAAACGAAGGAAGTTTCGACAAAAAAAAATATCCAAGCCAAGAATTGAACCCACGACCTTTGACTCGGTCAAAACCCGGCTGACCAGGTGGGCAAAAGGATTTTTCTATTTAAAAAAGGTAGCGAATTTATTTAAGATAGTCAACAGAATATTTGATTATAAAATGGATAAGTTAATCTTGGATTTGTCTGTTTAGAAAAGGTAGCGAATTTATTTAAGATAGTTAACAGAATATTATTAAAGGGATAAGTTGATGTTGGATTTGTCTGTTTAGAAAAAGTAGCAAATTTATTTAAGATAGTTAACAGAATATTATAAAAGGGATAAGTTGATGTTGGATTTGTTTGTTTATAAAAGGTAGCGAATTTATTTAAGATAGTTAACAGAATATTATTAAAGGGATAAGTTGATGTTGGATTTGTCTGTTTAGAAAGGTAGCGAATTTATTTAAGATAATTAACAGAATATTGGTTTATAAAAGGGATAAGTTGATGTTGGATTTGTCTGTTTAGAAAAGACAGCGAATTTATTTAAGGAGTTAACAGAAATATTAAGTTATAAAAAGGGATAAGTTGATGCTCTATTTTCCCGTGACTTAAACCATTCTCTCCTTATCTTCTGCGTACGATGGCGGAGCTCGGGCAGAAAATGAAAGGGAGTTAGGGCATCATCTCCGGCGGCCGACCAAGGTCCTAGAAGCCCTTTTTGTTCGGTTGTGAGTCCAACAATCAAGGTAAGTGCTTCTCACCTGCAGTAGGAGTAGTTTCGGACCTTTGTTCTTCTTGAATTCGAAGCATAAGAAGCGCTTATAGTGCAGATTTTTAATTAAGCCTATAGTGTAGATATTAATTAAGCTTATAATGTAGATTTTTATGTAGAGCTTATATTGCAGATTTTAATTAAGCGCTTATAGTGCAGATTTTTAATTAAGCCTATAGTGCAGATTTTAATTAAGGTTATAATGCAGATTTTTATGTAGTGCTTATATTGCAGAATTTAATTAGGCGCTTATAGTGCAGATTTTTAATTAAGCCTATATTGCAGATTTTAATTAAGCTTATAGTGCAGATTTTTATGTAGAGCTTATATTGCAGATTTTAATTAAGCGCTTATAGTGCAGATTTTTAATTAAGCCTATAGTACAGATTTTAATTAAGCTTATAGTGCAGATTTTTATATAGGCTTATAGTGCAGATTTTAATTAAGCTTATAGTACAGATTTTATGTTTGCATAGTATGCAGAAATAGTGTAGCATAGAATACATATTCTTGATTAGTATAGTATGCAGAATTTTGATTAGCATAGTATGTAGATTTTTGTTTATTCATTTCAAAGTTAGAATTTGTTTAAACATTTCAGTTTTTAAAGAAGCATTCTTTTATTAGAAATATTAACAAGTGTAAGAAAGATAAAGAAAAGAAAGAGAAAGGCCAAGGCCTTAAGTAGATCCCAAAGTCAAGACTTTAGGGATTTTGGCACATAAGGTGCTTAAAGAAAATGTCGAGGCATTATATATTAGAAGTAATAAAAGATAACAAGTATTTTACTTTATTTAAGAGGCTAGTACCTGACTTCCGAGGTTGTTGTTAAATAAATTCAGGTGTCCAATTCCAAGGTCTTGGCCCTGGTAGACCGAGGTCTGCTCTTTTAGGATTGGTGGCTCGCTACCCCAACCTATTAGGGAACGCGCATAAGATGGTACTACGCCTGGGCCCAAGAAGAAAGTTTATTATTATTTTGAAGTATTAAAGTATAAGTTTTTAAACAAGTGAAATAAGATTCAGAAAGTGTTTAAAATTCAGCAAGATTATGCTAGCATGATTGTATAGATTTGTTTTACACGTTTAGCATTTCAGTATGTTTCTTTTGCTTGTAGATGAGCATGAGTAGTTTTCCTTTTGAGCATTCAGCTTTTAGATTTCAGTATATTCACATGCATATTCGAGTTTTGTGAGTTAGATAGAGCTTACTAAGCAATTTTGCTTATAGATGCATTTTCCTCTTACTGTAGATAAAGGAAAGGAAAAGTTATAGCAAAGGAAGGCGATAAGGAGGTGCGGATGGATGTGTGATGCCTGGACTATAGAAGCCTTGGGACCTAGCATAAGAATTTATTAAGATTGTCATTTATTAAGAATGTATTAGATGAGTCATTTAATCTTCCGCTGCTAGTTAATTGTATGTTTTGAGTTCTCCGAGAGTTTTAGGAATTACTATCAACATGTGTGCAATGTTAGTTAAGTAAAGTTAGTAGTCAAGTAGCGCTCCGCCCTCACAGACTAGTAGCGAGGAGGGTGGGGTGTTACACGAGGCACTAGACCTTCTTGGTTATTGGAGCAACAACCACTTCATTAGACAAAGCTTCCATAAAGAATTTCAATGTTTAATTTTCTCACTGTAAGCTTTTATCTAAAAGAGAAATTTAAACCAACAAAAATTTTGGAACCCAATAAAAATTCGTTTCTACAGGATTAGTCAAAAACTTAGGGGGTATATAATTCTTAGGAATTTTCCTAAGTTGACCCTGATGCTTCCTTATATACCAGTTTAATTTTTCATAAATTTTAAGTTTTGATTTTGGAAAAACATTTATCTTTAAGAATGCATCATATTTCAATATTTTAATTTTCAATTTTAAATTTTCATTTTCTGATTTTAAATTTTCATTTTCTTTTTCTAATTTATCTAATTCTTTAGAAAGAGTTTTAATAAATTTAAAAGATTGAGTCGGGGTTAGATTGTGTACCTTATTTACCTCATCTGGTGACGCTCCCCCTTCACTGCTGCTTTCTTCTTCTGATGTTCCTCCCCCTTCATCGATGCTCATCTCTGAGCTTGTGTCTTCTTCCGGCTGATGGTTCGCCATTAGCGCAAACCCCGAGAATTCTTCGATGTCTGACTCAGAGAATGATGAATCTGACCAAGTAGCCTTCAGGTTCTTGTGCTTGGAGGGTTCTGGTTTCTTGTATTTTGACTTTTCCCTTTCTTTCTCCTTTCTCTTTAGCTTTGGGCAGTCATCTTTGATGTGCCCCTCTTTGTTGCAGTTGTAGCAGCGAACCGTCCTCTTCTTTCGATTATGCCTCTGCGATTTAAATTTATTAGTACTGAAAAACTTATTAAAGCGTCTTATCAGTAGTGCCGCTTCGGATTCGTCGACCGAGGCTTCGGAGTCAGAACTGCTTACTTTTACCTTTAGGGCAATGTTCTGATTGATTTTCTCTACTCTAGTGGGCTCTGCAACTCGAGATTCATGAAGTTCAAAAGTCGAAAACAATTGTTCTAAAGTACTTACCTTGAGATCCTTAGAGATGTAGTATGCATCTACTAAGGAAGCCCAATCGGGAGTTCTCAGGAAGGCGTTGAGCGCGTACCAGATAGAGTCTCGGTTCGTTACCTCTTCTCCAAGATTGGTTAGTTACGTGATCAGCTCTTTGATCCTTGCTTGGAGCTACGCTACCTTCTCGCCTTGGTTCATCCGGAGGTTCGTCAACTGGTTCCGAAGGATGTCGCGCCTCGCTAGCTTCGCTTCAGAGGTACCTTCGTGAAGCTCCAGGAATTTTTCCCAGAGATCTTTCGCGGAGTCGTAGCTTCCGATCCGATTTACCTCCTGAGGCGGCAGAACACTGAGTAGGTGGAACTCAGCCTTTCCGTTGGCGATGAAATCTGCTTGCTCCTTTTTCGTCCAGGTATTTTCCTCCTTATCTTTCGGAACTGCATACCATATTTCATTATTAAAAGAAAATCAAATTCGGTTTTAAAAAATACCTCCATTTTGCGCTTCCATGTGGCGAAGTCTCCGTCGAACTTCGAGGGATAGATGTTCGCTCCGGCCATCGTCTTGATCGTAGTGCTTCAGTTGGCGGTTAGTCCTTCTGAGGCAATCAGGCTCTGATACCAATTGTTAGTGCAGCGGAGGCCGGCAAGAGGGGGGTGAATTGCTGAAAACAAAAATAAACTATACCCTCCTCGGATTTCAACTCAGAAAAGCAATAGTAAAATTAAAACAAGCAAAGAAATGGAAATTAAGTAATAGACAGGATTTAACCTGGTTACAACCAAGGAGGTTGTTAATCCAGGGCAGTAAGAAAAAGCTCAGTAGAAAAATCTCCTTTGCTGAAGGCGGAGAAGCCTTTTACACTTTGGTGTTGGGTTTTTCGGGCCGCGAAAACCGCATTTTCGCATCGCGGAAACCCCGAATCACCCATGCCACTGGATCTCGTGCGAAGAAAACTTTCAAAAATACGAGTACGAGTTTAAAGCTTCAATCTACAGTAGATCTACAAAGGAAGAAAACATTTTTATACCTTTGAAGCGTGCCTTTCGCGTATCCCGCTCGTCCAAAATCCCGGATCTCTAGACCGTCAAGCGTACGGTCCTCTAGAAGTATCCACACGGACAACTTAGGTGGAGAAGACCTAAACAAAGGTGTGCTAGCACCTTGATAGGTCACGGCAAGAAGAGGAGAGGGAGAGAGCAAGAAGAACTCAAGGAAGAAGAAGGAATGAATACCCACTTGAATGAAAAATGAATTCCATTCAAAACCATAAGTGGCCGGCCACCTCTCCAAGGTGTAACCCCCATTCTCATTAAATGTAGTCATTAAGAGAATGGAGTTGTAACTCCCATGAGGTGGCACACTTTGATGATGTGGCACATCATCATTGGTCCACATCTTGTCATCTCACTAATGATGTGGCGATTAGTCAAGTCAAACTTGACTCTTCCTCTTCCTCTCAAGTCAAGTCAAACTTGACCAAATCTCTTCCATGGTTGATCTAATCTAACCATTTGATTCAAGCCAACTTAATATAATGAATCTAATTCATTAAATTAAGTTGATTTAATGAGTCATAATCTAAATTAGACTCATTGAATACTTGAATCAACTTGAGTCCAACTCAATTATCCCAATTTGGATTACTCTTAATCCAATTTGATTCATCAAATGAATCTAATCCTCTTGGTTCATCATATGAACCAAATCTCCATCTAATTGTCCTTAGTGTATGACCCTATAGGTTCTTGTAACGTTGGCAATACCCTAAACTCATTTAGGAGCATAAGTAATGAGCGGTATCTAGCAACACATTATTACTACCCAAGTTACAAGAATGTTGAGATCCAACATCACCTTGTGACTACTAATTGTGACTCCTCACAATATATGACAAGTGTCCTTCCATCCTAGATATCTAGATTGGTCAATGTGAGGCATAGACCATGTCATCTTCTGACCAATCTAAATCTTGAACTCCAAGTAGACTCACTAAATCAAATGAGCTCAATATCCTATATTGACTCATTTGGGCATGGCCATGCACTTCGTGGTCTCACTCTATCAAGAATACCGATGTCTCTCCCGTCATATAGGAGGGATAGATCCCATCGACATCACTCACATCCCTCTGCATAATTTGTTATATACCTAGTAATCGCCTTTATAGTCCACCCAGTTACGGGTGACGTTTGACGAAACCAAAGTACATAACTCCTTATGTAGGGATCTATGGTGACTTCAGGTCTAAGGACTAGTAGTCATACTAATAGCCACATGAGAAAGTATATGACACTCATATAACGATCCATGATACTTTCTCATGGCGGGTCATTCAGTATACATTCTCTAATGTATACCCATGTGTCAACTTGATATCTCTATATCCATGACTTGTGAGATCAAGTCATCGAGTTGACCTACATGCTAGTCTTATTGCATTAACATTGTCCCTGAATGTTAATACTCGACTAGGAATGATTAAGAGTAGTGTTCCCTATATCATCTCACTATCAGTTCAACTAACCGATTGATATAGGTGAGAACCGTCTACTCAAGGACATTATTATACTTAGTTTATTTAGCACCAATACAAGTAAGTATAATAACCAAAATCCAAATGCCTTTATTTATATAGAATATGATACAATAAGTCCAAAATACAATCATCAAATGATTGGCTCTAGGGCTCTAGCTAACAATCTCCCACTGGCACTAGTGTCAATCAGTGTAGGCTCTAAGCCCAAATGACCTAGTGTGACCATCATGCTTCTTCTATGCCAAAGCCTTGGTAAAGGGATCTGCGATGTTAGCCTCTGTAGGTACTCTGCAAATGTTCACATCTCCTCTCTCGATGATCTCTCGAATGAGATGGAAGCACCGTAGTATGTGTTTGGTCCGCTGGTGTGAGCGAGGTTCCTTCGCCTGTGCTATAGCTCCATTGTTGTCACAATAGAGCTCAATAGGGTCAGCAATGCTAGGAACCACCCCAAGTTCAGTGATGAACTTGCGAATCCAAACTGCCTCCTTTGCTGCCTCTGATGCAGCTAGCTACTGTGTCCTGCTTCGAACTCTTCCAGCTCACAGCACCACCATTAATACAAAATACGAACCCCGACTACGATCTATAGTCATCCTGGTCCTTCTGGAAGCTAGCATCACTGTAACCCTTTACAACTAGCTCATCATTGCCTCCATATATCAAGAAATATTCTTTAGTCCTTCTTCAGTACTTAAGAATATTCTTGACCGCTATATAGTGACTTTCACCTGGATTTGACTGGTATCTACTCGTCATGCTCAAAGCATACGAGACATCAAAACGAGTACATAGCATGGCGTACATGATAGATCTTATGGCTGAGGCATAAGGGATCTGATCCATGCGGTCTCTCTCCTCTCTAGAAGAGGGACTTTGAGTCTTCGAAAGACTCACGTCATGTGACATCGGTAGAAATCCCTTCTTGGAGTTCTGCATGGCAAACCGAATGAGTACCTTGTCAATATATGTACTCTAACTTAGGCCAATCAATCTCTTAGATATATCTCTATAGATCTGTATCCTAGAATGCGGGATGCCTCACCTAAGTCCTTCTTTGAGAAGCAACTCCCTAGCCAGGTCTTGACAGACTGAAGCAAAGGGATGTCCTTGCCAATGAGAAATATGTCATTCACATATAATATGAGGAAGACAACTATATCCCCTACAACCTTCTTGTATACGCAAGGCTCATCTTCATTCTTGATGAAACCAAACTGTTTGATTGCATCATCAAATCGAAGATTCAAGCTCCGAGATGCTTGCTTTAGTCCATAAATGGACCTATGTAGCTTGCATACTCTGCTAGTATGCTGTGGATCTACAAAACCCTCAGGTTGTGTCATGTACACATCCTCGAGCAGGTTTCCATTCAGAAACGTGGTTTTGACATCCATCTGCCATATCTCGTAAGCTGTAATAGCAAGCATGATCCGAATGGACTTAAACATCGCTATGGAGAAAAGGTTTCATTATAGTCAATACCATGAATCGCTTGAAACCTTTAGCTACCAGCGACCCTTATAGATAAGTCCATCCATGTCGGTCTTTCTCTTAAAGACCCACTTGCACCCAATGGGTTTTACCCTTGGTGGATCAACCAAAGTCCATACTTGGTTAGTATACACGGATTCCATCTCGGATCTCATGGCTTCGAGCCATTTCTCGGAATCTGGTCTCATCACAGCTTCCTGATAGGTGGTAGGCTCATCCTCTATGAGCGTAATGTCATCATGGTCAGACAAGAGAAATGAGTATCTCTCAGGCTGATGACGTACCCTATCAGACCTGCGAAGAGGTATGTTTACTTGAACTGGTTGTTGTTCCTCAACTCCTTGTGGAACATCATCCACAACACTTTGTGGTTCCAGTTCAATTTCCATCGAGGCATCAGTGCTATCGTTCGCATCTTGAACTTCTTCAAGATCGAGCATCTCTAGTCTTTCTAGAAACAAAGTCCCTTTTTAGAAAGACCTCAGTCTTTGCCACAACTACCTTGTGCTGACTGGGAATGTAGAAGTAATATCCCTTAGTTTCCTTGGGATATCTAATAAAGTAGCACTTGTCGGATTTGGGTCCTAACTTGTCTGAGACTTGACGTCGAACGTAAGCCTCACAACCCCAAATCCTCATGAAAGACACCTGGGCATCTCTCCCAGTCCATATCCTATATGGTGTCTTTATCACGGCCTTGGATGGAACTCGGTTGAGTATAAAAGCTGCTGTGTCTAGAGCATAGCCCCAAAGGTATGTCGGAACATCTGTGTGACTCATCATTGATCGTACCATATCTAATAGGGTACGATTCCTCCTTTCGGATACACCATTCCACTGTGGTGTTCCAGGAGGAGTGAGTTGGGATAGAATCCCACACTCAGCTAGATAGTCACGGAACTCATGGTTAAGGTATTCTCCACCTCGATCAGATCGAAGTATCTTAATATTCTTGCCAAGCTAGTTCTGTACTTCATTCTTGAATTCTTTGAACTTTTCAAAGGATTCAGACTTATGTGTCATCAAGTACACATAACCATATCTACTAAAATCATCAGTAAATGTGATGAAGTACCTATAACCGCCTTTAGCAGCAACATTGAAAGGGCCACATACATCACTATGTATGAGTCCTAACAAATCAGTTGCTCTCTCGCTGTGCCCACTAAAGGGAGTCTTGGTCATCTTGCCTCGTAGGCATGACTCGCGTACCTCATATGATTCAAAATCAAATGAGTCCAGCATACCATCCTTATGGAACTGGGATAAGCGCTTGTCATTTATATGACCTAAGCGACAGTGCTAGAGGTAAGTTTGGTTCATGTCATTTGACTTGAACCTCTTGGTATTTATGTTATAGATAGGGCTCTCAAGGTCTAGAATATAAAGTCCGTTTATCAGAGGTGCACTACAATAGAACATATCGTTTAAATAGACGGAACAACATTTGTTCTTTATAGTAAACGAGAAACCTTTCTTGTCCAAACAAGAAACTGATATAATGTTCTTAGTTAATGCAGACACATAACAACAATCTACTAACTCTAGTACAAGCCCAGAGGGCAGAGATAGAAAGTAAGTCCCTACAGCAACAGTAGTAACCCGTGCTCCATTGCCTACTCGTAGGTCCACCTCGCCCTTTGTCAATGCCCTGCTATTTCTCAGCGCCTGCACATCAGTACAAATGTGAGAAGCACATCCAGTATCTAATACCCATGATGTAGAAATAGATAGATTGACTTCTATAACATATATACCTGAATTGGAAGTCTCACTTCGCTTCTTCTTAAGATCCTCCAAGTATACCTTGCAGTTCCTCTTCCAGTGCCCGGTCTGATCGCAGTGGAAGCAGGTAGCATCCTTGGCGACCCCTCCTTTAGGCTTCAGTGCCTTGCCTTTGCCCTTGGCTTGGGACTTTCCCTTGCCTTTGGGTTTGCCCTTGCCCTTATGTTTCTGAACCATCAGAACAGTGTTGGGCTTAACCTTCTTAAGGTTTAGCTCAGCAGTTCTTAACATGCTAAGCAGCTCGAGCAGTGGCTTGTCAATCTCGTTCATATTGTAGTTTAGAACGAATTAACTGTAGCTATCCGACAAGGATTGCAAGATCAGGTCAGTAGCCAGCTCTTGGCCAAGAGGGAAACCCAACCTTTGTAGGTTCTCTATGTACCCAATCATTTTGAGTACATATGGGCCTACGGGAGCCCCCACTGAAACAATGCCCTTGAGATCTCAAATCTCTCATGCCTCGCTTGTCCTTGATACGTTGGCGAAGATGTTCAACCATATCGTAGCGCCCATTAACTCGTGTTGCTTGGCTCGAGTTCATGGTGAGCATTAGACAAGACACATATAATGCATCATCTTGATGCTTCTTGAAAGCATCTCGGTCACCATGGGCGTTGGCGGAGGAGCCTCGAATGGGCTACTCCAGGCGTCTTCGTTCTGAGTGAGAACTATTCTCGGGTTCCTGTACCAGGAAGTTTGCTCCGTTGAGCTTGTCCTTCTCAAGGACGGATCGCGAGGAGAAGGTGTTCGTATTCGACGTCATGGTAATCTACAACAGAAGCAGAGATAAATATCATATTCTAAATCATTTAATTAGGCCTTTAACTAAATGATGCTCCCACTGAATTCTATAATTCATGTGGGACAAGATCCACATCATACTAACCCTTGAGTTAGCTTTAGCTAATACGCCCAAGACTTAGTATGATCGGTAGGTAACGATTACCAATTACATCTCTATGCAACTCTTGTTTATAGAATCAAAATCCGCATTTATATTAAAACTTGAGTTAGCTTTGGCTAATACGCCCGAGAGTTAAT
Source organism: Zingiber officinale (assembly GCF_018446385.1). Taxonomy (NCBI): domain Eukaryota; kingdom Viridiplantae; phylum Streptophyta; class Magnoliopsida; order Zingiberales; family Zingiberaceae; genus Zingiber; species Zingiber officinale. Next base: position 52,221,121 of record NC_055992.1, on the reverse strand, counting down.
ATATATGTGATTTTGACCTATCTTTCCAACCGTTGGAAGAATGCTTATAGTTATACTCGATCCAACCGAGTTAACTAGGAATACTCAATCTAATTGAGTTGTACTCACCCATGCGTTGATAGGCGGGACCAAGATTGTCCCTCCGTACCCTACCAAGATAGTATGTGTTGCTTTGCTTTGGCAGATTCAACAACAACATGCGATCGAGGTAGTGGTAGGTATCACGACATGGTAGGCATTACGAGTTGACGTGATTTAGATCTAATCTAAATGATGATGCGTATCATATACTTGATAGATCTAATCTAATCGAAGGGTGCATCATGTGCATGACTTAGATCTAATCTAATCGTAAGGCACTAATTAATTACTTAATTAACTAGCATGCATCACATACACACAAAACAATTAACTAAATAATTAATCAAATAATTTTGTGATTATGTCATGGCCCTACTACGATCTTCTCAAGCCAATGAGAAGATCGGATGGTCAACCTAAGGTCAACAGCTTCTCAAGCTTCTTCGTTTGACCACCTTGTGTTGCTCGCGCCTTCCTCATAACTCCGTCTCGAGTGGATCTTCCACCGCTCCAATTTTGTACATTACAATTTTAGAAACTCAAGTTACATTCGAGTCTAAATCTAATTTACAACAAGAATAAAATAGAAGGCACGACGCACAGGTCGCGAATCAAAATACAGCACACACATCACATGACTGCACGCAGGCCGTATTATGAATTACAACACAAATCCAATCACATTGGGTCTTTTGGGGCCATGACTATCACAAAATTAATATATAATCAAAATTATATATTTTCATAATTTTCTGTAATTTTTCATAATTTTACAGATTTTAAGAGTAAATTTTTCCCGGCGGTCCCGATTAGCGATTTCGGGCGCAATCGCGGAGCAAATCCCCTTGCGGGGTTAGGGGCAGTACCCCTACCCGCTATCTAACCATCGCGAGTTGCTCCTAAGCGATCCAAGAGCGCCTTAGCCCACTGTCCCAAAAGATTTTGGGTCGAAACATTACCGTTTGGAAAATTCTTCTCGGTAGTCAAAGCCTACAAGTGCCGAAACACTTGTGCTTCGCTTCTACGAGAAAAATACCCATAAAATCATAAAAATTAGGAAATTCACAGAATGTTACAGTATGCATATTTTTCACAAAAATACTAATTGAAACTAGTACTCGCTTCGCACGTGGCTCTGATACCACTGTTGGGATTTTCGGGCCGCGAAAACAGCATTTTCGCGTTGTGGAAACCGCATTTTCGCGTCGTGGAAACCCCGAATCGCCCATGCCACTGGATTTCGGGCGAAGAAAACTTTCGAAAATATGAGTACGAGTTTAAAGCTTCAATCTACAGTAGATCTACAAAGGAAGAAAACAATTTTATACCTTTGAAGCGTGCCTTTCGCGTATCCCGCTCGTCCAAAATGCCGGATCTCTAGACCGTCAAGCGTACGGTCCTCTAGAAGTATCCACACGGACAAACTAGGTGGAGAAGACCTAAACAAAGGTGTGCTAGCACCTTGATAGGTCACGGCAAGAAGAGGAGAGGGAGAGAGCAAGAAGAACTCAAGGAAGAAGAAGGAATGAATACCCACTTGAATGAAAAATGAATTCCATTCAAAACCATAAGTGGTCGGCCACCTCTCCAAGGTGTAACCCCCATTCTCATTAAATGTAGCCATTAAGAGAATGGAGTTGTAACTCCCATGAGGTGGCACACTTTGATGATGTGGCACATCATCATTGGTCCACATCTTGTCATCTCACTAATGATGTGGCGATTAGTCAAGTCAAACTTGACTCTTCCTCTTCCTCTCAAGTCAAGTCAAACTTGACCAAATCTCTTCCATGGTTGATCTAATCTAACCATTTGATTCAAGCCAACTTAATATAATGAATCTAATTCATTAAATTAAGTTGATTTAATGAGTCATAATCTAAATTAGACTCATTGAATACTTGAATCAACTTGAGTCCAACTCAATTATCCCAATTTGGATTACTCTTAATCCAATTTGATTCATCAAATGAATCTAATCCTCTTGGTTCATCATATGAACCAAATCTCCATCTAATTGTCCTTAGTGTATGACCCTATAGGTTCTTGTAACTTTGGCAATGCCCTAAACTCATTTAGGAGCATAAGTAATGAGTGGTATCTAGCAACACATCGTTACTACCCAAGTTACAAGAATGTTGAGATCCAACATCACCTTGTGACTACTAATTGTGACTCCTCACAATATATGACAAGTGTCCTTCTATCCTAGATATCTAGATTGGTCAATGTGAGGCATAGACCATGTCATCTTCTGACCAATCTAAATCTTGAACTCCAAGTAGACTCACTAAATCAAATGAGCTCAATATCCTATATTGACTCATTTGGGCATGGCCATGCACTTCGTGGTCTCACTCTATCAAGAATACCGATGTCTCTCCCGTCATATAGGAAGGATAGATCCCATCTACATCACTCACATCCCTCTGCATAATTTGTTATATACCTAGTAATCGCCTTTATAGTCCACCCAGTTACGGGTGACGTTTGACGAAACCAAAGTACATAACTCCTTATGTAGGGATCTATGGTGACTTCAGGTCTAGGGACTAGTAGTCATACTAATAGCCACATGAGAAAGTATATGACACTCATATAACGATCCATGATACTTTCTCATGGCGGGTCATTCAGTATACATTCTCTAATGTATACCCATGTGTCAACTTGATATCTCTATATCCATGACTTGTGAGATCAAGTCATCGAGTTGACCTACATGCTATTCTTATTGCATTAACATTGTCCCTGAATGTTAATACTCGACTAGGAATGATTAAGAGTAGTGTTCCCTATATCATCTCACTATCAGTTCAACTAACCGATTGATATAGGTGAGAACCGTCTACTCAAGGACATTATTATACTTAGTTTATTTGGCACCAATACAAGTAAGTATAATAACCAAAATCCAAATGCCTTAATTTATATAGAATATGATACAATAAGTCCAAAATACAATCATCAAATGATTGGCTCTAGGGCTCTAGCTAACATTTGGAAGCTTAGAACTATTGCTAGGAAAGAGTATACAGTTGATTGCTTGGGTTGTTGTTGCTTTCCTAGTTCCAGGGGCTTTATATAGGTCCTGGAAATCTTATCCCGAGAGTCCAAGGTGCCTCCAACAAGGTTCAAGGCGCCTCCAGCTCGGTCAGCGGATAAAACTTTATCCGCAGCGCAAACCGTCAAATTGACCAGGCTCAAGGCGCCTTAAATACGCCTTTCAAGGCGTCTTCAATGTTGAAGGCGCCTTGAATATGTTTAAGGCGCCTTCAATGTTCCTGCTACAGTAATTTCTGCTACAGTATTTTCAGTCTCTTTTGACTCCTTTTCTTCTTCGCTTTGACTTTCGAAGCTCCGTTCTTTTGGGTGATTGCAGCCAACCGAAATAGGGCTCACCCGAACCCAATTCTCGGCCTTCTCCTCGAGCAGGCTTCCGTCCGGCTTCTCGTCCCTCGAACGCCGCACACGTTCTTCTCGCTCCACCGGAGTACTCTTCCGCAGCTCTCTCGTCCTTCGGATGTACCGAGCCCGTCGGCTCCCTTCCCGTGCCGTCCTTCTCGCTAGCTGCGTCTTCCGCTCGACTTCCTGTGCTCCTAAGCTCCTGCACAGTCAAACACAGGGATCAAACACAGCAAGACCTAACCAACTTGGTTGATCACATCAAAACTACCACGGGGTCTAACAGCTAGGATAGTTCTATGCTTGTACAAATTTTTGTACATGGGAATTAAAACGGTATTCCGAGTAGCAACCAACACTGCACACTTGATCAAAGTGTTTAGAACACAAATAAAACTAACTTAACTTACTTTGTCATTCATAAAAACTTGAGTTAGACCGTTAATGCTAACCACACCAACAATCTCCCCCTTTTTGATGCAATGACAACATGGTTAAGTTAGTGAAAAATATGCAATTTAAACAACCAATTCGGTTTTTAAGTTAGCCTTTAAATTTGGTAGTTTGTTGTTTAACTAACATAACCACCTAATCCTCCCCCTTTGGCATTCATCAAATATAAACACAAAACAAATGATAATTTAAAATGCAAGGAAGATTACAAATATAAGTCAGATTGACTTGGTGCTGTTTAAACTAGAACCATAGAAAGATAACTTTTGTTTTAAGCTTTTATCTTTCATCTTTTTTTAAAAAAAAATAGCTAAGTTTGAAAAATAGTCAACTTTAGAAAGATAACTTTGTAAATTTTTAAATTAATTTTTCAAAGATAAACTTTGCAAAATTAAACAAATTTTTTTAAAAAAAAAAATTTGCAAGTTCTTTGAAAGACTCAGTTTTTAAAGTCGAAAAGTCTAATTTTTTCTAAAGCTAAGTTGTAACGCCCGAAAATTCTCAAACTTGCATTAGAATTATTCCATGATTTTTCTGAAATTTTTAGATATTTTTCCGGAATTTTCCGAGTAGCGGAAGTAGCAAAAGTAATTAGATAAGCAAAATGGTTTTAGCGGGAATCGAACTCGGGACCTCTCGGGTCCGCTAAACCTTTAGTTAGCCTTAGTAACCGGTGAACCCAGCAGGGCCGTGCTGAAAGAAAGAGGAACCAATTATATTTATATTAGAGTGGGGTTCAATAATCCACTTAATATAAATTAAGAACTTAAGTTGGGTTTGGTTTAATTGGGTTCGGCAACCCTCTCCTCACAAAACCTCACGCCACTTTCTTTCTCCAAACCCTCACGCCGAACACCTCTCTTCTCTTCCTCCTTCTCTAGGTGCCACACCAAGAAGACCTAGGGTTCTCTCCCTAGGGCTCCAAGGTCACTTTCCGGCGACGATTTCAGCACACGGACGTTCCCCTCCGCGAGTAGAACACGTGGACGCGAGCGAATCGTCGAGAAGTCGTCTCCACCGGAATTTCTAGCGATTAGATTTGTAAGAAATCTAGCACACGAGGTAAGAAACCCCTCACCTGCAGTATAAGTAGCTCTCGTTTGATTGCATGCTTAAAATTTAGTTATGTTTAGATTTTTATCGATATCTAGAGTGTATTTAATTCTCTTCGCCGACTTAGGGGTTAGTTGAGTATCTCTGGATGGGCCGGACGCGTTTTACCTCTCCAGATAGAGGTTCAAGACGTTGTCGGGTGCCTAGAGGTGGTCCCCTATTAGAGAGGAGAGTTGGAGCACACTAGATGTTCGATAAAATGTTTAGCGCAACCTTAGACAGTTTTAACAGCACAGCTAAATGCATAGAAGCATTTAAACCAGCATATCAGATTTATTTCAGCTTTGTGGGACTAGATGTCCAATGGGTGGGCTCTCACAGTCGCCTCTAGGTTCAGACAACCTAGTGCTAGGTTCAGATAACCTAGATACAGCTAATTAGCATTTCAGTATTTTACTTTCAGCAGCGGCACTGTACTGGATTAGATATCCACTGGGTTGGACTCTCATAGTCGTCCCTAGGTTCAGCTAACCTAGTAAACCCTACTAGGTTCGGAACTTGCAATCCCGGGTCTAGTTAGGGATGCGCGCACAGCAAGTACAGATGTCAGGGCCCTACAGCAGCATGTTTAGTATTTTTATCTATTATGTATAATAGTTTTTCCAAATCAGTTTTAAAACATAATGGAATTCAGTATTAGCTCAGCTTCAGCTTAGCTCACTTCTGTATCAACTCAGCTTATTTCAGTTGTTAAATATGATAGCTTCATATACAGTTCTAGACATGTTATGATCAGTTTTATTTTATGTTCCGCTTATGTTATGCCATGCTTTGTATGATACCATGCCATGTCATGCTTGCATATTCAGTATGTTTTTTAAATAGCATGACTTTCAAATCATGAGTGGCATTGTATGCATTGTTTTTGTGAGTAGATGGTTTCTTACTAAGCGAAAGCTTATAGATACTTTTTCCTTATACTGTAGATAAAGGTAAAGGGAAAATGGATTAGCAGAGGAAGCTGAAGGTCAATGCAGTGATGGTGTGTGTGGCAGGAACCTAGAATGAAGATCCTTAGGGGGTTTAGCAAATTAAGAACTTGGTTTCTTTCTTAAGACACTTTTCGGCATTCCTAGTGGTTTAAATGCTATGAATTAATAAACCTTGCACTATGTCATGTTAGAATGCTAGTTATTAGATATTAGAATGTTTTCCATGCATTGTATAATTGTTGTGTGAGATTTTGGCACGAACTAGTGCAGAAATCAGAGTTTCAGTGTGAAATCAGAAACTCCGATCGATCCATGGATCGATCTGGGGTCCCCGATCAATCCATGGATCGATTGAGGGCTGATTCCGCGAATAGAAGGCTTCTGGATCGATCATTCGATCGATCCAGTCACATTCTATCGCGAACAGAAGGCCTCTGGATCGATCGGTCGATCGATCCAAGCTATCCCCCGCGAACAGAAAGGTTTTTGATCGATCATTGGATCGATTGACCTATATTGGATCGATTAGCCGATCGATCTAAATAAAGTCCCGTGCACAGAAGCACGCTAGATCGATCAGTGAGCCTGGATCGATCAGCCGATCGATCCATATTATCACCCGAGCACAGTAGCAGTCTGGATCGATCCATGGATCGATCCAACAGAGAGCAATCGACCCAGTTCAGTCTGGATCGATTGGGAAGTTCAGTTTCGACCAAGAAACTTAGCAGATCAGCTTCTAGTTCATAGGGGATGTAGGATACACCTGGTATTCCTTAGAGTACATCCTTCAGTACATGTAGAACCAAGAATAGTTATCAGTTAGCAACTAAAATTTAAATTAGATCAGTTTTCCACACAGTTAGCACAGCTTAACTGTAGCAATCGGCCTTACAGCTTAGCTAGTAGAAGGCGGGTCATTACAGAGTGGTATCAGAGCAGAATTCCATACTTCCTACACACACATCAGCATTGAACCTGCAGCTTCCAAGTAAGAATACCTCGACTTTATTTATGCTCCTTGTTTGTTAGTACAGTTCATGTTTATATGCCTACTGTTTGTTAGTATGTGATGGTTTTTAAACGTGACATCAGTAGTTATATAACTGTGATTACATTACTTATGTTATGTTCTCTATGTCTTTAGAAGTGGCACGAGGACGCCCAGCTAGAAGGGCACTAGCTACTGAGCCCCAGCAAGAGGCGGTTCGGTGCCTCCTCCGGACCTGACATTAGTGGCTCGATTCTGACTAGGCTGAGCAATGACGAAATAGCCACCTTAAAGGCTAATCGAGTACCCCATAGTCACCGGGAACCGAATCGGCGACTCCGAGTCTTAGAGGTTCCACCTGACCTCGGTGCGATGCCTGATGCCGGCACGGTGGTCCAAAGTGAGCCAAGAAAGGAAGCCTATCGATCGGTGGCGTGAGTCAAGCAGAGAACTTCTCGGGCACTAGTGAACCATGGGATGCACAAGCCTGGTTCAAAACACTGGAGAGCACGATGGAGCTCCAAGACTGGCCGAACACGAGAAAGTGAAGTGTGCCTCCTTCGCGACGGAGACCCACGCATGTGGTGGGAAAGAATCGAGCAGGCGCCCGGTGAACCGGATGTCATGGGATGACTTGAGAAGGAATTCTTGAGGAGTTCTTTCACATCTGGGTTACCAACCGCCACTCCGACGAGTTCACCGAGTTTCGTCAACCTTTCAGTTGAGGAAGCCGTGAAGAAATTCAACAGGTTGGCTCGTCTATGCCCGAGCTAGTCGGCCGAGAAGAAAGCGGATCCGGTTGATGGTCAAGATCGAGGCCGAGATAGCGATGAACGTGGGTGGTGGCATACATAGGCCACAAACCACGGAGGAGTTAGTGGCGGTGCCTTGACCACGAGCATTACGAGCAGCATGGCGGTGAAGCAAGTCTCCTCGAGTCCAAAGGCCAAGGAAACTCTCACACTCAGAAACAGCAAGGCCACAGCTCTAACTGGAAGGGGAACTCCAACAGCAAGCGCAAATCAGGGAGTGACCCAAAAGGAGGACCATCTAGCAAGCAACCCAGTTATCCAAAGTGTGCTACTTGTGGGAAATTCCACCCAGGGGTTTGTCGCAAGGGCACACGTGGATGCTTTGAATGTGGACAAGGAGGGCATATGGCCAAGCAGTGCCCGAACAAGACCGGTCTTCCTCAGCCACAGCAGATTCAGTATGCAGGCCAGCCAGCTCAGTTATATCAGATGCAGGCCACTCTAGAAGGTCCGCTTATCAGCCAGGGCATATTAGAAGACCCTCCAGCTATGGCGAATGCGATGATCTACTCACTCACCAGAGAGGACGTAGCCAATGCCTCGACAGTGGTCACAGGTCAGATTAGCATTTTTCAGTATAGTGCTACTGTTCTATTTGATACTGGGGCAACTCATTCATATATAGCCAGGATGTTCTCCGAAAAGTTAGAAATACCCTCAGAAGTACTCAGTGGTCAGTTTTTGACGGCACTACCTTCAGGAGAGATCATGGCTTCCACGCACTGGTTTAGAGCAGTGCCGGTCATTATAGCAGACAGAGAGCTCTTTTGTGATCTGATAGTGCTAGAGATGACCGACTATGACGTGATCTTTGGAATGGACTTTCTGATCAGATACGGTGCTACCATAGAGTGCCGTAAACAGAAGGTCATCTTCCAACCTGAAGCGGCAGTGCAATTTGAATACAGCGGGGAACCAAAGAGAAAGGCCAAGAAGTTTCTCTTAGCTATGAAAGCACAGAAGCTACTGGATTCAGGATGTACAGGATTCCTAGCACATGTTGTCAACGCCAGCCAGGACAAGAACCAACAGCTAGCACAGGTTCGAGTCGTATGTGACTACCCAGCAGTCTTCCCTGAAGAGTTATCAGGTTTAGCACCAGACAGGGAGATTGACTTTGAGATAGAGCTCATTCCCGGTACAAATCCTATCTCCAAAGCGCCTTATCGCATGGCTCCAGCAGAACTGAAGGAACTTCAGGAGCAACTACAGGAGCTGCTTGACAAGGGTTTCATACGCCCGAGTCACTCACCATGGGGAGCGCCTGTATTGTTCGTGAAGAAGAAGGATGGAGGCATGCGACTGTGCATAGACTACAGATCACTGAACCAAGTCACGATCAAGAACAGGTATCCTCTTCCCAGGATAGATGACATGTTCGACCAGTTAAAGGAAGCAGCAGTGTTCTCTAAGATTGACTTCAGATCAGGATATCACCAAGTCAGAGTCAAGGAGGGTGATATACCGAAGACAGCATTCAGGACCAGATACGGACATTACGAGTTCGTAGTCATGCCTTTTGGCGTGACAAATGCTCCAGCTATATTCATGGATCTCATGAACAGAGTATTCAGAGAGTACTTAGATAAGTTTGTTATCGTGTTCATCGATGACATCCTTATCTACTCAGGAACTCAGGAAGAACATGCAGAACACCTGAAGACAGTACTACAGACACTTCAGCAGAATCAGCTATATGCCAAGTTCACGAAATGTGAATTCTAACTTGATCAGGTGTCCTTCCTGGGTCACATCATCTCAAAGGATGGTGTCATGGTAGACCCCAGCAAAATAGAAGCAGTAAGTAACTGGAAAAGACCGAAGAACACCAGTGAAATCAGAAGCTTTCTGGGATTAGCAGGTTATTACAGAAAGTTTGTAGAGGACTTCTCCAGGATAGCCTCCCCACTAACAGCTCTTACCAGAAAGAACAGGAAATTTCAGTGGACAGAGGACTGTGAGAACAGCTTTAGAGAGCTAAAAAGGAGATTGACCAGTGCTCCCATTTTGGCTCTACCCGACAACACCAGCAACTTTGACATCTATAGTGATGCCTCTAAGTTGGGATTAGGAGTAGTACTGATGCAAAACGGCAAGGTGATCACCTATGCCTCCAGACAACTCAAGGATTATGAGAAGAATTACCCTACTCATGACCTTGAGCTTGCAGCAGTAGTGTTCGCTCTAAAAATTTGGAGGCATTACTTATATGGAGCTCAGTGCAGAGTGTATACAGATCTGATCAGAGTCTGAAGTACTTCTTCACTCAGAAGGATCTGAACATGCGACAGCGCAGGTGGCTTGAACTGGTCAAAGACTACGATATAGGCATCCTCTACCATCCAGGGAAAGCCAATAAGGTAGCCGACGCACTTAGCAGAAAATCCAGTGCTACCTTGTTATCTCTTACAGCTATGTCACCACCCCTACAGAAGGAGATTGTAGATTTCGGTCTCGAACTCATTGTTGGACAGCTCTCTACTATGACCTTAGAGTCTACCTTGCTTGGTGATATTCAATTAGCTCAGGAGCAGGACCCTGAAATTCAGAAAATCAAGCAAGGGCTAGCAGAATCAGAAAGTAGAGAATTCAGAGTGTCCGATAGCGAGGTGTTGTATTTTGGTGACTGACTCTGTGTTCCAGATCAGGAGGAGATACGGAGACAGATTTTAGAGGAGGCTCACAAGACTCCCTATGCGATGCATCCAGGTTCCACCAAAATGTATCAAGACCTGAAGAAACATTTTTGGTGACCCGGGATGAAGCGAGACATCGCCAGATATCTTAGCATCTGCCTCACCTGTCAGAGGGTCAAGGCAGAACATCAGCGACCAGGAGGAGTTCTGCAGCCTATACAGATTCCAGAATGGAAGTGGGAGGATATCTCTATGGATTTCATAGTGGGACTGCCCAGAACCACGAATGGTTTTGACGCCATCTAGGTAATAGTCGACAGGTTGACTAAATCAGCCCACTTCTTAGCTATCAAGATATCCAAACTACATGGAGAAGCTAGCTCAGTTGTATCTCCAAGAGATCGTCAGACTACATGGAGTCCCACGAACCATCATTTCAAACAGAGACAGCAGATTCACATTGCACTTCTGGGAGTGTGTACAGTCAGCATTAGGCACCAAGTTAAAGTGCAGCACAGCATTCCATCCTCTGACAGATGGTCAGACGGAGTGAGTAAATCAGGTACTCGAAGATATGCTCCGAGCGTGTGCCCTAGACTTCAAGGGAAGTTGGTGCAAATATCTGAGCTTTGCAGAGTTTGCATACAACAACAGCTATCAGGCCACTATCGGCATGGCACCTTACGAGGCTCTCTATGGGCGGAGGTGTAGATCTCCAATCTGCTGGTATGAGAGTGGTGAACAGAAAGAACTAGAGCTTCAGACAGATCTAGTAGCAGATACCACAGCAGCTATACAGCAGATCCGCCAGAGGATAGAGACAGCTCAGAGCCGCCAGAAAAGCTATGTGGATACACGGCTCAGACCCTTAGAGTTTTCAGTTGGGGATTCAGTGTTCCTCATAGTAGCTCCCATGAAGGGAGTAATGCGTTTTGGGAAGAAGGGCAAGCTAAGTCCTAGATATGTGGGACCATACCTTATCACTAGAAGAGTGGGCAGGGTAGCATATGAGCTAGAGCTACCTCAGGAAATGTCAGCTGTCCACAATGTATTTCACGTCTCTATGCTGAAGAAGCATCTCCTAGATGCCACCCAGGTGATTGAGCCCCAATCGGTACAAGTCCGCAAAGATCTCAGCTATGACAGTCGACCCATTCAGATAATAGACCGAGCAGTTAAGACATTGCGGAACAAGGACGTACCGTTAGTAAAAGTCATTTGGCAGAGTCACACAGCAGCAGAGGCAACTTGGGAGACAGAAGCCAGCATGAGACAGAAGTACCCAGAATTATTCTAAGTTTGAGGATGAACTTTTTATAAGGTATGGGGGATTGTAACGCCCGAAAATTCTCAAACTTGCATTAGAATTATTCCATGATTTTTCTGGAATTTTTAGATATTTTTCCGAAATTTTCCGAGTAGCGGAAGTAGCAAAAGTAATTAGATAAGCAAAATGGTTTAAGCGGGAATCGAACCTGGGACCTCTCGGGTCCGCTAAGCCTTTAGTTAGCCTTAGTAACCGGTGAACCCAGCAGGGCCGTGCTGAAAGAAAGAGAAACCAATTATATTTATATTAGAGTGGGGTTCAATAATCCACTTAATATAAATTAAGAACTTAAGTTGGGTTTGGTTTAATTGGGTTCGGCAGCCCTCTCCTCACAAAACCTCACGCCACTTTCTTTCTCCAAACCCTCACGCCGAACACCTCTCTTCTCTTCCTCCTTCTCTCGGCGCCACACCAAGAAGACCTAGGGTTCTCTCCCTAGGGCTCCAAGGTCACTTTCCGGCGACGATTTCAGCACACGGACATTCCCCTCCGCGAGTAGAACACGTGGACGCGAGCGAATCGTCGAGAAGTCGTCTCCACCGGAATTTCTAGCGATTAGATTTGTAAGAAATCTAGCACACGAGGTAAGAAACCCCTCACCTGCAGTATAAGTAGCTCTCGTTTGATTGCATGCTTATAATTTAGTTATGTGTAGATTTTTATCGATATCTAGAGTGTATTTAATTCTCTTCGCCGACTTAGGGGTTAGTTGAGTATCTCTGGATGGGTCGTACGCGTTTTACCTCTCCAGATAGAGGTTCAAGATGTCGTCGGGTGCCTAGAGGTGGTCCCCTATTAGAGAGGAGAGTTGGAGCACACTAGGTGTTAGATAAAATGTTTAGCGCAACCTTAGACAGTTTTAACAGCACAGCTAAATGCATAGAAGCATTTAAACCAGCATATCAGATTTATTTCAGCTTTGTGGGACTAGATGTCCAATGGGTGGGCTCCCACAGTCGCCTCTAGGTTCAGATAACCTAGTGCTAGGTTCAGATAACCTAGATACAGCTAATTAGCATTTCAGTATTTTACTTTCAGTAGCGGCACTGTACTGGATTAGATATCCACTGGGTTGGACTCCCATAGTCGTCCCTAGGTTCAACTAACCTAGTAAACCCTACTAGGTTCGGAACTTGCAATCCCGGGTCTAGTTAGGGATGCGCGCACAGCAAGTACAGATGTCAGGGCCCTACAGCAGCATGTTTAGTATTTTTATCTATTATGTATAATAGTTTTTCCAAATCAGTTTTAAAACATAATGGAATTCAGTATTAGCTCAGCTTCAGCTTAGCTCACTTCTGTATCAACTCAGCTTATTTCAGTTGTTAAATATGATAGCTTCATATACAGTTCTAGACATGTTATGATCAGTTTTATTTTATGTTCCGCTTATGTTATGCCATGCTTTGTATGATACCATGCCATGCCATGCTTGCATATTCAGTATGTTTTTCAAATAGCATGACTTTCAAATCATGAGTGGCATTGTATGCATTGTTTTTGTGAGTAGATGGTTTTTTACTAAGCGAAAGCTTATAGATACTTTTTCCTTATACTGCAGATAAAGGTAAAGGGAAAATGGATTAGCAGAGGAAGCTGAAGGTCAATGCAGTGATGGTGTGTGTGGCAGGAACCTGGAATGAAGATCCTTAGGGGGTTTAGCAAATTAAGAACTTGGTTTCTTTCTTAAGACACTTTTCGGCATTCCTAGTGGTTTAAATGCTATGAATTAATAAACCTTGCACTATGTCATGTTAGAATGCTAGTTATTAGATATTAGAATGTTTTCCATGCATTGTATAATTGTTGTGTGAGATTTTGGCACGAACTAGTACAGAAATCAGAGTTTCAGTGCGAAATCAGAAACTCCGATCGATCCATGGATCGATTGAGCGCTGATTCCGCGAACAGAAGGCTTCTGGATCGATCATTCGATCGATCCAGTCACATTCTGTCGCGAACAGAAGGCCTCTGGATCGATCGGTCGATCGATCCAAGCTATCCCCCGCGAAAAGAAAGGTTTTTGATCGATCATTGGATCGATTGACCTATATTGGATCGATTAGCCGATCGATCCAAATAAAGTCCCGTGCACAGAAGCACGCTAGATCGATCAGTGAGCTTGGATCGATCAGCCGATCGATCCAGATTATCACCCGAGCACAGTAGCAGTCTGGATCGATCCAACAGAGAGCAATCGACCCAGTTCAGTCTGGATCGATTGGGAAGTTCAGTTTCGACCAAGAAACTTAGCAGATCAGCTTCTAGTTCATAGGGGATGTAGGATACACCTGGTATTCCTTAGAGTACATCCTTCAGTACATGTAGAACCAAGAATAGTTATCAGTTAGCAACTAAAATTTAAATTAGATCAGTTTTCCGCGCAGTTAGCACAGTTTAACTGTAGCGATCGGCCTTACAGCTTAGCTAGTAGAAGGCGGGTCGTTACATAAGTAGAATATAATTTTCAAAACGAAGTATTAAAAATCTAAGTTACAAAACCGAGTAAAGTTTATTTTTCAAAATTAATCTTATAAAATCAAATTTTCAAACCTACGTTTGTAAGTTCCAAATTTCAAAATCAATTTTCAAAAATATGTTTTCAAAACCAATTTTAAATAATTGGATCCAATTTTCAAGACTAAGTAAAATTTAATTTTCAAAGCTAAGTTTGTAAAATCCAATTTTCAATGACCAAGATCTATTTTTCAAGGCTAAGTTTTTACAATCTAAATTTCACCTTAGTGAATAAAATTAATTTCCAACATTAAGTTTAATTTTCAAAATTATGTTTATAAAATTTAATTTTCAAAACTAAGTAAAAATCTATTTTGTAAAACCCAATTTTTAAAAAAAATCATATTTAAATTAGATTTAAAATATTTTTAAGGAAATATTTTTTTAAAATAAGTATGAAAACAGGTAATCCACCCTCTGAACCTGACATTATTTTAAAATAAAATTTTTGAAAATATTTGCTAAAAATATTTAAAGTAAGATTTTCAAAGTATTTTTTTTAAAAAAAAATGAGGTAGGATTTTCTAAAGATTTTTTTAAAAATAAATCTATGAATTTTTTTTAAAAAAAAACTTAAGGAAATAATAGTTTAAGTAAATTAGATCATTCCCCTAAATTTGATACTCCATTAATTTATTACTTTCTTATAATTTATCTCTTTCCCTTAAGTTAACACTAAGGTTTGGGTATGTTAACTTTCAAGACCTTAACACATTTTTAAAGAATTTTTAAGATAAAATAATTTGAAATTGAATTTTCAATTTAATTTGATTTGGTTTAGTTTAATTTTAATTGGATCTAATTTTTTTTGTTAGAATTAATCTAATTTGATTTAATTTAATTTGGTTTGATTCGATTCGACTTGATTTGGTTCGATTCGACTCGATTTGGTGTCCTTAATCATCTCACCCTATTTAGATTTTCAATCAGGGAATCCTATAATTTTTGTGAGATGAGTTAGATTCAGTTTCAGGGTTTGGTTTAACTTTGTGTTAGATTCAGGTTTAACTTTGGCCTCGACAAATAGGCATTCTCTCGATAAACTTCTGGACTATGGTGAGTCACTTGGACATCATTAAATTAACCATACCTTCGAGGTTTTCCAAATAGTCCTATCCACTGAACTTAGTACAAAACCTTGGTCTAACTTGTCAAGATCTGTAAAGGGTAGCTTCGGTTAGTTTCACTAAGCCAAGTGATCAGGTCGAAGTCATATCTTCCTAGACATGCATAGACATAGTTTCCCTAACGTACAATCATCCAAAACTTTACTAGTACCGTTGGTCAAGTTAAACTATTTTCCCTAAGAACTAGTCCTAATTGCCCTGTTGGACAGATTGATTCTTGGAGGTGTCAGCTATTCTGGAGCCTCCCCCCGAATTATTGGTCTGTTATTTTTAAGATTTTAATTTTGAATTAATTAGATGAGTCAAATTATCCTTCTTTAAAGGAGTGTATTTAATGTTTAAGTTTTCATTAATTTTTAAATTTGAATTAATTAAATTTTTTGAATTATATTTCTTTAAAGGTTTATCTTTTAGCCTTTTATTAAATTTTGAATTTTCTAGATTATCTTTGTTTAATATGTTACTTTTAACATTTAATTTTAAGTTTGTTAAATTTAGTTTTGATTTTATCAAAGTATTTGATTTTATCCTTATATTTTCTTTACTTTTAAGTTGATATGATTAGTGGAATTTATTAGATTAATCTTATTATTAAAAATTAATTTTTTGTTAATTAAATTATCTTGGATTTGGATAGGATTTTCTAGATTGACATGGTCTAGATTGTTAAATAATTTATTAAGAAATTTATTAATTTTATCTAGATCAATATTGAACTTGTCATCTCTATCATTTAAATTTTCAGATTTGTTTAGGTTTAAATTTGAATTTTTAGGTTTATTAATTATTTTTAGATTTTTTGTATTTTCTAAATTAATTAGATTTATTTTATCAGAAAATATCCTAGGGGTATTTTTGTAAGTATTGTCAACTACAATATTTTCACATATATTTTCAAATATATCCAAATTAACATGCATATTTTTTAAACTACTATTAGCAATGGTATTTTGGTAAATATTACTAACCTTGAGCGAAATGTCTAATTCAGTAGGCTTTTTCGTTGGATCTGACTCGAGTCTAGATTCGATTTTGGCTTGATCATCCAACTCCAACGGCTCCTTTGAAGCTTGGTCTAACATGTCCAAAACTCATGGGCATCCTTGACTTTCCCTATTCTACAATTAACTTTGTTAGATAATAAATCTGAAACTAACTTTATTACCTTTTGGTTTGCTTCCGAGTTTTGTGTTGATCTTCTCAGTGTCAACCCACTATCAAAGTCGTTCACGAAGATGAAACTTTCCATCTGTATCCTCCATAAATTGAACTCATGCTTCTCGTACATCTCATATGGAGGTGGTTCATTGATGCTCCATCCTTCTAGAAGAGACATTGGTCTTGCACACAAGGAAACAAAAAATAAAATCCCAAGACTTGGTCTTAGATTAGGAGTGCTGGAGAAACAATATAATATTTCACTAATTAAAAAAATAAAAAAATATTATTTTAAAATTTAGTAAATGTGATTTTTTATTAATATTAACCGATGGTGAAAAAATGAAAATGATTTTTTTAAAAAATATTTTAAGAACAAACGATATCTAATTTTTCTTTAAAAAAGACCCCCTTTACTTGATGGGTGGCTGCACCAAATTAGAGCGGTACCTACTCTGATACCACTTGTTGGATTGAGAAGTCGTTAGGGGGGGGGGGGGGGGGGGAATAGCGATTTAAAAATATCGTAGAGTAAGCATGCAGCGGAAAAAGAAAAACAAAAAGAGAGCAACGCTAATACAAGTAATCTTTTACTTGGTTCGGAGCCTATGTCGACTCCTACTCCAAGGCCCGCACTCGTTGAGTGATTTCATTGGGCAATCACTAATAATTTGAAGAAATATTACAAATGCAGTACAGGAATTATTTAGTAAAAGAAAGCCGACAATAAAAAAATAGAAAAAGAATAGCACTTGTCGGAGAGCTTTCGCAGCGTCGCAGGAGCACAGAAGAGCAGATCATGAGTTGTTTCTTTGCTTCAGCCTTCACCCTCCTTATATAGGAGGTTTGGGGCGCCCGGATCCCTTCAGGGCGCCCTGAATGTGACGTAGCCGAGCTAGTCAGCGATCTCCACGTGGCGAAGCGACGATATGGATAAAAGTTGCCTCTAGGCGCCCAGACCCTTGTTTTCTACAATCTCCTTCCTGTAAGAAAACGTTAGTATGAGGCAAGTAAAAATCATATCCTATAAAAAAGAATGTTAGCACAATTTATAGATATGCAGAATAGTAATTAGATTCCGTCTCCTTGAGACCGGAATCTAGTCACGATCTCGAATTAGATATCCGAAATGGATCTAAGTCGGACCGACGCCTAATGTTCCCTTCCCGGGAGTACGTCCTCACAGTCACTTCCCTTCAGTGACTTACCTTCACTTACCTACCAGACATCCGGTCAGCCCGTCGACCCGTCTGGTCTTTGTGCCAACTATCCGGTCAGCCCGTCGACCTAGCTGGACTTCGTGCCAAACGTCCGGTCAGCCCTTCGACCCGTAGGGACTTCGTGCCAGCTATCTGGTCAGGTCGTCGACCTAGCTGGACTTCGTTCAAGCTATTTGGTTGGCCCGTCGACCTAGTTGAGTTTCGTGCCAGAGATCCGGTCAGTCCGTCGACTTGTCTGGACTTCTGCACACTTGATCAAAGTGTTTAGAACACAAATGAAACTAACTTAACCTTGTTGATACAGTCTAACCTGGCTGTTATTTTGATGTTGACACAGATTTAAGTTTGTATCAGATGTTAATTAAACTTGGTTTAATTAATGATCAAGGTTGATCAAGTGGAAGGGAAAAGTCCAAGTTGGAAACTTGGACCGGACGAAGTCGGAGAGGGCTCGGTAGCTCGTTCTCTGGACCTGACGAAGTCGGAGAGGGCTCCATAGCTCGTTCTCCGGACTAGGTCAGAGAGGGCTAGGTAGCTCGTTCTCTGGACCTGACGAAGTCGGAGAGGGCTCGGTAGCTCGTTCTCCGGACTAGCTCAGAGAGGGCTAGGTAGCGAGTTCTCTGGTCCTGACGAAGTCGGAGAGGGCTCGGTAGCTCGTTCTCCGGACTAGGTCAGAGAGGGCTAGGTAGCTCGTTCTCTGGACCTGACGAAGTCGGAGAGGGCTCGGTAGCTCGTTCTCCGGACTAGGTCAGAGAGGGCTAGGTAGCTCGTTCTCTGGACCTGACGAAGTCGGAGAGGGCTAGGTAGCTCGTTCTCTGGACCTGACGAAGTCGGAGAGGGCTCGGTAGCTCGTTCTCCGGATTAGGTCAGAGAGGGACCTAAGTGGACATTCTATGGTACATTGGATCGGTCGGCAGACCGATCCAGTGATACATAAGATAGTGGATCGGTCGGCAGACAGATCCAGTGAAACTAAGTTTCCATGGATCACTCTGTGCTGCACTGAGTGTAATCTGATCGGTCTGGTGACCGATCAGGAAACACTCAATAGCACACTGAGTGCAATCTGATCGGTCTGTAGACCGATCAGGAAACACTCAGTAGCACACTGAGTGTAATCTGATCGGTCTTGGAGACCGATCAGGAGATGCCATTGCGAAAGAAGAAAGGCAGGGATCGGTCATGGAGACCGATCCAGCTGCGGCCTGATCGGTCTCCACGACCGATCAGGATATGTCCTGATCGGTCCATGGATCGGTCTTGTACTGGTCCATGGATATGTCCTTATCGGTCCACACACGATCCATATTGTTCGCTGTTTCTGCGATTCCTTCACTGCATTTGATCTGCCTGATTCATGTGATATAACCTCTGTGCTGTTAGCTTTTGAGTTTGCAGGATCACAGGTATCATTCCAAGCTTAATTTCAAATCAAGTCCATAAGAGGAATACGACAAATGGCCTTTCTACTGTGATTCGCGACGCATGATGCATTTAAAGCATCAACGGCTACTGGTGTGATCTGGCTGCGATCTGCTTGACTCCTGGTGATTGGTTCGAGCTCAGAAGACACCAGTGAAGACTGTGATTTCATTAGTGTGAGTTCAGGGAACCAGGTAAGGAGGAAGAGGGATTGGCTGGAGCGATGATTCGGAGCAGCTTGACAGCGGAGAACAGGGGCTTAAGAAGCAGTAAAAAGCGAGAGGAAAGAACAAGAAAAAAAGCAAGAAAGTTCTGTTGATCGTTGAGGTGTGCTAAGTTCTTGAGCTCTCGGGTGTGATACTGCGATCGGGGAGTTCCCTGTTTTCACTGATTCTCGCGTGGTTGTAAGTTTTAGTTCATTCTTCTTTGCCACCGAGCTCTGTAAGTCTTGTGCTTTAATATATATATTTCTTGAGACTTTGTGGAGAGGTTACTCCACCGAGAAGGAGGATCTTGAGCCGGAATTTTTCCGGGGTGCGATCTACCGAAGATCGAGGGGTCGTCCACCTTACGGACACGCCGAGGAGTAGGGGCAAGTTATACCCGAACCTCGTAAATCCTTGTGTTAGTGTGCTTGTTTCCTCCTTGTTTTAGTTTCCTAATTCCGCTGTGCTAACAAGTTTCTTTGTAGAAATCTTTGTTTAAGTTTCTAAGAGGCTATTCACCCCCCTCTAGCCATCTAAGATCCTAACAAGTGGTATCAAAGTCTGGTGCTCTTCATCTGGACTAACATCCAAAGGAGCAAGAAGATGGCCATGAAGGAAGGATTCAGCACAAACAGACCACCCTTCTTCGATGGAGCAGATTTCCAGTACTAGAAGAGCCGCATGGAGTATTACCTCAAGACTGATATCTCCATGTGGTTCTCGGTCAAGGAAGGATTCACACCACCGAAGGACGAAGAAGGTAAGGAACTCGATTCATCAAGGTGGTCTACCGAACAAACTCGTAAAGGGCAAGCCGATGCCAAGGCGGTAGTCACCTTACAATGTGGGATTGCCAAGGACCAACTTGTCAAGGTAGGTCCATTCTCGAGTGCAAAAGATTTATGGAACAAGCTTATCGAGCTCCAAGAAGGAACTCGAGATTCTCGGATAGCCAAGAGGGACCTATTCTTGAATCAACTACAAAATCTCACCATGAAGGAAAATGAAACAGTAAGTGAACTACATGGGAGGTTCAAGGAAATCATCAATGGTCTACATTCCGTAGATGAACGCGTGGAGAATCGCGATCTAGAAAGGTACGCTCTTAAATCCTTTCCAAGGAATGCCTTGTGGTCATCTATGGTAGATGCCTACAAGGTTTCCAAGGATCTTTCCATTGTAAAGTTAGATGAATTCATTTGTGAAATGGAACTTCATGAACTTGCTAACAAAGGTCAAAAGGAGAAAGGTATAGCTTTGGTTGCAGGAGAAAAGAGCAAGGATGGGAGAAGAAAGAAAGGAAAGAAGAAGGAGAAAGAGATTCTTTCATCTTCATCCTCCTCCGAGTCCGATGATGAAGGTGGATCATCATCAAGCGAGATGGCAAATTTTGTGAGGAGGATCATGAGAAGAAGCAGGAGATACAAAGGTAAGACTGTAGATCAAAATATTGATAAGTCTAACGTTACTTGCTATGAGTGTAGCAAGAAAGGCCACTACCGGAGTGAGTGTCCAAAACTCAAGAAGGAGGAACGGGCCAAAAAGAAGGAGGAAAGAGCCAAGAAGAAGAAAGCTCTCAAGGCCACTTGGGATGAATCTTCCTCAAGCTCATCGGAGGAAGAAGAGAAGAAGGAGAAGAGTACTCGGCAATTGGCACTCATGGCAAGGGAGGAGTCCGAGTCTGAGAGTGATGACTCAAGCACTTCAGCCGCGGCTTCATCATCTTCGGATGATGAAGAGGTAACCTCTTCTCACTTAGAAAAATGCTATAAGACTATTACACATTTGTCTACCTTGCTTAAAAAATCAAAAACAGAAAATAAATCATTAAAAGAAGAAGTATAGAACTTGAGAGCTCTTAGGGAAGATGAGGTTGATGACCTACATCTAGAGCTCCTTGAAGATGAGAACAAGGCCTTGAAGGGTGAGGTTGAGAAACTCAAGAAAATGCTTGAGAAATTCTCAACTCGCTCTAAGACCCTAGACATGATTCTAAATGCCCAAAGGGCGGTCTACAACAAGGCTGGATTAGGATACCAACCTAAGGAGTCTAGCTTTATTTCTTTAGTGTCAAGAACCCAATTTCATAGATCGCATGTTTCTAGGGTTCATGAGACTAGGAAGAAGGTAACAAAGGCATGGGTGCCTAAGTCCTTCATTGTAGATGCATTAGGTCCCAAGATTTGGGTACCTAAAACATCTATCTTTCGTGTCTTGTAGGCATTGGTAAAGGGGGAGCGTCTATCAACTTGGTTTGTTGATAGTGGATGCTCCAAGCACATGACCGGGGACAAGTCACTATTTTCTACCATTCAAAACAAAAATAGAGGTAATGTGTCTTTTGGTAATAATGGTAGTCTTAAGGTTATAGGAGTTGGAGACATTAATATATCCGAATGCCTCCAAATCAAGAATGTCCTTCTAGTCAAGGGGATGACTTTTAATCTCCTAAGTGTCAGTCAATTGTGTGATACGGGTTACACAATTGAGTTTCATTCGAGTCAATGTCTAGTCAAAAACATTGACACACTTGACACGGTACTAGTAGGCACAAGGGTAGATAACATTTATCAAGTTTCTTTTAAAAGTGCTACTAATGCTCTTGCTAAGTGTTTCATGTCAAAAGAAGAAGAATCGTGGCTTTGGCATAGGAGGTTGGCTCATGTAAACATGAAGAATATCCGGAAGCTGGTCAACAAAGGGTTAGTGCGAGGTTTACCAAGCATCAAGTACCAAAAGACCAAATTGTGTGATGCATGTCAGAAGGGTAAGCAAACTAAAGCACCTCATAAAGGTAAAAGCGCTGTAAGTACAACCACTGCCTTAGACCTATTACATATGGATTTGTTTGATTGCAGTAGTGTTATTTCATTAAATGGAAGTAGATACTGTTTTGTGATTATTGATGACTTTACTAGGTATACATGGACCTTCTTTTTGAAAACTAAGGATCAAACCATAGATATTTTTATTTCCTTTTGTAGAAGAACTGAAAATGAAAAATCAACAACAATTAAAACCATTAGAAGTGATCATGGTGGGGAATTTCAAAATCATAGGTTTTTAGAATTTTGTCAAGAAAAGGGATATAGGCATGAGTTCTCTACTCCATGGACCCCACAGCAAAATGGGGTTGTGGAGAGAAAGAACCGAGTCTTACAAGAGGCTGCACGAAGTATGCTCAATGAGTACTCACTACCGAGTTACTTGTGGGCTGAAGCTGTAAATACAGCTTGCTATGTGCAAAACCGAATCCTGTTACATAGGTTTTTAGGAAAGACTCCCCATGAACTTTGGTTTGGAAAACCCCCTACAATTAAACATCTTAGGGTGTTTGGTTGTAAGGTGTTTATTTTGAACACCAAGGACCATCTTGTAAAATTTTCGGCCAAAGCTGATGAAGGGATACTGGTCGGGTACTCGCTCACCAGCAAAGCCTATCGAGTCTACAACAATAGGACTAAATTGATTGAAGAGTCCTCTGATGTAGCTTTTGAAGAAATCCCTAACTTAAATGATCAATCAAGGGATGTAGGAGAAATTCAACTTGAACTTAGAAGGCTAAGTTTGAATGATCGAAACATAGAAAGAGTCGAAGTTGACTCTGATGATGATGAACAAAGGCAACAAAGAACTCAATCTGATCCTTTGCCTGATATTGAGTCCTTGCATGTGCCTAGTGAGACCATTCATGAGGCACCACCAACACCAAGATAATCTAGGATAGCCACTAGTCATCCCCAAGACCAAATTGTGGGAGACATCCAATAAAGGGTTAGGACTAGGTCATTCTTTAGAAATGAGTCTAATGAAGTCACATTGATTTCAGAGATTGAACCAAAATTAGTTGATGAGGCATTGCGCGATCCTGATTGGATCATAGCTATGCAAGATGAGTTAGGTCAATTTGAAAGGAGCCAAGTGTGGGACTTAGTTCCTAGACCTAAGAAGACCACCATTATTGGAACTAAATGGGTCTTCAAAAATAAGTTAAATCAAAAGGGAGAAGTTGTAAGAAACAAGGCAAGACTTGTAGCCAAGGGCTATAGTCATGTCGAAGGTCTCGATTATGATGAGACTTATGCTCCCGTGGCCCGATTAGAGTCCATTCGTTTGATGCTAGCTTTTGCTGCACATAGAGGTTTCAAGCTCTATCAAATGGATGTTAAGTCTGCTTTCTTAAATGTCTTTATTAAAGAAGAAGTCTATGTTGAACAACCACCGGGGTTTGTGAATACCGAAGCTCCAAACCACGTGTACAAGCTCAAGAAAGCACTTTATGGGCTTAAACAAGCACCACGAGCTTGGTACGAAAGGTTGTCAACATATTTACTAGAAAAGGGTTTTGTAAGAGGCCAAATAGACCCAACACTATTTCTGCGTAGAGATGGTGAAAATATTTTTGTAGCCCAAGTGTATGTCGATGACATAATTTGTGGCTCAAATAACAAGGGCTATTTGAATGAATTTATTTCTCACATGGAAAGTGAGTTTGAGATGAGTCTAGTAGGAGAGTTGACATTCTTCCTTGGACTTGAAATCAAACAAACTCGAGATGGAATTTATGTCCATCAGACAAAATACACTCAAGAGATGCTCAAAAAAATTCAAAATGAGTGACTCTAAGGAAGTATCCACTCCAATGGCGACAAACACTCGTCTTGACAACAATGAGAGTGGGAAACCAGTTGATCTAACGCAATATAGAAGCATGATCGGTAGTCTTCTATATCTCACAGCTAGTCGACCGGACATACTCTTTGCTGTGGGCATGTGCGCTAGATATCAAGTCTGTGCCAAGGAATCTCATTTAATTACAGTTAAGAGAATTCTAAGATACCTTAAAGGCATAATTAGAGTAGGTCTGTGGTACCCTCGTACGGAGTCTTTTGATTTGATAGGCTATACCGATTCCGATTATGCTGGATGCAAATTGGATCGGAAAAGCACTAGTGGGGGTTGCCAATTCTTAGGATCATCATTGGTTAGTTGGTCAAGTCGGAAGCAACATTGTGTTGCTCTCTCCACGACCGAGGCTGAATACATTGCCATGGGAGAGAGTGTATCACAATTGTTATGGATGATTCACACTCTAGAAGATTATGGACTTTCGTATAAGGGAGTGCAAGTGTTGTGTGATAACATTAGCACAATAAACCTAACGAAAAATCTAGTCCATTATTCAAGGACCAAACACATTGAAGTGCGTCATCACTTCATTAGAGATCACATAGCTAGGGGAGACATTGCACTCACATATGTTGAGTCAAAGTCAAACCTAGCCGATATTTTCACCAAACCTCTTCCGGAAAATGAATTTAGTCATTTAAGGAGGGAATTGGGAATGTGTTTGGCTCAATAAGTCATTTTGACCACATCATGATCAATAAGGACCATTAAAAAGACAAGAGAAATTGGGAAATTAATTTCGGCAACTTGGGAACATCTCACACAAACTATAAGGTTTAACAAAATATTTTTGTTTGCTAGAAATGGGGTGAGATGCTAGGATCAACCAAATTATTCAAAATGTATCATGCATCCCTTGAATAATTAGGTTGAAGAGACATAAATTGAGTATGGGGAAGGCCAATACATAATTCATGTGTATTTGGCTCCTAGATCTTACTCATATATTCCAACCAAGGAATCTTGGTTGGACCTGTGTCTAGAAATCATCTAACTTTGTTGATGTGTTGATTGATACCCTTGATTGATATCTTCCTGATTTTGACTGAAAATAGGACAAGTTGGTGAAGAAACCTTGACATATTTTGACAAACTTGTAACTACTCATAGCAAGGATGTATTTTGAACCGATAGCCTGAGTCAGATTTATTACCTTGGTTCACTATAGATCATAGTTTCAGCAAACAAACAAAACAAACTTCTCTGGTTTTGAAACCTTGAGATTCAACACATTTGTTATGAAGTGTCTGAAACTTTCGAGCCCTAAATAATTCCAAATCATTAGAGCTCATCATTAGGAAATATTCATTGGTATCACTGAATATAATCTGTGGGCTCTTCAGATCCTAGGTTCTGAACTTGGAAGTTGTTGAACCAAGTTTCAGAGCTTTCGATACGAATTTCAGAGACTGAAATCACTGATTATCAGACACTGATCGGTCCAGGGACCGATCAGGATGATATCTGATCGGTCTCTACGACCGATCAGGAGAGTTCCACCTCTCTGTTCGATATCTGATCGGTCTGCAGACCGATCAGGGGTTCTGGCACGTATCACTGATTGACCTCTGATCGGTCTGGGGACCGATCAGGAGGTTCCCTGATCGGTCTCCACGACCGATCAGGAGGCTCCTACCTCTGATCCACCTCTGATCGGTCCGGGGACCGATCAGGAGGTTCCCTGATCGGTCTCCACGACCGATCAAGACACTTCCTGACCGATCAGGACGCTCCCTGATCGGTCAGGATTTCTCCTGATCGGACAACCGTCCGATCTTATGATCGATCACCCCCCCCCCCCTTTAACTTCCCCCAATCTTTCTTCCATTTCACGCCGAAAACCCTAGCCGAACCACTCCTCCGTCCCGACTCTTCTCTTCATCTTCTCTGAAAGCTTCAAATGGTGCCTAGGTAACTTCCTTTCTCCCCGACATCGGTTCATTTTTGGCATTTTAGCTTCTTTTCACAGTGTATCTCTGTGTGTTGTGTGTGTTGTCTCGGTTCTCGACTCTGTGGCTCCTGTGGACTCCCATTTGCCCCGACCATGTCCCATTTTGACCTGTTTAGGAAGAAATCAGCCGGTGAGGGTACGTCTAAGTCCTCTGCTGAGAAATCCAAGTCCCAAGCACCCTCCCGACCTCAACCTTCCTCTTCTTCAAGATTCCCGAACCGCCAGTTTGAACAAGCATTTCAAAATAGGACATTCAAGCTACTCCCATGGCGATCTGTGGATCGAAAGTACATGGATGAGTTTTGTCCTTCTGTATCCGAAACCCTGGCATATTACAAGCTTGACTCATTAGTCTACCTAGAGAGGGACATCAACTATGACCTAGTCTCTGAATTCTACAACAATCTTCATCAGGCTAGTGATGGTGCTTATAGAACCAGAGTCGCTAAGAGAACTATCGATTTCTCCATCATAGAATTCTTTGGGTATCTAGGTTGCCGAAGGTGTTCAGGAGATCCTTTTCCCATTTATCCTGATTTACCAGAGTCATTACCTCCTCCACTTGATGTCTCACCTGATTCCATCTATGAGTACTTCTTCAGTCATCCTAGACAAGGTGGACTGGATGAGTTGGATGTTGATTTTCCCACCTTTGCCGCCCTACGACTATCTGCCCCTGACTATATTCTTTTTAAGATAGTCATAAACTGTCTCCTTCTAATCACGTCCAAACCTCTAGCAGAAATCCGACCATACCACTGTCTGATGCTTTACGGTTTGCGTCGGTGTCTCGATTTTGACATTATGTCCAGCATCTATTCTTCGATCATCTCCTATTCTCAGCCTAGCAGCTCCACCATTTATATGCCTTATGGGCATATAATTATAGATTGGCTCGAGACCCTTCAGATAGATGTGTCTAAGGGTAGGATAGTGAAGATGGTCAGACAGGATTGCCGACTTGGGAAACGGGCATTTTCCAAGTCCGGTATCTTGGGACAGAATGGGGCTGTTCGGTGGAAGGATGGGAGAGGTCTAGGAGAGTTACCACGGGCACTTCCTCGACAGGTTGCTGCTCCTCCTGCTGCTGCTGATGAGGCCGATCCTGATCTGCGCTGGCAGATCGCTGAGCTAGAGAGCCGCTTCGATCAGCATGATGAGCTACTGGCTGCTGAGCTCCATGGACTGCGCAGTCAGCAGTTGGTGATGCAGCAGCTGCTTCTGGGCTGGATGGCCAACTACCCACCTTCGCAGCATTTCTCGGGTCATCCACCTTCGAGCTCCAGCATGCCGCCTCAGGGTTACGTGCCTCCTGCAGATGATGATGAGGTTCCTCCTGTTGAGGATATTGATTGATACATTCTGTGTGTCACTTTGCCTGTCTGTATTTTGGTTGCTATCTGTTGGATCTCTTTGTCTGACATGGATACTTATGCTACTCATATGTTTTTGCTATTCATTTGTCTATTTCTTGCTTTTCCTTATGCTTCAGTTCATATTAATATGCTGTTCCTATGTCATGATTTGATTGTATCTTATCTCTTTCTTACTGTCATATAATACACTTAGAGGGAACTCTAGGTGCATTAAGAAAAAGACAGTATGGGTTAAGGGGGAGCCTTTTGAGTTTTGTCACCTCATTTGCACCTTTTCGGTGTTTGACAAAGGGGGAGAGAACACCTAAGTTTAGAGATGTATGAAGACTTGATTTTAAGGGAAAAGATAACGTGAAGGATCTTGATTCCCGTTATTGACTTAGTGGTGTATTCATCTTAGGGGGAGGATCTTGATTCCCTTAAAATTATGAAAATAAGAATATCTCTGATCTAAACTTAAATCGTGTTGTCAAACAACAAAAAGGGGGAGATTGTTGATACAGTCTGACCTGGCTGTTGTTTTGATGTTGACATAGATTTAAGTTTGTATCAGATGTTAATTAAACTTGGTTTGATTAATGATCAAGGTTGATCAAGTGGAAGGGAAAAGTCCAAGTTGGAAACTTGGACCGGACGAAGTCGGAGAGGGCTCGGTAGCTCGTTCTCCGGACTAGGTCAGAGAGGGCTCGGTAGCTCGTTCTCTGGACCTGACGAAGTCGGAGAGGGCTCGGTAGCTCGTTCTCAGGACTAGGTCAGAGAGGGCTAGGTAGCTCGTTCTCTGGACCTGACGAAGTCGGAGAGGGCTCGGTAGCTCGTTCTCCGTACTAGGTCAGAGAGGAGCTACCTGGCTCGGTAGCTCGTTCTCCGTACTAGGTCAGAGAGGGCTAGGTAGCTCGTTCTCTGGACCTGACGAAGTCGGAGAGGGCTCGGTAGCTCGTTCTCCGGATTAGGTCAGAGAGGGACCTAAGTGGACATTCTATGGTACATTAGATCGGTCGGCAGACCGATCCAGTGATACATAAGATAGTGGATCGGTCGGCAGACCGATCTAGTGAAACTAAGTTTCCATGGATCACTCTGTGCTGCACTGAGTGTAATCTGATCGGTCTGGTGACCGATCAGGAAACACTCAATAGCACACTGAGTGCAATCTGATCGGTCTATAGACCGATCAGGAAACACTCAGTAGCACACTGAGTGTAATCTGATCGGTCTTGGAGACCGATCAGGAGATGCCATTGCGAAAGAAGAAAGGCAGGGATCGGTCGTGGAGACCGATCCAGCTGCGGCCTGATCGGTCTCCACGACCGATCAGACAAGTAGTGGACCGATCAGACAAGCAGTGGACCGATCAGGATATGTCCTGATCGGTCCATGGATCGGTCTGGTGACCGATCCACACACGATCCATATTGTTCGCTGTTTCTGCGATTCCTTCACTGCATTTGATCTGCCTGATTCATGTGATATAACCCATGTGCTGTTAGCTTTTGAGTTTGCAAGATCACAGGTATCATTCCAAGCTTAATTTCAAATCAAGTCCATAAGAGGAATACGACAAATGACCTTTCTGCTGTGATTCGCGGCGCATGATGCATTTGAAGCATCAACGGCTACTGGTGTGATCTGGCTGCGATCTACTTGACTCCTGGTGATTGGTTCGAGCTTAGAAGACACCAGTGAAGACTGTGATTTCATTGGTGTGAGTTCAGGGAACCAGGTAAGGAGGAAGAGGGATTGGCTGGAGCGATGATTCGGAGCAACTTGACCACGATCCGTGACAGCGGAGAACAGGGGCTTAAGAAGCAGTAAAAAGCGAGAGGAAAGAACAAGAAAAAAAACAAGAAAGTTCTGTTGATCGTTGAGGTGTGCTAAGTTCTTGAGCTCTCGGGTGTGATACTGCGATCGGGGAGTTCCCTGTTTTCACTGATTCTCACGTGGTTGTAAGTTTTAGTTCATTCTTCTTTGCCACCGAGCTCTGTAAGTCTTGTGCTTTAATATATATATTTCTTGAGACTTTGTGGAGAGGTTACTCCACCGAGAAGGAGGATCTTGAGCCGGAATTTTTCCGGGGTGCGATCTACCGAAGATCGAGGGGTCGTCCACCTTACGGACACGCCGAGGAGTAGGGGCAAGTTATCCCCGAACCTCGTAAATCCTTGTGTTAGTGTGCTTGTTTCCTCCTTGTTTTAGATTCCTAATTCCGCTGTGCTAACAAGTTTCTTTGTAGAAATCTTTGTTTAAGTTTTTAAGAGGCTATTCACCCCCCTCTAGCCATCTAAGATCCTAACAAACCTATTTTATCATTCATCAAAATTTGAGTTAGACCGTTAGTGCTAACCGCACCAATAAATACGTCCTCACTTATTCCTCTCATGAGAAATTATCTTTTTGCCAGATCGGTCCTCTAAATTGTCTAGACTTTTGTATTCGAGACTTCTGGTCTTCATGCTGAACATCTGCTTCATGACCCATTCAGACTTTCACCTAGTCCGCGACTATCAGGATTTTCACCTAGAGTCCCCGACTCTAGGATTTCGCCTAATGTGCTCGATCCACCAAGACTTCGCCCAATCCCCTGGATCAGGACTTCGTGCCTAACCACAACTACGACTTTCCACCTGCCTAGAGTCCACTAGGACTTTTACCTAAGACAACTTAGGATTTTCTTGCAAGCTCATTCATACTTATTAGACAACAAGTAACCTTAACTTTGAACCCTTTGCCATAATCAAAATACATGTTCCCTACACCAACAATAATAGTTTGTTTATACTAGTGCAATTTAAAAATTAAGGGAAAGAAGTAAAACCAATTCTGACCGTTAGACCGATGATTCTGACTGTTGGCAGAGAGAGAGAGGTTTTTTGTTTTTTTAACAATTCAAAATATTTGATAATTTTCTGATAATGATTATAATTTAACATCTATTAATCTCTAAATTCTATAAAATAAAGAGTTCATTTTATTATTCCACACTATATTTTCTACTCCCATCTTTTAAATCTAAAATCTCAATTACTTTTGATTTAAATTTTCTAATTAAAATAAAAGGAGGAGGTTCATTATCTGAATTTCGGAGGGACAAGGAATCCAAATGAGGATCATGATATTCAATTTATCGATGATAAACCCTAGTCAATTTTGACACCCGATATACAAGAAAGTATTGATGATAATATTTCTAAGGTTCAGGATACTCTTTTAAAATTGTAAGGAATACGTATGCAACTTAAATAAATGCGAGCCATTTTTAATTTTTTTTTATAAATTTATAAATATTTAATTTAAATAAATAATAATCTTGAATCATAGTGAACTGTGAATTATACCGTGAACCATAACTATCTTAGACGATTAAAATTAAGGGTAAACCTATCAAGTACCCTTGAATCGATGATTCTAAATCATCGAACTGTCAAACTGTTAATTTCAAATTGTGATATGATCCCTAAATTAAAAGACACCTTGCTTTGCCCCTCTTTTACTTCTCTATATTTGAAATAACACTAGCTATATTATTAGAAAACTTTAAAACAAAAAAATAGGTTTGCCTATTTTAAGTTTTTATGAAAAAAATATTTAAAAAATGATTTTAATAACAAGTTTGGATTCGATAAGGTCAAATACTATGCACGATTAATTATTAACTTTTACTAAATGATTTACAGCATTCAAATTTTGCCGATTATTTTTTAGATTATATAAATATATATTAATTTGATTTTTAAATATATAATATTTTCTATTATAAAAAATTTTATATTTTTTTAATATAATCAAATTTTTATTAAATTTGAATAAATCTAAAATTAAATTTCATAAATAGAAATCAATTGAGATAAATTCATAAGGTTTACTAATTTTGAAGTAAAATAGGCTTTTGAACCTCAGTCGGTAAATACTCAACCACTTAAAAATTAATGTGAATATTCAACATATATTTACATTGAAATTAGGTTGATTTTTTTTTTTTTTTTTTTTGACTAATAGTCGAACTATAAAAAGTTAATAGTTTAAAAAAACATGTAAATTTTTTTTTTGGTATACAGGATAAAGAGACATTTGATAAAGATATACTAAAAGTGATGAGGTGTCCTTTAATAATAATTAAAATATGAATGATACTACGATGACTTTATTGTAAGGGTCATTCTCTGTAAATTTTGCCTTTGATTAAAGATTCTAAATGTAAACTAATCAAGAGAAACCTAGGTTGGGTGTTCACGAAATTTGAAGTAGATCCTTAGCTTCCTCATATTGTATGGAGCATTACTTCAGATCATATTATACTTTTCTTGTCTTCAGAATCTCACCATTAATTAATTCCATTCTCTTAGCACCAGCATTTAACAACCCAACCAAACAATTCCCCCTCGTTAATTTTATTGTACATATCTTGATATGGCTTCTTGCTGCCTTCCATCCACAATGCATTCACTTCCAAACTTGAGCATTGCCCGACCATGCAGCCAAACTCCCACAGTCTTCTTACCATGTTCTCCAAAGACAAACATACACAATTCTAAGACGAAGCTTAGTAGACCTTTTGTGCCAAATGCAAGCTCAAACATGCCTTCTTGGGACTCAGGAGGAATCGATATCCGCAACATCGAAAGGGCCATCAAACTGCACTCAGCTATTTCAAATAAGAGCTTTAAGGAATTAATCCAGGTAGTTACTGACGAATGGCACTACTATTGCGGTTCTTTGTCTCTTGAACCACGAGAGGCCTGCAAGGTAAACATAAAAATTTTCAACTCAAGTGTGCATCCTAATTAAACATATATCTTTACTAAGAATTGACTATAATTTGTTATAGAAAGTGATCCAGATGTTGTTCGCTTTCATAGTCGCCAACAAAGTAATCATTTTCATCCAACCAACTGAGGATTATGGAGTTAATGTTGGCATAAAATGGGCTACAAGTATATGTGCTTCAAATTTCAATTATTTCCATGAAATTTACTTCAGAAGTAATTATTTTCAGCATGCATATCTAACCTGCTCTTGCAGCTTTCGACAAGGATAAGTTGCCCTTGGGCCTTAACTGTACCATCTCTACTTCTCATCTGTGTCAAGGGTCCGTATATTTAAGGTGAGAAAAACTTGATAAAGATTGATTAATAATTCAAATAGCTTCTTTCATATAAATATGTATTATAATATACTTGGTTTCATTTTGCAGGGATGGTATGGGCATCATTGGTTCATTTATCCAAATGCCATTTGCGCAGGTAAGGTTTTATAACATATTGGCTAGCAGTTATTACAGGATGCTAACTGAGTTAATACTTGTTGTTTGCTTATCAGAAGTTGGAGGGAATTCTTGTGCCCATTATTGATAAGCTTGTGCCCAAAGGCGTCCTTCAGGAAAAGACAAGGGTTACTCTAGTCTATTCCTTGCTTAGTCTTTCGGTCATGCTAGTATCTACTATCCTCTTTAAGAACATAACCTTCTAGTGTACCATCTTGTTAGATATAATTGCAGTATTTTCTGTAATCTTCTTCATATAGGATTTGAACCATTACGGAAGTACTTTCATTTGGATTTGCATTCTAGCTCATTCTTTATATTATGTATATAGCAGCCATTATTATTGTGCAAGTAATATTATTGAAAATTAGTTTCGTTACTAATAAGTTGAATAAAGATAAAGACGTATATTTCATGAGTAGTCTTATGGAAATTAATTTCTTTTAGTGAATGAAAATTTAATATTTAAGACTATTCGAGTTAAAAAGAGTTGATCTAATAGGATAAAATAAAATTATTAGCTCGACTATGAGTGAGATTTATAAATACGAAAAATATGAACGTTAAGTGTGTATATATATATATATAATACATGTAAGTGTCAATTCAAATATGATTGAAAATTAGTTTCGTTACTAATAAGTTGAATAAAGATAAAGACGTATATTTCATGAGTAGTCTTATGGAAATTAATTTCTTTTAGTGAATGAAAATTTAATATTTAAGACTATTCGAGTTAAAAAGAGTTGATCTAATAGGATAAAATAAAATTATTAGCTCGACTATGAGTGAGATTTATAAATACGAAAAATATGAACGTTAAGTGTGTATATATATATATATATATATATATACATGTAAGTGTCAATTCAAATATGATTGAAATTGATTAGAAATCATGTTTAATTTTTTAAATTTATGTGTAAGCAAAATTTATCAGTACGAAATTAATCAAATATTTTTACTCAATATCAATTAATGAGTTATTGATTACTTAACTAAGTAAGTGAAAAAATAATTAATTAATCTAATACCTTGAGTGCGAGTGCATTTCTGAGGTAACGTTAGTAATAACAAGTAAATTAATTAATTAAGTTATTAATTTTTTACTAAGGAAAATATATAAGAAGAAACCTTCACCCTATAAATTAGTTTCTTCTTCTTTTACTCAAATCACTCAATACTTAGCTGTGAGTTTTACTCTTGAGTTCTCAAATCTCCTTCTCCTCTCTAAAGAATTTCAAGGATTTGAAAGTTCTAGGGCTTTAAATTTTGAGCGTTTTTATTTTGAATCATAGGTCATTGTATTTAAGAAGATAGTTATTAATAAATCGTAAGCATTTAAGCGAGGTAATGTCATCATAAGAAAAAAATAGTTAACCTTCAGCTTGCCTTAATTCTTTTATCTGAATTGATAAGCCAGTCCAAAAGGGTATGCCAACATCCATAGAGATAATTCAACAATCAAAATGATTAAGTCGATGAACGATGATAGCACATTGATTACAATGCAACCGGAAGGGATGCATCTATCTCCCAAAAAGTTGATTTACCATTTGAAGAAGTGCATTTATCATCTAAATGGCCAATCTATAGGATTGGTGCGATCAATAGGGAAGAGGGGGTGAATATTGATTCGTCTGCTTTCTTTTCGTTTCATGGTTCGTTCGATCTATTAGAATTAGTCGTAGTAGAATATATATATATATATATATATATATATATATATATATATAAAGAACGAAAAATGATGCGTCGATTTACATGGTTTCGAATGAAGGATCGTAAAACGTGCTAGAGAGAGGAGGGCGAATAGCGCTTGTGGATTTTTCATATTTTTCATAAACCTTAAAGAGAATAATATAAAATACGGTACCCAAACAATAATTAAATAATAGGATTATTTAGTAATAATCTTATTGAAATTTTTAGGAATTTTTAAAAATTTTTGAGGATTTAATCGAAGCCCGTAGAGTGTATTTAGAAGGGATAAAATTATAGGTTTTGGAAAAGGGTTGTTTGGGTATAAAACCAATACCTAAGTTTATTTTCCTTAATTTCCCTCTTCCTCTTCTTCTCTCGCCGATCCCTTCCCTTCTCCACCCGTGCCGAACCTCTTCTTCCCAAATCCACTGTCGGCTCTCCTCTCCTCTATCGAGCCATGACTGTCGAATCCCCCTCTTCGCGAGCCCTTCCTCTCGCGAGTTCCTGCACCATAGCAGTCGGCGACCGTCTCCTCCTCCTTATGCGAGCACCACAGCCGCCGGCCATGTTGGGAGTCGTCGTCACACCCTTCAGTTATGCTAAGCCCAGTGACCGATCCACCTCTCCATCTTCACCGCGTCATGCCCTAGCTATGATCGTCGATGTCGCTAGTTGTTGCGAGAGTCTCGGATCTCGTCTCCACCTCCGTCTCTTGATCTATTGTCGTTGTCGCTCTCTTCCACCCCACAGCCACTACTGATCACTGGAAAAGCAGAGGCAAGCTTCTACACCCTCATAGCTTCATCCACAGCCGATTTCCGTTGTTACTCATCGCTAGAGGAGCTGTCGGGTAACAAACTCTTAACCCAGTTAGATCTATTCATTGATTTGGTTAATTGAACGTTGTTGAGGTTGATTTGAGTTACTTAAGTTGTGATGCTTGAGAGTTAACTCATGTTAGCTTAATCCAGTGTAGTTGTGATTTTTGTGGATGGGTTGATCAATTGTTAACGAAGTAACTGAGTTTAGATTGATTACGCTTCTAGTATGCCCTAATTGGAGATTAAATGATTAGGGTTGCTTAATCTATTTAGTCATGAAATTAGAAATTCATTTATGAGTTGATTTCTCTAGTTGAATTAATTCACCAAAATGTTATCTAGGAAGAAGTATTGGATTATCAAATGGAATGGAAACATAGTTACTTAATCGTATTAGGATTGAGTTTTGGGATTTAGCTAGTTGTTATATATGTGATTAGTTAAATCATATATCATATTATTTGCAGGACATTGATTCGAGATGAGCGTATCGACGTGAGATTATTTACCATGATCGACATATAAAGGCGGATACTTCTTGCTTTGTTTCTTTTAGTACTTTGACCTTAGTGCATGAACTATTTTTTGGATAAAGACTATTTTACCTTGACTCCACTCTTATTTTCCTGCGCTTGATACTTCCACGCAATCTTTGAGAAATTCGTTTTCATATCTATACAGTCTCTTGTTGTTCATGATCAGTAGCATATACTAGATATCATGTTTGTATGCTTTGACTGTTGTTTATTTATGTACTATATTGAGCATGCTGGCTTAATGTAGCATACATAATTTTTGCTTATATTTGTATGATGATTGTTGCATTTGGTGCATCATGTCATGGCATGCATATCAACGACCAATTCTCCCTTGGGGTCGAGAGAGTCATTGACCAGGGCCGCATCCTCAGCCACTCGAGAGAGTGGTAGCTGGAGTTGATGTCGCTTGTCCTGTCGTGCTGCACTCAACCACTCATGGGTAGTGGTAGCTGGAGTTACGAGCAGCAGGGACCCCGTCGCAGATGTAGCTAGTAAGCTACTATGCAACTGCCCCCTCGGCCACTCGAGAGAGTGGTAGCTGGAGTGGCGTACAGTCTGTCACTGACCCGACCTCTTGACCATACAGGGGTCATGGTGCAGAGAGGTGGGCGGCAGTGACCATCCGTGCATATGTTGTTATTATACTTGCTTTGGTTGCTGCTGTTTATATATGTTGTTATTGCATACTTACTGCTGTTGCTCACTTATGCTGCTATGCCTGCTTATGTTGAGATGTACCCTCGTTGTAGGTGTTTAGTCCTTGGTTTACTTATTGGAAGTCTGTATATACCTTACATATTTCCTCTGTAGTTATGAGCAGTACCGTAGTAGATTAGTACTACTTCTGACCTTCTCTTACTAGCCTAGGATATGGTTTCAGGTATGAGTATTTATTATGGTTCTATTTTGGTATCTGCTATTTCCTTTATAAGACTATATACACTTGGCTCACTATTTGTATATTATGTTCATGTACTATCTTTCCTTACCCGCTGAGTTCCAATACTCACCACCTCGTAAATTGATTTTCCTTCACCAGGTAACAGGTAGATGATTGAGGAGTTGCTTGGAAAGTCCCGGCTGCCAGCCCCACGTCACACTCGAGGATAGTCTTCTTTTTGGTTTTGTTTCTCTTCACTTGCATTTCACACTCGTTCGATTTGTTGTTGTGAGAACTAAATATGTTTTGATACTTTTCTTATGGACTTTGTATCTACGATGTTTTGTGGACTTTGCATTTGTGGGTTTTCTTTCCATTATTCCGTTGTGTTTTCAATGCAGCCATGTGGGCTATTAGTGTTTTAAACTATGGGGGTGTTGCTGTTTTGTTTTAGCTGAGTAGGTTGTTATTATACTGCGTGGTTGTGCCTATTTTGTTTCAGCTGAGTGGGCTAATGATATAAATTACGTGGTTGTGTATATATTCCAGCTGAGTGTGGTTGATGTATATTTTGTATGTAGTAATATTTCATATTATCAACGATATAGGGGAGATACTGTCGGATTTTTGTCTGACAGGACTCCTCTGGGGCGTGACAAATATTACAGCAAAATTAAAA
Source organism: Zingiber officinale (assembly GCF_018446385.1). Classification (NCBI taxonomy): domain Eukaryota; kingdom Viridiplantae; phylum Streptophyta; class Magnoliopsida; order Zingiberales; family Zingiberaceae; genus Zingiber; species Zingiber officinale. Next base: position 52,183,825 of record NC_055992.1, on the reverse strand, counting down.
TAGTAATTGAAACAATCCTAACATAATTAGTTTTACTTTGTTCAGATCCTGTGACGATTTCTACTTTAAGGCCCACGATCGTTGATTGCTTTCATTGGAAAATTCACTATCAATTCAAATATTACAAAGCTTGAATATAATGATACATTTTTTGCTAAAATAAAATATATCGACAATTAGAAAATTTGGAATTAGGCTAGTTGTTAGAGCAGCGTTGCAGCATCGTAGTTTTAGTTCGGAGTAGCGTGAAGCTCATTTGATCATATAAAAGTTGTGTTGAAGTCACTGTTTGAGACCTTCTTATATAGGTCAATCCAGGACACTTTATGCCATTGAGGTGCCTGGATCAGAGCTAATTTCATCCAAGCTTGTCACAACTTATCCACTTCCAAGCGCCTCTATCCCTTTGAGGTGCCTAGATTGCTAACGTGACGAGCACTGAGTGGAGCTCATCCTAGTTGACTCTATCTCGTCCCAAGCACCATAATCCCTTTGAGGCACTTGGATCTTACGTGCATTAACGAACCAAAAGATGTCACCTCACCTCTATCTGCCACACACCAAGATGATAGAGGCGCCTGAATACTTTTCAAGCACCTGTATCAGCTTAAGGCGCTTGTATCAGCTTAAGGCACTTGGATCTATCCAAGCGGCAAGATCAACACTTATTGGCTTTATATTTTTTGCATCACAAAGTTAGCACAAAAAATAGAATAATATAAAATAATATTATTTGACAGTTTCAGACTATCCAGGCCTGATTTTCAGATTTCCCATAAAATCCTAGGCCTGACCAATGCCTACTATTGCCTCAATGGAAAACGCATCCTCACCTACTCCTCTCAAGAGAGTTTATCTTTGCCAAACACTTGTCACACCCCAGGTAGTCCCTACTAGAAGAAATTTTGATAGCATCTCCTCTATACGGTTGATAATATGAGACTTCACTACACGCCCTTAGGGCCACACATCCCTCAGCCAACACGGCCGGAACAATAACAATAAACATAAATCCACAATCACGCAATATATATATATATATATATATATATAACATAATACGAAAACCATAAACAAACATCCACCTTACCTCTTCTGTCGTCCGGGCAGGCACGTAACAGAACATATTGAATAAATCCCATCAACAAACAAAAAAGACTAAACAAAATCCATGGTGCAAAACCAATACAAGTCTGAAACATAGACTGGATAGTATAATAGGAAAACAAAAGACCAAATGAAAATCCTTGCGATCTGGAGGGGGACTAGCGACTGGAACCTCCCGATAGCATCAACCTGAAATGGTAATATCAATGGGGTGAGTTAACTTCTCAGCGGATACCAAGTTGACATGCATAGCAAACTATAACTAATAGTAATAAATATGCGTACAGTCTCCTGAGATATATATAAAGGAACAATGCAAAATTGAAATAAAAGAGAGAAACTGTACTAACCAGAACCTGGTATAAGATAAACAAGGTCATCAGACCGAGGAGTATCATGATCTTGTATGCATGTCAATCATATGCATCCACCAAATATGAAACAAATAAAGTACAACAAACACAAACAATAAATGCAATCATGCATATGATGTCAATGACATGGTCACCCCTAACGCAGTCAGTCATCTCACACACGATGATGAGACCAAGTGGGTAGGGCTATGACAACCGTGCACTCTGCCATGACTGCTCCTGATGAGTGACCGAGTAGACGGGATGCTGTCGGAGTACACCTATACTCCTACCCAAAATCATAAGTGGGGGAGTTCAATGTGTTGGATGATCGGTGGCCGGCTAGAAGGGGGGTTGAATGGACGGCGCCCCCAAATCGTTAGCTTCCTACGTATTCGTTAGTGCGCAAGCGGAAATACAAATACTAAAGCAATGAATACGAAATCTAAAGAAAGAAAAGAACTAGCAAACCAATACACGTTCGTTTAACGTGGTTCGGAGATGATGCTCCTACTCCACGGCTGTCCGTAAGGTGGACGATCCCGATCCTTCGGTGGATTAGCCCCCGGAAACTCCGGCTATCTCAAGTCGCTCCTTGTGGGTGGAGAAACCTCACCACAACACACCAAGACCTCTTGGATTCCACAAACACTTGAGCACTTGTAGACTACTAATTAGACCTTAACCAAGTCTAATTTCGTCGCCTTGGCCGGCCATACCAAACTCCTTCTTATAGAGCTTGGGGAAATCAGCCTTGCTGATTTGCCCGTTACCAGTCGACTGGTCCATGCACCAGTCGACTGGTGCCAGCCAAACGGCACTCCAACGGCTATCTATCAGTCGACTGGTCTCATGACCAGTCGACTGATCCCAGCCATTTCGGGCACAGAATGCTTCTGTGCTCACCACCAGTCGACTGATCCCAGTACCAGTCGACTGGTACAACTCTAAACTTAGGGTTTCCCATCCCGAGTACATTTCACTCGCACTCGGACCCTCACGACTCACTTGACTCTTCTTTGCAGCTTTGACCTCTTGCCTTCAAGCCTACTTCCTTTGGCTCTCGTCCCTCGGATGCATCCAAGCTCGCGGCTTGTCTCCAATGCCATCCTTCGCGTATGCCTCGAAGTCGCTTCCCTCGGCCCTTGTCCTTGCTGCCTTGTCCACGATCCCTCAGATGCATTCAAGCCCGCGGCTTGTCCTCAATGCCATCCTTCATCGGACCCGAAGCCGTCAACCTGAGTCAAATGTGTCACCTGCAGTCCTGCACAACTCAAGTACACATATCAAATAACGAGGGTAAACCTAACTTAAACCCTTTGCCCAAACACTAAAACACATGGTCCCGCGGACCATTGGGATTGCTCCAACAATCTCCCCCTTTTTGGTGTTTGGCAATACGTTTAAGTTAGGGAAAACATATAGCAAATAAACATGCTAAAAACAAATGGACTTACGATGCCAAGGCTACACACTTGGACTTACTCCGCCGAATGGACTTACATTGCCAAGGCTACACACTTGGCAACCGCCGAATGGACTTACGTTGCCAAGGCTACACACTTGGCAACCGCCGAAACAATGCACCAAGCATTGGAACCTATCACAAGGCTCCCCCTACACCGAAACTCCCCATTGAGCTAGGATTTTCCCACAGGGCTTTTTAAGAACCTATCCCAAGGCTCCCCCTACGCAAAGGCACTTAAGGTTTTCCCAATTTAAACCTTACTTCTCCCCCTTTGCCTAACATCCAAAAAGTTCTCCAACAATATCCCAATTGTTGAAAACTTGTCATCTAAATTGACCCTAAACTCATGTATTAATCCCCCTTGGATCCCATACATCTAATCGAGTTGACATGGTCACATACCAATGCTGAAAACAGTTTCAGACTGGTATCAGTCGACTGCCCCAAGTGCCAGTCGACTGCCCCCCTTCGACAGAACCTTACAGAAACATTCTGTGGTCGAAAAACACTGTTACCAGTCGACTGGTATCTGTACCAGTCGACTGGTACCCTATTTCTGAAAAAATCAGCCTTTTCAGGCCAACTTCAGAAATGCACCAATAATTCCCTAGACCTCCAAAAATTCCCAAATTTTGTGGAGAGGTCTATTGTACCAGTGTCTACTTGGGAAAAATACATTACAAAATGTATCTATCACCAATCCCAAGATTGACACAAAATCCAAAACTAGCTAAATGGTTCAATTGAACCTTGACCTAAAGTCCTAGTTTTGCCTTCCTTTTGATGTATTTGCCCATACCAACCCACAATGCATCCCTAGCATTGGTTTATATGGCATCTATACATCCAAAACCAATTGTCATGCTATATGACCCCAAATGTCATATTTCTTGCATGAAACACCAACCATGTGTGCCAAATCCCTAGGTTTGAGACTCAAGTCCGTCTCTAAACCACTTGGCACACTCCATGGCTCCTCTAGACCCCCAAGTAGAACCCACCTGAGATCCATTGGCCATGGGTCCCAAATTGACTCTTAGAGCTCCCCCTAGAGCTCTTAGCCTTAGCCACCTCCCTAGGTGACTCATCCACAATGGCTAGGCCACATCGGTCCACCCCCGGTGACACTTGGCCTACAAACGTAACTTTCTTAACCTTGGACACCTTGTCCTTGGTTAATTTCTTCTTACCATTAAATGGCTTTCCCTTGCCATTTATTGACTTCTCCTTGCTATAGTCATATGCAACCCTAGCATAAGACTTTCCCTTAGCTTTGGAGGACTCTCCCTTGCCATGATCATGTGCCACCCTAGCACATGGTCTCCTTTTGGCCTTGGAGGGACTAGATCGGTATCCCAAACCTGATCTATCATTGTTGGGTCTTTGACTACCCAACACCATCCTTAATTCCTTAGATCCAATAGTGAATCTCTTAAGGAATTTCTCTAAACCATCAAGCTTTGCCTTCAAAGCTTGATTCTCCCTTTCTAGGTTCCTAAACCTAGCGTCAACATGTCCACCTTGGACATTCCTAGACCTACCCTTTCTAGGCATGTGTCTCCCCTTCTTTGGATTAATGCCTTGGGCCTCCTTAGGTCTACCATTCCTAGAATTTTCATGAATTGGCCTCCTAGGGTTTTGATCTACATTAACCCTATTCCTATCATGATACTTAAATCCAAAATTTTGCATTGCTACATAATGATTATCATTATTTATCCTAGCATGCATGGGAATATAAGAATTTGAATTACGATTCAAGTTAGGGTATACCTCCCTTACCCTTGAAGCTCCCCCTTGATTTGAGCTCCTCTTCTTCTTCTCCCATTTCTTTAAATGTGCAAGCTTCTTAAGCTCCTTCTTCTTTGGGCATTTTGTGTGGTAGTGCCCTATTTCACCACAAGTGAAGCATCTAATGTGCTTCTTCTCGTTCTTCTTCTTAGCACCATCATTCCTACAACCCAAATTAGTATCTAAAATAATTTGAGTGGGCTTAGGAGTTACCTTCTTACCCATTGGACACCTACTCTTGTAGTGTCCCTTCTCATTGCATCTGAAGCACACAATGTGGTCCTTTGACTTTGCTTCGGTGGAGGTGCTTGCTAAATTGACCTCTTCCAAGACCTCTTCTTCATCCTCTTCACTTGTCTTGGATTCTTCTTCAATTCTTGAGGATGTTGATGATGCTTCATCTTCCTTCTCCTCCTCGGATGTTGAGCGTGACTCAACTTCCGTTTGCTCCACCTCCTCTTCTTGAGCTACTAAGCTCAACTCCTTGGGCTCCACATCCGATTGGTCCTTCTTCTCCTCTTGGACCACTTCATCACTTTCTTCGGATTTTCTTTCTTCTTGTGTAGGCATGAATTCCTCCCATGGAAACTTCTTCACTTTGCTCCACAAATCATGGGCGTTCTTATACTCACCTACACCATTTATCACATTAGGAGGCAATAAATCAATTAAAATTGCTATTACCTTTGAGTTTGCCTCCGATCGTGAGGTTTGCTCCTCCGTCCAATGTCGTGTTCGGAGCTTCTTTCCTTTCTTGTCCTTTGGGACTTTGAACGGTTCATTTACCACCATCATGGTGTCCCAATCCGTGTTGAAGAAGATCTCCATCTTCTTCATCCAATAGGTTATGTCCCCAAGGCTTCCTCCTTCAAATTTTGGAGGGACAATCAACTCGGCCATCTTCTTATATGTGTTGCTCTTCTCGGCGGTTAGTCCGGTGAAGTGCGTCCTCGCTCTGATACCACTTGTTGGATGATCGGTGGCCGGCTAGAAGGGGGGTTGAATGGACGGCGCCCCCAAATCGTTAGCTTCCTACGTATTCGTTAGTGCGCAAGCGGAAATACAAATACTAAAGCAATGAATACGAAATCTAAAGAAAGAAAAGAACTAGCAAACCAATACACGTTCGTTTAACGTGGTTCGGAGATGATGCTCCTACTCCACGGCTGTCCGTAAGGTGGACGATCCCGATCCTTCTGTGGATTAGCCCCCGGAAACTCCGGCTATCTCAAGTCGCTCCTTGTGGGTGGAGAAACCTCACCACAACACACCAAGACCTCTTGGATTCCACAAACACTTGAGCACTTGTAGACTACTAATTAGACCTTAACCAAGTCTAATTTCGTCGCCTTGGCCGGCCATACCAAGCTCCTTCTTATAGAGCTTGGGGAAATCAGCCTTGCTGATTTGCCCGTTACCAGTCGACTGGTCCATGCACCAGTCGACTGGTGCCAGCCAAACGGCACTCCAACGGCTATCTATCAGTCGACTGGTCTCATGACCAGTCGACTGATCCCAGCCATTTCGGGCACAGAATGCTTCTGTGCTCACCACCAGTCGACTGGTCCCAGTACCAGTCGACTGGTACAACCCTAAACTTAGGGTTTCCCATCCCGAGTACATTTCACTCGCACTCGGACCCTCACGACTCACTTGACTCTTCTTTGCAGCTTTGACCTCTTGCCTTCAAGCCTACTTCCTTTTGCTCTCGTCCCTCGGATGCATCCAAGCTCGCGGCTTGTCTCCAATGCCATCCTTCGCGTATGCCTCGAAGTCGCTTCCCTCGGCCCTTGTCCTTGCTGCCTTGTCCATGATCCCTCAGATGCATTCAAGCCCGCGGCTTGTCCTCAATGCCATCCTTCATCGGACCCGAAGCCGTCAACCTGAGTCAAATGTGTCACCTGCAGTCCTGCACAACTCAAGTACACATATCAAATAACGAGGGTAAACCTAACTTAAACCCTTTGCCCAAACACCAAAACACATGGTCCCGCGGACCATTGGGATTGCTCCAACACAATGCTCTCATCTCCATGAGACAATTCAGATGAGGGATCTCTGACGTGTTACCACGCTGCGTCACGCTACCCATGAGTGGACCAGCGGAGCACTGACAGAGCAAACTGCCACACACCCTGCCTGATATACCACTAAACCATGAGTGGTTGTATGTGTAGATCCATGTAACTGGCGATGAGCTCAACAATAATGTGGCTACCAATCGCACAACATGCAATCATTCAAGATGGTACATGACACTAAGCATATAAATCCTGACTATATCGACCTCCATAAAACATTTACCAAAAATAAATGGATCAAATAAACAGATCTAGGTACACGGGTCAGATATGGTAACTAACTAGTCCGGTATATCATAAGGCATGGTATGTCACTACCTCTATAACATAAATAATAAATAGGGCATGTATGCAAAACAAGTAGTTAACAAACAAAGTATGCTTAGGAAACAAATAGTGACATACCAATGTAGATATAAACATAATTATTACTACTTGTTAAAAATCTACTAAGCATATCAACATGACATATCAAAAGAGATAAGTCAGGGTACCCACCTCCAATGTAGATCGAGCTAATCAACCTCTATGTCGAAGTGCTCATCCTGAATCCGAATCCTATAATAAATCGTACGGTTTAGCTATGTTTTATTGTAACAAGATAGCTAAACCAAAATCCTTATTTACCAGGAACTCTAATTCATTTATTAAATCTCTAAATAAATGCTACTGATCATGTACACACTCATCCCGGTTCACCTTAAGCTACTGATTTGACAAATTTTATGATCATGATCTGAATTACCCCATGCCAATTAAGCTACTAGCATCAATACAAATTTTTAAGCTAAAACAAGAATCGTATTTCCATCATCTTACCCTATCACCCAAATCTCCCTTGCTGCCCCACTGCCAATAGGGGTGGCTGTCGAAATAATGCTAGAGATCTAAGGCTGAAACTACAACGAAACCACTGTTATAATCATTTATCTCAGTTAGCAACATCCATAAGCCCAAAGCTCTATGAATCTAGATCTCAAGACCGAAATAACTTACCTAATCTTGGTACCAGTTGATTTCTTCTCCGATAGAGACACCATCAACTACTGTTGATATCAACAAGGAAGAAAATCAATAGTTAAAGTTCGGTATCAAGGTACAATAGCAAGAAGTAACCATCTGTTAGGATGACCTCAACCAAACACAATAGAACTAGTGCACGACAAAGAAGAACTGTCGGTGTTTTGCAAGATCGGGACTGTGCGCAAGTGCCGGCGTTGGAGAAACTCGATGCTAGGGCTTGAATAGCCAGTGTCGATGCTCAGTGTCCGCTAATCGGCACGATGGGAGGGGGCTTAGAGCAGAGGTGGTCGGCGCTAGGGCAGAGGGTGTGGTGGTGCCGACATCAACAATCGGTTGACGAAGATGGTAGCACTAATCGGAGTGGCATTCGGCGGTCAGTAGCATCGAAGATCGGAGTGGCTTCGGCTGTGGCGACCGGGGGTGACGCGAGAGGGCGATCGGCGATGCGAGAGGCGATCAGTGACTTTGGGCAGAGGCAAGAGGTAGAGGGAAAGTGACGCTGTGGCTTCGGTCTTTCCTTTGGCCAGGGGTTATGAATGCGGGGGAGGGGAGAAGAGGAGGCGTCGACAGTTTGGAGAAGTGGACGGGGTAGTCGGTCAGCGTTGGGCTTAGGGGAAGAAGAGGATCGAGCACGGTAGAGGAAATGGAGGAAGGAAATAAAAAGAAAGAAAAGAAAAGAAAATTTAATCTTTTCCTCGTTTAAAAAGGGTAGCCTAAACAGGCTTTCCCGTGGCCTAGTAATTGATCCCCGTAACCTACACCATACAACCTCCGAAAAATTTCCAGAAAATTTTTAAAAATTTCAGAAAATTCGGTTAAGGTTATTCCTCTATTTAACCTTATTATTTAATTAATTTTTATTGCCATATTTTACATTCTCCCCCCACTAATAAAAATTTGGTCTCCAAATTTTGTTATTTACCATCAGCAAGTACTAGCAATAGATAGATTATAAATGCTGAACGAAAATTAACTCACATACCTCAAGTGAGAAGATGGGAGTATCGAGCTCGAATTGTATCCTCGAGCTCCCAGGTAGACTCCTCATCAAAATGATGCTACCATCTGACTTTAACCAGCCGGATAGTCTTGTTCCGTAGCTGATGTTCTTTTCGATCTAGAATTTATACCGGAATCTCCTCGTAGGTAAGGTCAGGCTGAAGGGGAACTGGTATATCAGATAGCAAATGGGTTGGGTCAGCTACGTATCTCCTCAGCATAGACACGTGGAACACATCGTGAACGCCTTCCAGAGTCGGTGGTAGTGCCAAACGATAAGCTACAGCTCCAATCCTCTCCAAGATCTAGAAAGGCCCAATGTATAGTGGAGTTAGCTTACCTCGGAGGCCAAATCTCTTCACCTCTTTTGTGGGTGAAACTCTCAAGAATACATGGTCGCCTGTAGAGAACTCCAGGGGTCTATGTCTCCTATCAAGATAACTCTTCTGGCAATCCTGCGCCTTGGACATCCTCCGTCTAATAGTGCGGATCAACTCTGCCTCCTGCTGAGCTCTCTAAGGTCCTAGCAGCTGGGCCTCCCCAACCTCCTCCCAGAGGGTGGGTGTCCAACAAGGTCTACCATAAAACGCTTCAAACGGTGTCATTTGGATAGCTGAATGATAGCTGTTGTTGTAGGCGAACTCAACTAATGGCAAATGTGTTGGAGCAATCCCAATGGTCTGTGGGACCATGTGTTTTGGTGTTTGGGCAAAGAGTTTAAGTTAGGTTCACCCATGTCATTTGATATGTGTATGTGAGTGTGCAAGTATGCAAGATACACATGTGACTCAGGTTGATGGCTTCGGGTCCGGTGAAGGATGGAGCATCCGAGGGACCGTGGACAAGACAGCGAGGACAAGGGCCGAGGGAAGCGACTTCGAGGCATACGCGAAGGATGGCATTGGAGGCAAGCCGCGGGCTTGAATGCATCCGAGGGACGAGAGCCAAAGGAAGTAGGCTTGAAGGCAAGAGGTCAAGGCTGCAAAGAAGCGTCAAGTGAGTCATAAGGGTGAGGGTACGAGTGCATGAGAGATTGTACTCGGAGAAAAATCCTAGTTTTAGGGTTTATTGTAGCGTTACTGTAGTTGTACTATAGCAGTCAACTGTATGTTTTAGCAGTCGACTGGTGCAGTTGACCGTGCAATCGACTGAGAGCGAACAGAATGCTTCTGTTCATTTGGTCAATGTGGAGCAGTTGACTACTAGTTTTAGCAGTCGACTGGTAGGCGGAGTTTCCAACCCGTGGCCTATATAACCAAGCCTTGGGAGCTTGGTTATAGTTGACGAAATTGGACTTGGTTAAAGTCTAATTAGTAGTCTACAAGTGCTCAAGAGTTTCCCTTGTGTCCAAGAGGTCTTGGTGAGTTTGTGGTGAGGTTTCTCCACCCACAAGGAGGTTTGAGCTAGCCGGAGTTTGTCGGGGACTAATCCACCAACGGATTGAGGGATCGTCCACCTTACGGACAGTCGTGGAGTAGGAGCAAGCTATCTCCGAACCACGTTACATCGACGTGTCAATTGGTTTGCTTGTCTTTCTTATTCTTTGTTTTAGCTTTCATATTTGTAGTTAGTATTAGATTTTTGTTGCGCATACTAACGAGTGTAGGAAGAAAGCAAATATTTGGGGGTGCCATCCATCCAATCCCCCTACAAGCCGGCCACCGATCCCTTACAAAATGGTCCTCCCAACTGCCTCCAAAATTCATAACACAAGACCTCAGCAAATCCTCCAGAGTCTGAATGGTCCGCTCTGACTATCTATCTGTCTAAGGATGGAAAGTGGTGCTGAATCGGAGTTGTGTACCCAAGGCCTACTGCAGACTCTACCAGAATCGGGACATGAACCGTGGGTCTCTATCCGATATAATACTCATAGGAACACCATGTAATTTGATGACCTCTCTGCAATACAGCTCTATCAATCAGTCCAGAGAGTCGGTCTTCCGAATCGCTAGGAAGTGTGTGGATTTAGTTAATCGATCAACGATTACCCAAATCGTATCATGATCTCGTTGTGTCCTAGGCAATCCCACCACAAAATCCATAGTGATGTGATCCCATTTCGACTCTGGAATCTGAATCCTCTGAAGTAATCCGGCAGGTCTCTAGTGATCAGCCTTCACCTGCTGGTATATTAGACATCTCGCTACAAACTCTACGATGTCTTTTTTCATGCCGTTCCACCAATAAGAACGCCTTAAGTCTCGATACATGCGGGTTCCGCCTGGATGGATAGCAAATCGAGAGCGATGAGCCTCCTGAATTAGCTCCTGTAAAATCGGGTGAGACTGAGGTACGCATAATCTGCCTCAAAAGTATAAAATGCCCTCGTCATCTCGGGTGAACTCGGTCGACTGTTGGAAGCTATCTGGCTGCCAATGGACTATAATCGCTGATCACCAGCCTGGGCCTCTTGGATCCTCGTCCTGATCGACGACTGAGTAACCATGGTAACCAGAATACCCTGCTCTGTCTGTCCCTGCTCCTGAAGGCACAACTCAGAGAAACCCTGAATCAAGTCCATGACCACAACTTGGTGGTAAGCCAAAGTCCCTATGGACATCTTGCTAAGTGCATCAACAACCACATTAGCTTTCCCTGGGTGGTAGCCAATGGTATAATCGTAACCCTTCAGGAACTCCATCCATCTCCTCTGTCGGAGATTAAGCTCCTTTTAGGTGAACAGATATTTGAGACTCTTATGGTTAGTCAGAATCTCAAAGGTAATAACGTACAGGTGATGCCACCTGTTAGTGCAGCGGGGACCGGCAAGAGGGGGGTGAATTGCTTGCGAATAAAAACTAAACCCTCCTCAAGGCTTTCAACTTAAATAATAAAGCAACAGTTATGAAATTCAACAGAACTAAAATAAACAGAAATAGAAGACTCAGCTATTTACTTGGTTACAACCAAGAAGGTTGTTAATCCAAGGCAGTAAGAGAGCGCACTAAAAGAAGTCTCCTTCTCTGAAGGCGGAGTAGCCTTTTACACTTGAAGAGCACAGAACTGTTGCTTAGAAAATGAGAGTACAGGAGTTGTATTTCAAAATCGTTCGTATTCGTTGTTGTGTATAGCTGCTCGAGACCCTCTTTATATAGGGGTTCTAGAGCTTATCGGATGACCTGATCTTCGAGATCAGGTTTTGACTCGAGAGGGATCGATCGATCGATCCCCAGGTTCGGTCGACCGAACCTACTGTACCTGCCCAGTCTTCTGTCCAGGTGTAGTCTTTGTGGATCGAGCTTAGGTTCGGTCGACCGATCCTTTTTTTCGATCGACCGATCGGCCAACGGTCTCCAGCTGAGTTGGCCCGATCAAACTGCTCGACTTGGTGTCTGGATAAACTTGGGTTCGGTCGACCGATCAGTAGGTTCGGTTGATCGATCAGCTCCACCAACGGTCAGCTTCTAACGTGGCATTCGACGTGTCTGCTGTGGTTGGCTTTGGTTAATGAAGGGTTCGGTCGACCGATCAATAGGTTCGGTCGACCGAACCGTTGACAAGTCAACTCTAGTTGACTTGCTTCGGTTCGGCTCCTTGGGTGATTGCGGCCCACCGGAATAGGGCTCACCCGAACCCAATTCCTGGCCTTCTCCATGAGCAGGCTTCCGTCCGGCTTCACGCCCCTCGAACGCCGCGCACGTTCTTCTCGCTCCACCGGAGTACTCTTCCGCAGCTCTCTCGTCCTTCGGACGCACCGAGCCTGTCGGCTCCCTTCTCGTGCAGTCCTTCTCGCTAGCTGCATCTTCCGCTTGACTTCTTGTGCTCCTAAGTTCCTACACACTCAGACACAGGGGTCAGACAAAACGCAGGACCTAACCAACTTGGTTGATCACATCAAAACTACCACGGGGTCCAACAATCTCCCCCTTTTTGATGTGCATCAACCCAAGTTCATGTTAGGGTAAAACAGACCTACGTAATTTTAAGAAAATTACTAAACTAACAGGTATAGCATAAATTTGCAATTAATAAAATTGCAACACAGTTTAGAAAAGAAACAGATTAAAATTTTAAAATATTTCCTAACTCCCCCTAAAACTTGTACTTATATTTATTCTCCCCCTTTGATCACAGCAAAAACGGGGGCAAACAAGTTACAGAAGTTAAATTAGGTTTAACAACAAAAAATTTCTAAGTGTTAAAAAAAAATTTCTAAGTTAAGATGAAGTTTTCAGAATTTTCAAAGGATAATTTCTAAGTTAAAATTTCAAGAAACAATTTTTAAAAAAAAAAAATTTAAGAGTTTCTAAGGATATGTTTAAAAACTTTTCAAAGCATTGTTTAATTCTAATATTAATGCTTTTATCAGAAGGTTAATTAAACATTTTTATTTCGATATTTCGGCTTCCAGGTCATGGCGAGGCACTAGGCCTTCTTGGTTATTGGAGCAACAACCACTTCCTTAGACAAAGCTTGCATAAAAAAACTTAAACTTTAATTTTCTCACTGTAAGTTTTTTTTTTAATTTTTAAAAAAAAATTAATCAAGTACAGATTTTGGAACCCAATAAAGGTTCCTTCCTACGGGATTCTTTAAAAACATAGGAGGTATATAACTTTTAGGAATTTTCCTAAGTTGACTCTGATGTTGTTTAATGTACCAATTTAATTTTCCATAAATTCTAACTTTTGATTTTGGAAATCTATTTAAGCATGCATCAGTTTTCAATTTTTCAATTTCTAATTTTAATTTATCATTTTCTGATTTTAGATGATCATACATTTCTAACGGGCATGCTCTTACTAGGTTCAACTTTAGTTCAGCATTCTCTTTTTCTAATTGATCTAACTCTCTAGAAAGAGACTTGATAAATTTAAAAGATTGAGTTGGGGTTAGATTGCGTACCTTACTTACCTGGTCTGGTGACGCTCCCCCTTCATTGCTGCTTTCTTCTTCTGATGTTCCTCCCCCTTCATCAATGCTCATTTCCGAGCTAGATGTTTCTTCTAGCTGATGGTTGGCCATCAGTGCTAGTCTCGAGAATTTTCGACTTCTGACTCGGAGGATGAAGCGTCGTCCCATGTCGCCTTCAGATTTTTGTGCTTGGAGGAATTTGGTTTCTTGTACTTGGTCTTTGTCTTCTCCTTTTGCTTGCACTTCAATTTGGGGCAGTCATCTTTGATGTGCCCCTCTTCGTTGCAGTTGTAGCAACGAATCATCCTTTTCTTTCGTTGATGCCTCTGCGAGCTAAACTTATTAGTATTAAAAAATTTATTGAAGCGTTTTACCAGAAGTGCCGCTTCTGATTCGTCGACCGAAGCTTCGGAGTCAGAATTGTTCATTATTACCTTTAAGGCAATGTTCTGACTGGACTTCTCTACTCCATTAGACTCTGAAACTCGAGATTCGTGAAGTTCAAAAGTGGAAAATAATTGTTCTAAAGTACTTACCTCGAGGTCCTTAGAGATGTAGTATGCATCTACTAAGGAGGCCCACTCTGGAGTTCTGGGGAAGGCATTGAGCGCATACCGGATAGAGTCCCGGTTCGTTACCTCTTCTCCAAGATTGGTTAGTTGCGTGATCATCTCTTTGATCCTTGCTTGGAGCTGCACTACCTTCTCGCCATGGTTCATCCGGAGGTTCGTCAACTGGTTTCGGAGGATGTCGCGCCTAGCTAGCTTCGCTTCAGAAGTACATTCTTGAAGCTCCAGAAATTTTTCCCAGAGATCCTTCGTGGAGTCGTAGCTTCCGATCCGGTTTACCTCCTGAGGTGGCAGAACGCTGAGGAGGTGGAATTCCGCTTTTCCGTTGGCGACGAAGTCGGCTTGCTCCTTCTTGCTCCACGTGTTTTCTTCTTTATCTTTAGGAGCTGCAAAACCATATTTCATAGTAATTAAAATATCAAAATCTGTTTTAAAGAATACCTCCATTTTTCGCTTCCATGTAGCGAAATCTCCGTCGAACTTCGGGGGATGGATGTTCGCGCCGGCCATTGTTCTGATCTTTGTGCTTCAGATGGCGGTTAGTCCCTCTGAGGTTGTTGGGCTCTGATACCACTTGTTGGTGCAGCAGGGACCGACAAGAGGGGGGTGAATTACCTGCGAATAAAAACTAAACCCTCCTCAAGGCTTTCAACTTAAATAATAAAGCAACAGTTATGAAATTCAACAAAACTAAAATAAACAGAAATAGAAGACTCAGCTATTTACTTGGTTATAACCAATAAGGTTGTTAATCCAAGGCAGTAAGAGAGCGCACTAAAAGAAGTCTCCTCAAGGCGGAGTAGCCTTTTACACTTGAAGAGCATAGAACTGTTGCTTAGAAAATGAGAGTACAGGAGTTGTATTTCGAAATCATTCGTATTCGTTGTTGTGTACAGCTGCTCGAGACCCTCTTTATATAGGGGTTCTAGAGCTTATCGGATGACTTGATCTTCGAGATCAGGTTTTGACTCGAGAGGGATTGGTCGACCGATCCCCAGGTTCAGTCGACCGAACCTGCTGTACCTGCCCAGTCTTCTGTCCAGGTGCAGTCTCTGTGGATCGAGCTTAGGTTCGGTCGATCGATCCTTTTGTTTGGTCGATTGATCGGCCAACGGTCTCCAGCTGAGTTGGCCCGATCAAACTGCTCGACTTGGTGTCTAGATAAACTTGGGTTCGGTCGACCGATCAGTAGGTTCGGTCGACCGATCAGCTCCACCAACGGTTAGCTTCTGACGTGGCATTCGACGTGTCTGCTGTGGTTGGCTTTGGTTAATGAAGGGTTCGGTCGACCGATCAATAGGTTCGGTTGACCGAACCGTTGACAAGTCAACTCCAGTTGACTTACTCCGATTCGGCTCCTTGGGTGATTGTGGCCCACTGGAATAGGGCTCACCCGAACCCAATTCCCGGCCTTCTCCACGAGCAGGCTTCTGTCCAGCTTCTCGTCCCTCGAACGCCGTACACGTTCTTCTCGCTCCACCGGAGTACTCTTCCACAGCTCTCTCGTCCTTCGGACGCACCGAGCCCGTCGGCTCCCTTCTCATGCCGTCCTTCTCGCTAGCTGCGTCTTCTGCTCGACTTCCTGTGCTCCTAAGTTCCTACACACTCAGACACAGGGGTCAGACAAAACACAGGACCTAACCAACTTGATTGATCACATCAAAACTACCACGAGGTCCAACAAGCCACCAAATCTTCAAAGCAAATATAATGGCAGCCAACTCCAGATCATGAGCTGGGTAGTTCTTCTCATGCTCCTTCAACTGTCAAGAAGCATAGGAGACTACCCTGCTGTGCTGCATCAGAACAGCGCCACAACCCTGTAGAGAAGCATCAGTGTAGAGTACGAATTCGTCCTCTCCGAAAGACAAAACCAAAACTAGTGCCGACACTAATCTCCACTTCAACTCCTGAAAGCTGGTCTCATAGGCTTCTGTCCAAGTGAACTTCACACCTTTCCTGGTCAGGCGTGTCAGTGGCATAGTGATGCGAGAGAAACCCTCGACAAATCGTCTGTAATATCCTGCCAATCCCAGAAAACTACGAATCTCTTGAACTGATTTCAGCTGCTCCCAGCTGGTGACAACCTCGATCTTCTGAGGGTCTACTAAAATACCTCAGCTGGAAACTACATGACCTAGAAAACCAACTGAGGATAGCCAAAAAGCATACTTGCTGAACTTCGCGTATAGACGGTGTCGTCGAAGAATCTCCAAGACTAGGCAAAGATGCTGTGCATGCTCCTCCTCGGAACGCAAGTAGATCAAAATGTCATCGATGAAGACAACAACGAACTGATCTAGATACTCCAGAAAAATGCAGTTCATCAAATCCATAAACATCGCTGGAGCATTGGTACGCCCAAATGGCATTACCAAAAATTCATAATGTCCGTATCTGGTACGAAATGCTATCTTTTGAATATCCAAATCTTTAACTCTCAGCTGATGATATCGGGACTGCAGATCACTCTTAGAATATACAGATGTACCTCTGAGCTGATCAAATAAATCCTCAATCCATGGTAAGGGGTACTTATTCCTGATGGTCACTGCATTCAATTGTCTGTAATTGATGCACAACCTCAGAGTACCATCCATTTTCTAGACAAACAACACCGGAGAACCCCACGGAGACACAATAGGGTGAATAAATTCCCTGTCTAATAACTCCTGGAGTTGGAACTTTAGCTCATCCAAGTTTTTCAGTGCCATACGATATGGAGCTTTCGATGCTAGCATGGTCCCCGGAATCAGCTCAATAGCAAACTCCACTTGCCTTCTAAGAGGCAAGCCTGGTAGCTTATCTGGAAATACATCCGGATACTCTCGAACCACTAGAACGTCTGAGAGTTGGGACTTACTGCTATCACCAGTATTAATCAAAGACAAAAGAAATCCCTGACAGCCATGTGACAGTAGCTTCTAAGTCTGAATCACTGAAATGATCGATATGTCGTCATCCCTGATGCTAGTGAAATCCCATGATGGTTGGTTGGGAGGTCGGAATGTGACCGCCCTCGTCTGGCAATCAACCATGACATGATATGCAGATAGCCAATCCATGGCAAGGATAATGTCGAACTCGACCATTTCCAATACTAATAAATCAACCATGAGTATCATATTGCCAAAGTCTAACGGGCAACCTCTGACCTCCTGAGTGATGTCCAATGTATCACCGGACGGTAGGTAGACGGTCAGTCACTACGATCTAAGAGTAGACAGTCTACCTATGTCCCTCATAAAGGCACGGGAAATAAAGGAATGCAAGCTACCAATATCTATCAGCATATCAACAAATAATGCATAAAGTAAAATCATACCGCGGAAAACGGATCCGTCGACCCCTTGCGCATCCTCTCTGGTAACCGCGTGAATACGTCCAGTCTATGGTGGTGGTGGAGGTGGTAGTGTTGCCAAAGGCTACTACGTCTGAGTCTGAGCCTGCTCCATGGGACAACCAGTTTGCTATTATTACAAACTGCTAGGGTACTGAGCCGAGATTGTTCGCTGAAGGTTGTAATACCCCGGTTCTGATATTCTGGTTAAATATGGCTTAAAAGGTTAGATAGTACTATCCATATCACTAATGTGCACCTTCTTTTTCGGAAGCCCAAACTTAAGAACTCCAAAGTTAAGTGTGCTTGGCTTCAAAAAATCTGAGGATGGGTGACCTTCTGGGAAGTTTTCCAAGGTGCGTGCGAGTGAGGACAAAGCACGCTGAAAGGACCTCCAGTGTTATGTGGACCTAGTTGTCAACACGATGGGAAATTCTGGTGGCGTTCCCGGTTCAATCTGGGTGGGACCCGCCCGGGCTGGGGCATTACAACACCTATTTAGACTTTTGCTCAATATCTAATCTTGACCTCTGAGACTTCTACTAGACGCCCGATCCTTGACCCGCCTATACTTCCTCCTTGTGTTCGTGATGCCCAAGACTTCCACCCGATGTCCTCTATCTGTGAAGTCTTCTGCTCAGTCCACTCGACCAAGTCTTCATGCCCAATCCCTTGACTAAGACTTCGTACACAATTCTTTGACCAGGACTTCTTTACCTAGTCTCTACTAGGACTTGCCTACATACTCATGTAAGCTCGTTAAAAAATAACACAGCTTAACTTTGAACTCTTTGTCATTATCAAAACTAGGTTCGATTATCTAGTACTTTTAACACCAACAATGACCCCCTTTTTTATTTATAACAACCTGGTTTAAAGTTAAGTAAATCATAGCACTAAAAAATTTAACACAAAAAGAAAACTCTTAAAATAATAGGAAGTTTGAGTTTTTCAAGTGTTAAAAACTTTTAAAGTTTCAAAGTTAGGTTTTTTCAACTTAGCCCCCTTTAATTTAACATTGATTTTGAAAGCAATCTATTCATTTGAAAAATTATGTATTTTGAAAAATATTAACTTTTAAGATTTCTCTCCCCCTTTGACATATATCAAAAGATTTTAGGAAGAAAGAATGTGTTTGTAAAAAACATTGAATGTCAGACATATTGTAATGTGGTATGTTTTCAAAAGATTTAACATATATTTAATTTAAAAAACTTAGTTTTGAAAAGCTAGAAATTTTTTCTTAGGTTTTTGAAGAATGTTTAAAAAATTACTCACTTTTCTAAAATTTGAGAATAAACATTGTTACAAATTTTCAATAAAGTCAGAAAAAGATGCTTCAAAAAAAAATTATTTAAGGAAGTTTTGTAAACTAGTAAGGCAATTTGGTAAAGATATTGAATTTTTTAAGTAAGAGAATAAATAAGCAAGATTTCTGAGCAAATAAAGAATGATTCCCTTATAATCGAAGCATGCAAAGTAAAAGTAATTTTTGTTAAATAATATTTAAAATAATAATATATTTTCTTTAAAATAAATATTTAACTTTTAGTTACTAGTTAACAACAAGAAGATAACACTTTTTACTTAGTTAATCAAGTTAAGTAAGATATCCAGTTAGGTTTACTATTAAGGATTATTTAACTTGATCAATATTACTTGGTATTTTTTGCTTAGACTTTATATTGATGTACTGATATAAACATCTAAAAATTTAGCCAAAATCTTAAGCATCTCACATCATTCTAAGTGTTTTCAATACACTAGTAAAGTAATCCTAGTTTGTTTGTGAGATATTGGCTGCCTAATACTATAGGATCATACTTTCTAGGAAAAAAAAAATCTAGGCTATGTCCAATTTTTAAAAAGCACTAAAAAATTGGAATTTTTATTAAATAAATAAATAATTTCAGTTTTCAACCTAGAAGTTTGAAAGAAACATAACCTTTGAAAGATAATTTGAATTTTTGAAAGATATAAGTTTTAAAAATGATAGGATAAGGTTTTTGAAAACCAAATTGAATTTTAAAAATATTTATTTTCTATTCTATTGAGCACATCCCTAATTGTCTTTCGAGTATCCTAAACTCAGATTCAGGTAAGCATTTGGTAAAAATGTCTTCTAGGTTATACTTGGACTCAATATAATTAAGAACAATACCACCTCTAGCTACATGATTCTTTATAAAGTGGTGCTTTACATTTATATGTTTAGTTCTAGAATGTTGTATTAGATTTTTTGTTAGGCTAATAGAACTAATATTATCAATTAGAACTTTTGTATTGGTAGAGTTTAGCAGAAAGTCCTTATGCGTATGCATTATCTATAATAGTTAAGCTATAAATTCCCTCAAAGTTATGTATTTAGCTTTAGTAATGGCTAATGCAATATAGTGTTACTTTCTACTGTACTAGTTGACTAGACTCGAACCTAATAATTGATAGCTACCACTTAAAATTTTTTTTATCTAATTTACATCCAACATAATCTAAGTTAGAATATCCTATTAGGTCAAAACTAGTGGTTTTAGGATACCAAATTTCGACATTTAAAGTACCTTTAATATACCTAAGTATTCTTTTTACAATACTTAGATGTGATTCTTTTACACATGTTTGATACTTAGCATACATACCTATAACAAATAATATGTCAGGTTGACTTACAGTTAGGTAAAGTAGACTTCCTATTGCACTCCTAAAATCTTTTAAGTCAATTGATTTACCTTCTAGATCATTATCAATTTTTACATTTGTTGATATTGGTGCATTAATTTTCTTATAATTTTTCATTCTAAATTTCTTAATTAACTCCTTAGCATATTTATTTTGATAAACATAATTGTCTTCTTTAGTTTTTTTTATTTGTAAACCTAAAAAGAAGTTAATTTTGCCCACTAGGCTTATTTCAAACTCATTTTCCATTAACTTGATAAATTCTTTTAAAAAACTTAAATTGGTTGAATAAAAAATTATGTCATCTACGTATATTAGTGCTATAAATGTTGGGACCAAAATGTAGCTAGAGGAGGGGTGAATAGCTCGTCGCGATCTCGTGCTTGTCGTTGCTTGCTTCTTGGGATGATGTGCAGTGGAAAATACAAGAAACAACAACTATAATGCTAACACAAGGGATTTACTTGGTATCCACCTCAAGAAGAGGTGACTAGTCCAAGGATCCATACACTCACGTATCCTCCACTATAGAAACACTCCTTCTCGATAACTATTGAAAGCAAAGAAGCCCTACAACCTCACAATACAACAATGAGAAAGAAAGAAGCAAAATACAAATGAATCTTACAAGATTACAATGAAAACCCTAGCTTCTTCTTCTTCTTGTTGCAACTCGCCTCTTGACTTAGATGAGCCTCGAAGAACCTTCAAGAACTGGCGGTGAGGAAGAAAAGATCGCTGTGGAGCTATGCTGTGATCGCCCGTTGAGAAGAGAGGAAGAGATACCGAAGGAATCGAACGCCAATGGCTAAAACCTGCGCCAACGGTCGAATTCCAATCGATTGGATTGCTCCCAATCGATTGGGGAGGCTTTGGATCGATCGGTCGATCGATCCAGAGTGCCTCTAAACTCTCGAAAAACACTTGAATCGATTGCCCAATCGATTCAACGTGTCTCGCGCGATTTTCAGAGCTATCGCGTGATTTTCTAGCCTCCTAATCGATTGCCCGATCGATTGGAGGTTTCAATCGATCAACAGATCGATTCAAAAGCTCACTGTTCGCTCAAAAACTCTCCCAATCGATTGACCAATCGATTGGAGAAGTTTCAATCGATTACCCAATCAATTCAGCCCATTTTTGCACGAATTTGCATCAACCAATCGATTGACCAATCGATTGAATCCCCCCAATTGATTGGAAAATCGATTGGAAAGTCAAAAACTGGATAGAGCTTGAAATTATCTTCATTTCGCATCTGAGATCACCTCATTCCGATATCCGCGTCAAAAGTTATGGCCTTCGGAAGTTTACTACGTCCGAACTTCCTAGTTCCATGCCAACTCCCTATTAGACTTACGACCGCTAAGACTTCTGTCAACTTTTAACCCATCTGGACTTTCTCTTTTCGCCAAGTGTCCGGTCAACCTTGACCCACTTGGACTTACCATCTCATGCCAAGTGTCCGGTCCTCCATGACCCACTTGGACTTCCAAACACCAGGTGTCCTGTCAATCTTGACCCACCTAGATTTCCACATGCCTGGCTTCATTCACCAGGTCCTTCCATCTGCCTAGCTTCACTCACTAGGACTTCCCATCTACCTGATTTCACTCACCAGGACTTTCACCTAGCTTCAACCACTAGGATTTTCACCTGGCTTCACTCACTAGGTCTTTCACCTGGCTTCACTCACTAGGTCTTTCACCTGGCTTCACTCACTAGGATTTTCCAACTGCCTGGCTTCACTTACCAGGACTTCTCAGTCAAATATCCAATCAATCTTGATCTACTTGACTCTTCTTCACATCTACCTGGTCAACCTTGACCAGAGGGAAATTGTACCAACAATCTCCCCAAATGAACGATTGCACCTGCAATCTCCATTTACTATCAGTTTCCATGTATTGTCAAACATCGAAACACAAACATCAAGACTTGAGCTTGAGCCAACTCAAGCTTAGTCAACCTAGTCAACCTTGACCCTAGGGAATATTGCACCAACAATCTCCCCCTTTTTGATGTTTGACAATTCCTTTAAATTAGGATAATCCTATAGCCTCAACTCGCCTTCATGCAAATGTAAGGATGATGGTTTCCTTCATTCTTCCCCTTTACTAGAGGACAAACTCCTTCTTTAGGTAATGAAGGCCTAACTTAACCACACATTCTCCCCCTATTGACATACATCAAAAACTCTCCCCCTGAAGAGTTACCCAACGTTGTTCACAACTTCGCTCGTTGTTCACAACACCATTATGAAGGTCCCATACCCTTCATTATCTTTAATGCTCATCCTTGAGAAAAAACCAATCCAAACTATGAAGGTCCCATACCCTTCATTATCCTTTAATGCTCACCCTTGAGCATGAACAAACAAATAGTGAGGATATCCACTCCCCATTATATTTAAAATGCTCAACCTTGAGCATTTACGCTAAAGAAGGTTAACCACCTTCCAAGATGTATGAAAAAAAAATTGATTTTCATGTCCTTAAAGAGTAACTCCCCCTAAAGACATGCACATTACTTCTGTCATTGCATCAACAATGACTTGGAATTCCTAAATCTTCAGGAAACCCAAATTTAGAAGTTTTGAGGTTCAAAAATTCAATATTGAAACCAAACCTCAACCTAAACCTCTACTTAGTCTTCCTTAACCAATTCATCCTAGTTTTCATTATGAAAACTCCCCCTAAATGTATACAAATATGTTTTGAGGGGTAAGAAATGGTTACATAGACTAAAAATGCTGAAATCTAGCTTACCCAGCCAAAATCAGCATTTCAATCGATTGGAGTTGGGTCCCAATCGATTGAACCCATCTGAATCGATCCACTGATCGATTCAGGCTGCGTGGATCGATCGGTGGATCGATCCAGCGAGCTTATGCTTATGAGAAATGCCTTCTCAATCGATCGCCCGATCGATTGAGGCACTCCAATCGATCGGGTGATCGATTGAAGCTCTGAAAATGCTGAAATTCACTTTCAGTCAATTTCAGAAACTCCCCAAAAATTCTACAAAATTTGAAAAATCATATAGACATTCCTTAGGGTATAGGTAACGACCCGACCCTTTAGCCCCTTGGGCGGCCCTTGTGGCAGCCCACTGTCGGCCCCTTATGTCATTGGCCCATTTGGCGACCTCTCATGTCGTCGACCGACGACCCTTGGCCGTGCCGTTACTCACTAGGACTTTCCACCCCTGGTCAGTGGATTTTTGCCTCCCCCAGGATTCGAACTCTAAACCTCCAGGCTTAAGTATTAGAGTTTATGAATCCTGGTAACCAAGTGAGATGATCTCACTTGGTTACCAGGATTCATAAACTCTAATACTTAAGCCTGGAGGTTTAGAGTTCGAATCCTGGGGGGGGCAAAAATCCACTGCCAGGGGTGGAAAGTCCTAGTGAGTAACGACACGGCCAAGGGGCGTCGGGCGACGACAAGGGGCCGACATAAGGTCGCCCAAGGGTCAGGTCGTTACAATAAAAGGCGCCTTTTTATTGTAACGACCCGACCCTCTTGGCCCATTTGGCGGCCCATTTGGCGGCATCTCATGTCGTCGACCGTCGGCCCTTATGTCGTCGGCCCATTTGGCGACCTCTAATGTCGTCGACCGACGACCCTTGGCCGTGCCGTTACTCACTAGGACTTTCCACCCCTGGTCAGTGGATTTTTGCCTCCCCCAGGATTCGAACTCTAAACCTCCAGGCTTAAGTATTAGAGTTTATGAATCCTGGTAACCAAGTCACTTGGTTACCAGGATTCATAAACTCTAATACTTAAGCCTGGAGGTTTAGAGTTTGAATCCTGGGGGAGGCAAAAATCCACTGACTAGGGGTGGAAAGTCCTAGTGAGTAACGGCACGGCCAAGGTGATGGATCGAAAGCGCTAGAGGGGGGGTGAATAGCGCTCGTGGCTATTTTAACGATTTTAAAACACAGAGTAGAAACGCAGCGGAAAGTAAAAGCAAACACAACAGACGCAGATGTTTTTACTTCGTTCGGAGCCTATGGCGACTCCTACTCGAAGGCCCGCGGTCCTTGACCGCTTTCGGTGGGCAACAACTATAATATCGGAAAGAATACAATTTGAATTACAATTAATGCAATAGGTAAACTAATACCGACAACAAAAGATCGAAGAGTCTGAGCTTTGGGTTGTCGACGTCAAGTCGTAGCACTTCAAGGTCGCCTCGTTGGCAGCACTTCACATAAGAAAGTTTAGAATGTCTTGTCCTTGAAGCTACACCTCAACCCTCTTTATATATGAGGGTCCGGGCGCCTGGGACCTTTCCGGGCGCCTGGAGTGTGACGTGGCCAGCCAACTAGGTTGCTCCACGTGGTGAAGTCGCGCAGGGGATAAAGTTTGGTCCCGGGCGCCCGGACCACCTTTTTCCAGCAGGTTCCTCTCCTGCAAAACAAGGTTAGTCCGAGCAAATACCCTGCAAGACAGTGTTAGAATCTGATAAAACATAGTAAAGAAAACTGACAGTTTTCGGACTGTCCGAGTCTGACTTCGGATTCCCAACCGGAAACCCTAGGTCGACCCGACGCCTACTGTTCCCTCTACGGGGAATGCGTCCTCACCTACTCCCCTCAGGAGAGATTACCTGATGCCAGTCCGGTCCTCCAGACCAACTGGACTTTTCACCTAGGGTTACCACCCCCTAGGACCTAGGGTTACCGCCCCCTAGGGTTTTTCTCCACCTAGGGTTATCACCCCCTAGGACCTAAGGTTACCGCCCCTTAGGGTTTTCCTCTACCTAGGGTTACCGCCCCCTAGGACCTAAGGTTACCGCCCCCTAGGACCTAAGGTTACCACCCCTTAGGGTTTTCCTCCACCTAGGGTTACCACCCCTTAGGGTTTTTCACCTGCCTAACCGCAGCTAGGACTTTCCTGAAACACTTATTCAAACGTATTAGATCACACACTAACTTAACTTTGAATCCTTTGCCATTATCAAAACTAAGGTTCGATCGTCGGATGTTTCCCGCACCAACAATCTCCCCCTTTTGGATAATGGCAACCGAAATTCAATGTTAAGTAAAAAATATGCAGTTATGTATAAGCACAAGAAACACGATAAGCGTGATAGCAAGATAAGCATAAACATAACTCCCCCTTAATATAAGTTATTCTCTTTGAATTTTTTACTAATAGCCATAGCTCCCCCTTAATACAAGCTCCCTTTAAAATATTTTCTTTGAATTTTTCTTTGAATTTCTCTACTCTCCCCCTTTGCCATATATCAAAAATGAGCTAGTTTTGAAAAACTTAACTTTTCAAGACAGAATTTTGCAGAAAACATTTTAACTTAGGCAAGGAGCAAGTGAAAGGCAACACCTTAGAATTGATTTTGCTTAAAGAGATATAGCAAAAAGGAGCTCTTTTTAACTTACTTTATTTTGAGGAGTTTCCAAAAATTTTCACAGAGAAATTTTCAAGACACAATTTTCAACTTCAGAAATTTTCTAGAAAAATATTCAGGTTTAAAGAAAATTTCCAAGGAAAAGTTTCAACTTAAAGAAGTTAATTGCAGCTTAACAAAATTTTTCAAACTTTAAAGAATTTTCTAAAAAAAAATTTTAACTTAACGAATTTTCGAAAAAGTTTCAACTTAAATAATTTTCTAACAAAATTCCAAAAAGAATTTTCTAAATAGAGGACACTTGAAAGTTTTAAATTTGGAGAAGTTTTTGAAAAGTTGTTTAAGTCATGTTTTTGAAATGAATTTCAAGAATACTTAAGGCAAAGGAGAAGCGATAACCTTAATGTTTAATAGCTTGCCATTTTGTTTTAGTAAGGTATCAGAGCCCTAAAGACCAAGCATGAGTTAAGATTTGTTTTGATCAGGTATCAGATCCCTTAAGTACAAGCATGCTTAATCTTAATATTTCCATTTCCTTTAGTTTGAGAGATACTTTTAGCTAAGATAAGGTTATTTTTGTCATTAACAAGTAACTAAGCAAATGTTTGTGATACCACAACACTTTAATTTCTTAGTTTTTAAAGAGGGAGTTTAGAAAAAAAAAATTTGATCAAGACTCAGTTTAGCTAAGAAAAATACTTTTATCAAAGACTTAGCTAAGATAATACTTTTAATTTTTTTTGAAAATTTCTGAAGTTGAAATTTTGTTTGAAAATTTCTGAAATTGAGTTTAGAATTTCAAAGAATTTAATAAATTCTGAAAAGGGTTTTGAATTCAGAGGATATTTCAAATTTTTTCAAATAATTTTTGAAATAATTTTTCAAGGGATTTTTCAAATGATTTTGAAAAGATTTTTCAAGTAAATTTTTTTTTTAAAAAGAATTTTGAAATTAAGTTTTAAAGATTTTGAAATGATTTTGAAAAGATTTCTCAAATAAATTTTTAAAGAATTTTGAAATTAAGTTGAAATGATTTTGAAAAGATTTCTCAAATAAATTTTAAAATGATTTTTAAAAGAATTTTTCAAATAATTTTGAAATGAATTTTAAAGAATTTTTTAAATAATTTTTAAAATGATTTTTAAAAGAATTTTTCAAATAATTTTGAAATGAATTTTAAAGAATTTTTCAAATAATTTTGAAATGATTTTTAAAGAAATTTTGAATTAATTTTAAATTCCTTAGTCATCTCACCTGATCTAAATTTTCAATCACGGAATTCTATAATCTTTGTGAGATGAATTGAGGTTCAATTTTAGGATTATGTTTAACTTTGTGTTAGATTCAGGTTTAGCTTTGGGTTCAACAAGTAACCATTCTTTGGATAAACTTCTGGGCTATGGTGAGTCATAAAGAACTCATTAAAATAACCATGCCTTCGAGGTTTTCCAAATAGTCCTACCCATTGAACTTAATACTAAACCTTGGTCTAACTAGTTAGGATCCATTTAAGGGTAGCTTCGGTCAGTTCCACTTGGCCAAATGCACCAGGTCGAAGCCATATCTTCCTAGACATGCGATGCCCAAGCTTTCCTAACTTACTATCATCCAAAAAACTTCACCAGTACTGTATTTCAAGTTAAATCTAACCCTTTTAATCTATCCTTACTTACCCTGTCGGGTAATCTACTCTTGTTTACCCATTTCGGGTAGATTAAGTTCGGTTACCCAGTCGGGTAAATAGATTTCGGAGTTGCCAGCTGTTCTGGACCCTCCTTCTATTTTGATTTTTGGATTTTTGAAATAATTTGGACTTTTTGAAATTGAATTTTTATAATTGATTTCGAATGTTGAATTTTGAATGATTAATTTCAAATTTTGAATTTTGAATTTTGAATTTTGAATTTTAATAATTAATTTCGAATTTGAATTTTGAATAATTAATAATTAATTTCGAATTTGAATTTTGAATAATTAATAATTAATTTTGAATTTGAATTTTGCATTTTAATAATTAATTTTGAATTTGAATTTTGAATTTTAATAGTTAATTTGAATTTGAATAATTAATAATTAATTTCGAATTTGAATTGTTTTAGCTCCCCCTAGATCATAGCCTCGATAAGGTCTATTGAGGTAATGTATTTGATCCTTTGGGATCCAATATTGACCAAGTCCAACTTGATTAATCAATTTGGACTTGGGGACCCATGCTTGAATTATGTTTCTATTATTTCTATTAACTAGAGACAGATATGATTTATATTTTGTTTTGGTCTTAAATCCAAGTCCGGATTTGTTGTAAATGGCTCGTTGTTTTCCAAGAATTAGATCCAAATTCTTAGAACCCAAGGTGAACCGTTCCAACGTGTCTTTGAGTTCTTTAATTTGAGTTTTCAAATTAGAATTTTCTTCCTCAAGTTGTTGGACTTGAGTCGAATTTCCAATTTGAACTGGCTCAGTTAAAGCACTCAAGTCAGTCGCTTCCTTAAGGGTTGTTACCTCCTTTTGGAGCGACTTAACCCGGACGTTGG
This sequence comes from Zingiber officinale, assembly GCF_018446385.1. Classification (NCBI taxonomy): domain Eukaryota; kingdom Viridiplantae; phylum Streptophyta; class Magnoliopsida; order Zingiberales; family Zingiberaceae; genus Zingiber; species Zingiber officinale. The sequence goes on along the minus strand of NC_055992.1, from coordinate 52,155,654 downwards.
ATTTAGCCAACTTCTTTAATAAGTAAGGAATTAAATTTTCTGAATCATCTAAGCTAATACTTGAAATTAGAGCACTTACAGTGGTTTTGGGTCCTTCAGAAACGGATACGGATCCGTGGTTTCGCTCGGACTCGGTGTCTGATTCGCTCTCGGTTTCTGAATCGGGCTCGAACTCGGACTCGGTTTCAGCAACATGTGCTAGTACTGGTAGAGCGAAAAGGCTCGCTTGCTCTTCTTCGTCCGATTCAGATTCATCTGATGACTCGGACCATGTTGCCTTCAGTTCTTTCTTCGTCTTGCTTGTTCCTGTAAATAACGCAACACCTTCCTCGGCCGGACTAGTATTAGTCTGCTCAAATAATTTATTTATTAAAACATGGTTACCTGTTTTTGTATCAGGAATACCTTCGTGTAACTCAATCAGATTCTCCCACAGCTCCTTGGCACTTGAGAATGGGCCGGCGCGATTCAGTTCCTTATTTGTTAAGCCACACTGAAGTGTATACGTTGCTTTTGTGTTTGCTTCTACCTTTTTGATAAGGTTCGCGTCCCAGTTCTCGTACGGTAGTTGCTTGCCAGCGCCGTTAGTTGGCAGTTGAAGCCCGGTTTTGACGATCATCCAGACTTCAAAGTGAGTATGGAGATACGCCTCCATCCGACCCTTCCAATCTTCAAAATTATCTCCGGAGAAGAGCGGTGGGCGAGCAGTGTTGTAGCCTTCTTGATGGGTCATCTTAGAAAGACAATCTTGCAAAATAAATACAATAAAACTTGTTCCAAGACTTAGTCTTGGATTAGTAGTGCGGGAGAGAAATAAAAATAGTATTTCAGGAATTTTGAGAAAAAATAATAAAATATTATTAAAATAATATTACTACAAATTTTTGAAAATGTAATATTTTGTTAATTTCAACCAATGGTGAAAAGATGAAAATTAATTTTTCAAAAACAGTTTTGGAGGGAAAATGAAAATTAATTTCAACCAATGGTTATATTTTTAACCTATATAAACGACAAAGCCACGAAAAATGCTTGAATGGTGATTGCACCAATTCAAAGCGACCCGCTCTGATACCAATTGATGGATCAAAAGCGCTAGAGGAGGGGTGATAGCGCTCGTGGCTATTTTAACGATTTTAAAACACAGAGTAGAAACGCAGCGGAAAGTAAAAGTAAACACAACAGACATAGATGCTTTTACTTCGTTCGGAGCCTATGGCGACTCCTACTCGAAGGCCCGCAGTCCTTGACCGCTTTCGGTGGGCAACAACTATAATATCAGAAAGATTACAATTTGAATTACAATTAATACAATAAGTAAACTAATACCGACAACAAAAGATCGAAGAGTCTGAGCTTCGGGTTGTCGACGTCAAGTCGTAGCACTTCAAGGTCGTCTCGTTGGCAGCACTTCACATAAGAAAGTTTAGAATGTCTTGTCCTTGAAGTTGCACCTCAACCCTCTTTATATATGAGGTTCCGGGCGCCTGGGACCTTTCCGGGCGCCTGGAGTGTGACGTGGCCAGCCAACTAGGTTGCTCCACGTGGTGAAGTCGCGCAGGGGATAAAGTTTGGTCCCGGGCGCCCGGACCTGTTCCGGGCGCCCGGATCCATTCCGGGCGCCCGGACCACCTTTTTCCAGCAGGTTCCTTGTAACGCCCGCCCTCCCTGCTAACCCTAAGGGACGGGGCTACGATACTCCATGTACAAATTTTTCTTTTTAAAATAGCGGAAGACTTAAAATAATTTTCTTAGTTTAATAAAAACTTTTCTTTTGTTTTTCTTTTCATCAAATCTGAACTACACTATCATGGCATCAATAACATGATATCAAAATTAGTAGAAACATAACATCAAGTCACACATACGGTACTACAATTCATGATACCAACGCATAGTTCTTTAAAAGTTTTTAAAGCAGGTTCTTATTTGGTTGCCTAGCCACTGCCACACACATCTCCTTGCCTCTCCTGCTGTTCCTTTAGCTCATCCAGCTTTTTTCTTTATCTGTGGTACAAGGAAAGTAAGCTATGAGCACTCATGGCTCAGTAAGTTCCTTTTCTACTCACTAAAACCGAAAATCATCACATGATCAAAGAATGTCTCAACATAACATGATCTCAATTAGTCATGGCATAACATATCATACTCTCTAAGCATATCAAGCAACATAACAAAATCATAACTAGTCATGGCATATCATCTCTTAAAGCATAGCATGAAACATAACATAATCATATCTAATCATGGCATATCATAGTATCATCATAAGGTGGCATGGCATATCAAGCTCTTAAAGCATAGCATGAAACATAACATAATCGTATCTAATCATGGCATATCATAAATCATAGCATCATCACAACATGATCATAAGGTATATGCAATATGATTTTGAAAACATGTATCCGAAAAATATGTGTATGTCTCATGAACTTTAAAACCATTTCTTCTTACATATATACTTGAACATAATATCAACATAATCAGGGACCGGGCTTGTACCACACATAGATAAATCACGTAGATATGCGCGCTTCCTAAGTATATCCAAGGTAGCAAGTCTTGAATCATACTAGGAACTAGGTCCGGATCACACAGCCATAGACCTAGGGGCGTACTAAGGAGCCCATCCCTTTGTTTTTACTAGCCTGGATCACACAGCCAAAGGCCTAGGGGCTGATTAGGATCCCACCCTTGGTACAAACTTACAAAGTAAAGTAGCATGTATAAAAATGCATCATTTAGTCACATAGCATATCATAGAAGTATGCATCACTTAGGCATACGTTATGTCATAAAAGTATGCATCACTTAGGCATACATCATATCATAAATAGTATGCATCACTTAGGCATACATCATGTCATAAAAAGTATGCATCACTTAGGTATACATCATGTCATAAAAAGTATGCATCACTTAGGCATACATCATATCATAAAAGCATGCATATTTTCACCACATAGCATATCATGAGAGCATGCATATTTTAGGCACATAGCATATCATCAAAGCATGCATATTTCTATCCACATAGCATATCATGAAAGCATGCATATTTTAAGCACATAGCATATCATGAAAGCATGCATATTTCTATCCACATAGCATATCATGAAAGCATGCATATTTTAAGCACATAGCATATCATCAAAGCATGCATATTTCTAAGCACATATCATATCATGGAAAGTATAAATCACAAGCATACATGTTTAAGCATAAGGGTGTATCATGTGATTATACTATCATAAGAAACATGGTAACATAGTTAGCTTGGGTTCTAAGCTTCCTAATCCCTTGGGTTCTTATCATGGCCGAACCCCTCCTTAGATCTCAATTTAGGTAAAAACAACCTCCAAGCATGTGGAACCTAAATTATCATCACATCAATTTCATAGGAAGCATTATATGCATGATTAACTTGGTTTCTAAGTTCTCCAAGTCCCTAAACTTCATGTGGCCGAACCCTATCAGGTGTGAAACAAGGTCCCAAATGTCATGAAAGCATGGAAACCTTAAACCATATTTATAGCATTTTTCCAAGTAACATAGTAAGCATATTTGAGCTAGTTCCTAAGTTCTTCAAGCCCTTAACATATGTCATGGCCGAAATTTAACAAGTATTCATTAGGGATAAAAGCAAGCATACAAGCATGTGAACTTGAACTAACATCATGTATAAATTCATAATAAGGCATCATACAATGGGTATGGCCAAAACTTACCCTAGCCTCATTTTAGGTCATTAAACAACATATAGCATGAGAACTTTGGCTTTCTACTTATCATATTTCATGTAGAGTGACATGAGCATATTTAATTTTTGTTCTAGGGTTTCTAGGGCATCTATCCCTTCATGGCCGAAACATACAATGGTCCATTTAGGTCATGGAAAAAGTATACAAGCATGTGACTCAATCAACATATTATCATATTTCCATAAGAAGCATTTTTAACACAATTGGTTTCAATTCTAAGGCCTCTAGGTCATTTAAACCCTACTTGGCTGAGACTCATCAGTGTTTAAATTTGCTTCAAATAGCCTAAAAGCATAGGAAGTCATACAAGTTTCATAGCATGTACAAAGACAAGCATAATAAACATACATGTGAATTGTGTCTTAGGCTTCCTAGGTTTCTTTCCTTTTTCTTTTATTTTTCCTCATGGACGAAACCTACCAATCTCTAAACTAGGTTTTAAGTGGCCTAAAGCATGGAAAACCTAAGTAAGTTTCATGGCAAAAATTACTAAGAACATCATATACAAATTTGGTTCATAAACAAGCTAGGACCCTTGTGATCTTACATGTCATATATCATGTAACTAAATTCTCTATACCCTAATTAAGCATGAGAGCATTAAACAACTTTCATATCTTAATATCACAGAGGTCTTGAGCATGTTAAAATTTTGTTTAAGCTTTTCTAAGCTATCCATCTTATCATGGCCGAAAATCTTAATGAAGAGTTCATAGCAATATTCAACATGCAATTCTTTAAGAGAACTCTATATTCTATCATATAAACATGGTTACTTAAATTTAAAGGTCTTCCTAACCCTAAGCTCTTTTCTTGGCCGAAACATATGAGTGGATTTCTTTTGGTTCCAAGTAACTTTTAAGCAAGAAAAACCAACAAAAGACCCTTAGTAATTCATGGAGGGAATCTTGTACTAGTTTGGTTAAACAATGATTTCCCTAACCTCTTTAAAATATTTTTGGCCAAAATTCTAGGGTTAGGTACTCCTCTGACCAAGCATCATATAGGTATAAAAACATGAAGGAAAACCTTCCTACATAGCATAGAAAAATATCATGAAATGAGGACTTGTTTAAACCTTCCTAGATTTGAAAACTCTTCTTTGGCCAAATTTTTCTTAAATTCTATTCTAGGTTTTCTAATCCTCATAAAATCTGAAAAGCACATAAAACGCCTTGTACCACAGGTGAGGGGAAGCTTACTTCCTTTTCGCTTGTGGATCTAAGGTGTGGTGATGGAAGAAGTAGCCTCTTCTTCTAGTTCCCTTCCCTTGATTCCTTGCTAAGTCCTCCTTGTATCTTAGGCTTTCTTAGGAGAAAACCTTGGCTTGGGCCAAAGATGGGGGAGTGGGGACTGAGGGTTCGGTGAGGGAGAGGGAGGATGAGGGAAAATGAGAGAAAAATAGAATTTTCCCTTTACATCATTTTTTTTTTATATTAAGGGGGAAGAGGTAGCAAAATTGGTTTTTGCTTTCCTTCTCCTTTAACCCATTTTCTATTTTCTTTTATTTATTTTATTTTCTAATTTATTCTCATCATTTATGATGAGAACAAGGGGGAATGAATCCCCTTCATTCTCCATTTAATGTCACAGCAAGAGAGGGAAAAGAGAGAGAAAGGGAGGAAGGCAAATTGCCTTTCTCTTGCTCTTTTCTTGCTTTCTCTTCTTAGATCTTTACTCCTATCTTTATCATGCATTCCCTTTCCTTGCTATCAATATCTTCTCTCTATCCCAATTGGTTTCTACTAATTAATTCTATAAATTATAATATAAGAGGTTCAAGGTTCAATCCTTGACCTCCTCTTCTTTTTATTTCATTTTATTTCTTTTTTGCTTCAACTCACTTCTTATTATTTATCTAAGGCAAAATTCATCATTCTCTTATTTATCTTAAAAGCTTAGTGGTTGTTACATTCTTCTCCTGCAAAACAAGGTTAGTCCGAGCAAATACCCTGCAAGACAGTGTTAGAATCTGATAAAACATAGTAAAGAAAAACTGACAGTCTTCGGACTGTTCGAGTCTGACTTCGGATTCCCAACCGGAAACCCTAGGTCGACCCGACGCCTACTGTTCCCTCTACGGGGAATGCGTCCTCACCTACTCCCCTCAGGAGAGATTACCTTATGCCAGTCCGGTCCTCCAGACCGACTGGACTTTCCGCCTAGGGTTACCACCCCCTAGGATCTAGGGTTACCGCCCCCTAGGGTTTTTCTCCACCTAGGGTTACCACCCCCTAGGACCTAAGGTTACCGCCCCTTAGGGTTTTCCTCCACCTAGGGTTACCGCCCCCTAGGACCTAAGGTTACCGCCCCTTAGGGTTTTCCTCCACCTAGGGTTACCACCCCCTAGGACCTAAGGTTACCACCCCTTAGGGGTTTTCACCTGCCTAACCGCAGCTAGGACTTTCCTGAAACACTTATTCAAACGTATTAGATCACACACTAACTTAACTTTGAATCCTTTGCCATTATCAAAACTAAGGTTCGATCATCGGATGCTTCCCGTACCAACACAAGGGTCGTCGGTCGACGACATGAGAGGTCGCCAAATGGGCCGACGACATAAGGGGCCGACAGTGGGCCGCCACAAGGGCTGCCCAAGAGGCCAAAGGGCCAGGTCATTACAGCATATACTATCAAGGAAAAATAGTTTTCTATGAAAATACTTTCTGTTTTCAAAGATTGACACAAACTTGAAAACTTATAAAAACTTTAGAGTTTTCTTCCAAGTTTGTGCCTAACTATTCAATGATGATTACTATCAAAAGATAGCCTTCATCAAGATTTTCCAAAGTATATTTAAAACTATTTTCAAAACCAATATCCAACCATATTTTTTGGGCTCAATGCACATGACATATACATTAGCTTTCCCAATGATTGGAAAACACATAACTATGTGTTTTGATCAACTTAAAACTCAAAAGAATGCACTAAATCAACATCTTGAGTTTTTTTCATCATCCTAACATCTCAATTGTATTTAATGTGTGCGAAACCACATATAAGTCACCTTATAGTTCTTATTGAGATGTAAACTTTGGTTTTGCCCTAATCTAGGGATCATGCATATCTATCTAAGCATTTTGAGGTTATGAACATCCACCAAGTATGTTGCTTGTTGATGAATGTCATTTGTCCTTAGTTTGTAAGGAATTAAAATAATGCATGATGTGTTATGGCATACATCAAAGATAAATAATTTTCAAAAGAAAATTTCCTATGACTACACGATGTATGTATGACATGACATGGTATTTTTATGTTTTTCATAATAAGGCATGAGTGCAAGAATAAATATGATGTCATGACATATGATGAGCAAACAAAACATGGTAAATTTGTATAAATAAAGTACCTAAACTATCTATCTAAGTATCCTTAAACCTTAGCTAATTTAAATTTAAAGCCTAGATTGCCCATTACTTCCCAAGAAAATGCCAAAACCCAATTTTGACATTTCTTTTGCTTTTATAAATTTTGTGCCAATTTAAAATTATATCCAATTTATCAAATTAAGGCACATTTTACTCTTTCCAAGAGTAACTCATTTATCCTTTTCATTTTCAAAGGTTAACAATAACCTTGAAAATGCTCTCCGAGTGTCAACTTCATCAAAGTTGGGTTAACTACCCTTCTAATCAGAGTTGACACTCTCTAACCCATCTAAGGGGTAGAGAAAATGCTCCTAGGAACCCAAAACCTATTGGTGCTCCTTGGATGCTCTAGGTATTCACTAGGGATAACTTCCCTAGATACCTTCCTAGTGACCTTGTTAGGCTTCTTAGAGTCCTTGGTCATCTTTTCTAGGTCAACTCTAGGGATTGCTTCCCTTGTGACCTTCTTAGTGACTTTCTTAGACTTCTTAGAAATCTTAGTCACGTTTGTTGTTGCAAAAATACTTCTAGGGATAACTTCCTTTATATTTTTGACTTGACCACTAGGCCTAGGGTTAGTTCCATAACTATATGGAACTCTATGGTAAGAAGGCACATCCTTTTTGGTTTTAGGTTTGTATCCCAAACCTCTATGCCCCTTGGATGACCCTTGTTGTCCTAACCTAGATTTTGCTCATTTTTCCCTTTTAGGATATTTTCCATCCTTTTTAGGGTCTTTTCTAATTCATCAAGTCTTGACCTCAAGACTTGATTTTCTCTCATTAAATCCTTAGTTTTTGGTTTTTCATTTAATCCTTGAGCAATTTTATTTTTAGGCTTGTAACTAAAATCCTTAGAATTCTTGCCTAAATTTTTATCTACCTTCCTAGACCTAGGTGTGGTCGTTCTAGCATGAAAAGCTACATGTTTTTCCTTAATGCTATCATGCTTCTTATTTCTATGATAAATAGTATTAAAATGATATAAATTAGAACTAACATGCTTTTTACCATTATTTAAAGGATGACACTTGATCCTCCATTTGATGTCTCTTGATTTTTGAAGGATACATCATCTTCTTCTCCTTTTGACCTGGATATAGAAGCTTCTCCTTCTTCTTGATAACATGTCAACAAAGGTCGCTCCCCCTCAATCCTAGAGGTGGAGGCTTCTTCATCTTCATCTTGTATATGGAACAAAGAGTATGCTCCCTCTTTACCGTTTTCATTGTATTCCTTTGAAGATGAAGCTTCTTGTACTTCTTCTTCTTTAGAAGTTAAGCATCTCTCAACTTCGGAGTCCTCTTGCACTTGGTCTTGCTCCAATGAGTCACCCTCTTTGGATTCTTCATTGTTTTGTACAGTGGAGGGGATCTCATGTATTTTTGTCACTTTGCTCCATAACTCCTTGGCATTCTTGAATTCTCCAATTTTAGCCAAAATATTGTTTGGCAACAAATTGACCAATAGCTTGGTCACTTTATCATTTGCCTCGCTCCTTTGAATTTGCTCTTTGCTTCATTTGCTCTTCTTGAGGATCTTTCCCTTTGAATTTCTTGGAGTCTCGAAGCCTTCCATGAGAGCAAACCATTGCTCTATCTCCATCATAAGAAAGTTTTCAATTCTTGATTTCCAAGAATTGAAAGTCATGGATACATATGGTGGAGGCACCCTCGTGTCGAATCTGAATCCATCTCCAAATTCCATTTGAAGTTGAGCTTAATGATGAAGTCTTTGACTTGATAGAATTTGCTCCAACTTCTACACCCTCTAGCTTGTTGCCCCTTCCGGCGATGATTCCGGTGAACAGCGACCTTGCTCTGATACCACTTATTGGGACCAAAATGTAGCTAAAGGGGGGGGGGGTGAATAGCTCATCACGATCTCATGCTTGTCGTTGCTTGCTTATTGGGATGATGTGCAGTGGAAAATACAAGAAACAACAACTACAATGCTAACACAAGGGATTTACTTGGTATCCACCTCAAGAAGAGGTGACTAGTCCAAGGATCCACACACTCACGTACCCTCCACTATAGAAACACTCCTTCTCGGTAACTACCAAAGGTGGAGAAGCCCTATAACCTCACAATACAACAATGAGAAAGAAAGAAGCAAAATACAAATGAATCTTACAAGATTACAATGAAAACCCTAGCTTCTTCTTCTTCTTGTTGCAACTCGCCTCTTGACTTGGATGAGCCTCCAAGAACCTTCAAGAACTGGCGGTGAGGAAGAAACGATCGCTGTGGAGTTGTGCTGTGATCGCCTGTGGAGAAGAGAGGAAGAGATACCGAAGGAATCGCACGCCAACGATTAAAACTTGCCCCAACGGTCGAATTCCAATCGATTGGATTACTCCCAATCGATCGGGGAGGCTTTAGATCGATCGGTCGATCGATCCAGAGTGCCTCTGTGCTCTCAGAAAACAATTGAATCGATTGCCCAATCAATTCAACGTGTCTCGCGCGATTTTCAGAGTTATCGCGTGATTTTCTAGCCTCCCAGTCGATTGCCCGATCGATTGGAGGTTTCAATCAATCAACGGATCGATTCAAAAGCTCACTGTTCACTCAAAAACTCTTCCAATCGATTGACCAAAAGATTGGGGAAGTTTCAATCAATTACCCAATCGATTCAGCCCATTTTTGCACAAATTCACATCAACCAATCGATTGACCAATTGATTGAACCCCTCAATCGATTGGCTAATCTATTGGAAAGTAGAAAACTGGATAGAGCTTGAAATTAGCTTCATTTCGCATCTGAGATCACCTCATTCCGATATCCGTGTCAAAAGTTATGGCCTTCGGAAGTTTACTACGTCCGAACTTCCTAGTTCCATGCCAACCCCCTATTAGACTTACGACTGCTAAGAATTATGTCAACTCTTAACCCATCTGGACTTTCTTTTTTCGCCAAGTGTCCGGTCCACCTTGACCCTCTTGGACTTACCATCTCATGCCAATTGTCCGGTCCTCCATGACCCACTTGGACTTCCAAACACAAGGTGTCCGGTCAACCTTGACCCACCTAGATTTCCACATGCCTGGCTTCACTCACCAGGTCCTTCCATCTGCCTAGGTTCACTCACTAGGACTTCTCATCTGCCTGACTTCACTCACTAAGACTTTCACCTAGCTTCACTCACTAGGTATTTCACCTGGCTTCACTTACTAGGTCTTTCACCTGGCTTCACTCATCAGGATTTTCCAACTGCCAGGCTTCACTTACCAGGACTTCTCAGTCAAATATCCAATCAATCTTGATCTACTTGACTCTTCTTCACATCTACCTGGTCAACCTTGGCCAGAGGGAAATTGTACCAACAATCTCCCCAAATGAACGATTGCACCTGTAATTGTTGGGTTTTTCGGGCCGTAAAAACCGCTTTTCGCGTCGCGAAAACCCCGAATCACCCAAGGCCAACGGATCCGTTCAAGGAAAAACAAAAAATAAATACGAGTACGAATTTGAAAAACCTTTTAGATCTACTCCTAGATCTATGTGTTAAGAATATACCTTGAAGCGTGCCCTTTCTAGTTCCCGCTCGTCCAAGAAGTTGCCAGATCTCTAGACCGTCAAGCGTCGGTCCTCTAGAAGTATCCACACGAACAATTCTTGATGGAGAAAACCTAAACAAAGGTGTGCTAGCACCTTGATAGGTCACGGCAAGGAAGAGGAGGGAGAGCAAGGAGAGAACACAAGGAAGAAGAAGGAGTTACACCACTTGAATGGAAAAATGAATTCCCACTCCAACACAAAGTGGCCGGCCACTCTCAAAAAACTCCCAAATTAATTGCATTAATTGCAATTAATATGAAGCCATTAAAGAGAATGACTTTGTAACTTCCATGAGGTAGCACCCATGATGATGTGGAACATCATTATTGGTCCACCTAATGCCAACTCACCAATGAGGTGGCAAAAGGTCAAGGCAAAATTGACCTTTGGTCTTCCTTCTCAAGTCAAGTCAAACTTGACTCAATCTCTACCATGGTTGATCTAATATAACCATTTGATTCGAGCCAACTTAATATAATGAATCTAATTCATTAAATTAAATTGATTCAATGAGTCAAAATCTAAATTAGACTCATTGAACACATGAATCAACTTGAGTCGAACTCAAGTTAGCCCAATTAGGATTACTCTTAATCCAATTTGATTCATCAAATGAATCTAATCCTCTTGGTTCATCATATGAACCTAATCTCCATCTAATTGTCCTAAGTGTGTGACTCTATAGGTTCTTGTAACGTTGGCAATGCCCTAAACCCATTTAGGAGCATAAGTAATGAACGGTATCTAGCAACACATCATTACTACCCAAGTTACAAGAATGTCGAGATCCGACATCACCTTGTGACTACTAATTGTGACTCCTCACAATATATGAGATATTGTCCTTCTATCCTAGACATCTATATTGATCAATATGAGGCATAGACCGTGTCATCCTCTAATCAATCTAAATCTTGAACTCCAAGTAGACTCACTCGATCAAATGAGCTCAACATCTAATGTTGACTCATTTGGGCATGGCCATGCACTTAGTGGTCTCACTCTATCAAGAATACCGATGTCGCCCCCGTCATATGGGAGGGATAGATCCCATCTACATCACTCACATCCCTCTACATAATTCGTTATATACCCAGTAATCGCCTTTATAGTCCACCCAGTTACGGGTGACGTTTGACGAAACCAAAGTACATAACTCCTTATGTAGGGATCCATGGTGACTTCAGGTCTAAGGACTAATAGTCATACTAATAGCCACATGAGAAAGTATATGACACTCATATAACGATCCATGATACTTTCTCATGGCAGGTCATTCAGTATACATTCTCTAATGCATACCCATGTGTCAGCTTGATATCTCTATATCCATGACTTGTGAGATCAAGTCATCGAGCTGACCTACATACTAGTCTTATTATATCAACATTGTCCCTGAATGTTAATACTCGACTAGGAATGATTTAGAGTAGTGTTCCCTATATCATCTCACTATCGATTCAACCAATCGATTGATATAGGTAAGAACCTTCTACTCAAGGACGCTATTATACTTAGTCTATTTGGCACTAATATAAATAAGTATAATAACCAAATAAATGCCTTTATTAATATACAAGAATATGATACAATGAGTCCATACAATCATCAAATGATTGGCTCTAGGGCTCTAACTAACAATCTCCCACTAGCACTAGTGCCAATCAGTATAGGCTCTAAGGCCTAATGACCTAGTGTGACCATCATGCTTCCTCTGTGCCCAAGCCTTGGTCAAGGGATCTGCGATGTTAGCCTCTATAGGTACTCTGCAATTCTTCACATCTCCTCTATCGATAATCTCTCGAATGAGATGGAAGCGCCGTAGTATGTGCTTGGTCCGCTGGTGTGAGCGAGGTTCCTTTGCCTGTGCTATAGCTCCATTGTTGTCACAATAGAGCTCAATGGGGTCAGCAATGCTAGGAACCACCCCAAGTTCAGTGATGAACTTGCGGATCCAAACTATCTCCTTTGCTGCCTCTGATGTAGCAATGTACTCGGCTTCTGTTGTGGAATCAGCTACTGTATCCTGCTTCGAACTCTTCCAGCTGACAGCACCACCATTTATGCAAAATACGAACCCCGACTGCGATCTATAGTCATCCTGGTCGGTCTGGAAGCTAGCATCACTGTAATCCTTTACAGCTAGCTCATCATTGCCTCCATATATCAAGAAATATTATTTAGTCCTTCTTAAGTACTTAAGAATATTCTTGACCGCTATCCAGTGACTTTCACCTGGATCTGACTGGTATCTACTCGTCATGCTCAAAGCATACGAGACATCAGGTCGAGTACATAGCATAGCGTACATGATCGATCCTATGGCTGAGGCATAAGGGATCTGATCCATGCGGTCTCTCTCCTCTCTAGAAGGACCTTGAGTCTTCGAAAGACTCACGCCATGTGACATCGGTAGAAATCCCTTCTTGGAATTCTGCATGGCAAACCGAAGGAGTACCTTGTCAATGTATGTACTCTGACTTAGGCCAAGTAATCTCTTAGATCTATCTCTATAGATCTGTATCCCTAGAATGCGGGATGCCTCACCTAAGTCCTTCATTGAGAAGCAACTCCCTAGCCAAGTCTTGACAGACTGAAGCATAGGGATGTCCTTCCCAATGAGTAGTATGTCATCCACATACAATATGAGGAAGACAACTATGTCTCCTACAACCTTCTTGTAGACACAAGGTTCATCTTCGTTCTTGATGAAATCAAACTGTTTGATTACATCATCGAATCGAAGATTCCAGCTCCGAGAAGCTTGCTTTAGTCCATAAATGGACCTATGCAGCTTGCATACTCTGCTAGTATGCTGTGGATCTACAAAACCCTCAGGTTGTGTCATGCACACATCCTCGAGTAGGTTTCCATTCAGAAACGTGGTTTTGACATCCATCTTCCATATCTCATAGTCATGGTAGGCTGCAATAGCAAGCATGATCCGAATGGACTTAAACATCGCTACTGGAGAAAAGGTTTCATCATAGTCAATACCATGAATCTGCTTGAAACCTTTAGCTACCAAGCGACCCTTATAGATAAGTCCATCCATGTCAGTCTTTCTATTAAAGACCCACTTGCACCCTATGGGTTTTACCCCTTCAGGTGGATCAACCAAAGTCCATACTTGGTTGGTGTACATGGATTCCATCTCGGATCTCATGGCTTCTAGCCATTTCTCAGAATCTGGTCTCATCACAGCTTCCTGATAGGTGGTAGGCTCATCCTCTATGAGCACAATGTCATCATGGTCAGACAAGAGAAATGAGTATCTCTCAGGCTGACGACGTACCCTATCAGACCTGCGAAGAGGTATGTCTACATGAACTGGTTGTTGTTCCTCAACTCCTTGTGGAACAACATTATCCACAACACTTTGTGGTTCCAGTTCAATTTCCATCGAAGCATCAGTGCTATTGTTCGCATCTTGAACTTCTTCAAGATCTAACGCGCTCCCACTAGTCTTTCTAGAAACAAAATCCCTTTCTAGAAAGACCCCAGTCTTTACCACAACTACCTTGTGCTGACTGGGAATGTAGAAGTAATATCCCTTAGTTTCCTTGGGATATCCAATGAAATAGCTCTTGTCGGATTTGGGTCCTAATTTGTTTGAGACTTAACGTCGTACGTAAGCCTCACAGCCCCAAATCCTCATGAAAGACACCTGGGCGTCTCTCCCAGTCCATATCTTATATGGTGTCTTTATCACGGCCTTGGATGGAACTCGGTTGAGAATGAAAGCTGCCGTGTCTAGAGCATATCCCCATAGATATGTCGGAAGATCTGTATGACTCATCATAGATCATACCATATCTAATAAGGTACGATTCCTCCTTTCAGATACACCATTCCACTGTGGTGTTCCAGGAGGAGTGAGTTGAGATAAAATCTCATACTCAGCTAAGTAGTCACGGAACTCATGGCTTAAGTATTCACCACCTCGATCTGATTGAAGTATTTTAATACTCTTGCCAAGCTGGTTCTGTACTTCATTCTTGAATTCTTTGAACTTTTCAAAGGATTCGGACTTATGTGTCATCAAGTACACATAACCATATCTACTGAAGTCATCAGTAAATGTGATGAAGTATCTGTAACCTCCTCTAGCAGCGACATTGAAAGGGCCACATACATCACTATGTATGAGTCCTAACAAATCAGTCGCTCTCTCGCTGTGCCCACTAAAAGGAGTCTTGGTTATCTTGCCTCGTAGGCATGACTCGCATATCTCATATGATTCAAAATCAAATGAGTCCAGCAAACCATCCTTATGGAGCTGGGATAAGCGCTTGTCATTTATATGACCTAAGCGACGGTGCCAGAGATAAGTTTGGTTCGGGTCATTTGACTTAAACTTCTTGGTATTTATGTTATAAATAGGGCTCTCAAGGTCTAGAATATAGAGTCCGTTTATTAGTGGTGCACTACAATAGAACATATCTTTTAAATAAACAGAACAACATTTGTCTTTTATTATAAAAGAGTATCCTTTCTTGTCTAAACAAGAAACTGAAACTATGTTCTTAGTAAGAGCAGACACATAACAACAATCATCTAAATCTAGTACAAGCCCAGAGGGCAGAGATAGCTGATAAGTTCCTACAGCAACAGCAGCAACCCGTGCTCCATTGCCTACTCGTAGGTCCACCTCGCCCTTTGCCAATGCTCTGCTATTTCTCAGCGCCTGCACATCAGTACAAATGTGAGAAGCACATCCAGTATCTAATACCCATGATGTAGAAATAGATAGATTGACTTCTATAACATATATACCTGAAGTGGAAGTCTCACTTCGCTTCTTCTTAAGATCCTCCAAGTATACCTTGCAGTTCGTCTGACCGCAGTGGAAGCAGGTAGCATCCTTGGCGACCCCTCCTTTAGGCTTCAGTGCCTTGCCTTTGCCCTTGGTTTGGGACTTTCCCTTACCTTTGGGCTTGCCCTTGCCCTTGTGCTTCTGGACCATCAGAATGGGCTTAACCTTCTTAAGGTTAATCTCAGCAGTTCGTAACATACTAAGTAGCTCGGGCAGTGGCTTGTCAATCTCGTTAATGTTATAGTTGAGAACGAATTGACTATAGCTATCCGGCAAGTACTACAAGATCAAGTCAGTGGCCAACTCTTGGCCAAGTGGGAACCCCAGTCTTTGTAGGTTCTCTATGTACCCAATCATCTTGAGTACATAAGGACCTACGGGAGCCCCGTCTGACATCTTGCACTGAGATCTCAAATCTCTCATGCCTCGCTTTTCCCTGATATAGTTGGCGAAGATGCTCAACCATATCGTAAGCGCCCATCAACTCGTGTTGCTTCTGAAGCTCAGAGTTCATGGTCGTGAGCATTAGACAGGACACATCTAATGCGTCATCTTGATGCTTCTTGTAAGCATCTTTGTCAGTTCGTGGGGCATTGGCAGGAGGAGCCTCTGGAATGGGCTGCTCCAGAACGTACAGTTTACGTTCCTGGGTGAGAACTATTCTCAAGTTCCTGTACCAGTCCAGGAAATTCACTCCGTTGAGCTTGTCCTTCTCAAGGACAGATCGCAGGGAGAAGGAATTCGTGTTCGACGTCATGGTTATCTACAACAGAAAATTTGCAGAAATAAATATCATATTCTTTTAAAATCATTTAATTAGGCCTTTAACTAAATGATGCTCCCACTGAATACTCTAATTCTTGTGGGACAAGATCCACATCATACTAACCCTTGAGTTAGCTTTGGCTAATACGCCCAAGGCATAGTATGATCGGTAGGTAACGATTACCAATTACATCTCTATGCAACTCTTGTTTATAGAATAAAATCCGCATTTATATTAAAACTCGAGTTAGCTTTGGCTAATACACCCGAGAATTAATATAAACGTGATTTTGTCCTACCTTTCCAACCATTGGAATAATGCCTATAGTTGACTCGATCCAACCGAGTAACTAGGAATACTCAATATAATTGAGTTTGTATTCACCCATGCGTTGATAGGCGGGACCAAGATTGTCCCTCCGTACCCTACCAAGATAATATGTATTTCTCTGCTTTGGCAGATTCAACAATACATGTGATCGAGGTAGTGATAGGTATCACGGCACGGTTAGGCATTAGAGTTGAGTCGATTGAGATCTAATCTAATCGAAAAGGATGCATCTTGTGCACGACTTAGATCTAATCTAATCGCAAGGGTGCATCATGTGCACGACTTAGATCTAATCTAATCGTAAGACACTAATTAATTAACTACTTATTAAATATGCATCACATACACAAGCAATTAATTAATCTATTTGTGATTTAGTCATGGCCCTACTACGATCTTCTCAAGCCAATGAGAAGATCGATTGGTCAACCTTGGGTCAACAGCTTCTCCAAGCTCCTCCCTTTGACCACCTTGTGTTGCTCGTGCCCGCCTCGGAACTCCGTCTCGTGTGGACCCTCCACCGCTCCAATTTGTACATTACAATTTGAAACTCGAGTTACATTCGAGTCTAAATCTAATTTACAACAAGAATATAAGAGAAGGCACGACGCGCAGGTCGCGAATATAATACAACACTCGCAAACACATAACGGCACGCAGGCCGTATTATCAATTACAACACAACCAATCATATTAGGTTTTTGGGCCATGACTATCACAAAATTAATATATAATTCAAAATTATATATTTTCATAATTTTCTATAATTTTTACAATTTTTACGAGTAAAATTTCCCGGCGGTCCCGTTTAGCGGTTTCGGGCGCAATCGCGGAACGGATCCCCTTGCGGGGCCAGGGGCAGCGCCCCTACCCGCGATCTAACCATCGCTAGGGTTCCTTTGCAATCCAACAGCGCCCAAACTCGCTGTCCCAAAACGATTTGGGCCGAGACATTGCCGTTTCGGAAAAAATCTTCCCGGCGGGTTCGTTTTTAGCGATTTCGGGTGCAACCGCGGAGCAAATCCCCTTGCGGGGTTAGGGGCAGTACCCCTACCCACGATCTAACCATCGTGAGTTGCTCCTTTGCGATCTAATGGCACTCAAGCCCGCTGTCTCAAACGGATTTGGGGCAAAACGAAGCCTTTTGGAAAAATCTTTCCGGTAGCCGAAGCCTACAAGTGTCGAGACACTTGTGCTTCGCTTCTACGGAAAAATTACCCATAAAAACTATAAAATCATAATTTTACAGAAACTTTAGTTTTCATAAAACCAAAAATCAAACTCGTACAAGCCTTGCACGTGGCTCTGATACCACTGTTGGATTTTTCGGGCCGCGAAAACCGCTTTTCGCGTCGCGGAAACCCCGAATCACCCAAGGCCAACGGATCCGTGCAAGGAAAAACAAAAAATAAATACGAGTACGAATTTGAACAACCTTTTAGATCTACTCTTAGATCTATGTGTTAAGAATATACCTTGAAGCGTGCCCTTTCTAGTTCCCGCTCGTCCAAGAAGTTGCCGGATCTCTAGACCGTCAAGCGTCGGTCCTCTAGAAGTATCCACACGAACAATTCTTGATGGAGAAAACCTAAACAAAGGTGTGCTAGCACCTTGATAGGTCACGGCAAGGAAGAGGAGGGAGAGCAAGGAGAGAACACAAGGAAGAAGAAGGAGTTACACCACTTGAATGGAAAAATGAATTCCCACTCCAACACAAAGTGGCCGGCCACTCTCAAAAAACTCCCAAATTAATTGCATTAATTGCAATTAATATGAAGCCATTAAAGAGAATGTCTTTGTAACTTCCATGAGGTGGCACCCATGATGATGTGGAACATCATTATTGGTCCACCTAATGCCAACTCACCAATGAGGTGGCAAAAGGTCAAGTCAAAATTGACCTTTGGTCTTCCTTCTCAAGTCAAGTCAAACTTGACTCAATCTCTACCATGGTTGATCTAATCTAACCATTTGATTCGAGCCAACTTAATATAATGAATCTAATTCATTAAATTAAATTGATTCAATGAGTCAAAATCTAAATTAGACTTATTGAACACATGAATCAACTTGAGTCGAACTCAAGTTAGCCCAATTAGGATTACTCTTAATCCAATTTGATTCATCAAATGAATCTAATCCTCTTGGTTCATCATATGAACCTAATCTCCATCTAATTGTCCTAAGTGTGTGACCCTATAGGTTCTTGTAACGTTGGCAATGCCCTAAACCCATTTAGGAGCATAAGTAATGAGCGGTATCTAGCAACACATCATTACTACCCAAGTTACAAGAATGTCGAGATTCGACATCACCTTGTGACTACTAATTGTGACTCCTCACAATATATGAGACATTGTCCTTCTATCCTAGACATCTAGATTGATCAATATGAGGCATAGACCGTGTCATCCTCTAATCAATCTAAATCTTGAACTCCAAGTAGACTCACTCGATTAAATGAGCTCAACATCTAATGTTGACTCATTTGGGCATGGCCATGCACTTAGTGGTCTCACTCTATCAAGAATGTCGATGTCGCTCCCGTCATATGGGAGGGATAGATCCCATCTACATCACTCACATCTCTCTACATAATTCGTTATATACCCAGTAATCGCCTTTATAGTCCACCCAGTTACGGGTGACGTTTGACGAAACCAAAGTACATAACTCCTTATGTAGGGATCCATGGTGACTTCAGGTCTAAGGACTAATAGTCATACTAATAGCCACATGAGAAAGTATATGACACTCATATAACGATCCATGATACTTTCTCATGGCGGATCATTCAATATACATTCTCTAATGCATACCCATGTGTCAGCTTGATATCTCTATTTCCATGACTTGTGAGATCAAGTCATCGAGCTGACCTACATGCTAGTCTTATTGTATCAACATTGTCCCTGAATGTTAATACTCGACTAGGAATGATTTAGAGTAGTGTTCCCTATATCATCTCACTATCGATTCAACCAATCGATTGATATAGGTAAGAACCTTCTACTCAAGGACGCTATTATACTTAGTCTATTTGGCACTAATATAAATAAGTATAATAACCAAACAAATGCCTTTATTAATATACAAGAATATGATACAATGAGTCCATACAATCATCAAATGATTGGCTCTAGGGTTCTAACTAACAGTAATCTCCATTTACTATCAGTTTTCATGTATTGTCAAACATCGAAACACAAACACCAAGACTTGAGCTTGAGCCAACTCAAGCTTAGTCAACCTGGTCAACCTTGACCCTAGGGAATATTCCACCAACAATAAATATATCTTGTTCTATGAATTTAACAAATAAGGTAGAGTTAATTTGTCCTTGGTTTGACCCTTTAGAAATTAGTAGGTTGATAACCTTTCATACTAGGCTCTAGGTGCTTGTTCGCTCTCCGCAAGTATACGAAAATGTCGCAAGTAATATAAAAGCTTATCGTATCCACAGGGACTGTTGATTAAGCACTAGTTAACTTCGCACGGTGAATTATCTAGACAATCTAAAGTTGTTAACAAACTCTAAAGAGAATGAAAAGAGAAATGAGAGAAAGAAAAGAGCGTAAATGAATGAAAGGGGAATATATACTAGGATTTCAGTTTTTTTGTGATGTTATTCAATGTAAATGATCTACCAAATCTTATTCCTCAATTGTCTAACATTTGTAGAAGGTTGTCGGTTCTCTCTTGCAATAGACAACCGACTTAGGACTGAAATATGCACCTAAATGTGATCAATTAGATATGAATCTACGTTCTCCTTACACAGGATTGCACCTATTACTATGCTTCCCTCGGATATCAACATAGGAATTCATAACTTCTCAACCCATTA
This sequence comes from Zingiber officinale, assembly GCF_018446385.1. Classification (NCBI taxonomy): domain Eukaryota; kingdom Viridiplantae; phylum Streptophyta; class Magnoliopsida; order Zingiberales; family Zingiberaceae; genus Zingiber; species Zingiber officinale. Next base: position 52,135,191 of record NC_055992.1, on the reverse strand, counting down.
AGATACAAAGATTAAACAAACAATCTATCCTACCCTCTTGAAGAATCCATTTCCCCTTTTCAAGGTTATCCCTCAAACGTCCTTACACGGGCTTGCACCTGTCACGTGGATCCCTCAGAAAATCGAGTGAAAAATAATCTCTGCGAGATCTATAGACATTCAAACATTCAATCAAGCACGGTCATTAAGCTAAATCACAACATTCCACACAAGATCAAATAGATACAAACAAGATAATATCATCGAAATAGGAAATTGGAAAATCCACAAGAATTTTACATCATCATCACATCACAAATACTTCCTACAACCTAGATCTAGAGATCTACTCCATTGCAAGATAATTACAATCAAGAGACAAGAAATAAAGCAATCTACAACTCAAAACATAAGGAGAAGAGAAGAGAAAGCTTATCCATGTAGCACCGGTCCTCTTGGATGCAATCCTTGCTCTGGAGGTGGGCGGATCAGCGAAGGATGGAAGATCTAGGGTTCCCCCAAGGGGGAGAACCCATCCCCAAGCAATGGGGAAGAAGCCCCAAGCAAAGACCAACCAAAGATATGAGAAAAGGGGAAGAAAACCCCTTTTATAGGCTTGGCACGGGCGCCACACGGCCCAGTGGCATGGTCGTGTGAAGCTCACACGGCCTGCACCACTTCCTTCTCTGCCAACCTCACACGGCCGTGTGAGGTTGGCACGACCGTGGTCTGCTCTGCCACTGCCCCCTTGCATGGCCGTGTAGATTTACACGGCCTGCACTGCCTCTAGTTCTAGTACCCTTATACGGCCGTGTCTGGGACATGGCCATATTCTTCTCCTTCTCTGTCAAAGTTACACGGTCGTGTGGATTCACACGGCCATGCCATTCTTCTCCTCTGGAAACCTTACAAGGCCGTGTGGGTCACACGGCCATGGGCCATGTGCCTCACACGGCTGTGTGCAGGTCACACCCCATTGCATGGCCCTTGCACACCCCCTTGAATGACCCTTGTCATAGCTCTAAATTGCAATGCTTCATTTCAGCGTCTTTTACACCATCAAGATGGGGTTTTCTTGTAACACCCCTCCTAGGATATCTAGCAAGATTATTTATTTTTACCATGGTTTAAATTATGCCTTATGTGTAAATTTGCAAAAAAATAAAAATAGAACCAAAAAGAGATAACCAAGGTTTGAACCTTGGATCTCTTACTAGATACATGTATGTGTTAACCAATAGACCAAGAGAAGATATTGTTAGAAAGAGAAGTGACAATATAGTTAAGAGTAAGAAAAGAGTTTCTTTCATTTAGAAGGAGAAGTTGGAGTTGCCTTCTTCCTCTCAAATGAAAAGATGAGCCTTGCTTCTTCTTTTCATTTAGAGTGAGTAAAAGAAAGGAGAAGGAAAACTGTATTTTCCCTTCCTCCTCTCATGTAGAAAAAAAGGAGAAATTAAAGAGGAGAGTTCATTTTTTTTCTCTTCCTCCTCCCTCCTTCTCTCCACCGTGACCAAGCCCTTCCCCACCTCCTTGCCGAAACCCAAGCAAAGGAAGGCTCCTCTCTAGGAAGGCTCCACAAGCAAGGTCTCTTCCCTAAGAAAATCAAGCGAGGATGTGAGTATCCCCTCACTACAGTACAAGTAGTTATCGATGTATGAAAACGCTTTTGAAATCTTATGAATTTTCTTGAAAGTTTTGGACAAGATAGATTGGTGGTCACTTAGGATTTACAAGTTTACAAGTTATGTTTTATGTTTTAGAAAACCAAGACAAAAAGGGAAGATCTAGAGCCAAGTTTCTTTTGGAATCATGCTTGCCCATGCTCTTATATGATGTAGGATCTTTCATGTGTTGTTAGTTTAAGTTTTAAGACCTCATATGTTATTAAAAGAATTAGAAACCCTAACCTAATGTTTCGACCAAGATGAATCATAGGGTTTAGGGCAAGATTTTGGAAAGAAAATATAATTGTTGTGCTCCTTCATGATATATGAATTTTTATATGTTGATAGCTTAGATTGTTATGCTTCATGTGGTAACAAAAATGATGGAAAACCCTAATGTAAAGTTTCGGTCAAGATGGGTTATAAGAGTTAGAGCAAAAATTTTGAAAAAGAAATATGTTGTTTATGCTCCTTCATGATATATGAATTTTTATATGTTGATAGCTTAGATTGTTATGCTTCATGTGGTAACAAAAATGATGGAAACCCTAGTGTAAAGTTTCGGCCAAGACATGATACCAAGCTTAGGGTCAAAATTGAAACCCAAGTCATGCTTATTTATGCTTGTTTATGAGGTATGATATCTTGTATATGGTGAGGTTAAGTCATTATGTTACATATTGCATTAGAAAAATTTAAAACCCTATTGATAGGGTTCGGCCAAAGTGAAATGCAAAGCTTAGAGGAGAGTTTTGAAATTTAATTATGTTTATTTATGCTTGCTCATGAGGTATAATATCTTGTATGAAGATAGGTTAAGTCATTATCTTACATGTGGCATTAGAAAAACTTAAAAACCCTAAGTATAGGTTTCGGCCAAGAGGGAATGCCAAACCTAGGGTAAAGTTTTGAAACCTAATCATGCTTAGTTATGTTTCTATATGATATATGATCTTTGGTATATTGTTAGATAAGTTTCCATGCTACATGTTACACAAATGAAACTTAAAACTTCACCTTAGGGTTCGGCCAAGTAAGTGTAGAGACTTAGAGCCATGTCTTGCATACTAATCATGCTTGTTTATGCCCATTTATGATATATAGTTATTTATCTATAGGTGGCTTTAGTTTCATGCTTCTTATAGTGGAAAAAAAATGGGAAATCCAATTAGTAAGGCTTCGGCCAAGGTGGATAAATGGGTCTAGAGTGAATCTAACCAAGCATGCTTATGTTTCCTCATGATGTATGGTCTTTGATATGTGATTAGTTTAAGTTCCATGTTTCATGATATGATATGTTATGCCTTATGTTATGAGATAAGCTATGTTCCATGATATGATATGCTATGCTCATGATATGATATGCTATGCTCATGATATGATATACTATGTTCATGATATGATATGTTATGCCTTATGTTATGAGATAAGCTATGTTCCATGATATGATATGCTATGCTCATGATATGATATGTTATACTCATGATATGATATACTATGTTCATGATATAATATGTTATGCCTTATGTTATGAGACAAGCTATATTCCATGATATGTTATGCTATGCTCATGATATGATATGCTATGCTCATAATATGATATGTTATGCTCATGATATGATATGCTATGCTTCATGATATGATATGTCATGCTCGATGTTATGAAGATCACATGTTATGTTTTATGTTATGATATGAACATGTTATGTTTCATGATATATGTATGAAAGGCTTATGTAAGAAGAAAAGCCTAAGAGTTGCTTCCCTTAAGTTGGGATCAAGAGCACTCTTCATGGTATGGCAAAGAGATGCTTCCCTTAAGATGGGATCAAGAGCTCTCTTCATGATATGACAAAAAATTATGACATGTATGATAAGCTATGATATGCATGATGACATGATATATGACATAATATTTTATTTTATATGGCTTGTACCAAGGGTGGGCTCCATAAGCGCCCTGAGGTCGATGGTCTATGAAACGAGCCTCGTAAAAAGGGATGGGCTCCTTAGTACGCCCCTAGGTCGACGAACTATGAAAGGACCTAGATCCCTAGTAGGTTCGGGGCTAGCTACCCTGTCCTAGGGATTGCGCGCATTTATGTATGTATGTGGTACAAGTCGGGCCCTCATGATGATATTATGTTCAAGTATGTATATGATATGTTTTAAAAGAGACATGATGCATATGTGCATTCCATGATACATGTTTTAAAAAGAAAATATACATCTTGCATCTACATGCACATATTTTATGAATTATTATTTATGCACTATTATGAACAGGTATGAGTTATGATACATGCTTACAGGATATGATATGTCTCATGATATGTGCTTACATGATATGATATGTTTCATGATATGCGCACACATGCCATGCTATGCTATGTTATGCTCCTTACATGAGATGATATGGTTATATTATGTTCCCTCATGCCATGTTATGATATGTTATGTTTCTTATATGTTCTATGTTATGATTCTCCATGCTATGTTATGATATGCTTTATTTCACATACTAGGTGGTGTTATGAGCTTTATGTTTTATGAGTAGGAAAGGAGCTCATTGAGCCTTTGGGCTTATAGTTTTATGTTCCTTGTACTGCAGATAAAGGCAAGGAATGGATGAATTAAGGGGAGCAGCAGGAAGGGCAATGATGATGTGTGTGGAAGTGGCATGGTGGATAGATCAAATTAAGTTTAGATTTATATTTGGTTAAATTGTGCATGTGAACTAAGTTTGGACCCTATGCTTATGATGATAGTTTGAGCCAGTATGTTATGCTCTTATGAGAATTGCTCATGTTAGAATAATTATGATATGGTAAAATGTTAATAAGTTATGATTCACATGCCATGTTTAAGACAATCAAATGCATATGATAAAAATTTTTAAGCATGTCCTTCGCTGCCATGAGTTCATATGCATTAGTATGTTAGGTGAATGTAAGTAACCCCATCCCTCTAAAGGCAGTCAGAGTGTCCCTGGAAGGGCGGGCGTTACATTTCTCTAGTTGAAGTCTTCATCAAAGTTGTAGATCTTGAAGTTATCTACAAATCGGTATAAAGAACAACCCAAAACTCCAACCAAGCACAAAGTTATGACCATTTTACTTTTGGTCTACTGTGTAGGAAATCTCACACGGCCTTCACATGGCCGTGTGAGGTTCACACAGCCTTCACACGACCCCAACATGACCCCTACACGGCCTTGACATGCCCATGTGGTCTCCACATGGCCAGAACTTGGAAGAACTTAGTTTTTGCATGCCCGTGACACTCTGGAAGCTCTAGACTTCATTTAAGCTCCGTTTTTGCTCCAAATCACGTCCTATCAATCAAAACAAGCAAATAGTAGATCTCCGAACAAAATATAATGGAAGTATGACATTACAATGAAATTGGGTGCAATAAACATAGATTATGCTAATGAAATACAAGTAGATGTGCGTCAAAGCATGCATAAAAGTATATAATCTACGCACATCACACCCCCAGACTTAAACCTTTGCTTGTCCTCAAGCAAAACCCGCAATCTAGATTCATGTGGTTAGATAGTGCATCATAATATCTATCAAGTCAAACTAATCCTATAAAATGATTTCATTGGTGAGCAAGATACAAAAGTAGTTTGAGTATGACCTAAATAGTAGTCCTCCGTGCTCAGTGTGAAAGTGGCCTAAATTTATCAAGTTTTAATCCCTAAGTCTAGTCAAGTCGTCATAAAATTGTGTTCCTTATGCTTTC